>NC_140962.1:107825434-107860434 GCF_056783735.1 Eptatretus burgeri
GACATTACATTGTAACTTTATAAATGAGAGCTTGGTGTTTCTTCTTCATCTGCTTGCAGTTTTATCCTGAGGAATGCAAGTCAAAAAGCTTTGATAATGTCTATTTTATTGAAATGCACAAATAAATATCAAAAACATTATATTTGTGGTTTCTGTTGTTATATCAAATCATCTGTTGGTGATGAAAACAACCAGTTATAACTTTACAGAGGAGATGATCTTCCGAAGAGTTTGTGAAATGACTGGAAGAAGACTGTGCTCGATTAATCAAGATAATGGGAAAATGTGTAACCCAATGTCCTGAACAAAAGAAGAGAAAAGGAGAATTTAGGCAACCACAGGCTGTCTGCCATATTTGTGAGGAGGAAATTAGTGAAGGTCCGATTGTAAGAGACGATTGTCATCTCACTGGTAAATAGAGGTCCAGCTCATCAGAGCATCATGTTTAAAGTGATTCTTCACCATTGAGAGACAGGGCCAAAAATTATATGTAGCACAATGCATATTCAATAATTTTTTTAATTTTCTAAATGATTCTTCACAATTTAATGAGAATGGTTAAAATCCAGAAGTAGATCTGGCCTATCAGTGGGATACAAACCATCCATCTCTTCCACGAGCCTCGACACTGGGTACAAAAAAACAAACTGTTCAGCTGGTGGAGGTATACACTCTACCGAGTGCCATTCTAGTTAGTATTGTTACCTCTGCCACCGAAGGCAGACAGAGCTTATGTTTTCACCCCTATCTGTTTGTGAGCTGGATATCTCAAAGAGTTGTGGACGGATTCAGATGAAACTTGGTGGACAGGTTGGGAGTGTGACAAGGACGAGTTGTTTAGATTTTGGTGAAGATCCATATCTGGATAAGGTAAGTTTTAAAAATTTCTTCAGTGATTCTTCACCATTGAGAGATAGGACTAAAAGATATAATCGCACAATATCTGAAAAACGTTGTGGACGGATTATGACAAAACTTTGTGGATGAGCTGGATCGATGACAAGAAAAAGGCAATTAGATTTTGGTTAAGGTCTGGATGTAGATCCGGTCTCTCAGTGGGGTTCAAAACGTAAACGGTTAAGACCAGCAGAGGTATGCGCTCCACTGAGTGCCGTTTCCAGTTATCACTGTTATATCTTGGGCCAAAAGGGAAGAGGGAGCCCACAACTGGTCATGGACGTTTTAATAACATAATTTAACATGAACAGGTTGCAACTCCATCACAGAGTGCTTTCTGTCAAATCAGCTCTCAACCAAGGCAGGAATTTAGATTTTGGTCAGGACAGTGGCACACAATAGCCTAACGTTATAAAATATTGGCATGGGATAATTTCCCTGCATTGGAGTGGCGACTCATCCAGAATTGTAACTCTAGCCAAGGAAACAGCTTCGGCAGAACCAACGTTCTGTATAGAGCATGGCGCAAAAGACAAAAAGATAATTTTCGCCCACAAGCGAATGCTTAACAGATGGGGAAGCCATAAACTTAATGCCTCTTCTGAAATATGGCACACTCAATGATTCAATTCCCTGTCTGTGAAGCGATGGGATGAAAGTTTATAGTTGGGCTAGGAACCAAAGCGAGACGAGACAACTCATAGGCGAGTACGCTAGCGCTTGAGATATCATATCAGCCTTCGAGCAGAATTATTCACATAAAAGGGGTAACTTCTGTCATTTATGTTTTTGCAAATTAACAAGGGGTATACATTGTTTTCAACAAAAGGTTTCAGGCTAACGAAACAAAGTAGCAGTATGTGGCAAAATATTGTGAAGCACATCATCCTTTGAAAGTGGCACAAAAACAATTTTCCCATCTGCTCGTACGTTTTCATTGGATTTAAAAACCTTATGATGTTTTGACCAAAAAAAAAAAAGAATGGATGCTTTTATGAGAAGTTGATGCTCTTTACACATCAAATGTGTTGCTCACCTTGTGTCCTTAAGACATTTATTGTTTTTCAACCTTTATTCCAGCAAGTTCCTCCTGGATAAACTTCCAAAATTCGGGCTTTTTGCCCACCACCACTTTTTTGTCCGCTTTTGTCAAGGACGTGGAACCGTCCTCCAGAGATATTTCAGTCCCGCTCTTTCTTCCAGGCCTTCAAGCAAGAAGTCTGCTGCTACCCCATCCTATAAACCATACCTACCCCAAACCTCTGAGATGCCCAGGTTACTGTTTCCTCCTCTCCTCTTTTCCTGTTTGTTATTTCCCTTGCGAGGCAGGCAGGATGGCCTTGAGATAAACTCACTCGAAGCTATGTAGCCTGGATTTAAATTCTGACCCAGCTAGTCGAGTCAGAGATGACAGAGTCGGGTAGTAGAGAGAACTGTCATCCCGGTGTTTCACAGTCAGGGTGATTGATCAATGTCTGTGCTATCCCTCGAATAGACGTTAAACTAGCGTCCCGCCTGCCAGCATTAGTTGGTGGACGTTAAAGATCCTATGGTGTCCCCCATGAAGAGAGGCAAGCTATTGCAGGCACCCTGAACAAATTACAAATCCCTGCCCTAACTCACAGAGGGCAATGCATCAGCGGCACAGCCACGACCTCAGTCAATGATGCTACCCCACATCCTTGTGCTGCAAACAAAAGAATAAGAAGATTTCCTTGCTTGTTGTATACAATAGTGATTCCTATTCCCTCCTGTCAGTGCGTTGCCTTTTTACCCTCTGTCACTTCGCTCTTCCATGAAACTCGATTTTGTACAAAAGAAAGTCGTGACAGTTCTATGATATGTTACATGAGAGATCATATCAGGTTATATCAGAATATAAAGCACAATGACCTGCAGTGCATGATATCACTTACCCGTATTACTTCAGGGCAGGCGTAGTGTGGTGACCTGACAAATAGATGAAATGTCAGCTTTCACAATTATATTAATGTTCCATCGACATTCCACCTGGTCAACCCCAATAGCCCATTCCGTTTGTTTTACCTCCTCATTTATCCCTCACTAATTATATCCCATATTTAAGTGGAAGCTCAGAAGCTCAGGCTCTCCTTATCCTTGAATCAAAGTCATTATCATATCACTTCTATAAGGAAATGCTGTATCTTGTATGAAACATTTGGTGCTTCTCTTCCCCTCTTCCCCTCACACTTATCTTCACTTTATGATTACATTGAACACCCTCACCTCTTTTATATTACTCACCCACAGCTAGTTTCCAGCAAGCTATCTCCGACCTGCAGGGAAGCCATACCAAAATCCGCAATCCTTATGTTGTTCTTCTCATCGAGGAGAAGATTTTCTGGTTTCAAGTCACGGTGACTGAAAGAAAACAGCACAGGGAGATTATTGATAAAGGAAGGTTCGAGAAGAACAAAAACTGGAGGTCTTTCATGGTATGTATAGATGGAAAGATTGGATAGTGAAGAAGCAAATAAATATATTATCAATATTTTGTCAACAAGGCAATAATTCAAAAATGTCTATAATATTCACTGTAGCGTATAAGACGCGTCTGATATCACTTACCAGTACCACTATTCCCCAACAATCTTTTCCTTGTTATCTTTAAAATTCACACCAAAAACCTCAACTAACGAGAGATTTCATAGAACACTGTCTGGAGAAGCAAGGACATGGGCGAAGTCAATGAGCGGCAAATTTGATAGGTTGTGATGACGTAAAATGCTGTTATATTTTGTCCAAGTACTGCTAAACGGAAGGGGTTTGAAAGTGACAGAATAGAAATTTGTGTTCTTCAGTGTTCAAAGATATAATTCAATTGAAATAAAATAAAGATTTTGAAGGTTGCCGAAAAAAAAACAAAAGGTGGTAGAATAATTTTTCTCCAGAAGTTTACCGCTGTTGATGCAGCTTCTTTCCCACCACCTTGTTTAACCCGTTACATTAGTTCTTCATGCCTGATGTTGGTGTTCTTTATAACTTCCTTGAAAACAGCAAGTTTCCTGTTTGTAATGATTTTCAATTTTGTTTGACTGCCAGACAGGGGCATCAAAATATGTCTTGATGGTAATCCATAAAAAATTGTGGTGTCATTCCTTCCAACCTTGTTTGGATTTTTTGGGGGATTCCATCCCTACATGTTTTTTATTTTCATAAAATGTTTTTTTCTGACTTTTAAACTATTTTTCCCAATCTGGATGCCAATGACATCATCATGTGGTAAAATATTTTGAGGGGCGTCGACATGGGGAACTCCTCGACCCCCACCCCTCAGCGATACATCTCATACAAGTCCCTTCCTTAGTTCTCTTAATGTCCCGTCCAATATGCCCGTCCCTTCTATCTCCACCCAGACACCCTGCTACCCTGTTGTCCTTCACTTTTGGAGTCATCTATTTATTTTGTATGCCGACATGGCAGAATTTTTATTTACCCTTTCCCCTTTCTCCACTCCCACCCTTCTATTCTATTCTATGTCCATACTCCTATATCCTCACAATCTTCTTCCCCTTCTCCCCCAAAAACTCCACTCAGCTCCTTTCCTTCTCTCACCATCATACATTCTCTTTTATTTATTCTTTTCCACAATTTACTCACGACCTTTACGTACACAATGAAGAGATACCTCCATTCCTATCCTCTTTCCTTCTGTTCCTTTACTCAACATTGGCATTTCCAATTTCTTCCCTCCCTACCCTGTGTCGGTGTAATAAATAGATGCCTTATAAAGGGTCACATTGTCACATACATTTACATAAGGAGGAGGTATTGCATGATTTGTTTGAGCAATGGTATGCACACATAAAAAGGAAAGGTGACTTTAGAATGCTGTTTTTAATAACTGGTATGATCCCTTGTGAACCTCAATGAAAACATCAGCAAACAAAGCAGTTTCTTCATAAGTGTTATACAGGGTGGTTTTCCATTGTCTTCCGAGGATTGTTTGTCCATGCTCTATTCTTTTAAGTGCTGAGCATCAAGGAAGGAAGCAGTACGTATCGTTTTTAAAATCTTTGGTATGACTTGGATGGGGTATAAACCAACAAACTCCCAGAATCAGTGGAAGAATTACATGGCAACTACAAACACCTGAACTGGTGCTTGGTTGTCTCTTTGTATGCCTAGGTAGGAATGAAATTTAAGAAACACTATACATTGTTTTCTTTTTAATGCAGAGTGGGCATTACCTTGGCTTAGTAATACACGGAAAAAGAGGGTGAGTATGCAACTTCTGCGATGTCACCTTTTCACACTGATTAACCTCCGCCATCGAAGATGGATGGAGGTTACTGTTTTCACCCCTTTCTGTTTGTTTGTTTGTTTGTTTGTGAACAGTATTACGGAAAAACTACTTTACGGATTTCGACGAAACTTGGTGGGGGGGTTCGGTCTGGTCCAAGGATCATGCCATTAGATTTTGGACTTGGTCCAAAATCCAATATGGCCGCTATGGCGGCCAATTTGAAAAAAAAATTGAATTTTTTTTGCATTTCTACATGTTTTAAGTGATTTCCAACCCCCACCCCAAAAAAAAATTGTTAGAGAAAAAAAATTTTTTTGCAACTTTTTTTTCAACAAAATTTCTATTTCTTTTTTTTGCATTTCTACATGTTTTAAGTGATTTCCAACCCCCCCCCCCCAAAAAAAAAATTTAGAGGAAAAAAAATTTTGCAAATTTTTTTTTCAACAAAATTTCGATTTTTTTTTTTGCATTTCTACATGTTATAAGTGATTTCCAACAAAAAAAACATGCCAAAATTATAATTGCGGCTGATTTTGGAACTTCAGGTGGATATACCCACGTAAAATCAATTTCTGTCTCAAGGAATCGAGTTATGACGAATGAATTGAGTATGTAAAAGTTAAAAGTAAAAGGGAAAGTTGCAAACTATAACTCTGTGAGCACTGTTGACAATCAAATTGAATGAATAGGATATCAGGTTCACTTGAGTGACCTAGCAGTATTGTCGGCGGAGGTTTTGCACTCTACCGAGTACTCCCCCTCTAGTTTTGAATTTGTTTTGAGATAATAAAATTAGCAGACAGAGAGCTATTAAGATAATTGAAATGGAAAGTTTTGGTTCTTGTGTGATACCGGCCTAACAGTGGCAGTGACAGAGAGACAACGTTGTTTTGTGATGCCGGCCTACCTTTACGGTTTCAAAACAGTGGCACTGACAGAGACAACAACAACAGAGGTTGCATGTGTGCGATAACAACTGGGTCAGAAGGATTGCAGGAGTGAAGTGGGTGGACAAAAGGAGGATGGATGAATTGAGGGAGGAGACGAGTGTGCAGATGAGCTTGACAGGGAGATTGATAAAAAGCCGACTGAGATGGGCTGGACACTTTGTGCAGATGGAGAAAGAAAGAACTGCAAAGAGAATGGATAGGTTGAGGGAGCAAGGTAGGAAGAAAAGAAGTACATCGTGGTTGATATGGGAAGATTGTGTGAGGAGTGATATCAATAAGCTGAGGTGGTTGGACAGTGGAGAGAGTTGGCTGAGGACAGGGGGAGTATCGTGGTCAAGGCAGGGAAGAAGCTTGGTACTGTTGGACCTCACCTCTTATAAATGTAAGACAAAGGATAAAAGTGACAAATCACATTATCTATCTATAATTCCAGCAATCTGTGTGTGTGTGTGTGTGTGTGTGCGTGCGTGTGTGCGTGCGTGCGTGTGTCTGTGTGCGTGTGTCTGTGACCGCTGTTTCTCGACAACCACTGGTCCGATCTAATTGAAACTTGACAGGTATATCGCTAGGGACCTGAGGATGTGCCTTTTCAAGGTTTGATATTAATCGGACAAGTGCTTCCCAAGTTATGGCCATTTATTTACCAAACCAATGACAAGACACGTTGTTGCGTGGGCGTGGCTGATGGGGAAGGGAAGCTCAGCCGCGTTCGCCATTACGGGTTACAACGTAGGACTTCCGGACAGTGATGACTTCGTGTATTCTAATAATTTCTCGATTTCTTATGCGCATTTATAGATAAACACAATGCCCCAAGTTATAATCGTTTTCATATTAGACGGTGCATAAATTTCGGTAACATCAGAGTGCTGGTATGCTCTGAACCAGGAAGTAAATTTTTTTTCTCTTTCTTCTCTTCTCTTTTTGTTTTTCCTTGCCACGACATTGCGAAAAGGTAAAATACTTTGGCGCTAATTGAATAATTGGGTATTAAAACTAAATTGCGAATAATCCTAACTGTGAATAATATGCGAACTTCCGGGTCACACACGTCCGGGCACGCGAGAGCGAAGAAACGGCCTGTGTGGTTGTTGTTTGTTGCTCGCGGTTTGAATATTTATTTATTAATATATATATATAGATTTTTTTTTACGGGCACGTACTAGTTTGTTCAATCCACCATTACTGAACACTTGGTTCCTACGGAAAATTATAAATGCTGCAGGTATGACTCTCCAATTCGTGATTACAATCCATAACAACAAACATAATGAACCATCTTGAAAAAGCTATGTCAGCCATCTTATACCCAAGGGTGTCGATCACAACTTAAAAGTGGTCGCTTTTTGTTTAGGGGGGGGGGCGACATTGCAAGTGCAAATAGTGAAGTCAATAGTGATGGTGGGGTAAGTCTACACCATCCACATTGTGGACTGGTAATGTTCTTTGCTGTGGTGCATTCTGAGCATATAATCTAATTGCTCTTGCCACGTTTCTAAAATAACTAGCATATAAGACCCATCGTTTAGCTGGTGGGAATACCAATCTTTGCTGTGAGAGCTAATCTATGGGGCAGTAACAAAAAAGGTTTCCTGCGAGATCCCACCCTCCATGTGGGGATAACCAGCGTTGCAAGTTGCCGTTTGCAGTTTCACCACCCAGGTGTGCCCATGTATATCCATATACAAACCGATCTTTATTTTATTTATTTTTTGCAACACAAACATTCTCAGCAGTTCTCTGAATCCACTGTTGTTGGATTAATTAAAATTGGTTAATCCATTCTGAAGTTATAATAAGACAAACAGACAGACAGACAGAGACAGGGCTCCTTTTATTATATAGGCTTGTGGGGCACCTGTGGGTAACCCACGGGCATCGACATGTATGGCATTTTAACCAGCCCTATTCATATCTGAGAGATATGAATATCTCTCAGCTTCACTCAGGAGAGGGGGGAGGGGAAGAGGATCATGCACAGGGGAGAGAATGGAGGTAGGGGGTGAGGGTGGTAAGGGGTGACGGTGGTAGAGGGGTGAGAGATGGGAGAGGGTGTGGAGTGACTTACTTCTGCCTTGACTTTATTGACGGGAGTATCGACGAGAGTATTGACTTGATTGACCTGACTTGAGAGGGGGGAGAACCTACCTTGACTGACTTACATAGAATACACCTCACTTTACAAATTAAAAATTCCTCAATACCAAACGTTATCAATAAATATTGGATTCCATCATGAGTCCACATCTTCAACTTATTACATACCAAGTTTTTCGAAGTATTTTTTCATAAAATAAGTCGTTGGAAAAAGAGTTATCACTCGCCTGAAATAAACTCTTTTTATGTACCCCGGGAACATGAAAATATATAATTAGAATACAGTTCGATCCTTAACTACAGTTTTCCATTGCAGAGAACCCTACCCTCATTCTTAGCTACCCTCCTCCCTTGTAACTACTCCCCCATACATTCACTCTTCTACTTCCCGTCCCTCCTCTCACTCTCTACTCTCACTACTCCCCTCCCTCTCACTCTCCATCACTGCTCTTTCTACCGTCACTCTTCTACTTCCCCTCTCTCCTCTCCCCCTCCACATTGTGTCTGACCAGATACATTCAAAATGGCATCACAACAAATTCCTGAGCAGGGAACCCTACCCTCGCATTACAGGCCTTAGTTTCACATAAAATGCATTTTTGTCTAAAAACGCAAATTTTTCATTCAATCATCTTCCAGTTTTTTTGCAACGGAGTCTTAAACCATCTTAGTGACCATGAAAAATGCAGTCAGATATCAAATTTGAGTAAGGATAAAGCTGTGAGAGTGTAAGAAAGTGTGAGGCTTACAAAAGAGGCTACACTGAGCAAAACAAATGGTGGAGATTTAATTTTGAAACCCCTCCCTGAATCGGTGACGCCCCTCCCTGAACTGGGTAGCCCCACCCCAAATGGACAGACAGACTGACTGGCAGAGATTATATATAAAAGATAGATTTAACTAATAAAAGGGGAGCACTTTTAATTTTGAGCTTTTTCTTGGTGTCAACATTTATTATTGCGCTCAAAAAACAGATGTAAACATGCAATCATACTTTTGGTGTTACTTCTACTTTTCATCCTTACTCTTCAAGATCTAAAAGCATGCAAACCCCTCCCCCCACTCCAAAATGCACAGTGGCATGGTGTATAGGTAAGCTCAGCAGGGAGCGCCTCATTTTGACTCCATGTATTTATCTTATCAGGAAATACAAGGAAATCCAACACAGGTGGAGGCCATTCAGCCCATCATGCCTGCACGAACACCAAACTTAATTATCGACACAAGATTCAAGGAAGAAAATGCATAATTTTTTAAAAAAGTAATTAATTAGTTATTTTAAATTATGTTATCTATTTTTTTTAAAGCTTTTGTGTTTTTTTTTTCTTTCTTCTTTTTCTTCTTCCCCTCAGGGGAGGGGCATGGGCTTGGTTAAAAAACACACATCATCAACCACACAACACCCCTTGACAAAACCCCTACCAACAGCACTCCGTACACATGCACACAATCTTTCTTTCCCTTTTCCTTATACTCTGAAGCCGTTACAAACACAATAAATTTGTTTAGGAATGTTGTCACATTAAGATCGAGTAAAACTGAAAACGACATCCGGACAGCATTTGCTCGAGGACCACGATAGCAATGTTTACACGGAGACCGCCATGTTGTTAAGCGGTGCCGAGCGCTCCATTCCGTTGCAATTCTTGTTTGAGAGTTTTGAATCAAGAAATCCGCTTGACAAGCGATAGCAAGCTGCTTGATAACGGAACATACCTCTGGTATAGTGCAGGCATGATGGGCCGAATGGCCTCCTCCTGCGTCGGATTATCTTGTAAAATATATCCAAGTTTTAACGTTAATCAAATCCTGCATTAATCCCTTCCAGCGTTTATTATTTATCAAGTTGTTCTGAATGGATAAACACCAGAGGCCTTTTCACGGAGGGGAGAGGGGGGCATCAGGATTAGCTTGTGGTACGTCCAGACTGATGATGCCTGTGGTCCAAATGTGGACTGCGATCCACCTTTTGAGGAACCTTGGCACTCTAATTAATTACACATTCATCTCTGATGCAACAATCTAATAACTAAGATTCATCGGATGTCTTTCTGTCTGTCGGTTTGTTCGCTTTTTTTGCAAGGACTGTTGGACCAACAACCATCAAATTTGGCACACAGCCCAAGTGCGAGTCGGTGATTGTCGAAAGGGTATTTTCATCCACCACCTGAGCCTTTAAAGATCACTTTTCTGGCTTTTTCATTCATATGCAATCTCATTGGTTAACAGCTATCACATGACATATAACACGGCCAAAAGACAACACACCAAATCTGGGCCATCTTAAGGCATGGGCACACTGGGCAGTTGCCTAGGAGCCCCACGATTCTAGGGGCCCCATGCTGCCATGTTGTTCGTGATAGATCTCTTGGCAGAGTGAATAATTACTTGACCTCTCGCTGGAAAGGCCGAGGATTCAAATCCCTTTTCAAATTATATTTAAAATATAAATAATTTGGGCATAACTATTTGACAAATGTTATTTCTTATAATGTTGTTAATCTACAATAATATTGTATTGTTATAATGTTGTTAATCTGACTTGCAACTGTGGATTTTAATTGCCTAATTGGCATGAGGTTGAGTGTTGGTGTTTACTTTTGTTTTAACGTTTAACGACAACACTTCGAAGGAGAAAACACTTCGAAGATGAAAGAGTGACTGACGTCAAGTGATTTTCAACTATCAATTGTGTTACTTATACTAGTCAAGTAGGTCTGACTTTAATATTTGGCGAGTTAATGTGCTGCGAGATATTTTGATTTTGTTTTGACTGGATTGATTTTAGGTGCTAATTCAAAACAGTTATGACATAAGCGCTAATACAGATTAATCATATAAATAATAATTAACCAGTCAATATTTTTAAAATCTATGTACACTGTCAATAAATAAATACAATACCAGTGTTTCTCAAGGTGGGGTGCACGCCCCACCGGTGGGGAATGGCAATATTTCGGTGGGGCATGAGGATTCAGAATTAATGAATCAATATATGATCGCTTTCATAGCTTTGCTATGAGTTCCCTTTTTGGTTGACTCGGCCATTTCTGGTGGATTTATCTGAAGTACCAGAGCAATACCAAGAGGAGTTATGCGAGTTGCAACAAGATGAGTCTGTGAAAACTCTTTTCAAGATCAAAGGAACCATGATGTGGCTGTCTGAGGAGAGTGAAAAGAAATACCCAAACTCCACTACTTTGGCAAGGGAAGGATTGATAAATTTTCCATCATCATATTTAGTCGAATGTGAATTTAGTGTTGTTACCGATTTGCTGTAAGCCAAGATAAATCGAATGGAAATCAGGAAACGTGGTGATTTAAGGCTGAAACTGACAAAATTGGTTCCTCGAATCAAACAAATCTGCAGCCAGCGTCAAGGGCAGGGCTTCCATTGAAGTGAGTAGCAATTGAATAAAATTTGCAATAAAGTTTTAATAAAGCCTTTTGAATACATATGTCGTATATACTGTAGTGTCTCCAATCATGGTGGGGCGTACGATTTTTTTTGAAAATCAAAGTGGGGCGTGGGACAAAAAAGGTTGAGAAACACTGTACTATACGATACTATACCATAAATATTTGTAATGTTTGTGTTTTTCAAGGCTTATGTTATATTATTCAAACGTTTGTGTTGATTAATCCTCACTTTGCAGCATGTTTTTTTTATGTTTAAACAATGATTTTGTTGAAAGTACCAATAAATCTATAGGCTTAATTTCATTGACCGTTTACATTTTTATTCCCGTGGGTGGGTGGGTAGGGGTCCCAGTGCATTGCTTAGCCCAGGACCTACAATGCTGTTAAGACGGCCCCTGCACCGAATTAGTCTTGCTGTGTCTTCCACCCATTGGCTCACTGCACATCTGTCTGGCCTGACTCAACGCACAATTGGAACCTAACTAAATAAATAATACGTTCACGTTTTCATGCTGCGGTAAACCAAAGCTATCTGCTATGGTAAGTGGTTGTACAGTACGTTCATATTCATAATCGCAATCGCCACACCATGTCCGTCCCTTAAAGATGTATCTACTATAAATGGATGAGGTGTGTGTGTGTGTGTGTGTGTGTGTGTGTGTGTGTGTGTGTGTGTGTGTGTGTGTGTGTGTGTGTGTGTGTGTGTGTGTGGCTGTGTGTGTGTGTCTGTGTCTGTGTCTGTGTCTGTGTCTGTGTCTGTGTCTGTGTCTGTGTCTGTGTCTGTGTGTGTGTGTGTGTGTGTGTGTGTGTGTGTGTGTGTGTGTGTGGCTGTGTGGCTGTGTGGCTGTGTGGCTGTGTGGCTGTGTGTGTGTGTGTGTGTGTGTGTGTGTGTGTGTCTGTGTGTGTCTGTGTGTGTCTGTGTTTGTGTGTGTCTGTGTGTGAGGCATAATTTTTGTCTCTGAATTACATACATCTATTCATTAATAACACATTATTGGAATTTACCTTTTGACTCTATTGTCTGTGGTGTCCGAGGGGCTCTCCTGCTTCTCGCACTTCTCAGTACCCACCCAGGCAACGCAGGGTACCCTACGAGTAACTAAATAAACTGTACTTTCCTGAAAATTCCACGATGGGTGAGCAAAGAGGTTCCTATATAAAAGAACTTGAATCAACACAGCACTGCAGCAGAATATCAATCCGTATCAGTACTCACGCACAAGAGATACATTTTCAGAGCATGTACACAATGCACGATGCTTACACCAATTCATGAAACCCAGCAAATGCACAAGCTGACACCGGTCTCTTTTATTAAATAACTAGCAAATACCACCCATCGCTTCGCTGACGGGAATATTAGGGGTGGGGGAGAGCAAAAGAGGGGGGGGTGAGAGAAAGAGAGGGGTGGGGGAGAGAGAAAGGGGGAGAGTGAGGAGGTGGAGGGGAAAGAGAGAGGGGAGCAAGCAGTCGCGATAAGGGGTGGCGGTGCGAGAAGGGGTGGGGGAGCAAGGAGGGAGGGAGAGTGAGGAGGGGTGGGGGAGCGAGGATGGAGGGAGAGTGAGGAGGGGTGGGGGAAGGGAAGACAGTGTGAGATGAGATCAAGGGAAGACAAATGTCTGATAATGCCTGGAAGACAAATGTCTGGAAACAAAATAATGTCTGAGAACCTTTTTCTACCGGTCATCGTATAAATAGCATCCAGAGACAAACCCCACCCGGACACGTCTGGAGACAAACACCGCCTGGAGATGAACACCGTCCGGACATATACACTGCCCGAACATGTCCAGAGACAAAAACCGCCCGACCACGTCTGGAGACAAATACCCCCCAGACACATCCAGAGACAAACACAGACATGTCCGGAGACAAACACTGCCCAGATAGGTCCGGAGACAAACAAACACTGTCCATAGATAAACAAACCCAGACATGTCCGGAGACAAACACTGCCCGGATAGGTCTGGAGACAAACAAACACTGTCCATAGACAAATATCACCCAGACACGTCGGAAGACAAACTCCGTCCAGACAAGTGTGGAGACAAACTCTGTCCAGACACGTCCGGAGACAAACACCACCTGGAGGTAAACACCACCCAGACACGTCCGGAGACAAACACCACCTGGAGGTAAACACCACCCAGACACGTCTGGAGACAAACACTGAACACGTCTGGAGAGAGGAGAGATAGATATATGTGTGGGAAGAGAAGAAGAAGAGAGGAGAAGAAGAAGAAGAAGAAGAAAAAGAAGAAGAAAAAGAAGAGAGAGAAGAAGAGAGAGAAGAAGAAGAAGAAGAAGAGAGAAGAAGAAGAAGAAGAGAGAGAAGAAGAAGAAGAAGAAGAGAAGAAGAAGAGAGAGGAGAAGAAGAAGAAGAAGAAGAAGAAGAAGAGAGAGAGAAGAAGAAGAAGAAGAAGAAGAAGAGAAGAAGAAGAAGAAGAAGAAGAGAGAAGAAGAAGAAGAAGAAGAAGAAGAAGAAGAAGAAGAGAGAGGAGAAGAAGAAGAAGAAGAAGAAGAAGAGAGAAGAAGAAGAAGAAGAAGAAGAAGAAGAAGAAGAAGAAGAGAGAAGAAGAAGAAGAGAGAGGAGAAGAAGAAGAAGAGAGGAGAAGAAGAAGAAGTAGAAGAAGAAGAGAGAGAGAAGAAGAAGGAGAAGAAGAAGAAGAGAGAGAAGAAGAAGAAGAAGAAGAAGAAGAAGAAGAAGAAGAAGAAGAAGAAGAAGAAGAAGAAGAAGAAGAAGAAGAAGAAGAAGAAGAAGAAGAAGAAGAAGAAGAAGAAGAAGAAGAAGAAGAAGAAGAAGAAGAAGAAGAAGAAGAAGAAGAGAGAGGAGAAGAAGAAGAAGAAGAAGAAGAAGAAGAAGAAGAAGAAGAAGAGAGAGAGAAGAAGAAGAAGAAGAAGAGAGGAGAAGAAGAAGAAGAAGAAGAAGAAGAAGAAGAAGAAGAAGAAGAAGAAGAAGAAGAAGAAGAAGAAGAGAGAGGAGAAGAAGAAGAAGAAGAGAGAGGAGAAGAAGAAGAAGAAGAGAGAGGAGAAGAAGAAGAAGAAGAGAGGAGAAGAAGAAGAAGAGAGAGGAGGAGAAGAAGAGAGGAGAAGAAGAAGAAGAGAGAGGAGGAGAAGAAGAAGAAGAAGAGAGAGGAGAAGAAGAAGAACAAGAAGAAGAAGAAGCAGAAGAAGAAGAAGAAGAAGAAGAAGAAGAAGAAGAAGAAGAAGAAGAAGAAGAAGAAGAAGAAGGAGAAGAAGAAGAAGAAGAAGAGAGAGGAGAAGAAGAAGAAGAAGAAGAAGAAGAAGGAGAAGAAGAAGAAGAAGAAGAAGAAGAAGAAGAAGGAGAAGAAGAAGAAGAAGAAGAAGAAGAAGAAGAAGAAGAAGGAGGAGAAGAAGAAGAAGAAGAAGAAGGAGGAGAAGAGGAGAGAGAAGAAGGAGAGGGGAGAGAAGAAGGAGAGGGGAGAGAAGAAGGAGAGGGGAGAGAAGAAGGAGAGGGGAGAGAGAAGGAGAGGGGAGAGAGAAGAAGGAGAGGGGAGAGAGAAGAAGGAGAGGAGAGAGAGAAGGAGAGGAGAGGAGAGAGAAGAAGGAGAGGAGAGGAGAGAGAAGAAGGAGAGGAGAGGAGAGGAGAGAGAAGGAGAGGAGAGGAGAGAGAAGAAGGAGAGGAGAGGAGAGAGAAGAAGGAGAGGAGAGGAGAGAGAAGAAGGAGAGGAGAGGAGAGAGAAGAAGGAGAGGAGAGGAGAGAGAAGAAGGAGAGGAGAGGAGAGAGAAGAAGGAGAGGAGAGGAGAGGAGAGAGAAGAAGGAGAGGAGAGGAGAGAGAAGAAGGAGAGGAGGAGAGGAGAGAGAAGAAGGAAAGGAGAGGAGAGGAGAGAGAAGAAGGAGAGGAGAGGAGAGAGAAGAAGGAGAGGAGAGGAGAGAGAAGAAGGAGAGGAGAGGAGAGAGAAGAAGGAGAGGAGAGGAGAGAGTAGAAGGAGAGGAGAGGAGAGGAGAGAGAAGGAGAGGAGAGAGAGAAGAAGGAGAGGGAGAGGAGAGGAGAGAGAAGAAGGAAAGGAGAGGAGAGGAGAGAGAAGAAGGAGAGGAGAGAGAGAAGAAGGAGAGGAGAGGAGAGGAGAGAGAGAAGGAAAGGAGAGGAGAGGAGAGAGAAGAAGGAGAGGAGAGGAGAGAGAGAGAAGAAGGAGAGGAGAGAGAGAGAGAAGAAGGAGAGGAGAGGAGAGAGAAGAAGGAGAGGAGAGGAGAGAGAAGGAGAGGAGAGGAGAGAGAGAGAAGGAGAGGAGAGGAGAGGAGAGAGAAGGAGAGGAGAGGAGAGGAGAGAGAAGAAGGAGAGGAGAGGAGAGAGAAGAAGGAGAGGAGAGGAGAGGAGAGGGAAGAAGGAGAGGAGAGGAGAGGAGAGAGAAGAAGGAGAGGAGAGGAGAGGAGAGAGAAGAAGGAGAGGAGAGGAGAGAGAAGAAGGAGAGGAGAGGAGAGAGAAGAAGGAGAGGAGAAGAGAGGAGAGAGAAGAAGGAGAGAGAGGAGAGGAGAGAGAAGAAGGAGAGGAGAGGAGAGGGAAGAAGGAGAGGAGAGAGGAGAGAGAGAGAAGAAGGAGAGGAGAGGAGAGGAGAGAGAAGAAGGAGAGGAGAGGAGAGAGAAGAAGGAGAGGAGAGGAGAGAGAAGAAGGAGAGGAGAAGAGAGGAGAGAGAAGAAGGAGAGGAGAGGAGAGAGAAGAAGGAGAGGAGAGGAGAGGAGAGAGAAGAAGGAAAGGAGAGGAGAGGAGAGAGAAGAAGGAGAGGAGAGGAGAGAGAAGAAGGAGAGGAGAGGAGAGAGAAGAAGGAGAGGAGAGGAGAGAGAAGAAGGAGAGGAGAGGAGAGAGAAGAAGGAGAGGAGAGGGAGAGAGTAGAAGGAGAGGAGAGGAGAGGAGAGAGAAGGAGAGGAGAGGAGAGAGAAGAAGGAGAGGAGAGGAGAGGAGAGAGAAGAAGGAAAGGAGAGGAGAGGAGAGAGAAGAAGGAGAGGAGAGGACAGGGAAGAAGGAGGGGAGAGGAGAGGAGAGAGAAGAAGGAAAGGAGAGGAGAGGAGAGAGAAGAAGGAGAGGAGAGGAGAGGAGAGAGAAGAAGGAGAGGAGAGGAGAGAGAAGAAGGAGAGGAGAGGAGAGAGAAGAAGGAGAGGAGAGGAGAGAGAAGGAGAGGAGAGGAGAGGAGAGAGAAGGAGAGGAGAGGAGAGAGAAGGAGAGGAGAGGAGAGGAGAGAGAAGAAGGAGAGGAGAGGAGAGAGAAGAAGGAGAGGAGAGGAGAGGAGAGAGAAGAAGGAGAGGAGAGGAGAGGAGAGAGAAGAAGGAGAGGAGAGGAGAGGAGAGGAGAGAGAAGAAGGAGAGGAGAGGAGAGAGAAGAAGGAGAGGAGAGGAGAGAGAAGAAGGAGAGGAGAGGAGAGGAGAGAGAAGAAGGAGAGGAGAGGAGAGGAGAGAGAAGAAGGAGAGGAGAGGAGAGGGAAGAAGGAGAGGAGAGGAGAGGAGAGAGAAGAAGGAGAGGAGAGGAGAGGAGAGAGAAGAAGGAGAGGAGAGGAGAGAGAAGAAGGAGAGGAGAGGAGAGGAGAGAGAAGAAGGAGAGGAGAGGAGAGAGAAGAAGGAGAGGAGAGGAAAGAAGGAGAGGAGAGGAAAGAGGAGAGAGGAGAGAGGAGAGAGGAGAGAGGAGAGAGAGGTGGAGAGAGGGGAGTTAGTGAAGAGAAAATGTTATACTTTATGAACACACACACACACCCACACACACACACCCACCCACCCACACACCCACACACCCACACAGCCACACACACACACACACACACACACACACACACACACACACACACACACACACACACACACACACACACACACACACACACACACACACACACACACACACACACACACACACACACACACACACACACACACACACACACACACACAATGTTGGTGCTTAGCTGAAATTGGCAATTTTTCAGGAATCGGCAGTTTGGAGTCAGTGTGATAACTGACTACAGTATGTATTGGAAACAACCCAAAAACCTTGAGTAAATTTCACCTTTGTTTTGGTGGAATTTCAAGAAACAAATTATAAAAACAACGTTGCATTATTGACGTTTCAGGGAGATGTGCATAAACATTAATCTTTATAAACAGCTGTCAATCGTCCTGTGACGGGTGGAAAAAAATTTGGCTCTGCAATTTAGAAAACAAGTTGATATGGCAAGTGGATCAGAAATCCGGTGTTATCAAATATATTGTTATGCTTGTGGGGTAGTTGGAGGAATTTCATAGAATAGGTAAGATTGTATAGGGTGGCATGGTCCGTGGACGTGTAGGAGATATCTCAATGCAAAATAAGTAGGGAAACTGTGAGCTTCAGTGTTACGTCTCACCACACGGGGGTGGTGCCGTTTTGAAATTAGGTAGGGTCTTAGGCTAATTTCTTCCAGTATGTGATTGCCCCATGTGACCTTTTTGTATGTTTTTGCATTTCAAGACTGGTGGTAAAAAAGAATCACATCCTTAGAACAACAACCGAGCTGGACATTTCTGAGCAGGCGAAAACTATGCCTGCAGGATTGACAAGTAGCGAGACCACGCCCCTGGGGTGGATGATGGATGGGCATGATATCAGAGAACTTCACGCAGGGGTGTGAAGAGAAGTTCTGTGAGGAACGCAATTGAGACAGAGGCTCTGGCTGGCCACCCTTGATACGATAGAAAAGGCAGCGTGAATCCTGTTGTTCATTTGTGTGAAGTACGCGTGATGGAGCAAGATGCTAGCCATTGACTGTATGTGAGACCACGCCTTGGAGCCTTGTGTTGTGCCATTGGGGAAGAAGGCAGCACCCTTTTTCAGAGGAGCGGCATTGGCAAGTGCAATCGTGAAAAGAGACTGTATGGCAGTTCCTGAGCCCTTAACGAAGGGACCATCCACATGAACTACCTCCTGTATGCTTCCCGCCCAGAGAGCGGCTTGTTGCCATTTTGCAAGCTTCCCACACAGGACGACGAGAGTTCGATCACCCAAGCTCATAAGGGATCACTTCTGGACCCGAAGCTAGGTGCCAGAATAAAGGAGGTATTTTTCTTTTGTTTTATGTTTTCCCCTTGTCTGTTTTTGTAACTGTGTGTGGAGACACCTAACGAAGGGACCATCCGCATGAACTACCTCCTGTACTGGGTGCCATTTTGCAAGCTTCCCACGCAGGACAACGAGGGTTCAATCGCCCAAGCTCATAAGAGATCACTTCTGGACCCGAAGCGAGCTAAGTGCCAGAATAAAGGAGATATTTTTTTTTTGTTTTATGTTTTCCCCTTGTCTGTTTTTGTAACTGTGTGTGGAGACACCTTAACGAGAATGAGCAATTTAGGTGACCTCACATTTCATTATTTCCATGATAAATATCCGATATATGTCATTAAACCCTTATTTATTAAGATTGCTTGTGTCTTTCTATTCATTATGGGTTAGAGTATAAACCCTTGTCCTCCATCCGGGTGAACATGTCTGTTCGTGTTTTACTGGTACGTGTTTTACTGCCCTCCTGTCCCGCATGCGCCATAATCTTCAAGGATCACGTGTTCGCCTCCAAGGGAGAACTGTTTTGCTATCCGTCCAGGTCGGTCTTAACCCCACTGAATAATAGAATATTTTGCTTTGAAACTCACAAAGATAAACCATATATAACCTTTGTAAATCATGTACCTCCACCTTGTAGCACCTGCCGACTGTACATCCCGATTGGGACACGAACTGCACCGCTCTCAACTGTTTGGCACTCGGCAAGTGGCTTAAGCACTCAAGCAAGCACTCCAATTAAATTGTTGATAAGGAACAGCTGGCCAGGCTGTGGCTGGATACCACATAGGATCCATCTAACTTTAAAGCCGGTCTTCACCGCGCCCACAGCAGTTCAATAAATTAAATGAATTTGTGCAAATAATGACTTTATCCACAAAAGAGTTGCTGCTTAATGTAAAACAACCCTGGAGACATCACAAAGTTTAATTGCCCATGAAATAAACATTGCAGATAATCCGCCACATTGCCTGCTCGTCTGTGCATGTGTTATGTGGTAAATCGGTTCGTGCAAACGTTATTAATTTTTTTTTAAACGTACGTTTTTTTTTTTTTTTACCAGATTTTCTTTGATTCCCTCTAGAGCATCTCACGAAACCTCCGAAAATATAGACACAGATCTGGCAGACACTATGGATAAGCAGTCCCTCTTGGGATGTAAAGCAGTGAATGCATTAAATCAATAGCTCAATGAAGCTGGTTTATTTTCGCACATTCCTAAATCTTTTATTCACTCAATACAATTATCCAAATAGTAGAAAGAGATGCTTAAATACTTGAAAATGTCACATTTCCTTGTGTGTATATGGAGAAGGACGGACCATAGCCTTGCTTGCTTAAAGTAAATGTGTACATAGGTTTAGTTATAAGATTCGTTATTTTGATAAATTATCAGATTTCACTCCAGATTTCGACACTTATTTGGTCCGGACGATATCCGATTCTGAAAACCGAAATAATATTTCGATGATATACTTTAATTAGTCCGTGAGAGAAGATCATGGAAAATCGTATCACATAATGCATGAAATCGGTCCAAGTTCCAAATTTGAAAACTGTAGTACTTACAAAAGGGATGTACACAACGATTTGTAGCTATAATGAACATGCATTCAATAATATGAGTGAGGAAAGTGAAAAAAAAAACTTTATAGTGAAGAAATTGTTGCGGCCTGTTCCAAGTCATGGCATCGTTGAGCAGGACAAAAAACATGGTAGCGTCAGACCTTAGCAAGGTAACCCAGGATACGCCTGAAGACCCCAGAGAGCGAGGTGGCCGAGGATGGTGCCCGATAAAGGATAATTAAATAAGGCTGTTAATTATCTTCAAAAGGGGTGTTTTAATTAACACAAACACCCAATTTTCAGTCATACACTTCTTTCGAGTTTTCTTAGTATGAATGAAGTTTCAGACTGCTAGGTTTCATGGTTTTGGAGTTATGGAGGATACACACTGACACACACAATGATGTGCATGTGCACGCACGCACGTATGCACACATACACACACACTTATTTGTGTAGACTCGTATAAAAGCCCTTCAAAAATGATGGGTTGGAATTATTTTATTCAAAATATTCAAGGAGACTGGAAGATATGATGTTTCATGTTTCGTAGCAAAAAGCATCGTCATTTTAAAACACTACATCTGCAAACGTGATTATCTTTTCTTTATCTTCTGGGACGCTTTGTTTTGATGGTACAGCCTCGTGAGCTTGCCAAAGTCACTCATTTTACTCTGTGTGTGATGCACATCATGTGCGGCGCATTTCACCTCCTTATGCCTTGTATTTATTGTTATTTTATAAACGGTTCTGTACACTGCCATTGAGGCCTGGTTGCAAGTCACCGTCTCCATTTCCAATAGAAGACAATTACTCGTTAATGGAAAATGTTTTTTGAGTTTTTTAATCATGAAAAATAGACACCTCAGTGAACACACAGTTGTGTGAAAAGATTGGCCATTTAAACCCTTCTTAAATCGTCCTTATGAAGGACAGACAAATAATGAAATACACAAATTCACACTGTGTTTTATATGTAAATAATGCCACCAGCACAGTCTTGATTTAAGAAACACAACTTATTTGGGGAAAGTTTATATAATATATATATATATATATATATATATACATATATATATATATATATACATATGTGTATATATATATATATATATATATATATATATATATATATATATATATATATATATATATATATATATATATATATATATATACATATGTGTATATATATATACATATATATATATATATATATATATATATATATATATATATATACATATGTGTATATATATATATACATATATATATATATATATATATATATATATATATATATATATATACATATGTGTATATATATATATATATATATATATATATATATATATATATATATATATATATATATACATATATATATATATACATATGTGTATATATATATATATATATATATATATATATATATATATATATATATACATATATATATATATATATATATATACATATGTGTATATATATATATACATATATATATATATATATATATATATATATATATATATATATATATATATATATATATATATATATATATATATATATATATATATATATATATATATATGCAAAATTAGCCCAAGCTCGCGAAGCGAAAAGCGGGGTTAAGTGATCGATCTCATACTGCGTACATGCGTGTTTGCATTTTCTTTTCCCTTTTTTCTGGAACCGCTTGGCGGATTGACATGAAATTTTCACTATAAGTGTGACTGCTCATGGAGAATGTTTCAGCGATAATTATGAAGTCATAGGTCACATAGTATGGTAGCCATGTTGGAAAAAAGGAGAAATTGAGCTCTGTATCTCCGAAATCGCTCGTTGGAAATAATTGAACCTTGGCACATGTCAAATACTTCTCTTTGAGAATGTGTGATTTTTTTATGATGTCGTAGGTACCTTCGTTATGACATTATAATTGCATGAGTAGAACACTACATCCGATCAGTATGAAAATTTTTGAGGTCATCTCAGCATAAATTGGTCAAAAGAAAAAACAATTAATGACATCATCGCTCACGTGGTTCGGCAGCCATATTTTTGTTTTTTCAAAAAAACCTTCAAAAATCTTCTCCGAAATGGCTGAACAGATGGAGGAGAAACTTTACAGATATGATCGCTTCTCCATGAGGAAGAAAAAGTTCCCTACCTATGACATCATAGGTCACATGGTTTGGCAACCATATTGGAATGAAGGAAAATAGAAAAAAAATATCTAATAGTATCTAATTTATTTGGGCTCCATTTGATTTGAGTTTAAGTTTTTTTTAATTACAAATTTGCTGCCAGAAGAGTTGGCTTGCACCAAGTTCTTCTCAAGAGTGCGTGGGGTTAGTATGGGGAACATCCCATATCTGGGCCTGTGTGGATTGTACCGAGCTATGCATTTTATGTTATAATTGAGTAAAAAGTTTGCGGGAGGGGGGCAATCGATATGTAGTCAACCTCCTGAGTCAAAAACGTGGGGATGGGGGGGGGCATGTATCCTCATCATGTTCCCACCCTTTGACACCCATAATTCTACTAGAGTGTAAAACCAGGCGGTGTGTTGTCATGCCAACGTCACGTCATCACTTCGGTGCATTTTGTCATGCTTAAATTTTAAAATCCGATTAAATTCTTTTTTTGTTGTGGTACGGGTGCAGTACCCAAGAGAGAGTATCGCTTCCTTCAGTTGGAATCATTGTAATAGCTTCAGCCATAATTATGCTCAGACGGTGACATTTATCAACACTGAGGATGAACAAATCACTGATTTTGCGATCTCTCGATCTCGTACTTGAGCGATGTATTTTGGCACATTTTCCATTTTTGTTAGTTATGAAAACATTTGAGAATAAAAGATATGGCTTTTAAATGCTGATGACTTCACTCTATAGTCGTTTTTAAGCATATCATTTGGACACTTTTGAATGGACAGACATTTTTCCCATGTCATAAGTGGTGACCCATCCAGGATTGTGCCAAACAACCCAGGAGACTGTTTCGGCAGCACCAACACTCTGTATAGAGTATGGTCCCAATGCATGGATGGATGGATCCTTACATTTGGTGTTTGATCATACTCAATAATTTTGTATGATAGAAAGAGCAGGCAATATTTGACAAAAGCAGGCAAGATATCATGGACACCCTGAACAAATTACAAATTCCTGCTCCGACCTATAAGGGTCACTGCATCAGCAGCACAGGCTCACTCCCAGCAACGATGCAACCAGGAGATAAAAGCTGCACACAAAATCAATGAATGAACTACTCCTTATAAACTCTCCTATTCTCCTTTCTCTCCACCATTTTCTCTTATTTTTTTCTCAATTCAGCCTCTTAATGTGGTTTAAGGTGGGGACAAAATGGTGCCTTTAAAAAATTGGACATTTTCTTAAATTGGAGAGCCCTTCTTCTCCTCCTCCTCTTTGCTTTATAAGGAGTGAGGTCCAATGGCACCAAGCTTCTGCTCTGCCTTGAGCACAATACTCCTCCAATTCCCTCTGTCCTTAGCCAACTCTCTCCACTCTCCAACCACCCCCAACCCCTTACTGATATCCCTCCTCACACAATATGTCCATCTCAATTGTGATCTACGACCTTTCCTCCTCCCTTGCTCCTTCAAACTATCCATTCTCTTTGCTATTCTTTTTCCCCCACCCACACCAAGTGTCAAGACTATCTCAGCCAGGATTTAATCAATCTCCCCATCAAGCTCATCTGCATACAAATCTCCTCCCTCAATTCATCCATCCGCCTTCTATCCACCCTCTCCACTTCCACAATCCTCCTAACCCAGTTGTTCTTGCAAACCTGCAGCCTCTGCTGTTGTCTCTCTGTTAGTGCGACCATTTCCAGACCATAACGGTAGGCCGGCATTATTGAGCATATAACCAGAGTTGTGTAGAGACTATATACGGACAGGGGAGGGGGATGATAATCCTGTCCAATCATTCATGCCAGGGGGAATCGTTCCTAACCTTGTTCGACATAATAAATAGATGTCTTTTCAAATATTTTCCACAATTAATTCAAAACCGAAGGTTCACAACGAAAGAAGCAGAGCAACAGTGACGTGGCCAGTCATGTGGGAAATAGGTGGAGTGAATTTGGAAGTGTTGGCATTGTAAGTTTCCATGAGCTCATGGAGCATCCATCACAACAACGCAATATGTGTACTGTGAACTCAGCAACTTGTCACTGCTTCTCCATTGGATTTCAGCCACAGGCGGGTGTGCACACCAGAGATTTGCTCAATTTTCAAGGTATTGTGCACATTGCTACACTGCTTGGAAACATAATCGATTCCAACACTCAGACATCTACCGTCATGGGAATACACAAGACACAACCAAAATCATGGAGATAATACATGCTGAAGCATGCAGTGCATTTCAGGAGCATATTTAGCAAATGACAGATTGGCTCACATCAACAAGTTTCGTGATGTGGCAGATGCACAGGAATAAATTATTAGTCTTCCATATTGCTGTTCAATGGGGAATTCCACGATGACGATAAGGTTCACGTGCGACATTTTCCATTTCTCAAAAGAGATGATTGTATTACACAGTACAGCATATAGTGCTGTGGGCAATACTGATGACTGAACTATGTTAAATTAAATGCTAACTTGAAACTTATTATGTGACTTTAAATCAAGATAATTCCAGCTTTGTTTGGATCCTTCAAAAAACGTAATTAAACTAGAACGACACTCGATCGACCACATACCTCTGCCAGGGTGAACAGTTTACATTTTTTTATCCCACTGATAGGCTGGATCTGGATTCGGACCTGAACCAAAATCGAATCGGCTTGTTCTTGTCACCGAACTCATCCACCCAGTTTTGTCATAATCCATCCACAACTTTTTGAAATATCATGTTTTTTAATCGTTTTTGGTGTTATCACACAATGGTAAAGAATCACTTTAAAAATTCTCCCATCTGGATTTGGATCTTCTACAAAATTGAATCAATTCTTCCTTGTCAGACACCCAACCTGTCCACCAAGTTTCATTTGAATTCATCTTTAATTTTTGAGATATCGCGCTATATATATATATATATATATATATATATATATATATATATATATATATATATATATATATATATATGTATATATGTATATATATATATATATATATATATGTATATATATATGTATATATATATATATGTATATATATATATGTATATATATATATATATATGTATATATATATATATATATATATATATATATATATATATATATATATATATATATATATATGTATTGTTACGGTTGTGGAAATTCGCATTACACCATAAAGGGTCCTCAGGTGAGATATATCGGTAAGTTCATGTGTAGTTAGCGCAAACCTGTTGTACAGAGGGAATATATGTGATCCATTCGGCCTGCGACGCTTCAGTTAGCCGTTTTTCTTTGGCAATTGTTAATTTGGTGCAAGAACAACAACGAACATCGCCACAACCAACATCTCAACAATCACGCCATTCACTACACGACGCCACCTTCCACAACTACGCTACCACATCTTCGCCACTCTCCATTCAATGAGCACCGTGTGGTCACGATCTCCGCGAGACGGATGGGAGGGGTGGAATGGCAGCGGCGGCCGGGGTGCGAAGGGGCATCTCCCGCCCGAATCTTTCTTCCCTCGTCGTACGGCGCGGGGAGGAAGAAAACCAACAACGCCTGTGGGATTTTCCCTTCTGCTTTTCCCACGCTTTGGCATGGGGGAGGTGCGATTTGGGCCAGAGGTCAAAGGGGAAAAAGGTGGGGGCCTGATTTTGGGGGAATAATTCCCTGGCCCCGAGGCAAGACTGACTTTCCTCACCCCCCCCCCCGCACGGCGCGGGGATGGGGGAACGAGAGGGCACGCCCCTTTTTGGGAAGCTCCCAGAAGGGAGGTGAACCAGAAACGGGGCGGGGCAAAGGGCGGGGTCCCGCGCTACAAAAGGAACGGACGAGGAGGGTTCAGGGGGCTTCTTGTCGGGTTCTTGTTCCAGTCGGGTTCTTGTTCCTATGGGTTCGTCTTGCCGTCGTTTGGCCTTGCTTCTTTGATCCTCGCGCGAGCCCTGGGACCCCGGGAGCGAGCGCGGAAAATAGCGCCGAAAAAACCCCGTCCGTGCTGTCGAGCGGACCACACGAGCAACGTGCGGCACGAGCTTGCGGACCACGCCGGAGGGGCCCGGAGTTGTGGTCGCAAAGGAAGGACTCGACACGCTCAGGGAAGTTGCACTTCCATTTTCTTTTGGGGTTTGGTGTAAATGTGTGTGTGGCGCCAGTCTTGTAAAGTAGAACTGTTTAAGTGTCCCTGTGTAATAATTATATTTGGTTGTAGCTCTGCATTGTGTCCTTGCTTTTATATGTGCATTACTGTATGGCTGTATATCCGTGCTTGTGTATGTGTGAAATAAAAGTGTGCTTGTCCAATTGTTCCCCGTTTCACTCCGTCCTTTCCTTTGTTGAATCTCCATCTTGCATCACGTAAGGGAAAAATAGTGGGTTTTAAAACACCGGTAATTAATCGGAACCGTCAAGGCCGCCGATAACTCCGCTCGGTTATCCCTGTAATACGGAACAAACCGCTTAAGCGGTTCGTGTCCGGAGTCGGCCTGTGGCGTGGTCCCATCCCTCGGCAGATTACCCATGCGAGTACCATAGGTATATCGACTTTCGGCGATTTACCCTATCTCGCACGGGTGGACTGCGGACTGGGTGGTGGTGGGGTTAAACCCCCACCCGTGACTGGTTTCTGGCGGTAGTCCCAGGAGGGTCACGACTGAATTGTCCGTTTCGGTGGGCGAAGCGGCCGCCATTTGAGTTTCGTGGCAGATCGCACGCCGGGCAGGCCAGAATTCGCAACAATATGTATGATATTTGGCCCTATTTGTCAATGGTGCAGATTCAATAAAAAATTCTCGGATCCGGATCCGGATCTGGATCTTCACCAAAATCGAATCAATTAATCCTTGTCACATACATACCCAACCGCTCCACCAAATTTCGTCCGAATCTGTCCACAACTTTTTGAGATATACTGGTCACAGACAAACAGACAGTGGTGAAAACATAACCTCCATCCACCTTCTGTGGTAGAGGTAACAATGAAAAGACTTTTCATGCAAAAATATAATCTCTTGATACAATATTTTGTCCATTTAATTCAGTGAATCTGTGAGCATTCTCCACACTGCCAAAAATATTTTTCTTCATCAGAAAATGTGAAACCAACATCAGATTAAACTCGAAAGAGCAATCAATGATTACAAATCCTCTTCAAGACTTGTTTCGTGTGGTTTTGTGTGGTATGTATTTCAGAGACGTACTCACATTCTAATTGTACTGTACATACTTTATAGACGTACTCACATTCTAATTGTATTGTACATACTTTACAGACGTACTCACATTCTCATTGTACTGTACATACTTTATAGACGGACTCACATTCTAATTGTATTGTACATACTTTATAGACATACTCACATTCTGATTGAACTGTACATACTTTAGAGACGTACTCACATTGTAATTGTACTGTACATACTTTACAGACATACTCACATTCTAATTGTATTGTACATACTTTATAGACGTACTCGCATTCTAATTGTGCATACTTTATAGATGTACTCGCATTCTAATTGTACATACTTTATAGATGTACTCACATTCTAATTGTACATGCTTTATAGATGTACTCACATTCTAATTGTACATACTTTATAGACATACTCACATTCTAATTGTACATACTTTATAGATGTACTCGCATTCTAATTGTACACACTTTATAGACGTACTCGCATTCTAATTGTACATACTTTAGAGATGTACTTACATTCTAATA
Source organism: Eptatretus burgeri (assembly GCF_056783735.1). Taxonomy (NCBI): domain Eukaryota; kingdom Metazoa; phylum Chordata; class Myxini; order Myxiniformes; family Myxinidae; genus Eptatretus; species Eptatretus burgeri. Next base: position 107,853,551 of record NC_140962.1, read on the forward strand.
GTCCATCCTTTATAGACGTACTCGCATTCTAATTGTACATACTTTATCGACGTACTCACATTCTAATTGTGCATACTTTATAGACGTACTCACATTCTAATTGTACATACTTTATAGATGTACTTACATTCTAATTGTACATACTTTATAGATGTACTTACATTCTAATTGTACATACTTTATAGATGTACTCACATTCTAATTGTACATATTTTACAGACGTACTTACATTCTAATTGTACATCCTTTATATAAGCACTCGGTTAAATAAAGATAATGTGTACTACTGGCTACCACTCGGTGGCGTTTGTGGCTTACATTAGCACATTTTGGGCGGACAGATAGACAAACAGACAGACAAACAAACAGACAGACAAACAGACCCAAGTGCAATGCCCTCTCCTCTGGCAAGGGTAATAAATCCGTCAAGCTAATGACTTAATTTCATTGGAGGGATCGGGGCAGGAGTGGGGATGACAAAAATGTGGCAGGCTCATGAACATCACGAGGGAGTTAGAAAAAAATATGGGGAATATTTTTGTGTATTTGTTTTTATTATAATTTATTTTAATTCTGATTATTAAAAAAAAATGGGGGGTGGGGGGGAAGGGGGTTGGGGTAGGGGTGAGGGTTTTATTGACCATGTACTTCAGCTTTTGGGCTGAGGTGCATGTGTATCCTCACCGGACAGTCTTGTTGGACTGTGTACTTTGGCCGTGGGATTAAAGTACATGTCCCAACCTCTGTTTGAATGTTTTTATTTTTAAAACCTTTTTTTTATATCAAAAAAGGCTGCTCTTATAAGGTGAGTGTTATGGGGACTTACTTATATTGAGGAGTGGACTAACTGTATGACCATGCATTATGGCCCTTTGGGGTTAGGATGTGTGTGTTTAATTGACTATGCACTTCAGCGTCAGGGCTGAGGTACATGTGTATGCTCATGGGACAGTCTTGTTGGACTGTGTACTTTGGCCTTGGGGTTGGAGTACACGTCCCAAGCTCTGCTTAAATGTTTTGATTTATTTTTTACCTTTTTCATATTAAAAAGGCCTCCCTTATAATGAGGGCCAATGAGCCCGAAAGAGGTGTCCATGGATGTTCCCTTGCCAGGGAGGACTGCTCTATAAAATTGAGAGTTAAATCCTCTTTTCGGTATTGGCTGCAGTACAATCCTATAGCAATGTAGGGTGCTGTAGTTTTGCTAAGCTCATGCCTAATAGTCGAGTCTCAGCAACTGTTGTCAGAATGGCAATAAAAAAAAAATTAATACATATACATACATACCCACATACATACATATTGGGTGGGGAATGTGAGAAAATGGAGGCAGAAGCACTCAAATGAGACATTCAAAAGGGCAATATAGAAGGAAAGCATTCATGCAGATCAGTTTTATGTTTTATCAGTTTATGGTACATTGTTATTGCTTTATTCCCAATTCAACTTCCATGGTAAATTACAATTATCCTTCAAGAAAGTACTTTCTTCTGCAATATCAGGTGATGGTATGGCCATCATGAATAAGGACGTCAGAAAGGCATACTGACAAGCCTAAGTGCTGTGCCATGCTGAACGATGTTTATTGCAGAGCAAGAGATTTTAAAAACTCCAAGTGTCTGAAATAAAATTAACTTTACGATGTTAATTAAGAACATAAAAATGCAGCAACCTGTTTTGATGAGTAATGGCTGGATTGGGACACTGGGAGCTTGTGGAGGCATTATCAACGTTTAGAGAACTTGATGATGAGATGATGGTGAGTTGTGTTGAAGCAGCTCGGTGTGCACGAACAGAGTAATGAATTCACAGATGCCGTAAGTTTGTTAGCAAGTCTTGAGTGTCGTTTGTAACTTTCCTCTCCCGTGGCAAAAAAATAAAAGGACAAGTGTGGGCCTTTTGATGTTATCTCATCACAGAAACTTCCTCTCCATTGCATTTTTCCATCGAATTTTAGGATCTTATCTCCATTAATATTAAAATATTATCCTCATTAATATTTAAATATTATCCTCATTAATATTAGAATATTATCCCCCTTGATATTAGAATATTATCCCCATAAATATTAGAATATTACCCCAAGCTCTCAAAGAAGGCATAGGGGAAAGGTTGCGATCAGAACAGCACAGACCTTCCACATGTTCTGGAAATCAATCAAGGCCAATGTGTGTTGTCCTTCAGGTGCTCAGAGAGACTGATTCACAGCTTATCACAAGCACCCAGGAACTCGTTATATGCAATCCTTTTGTTTCCTTCTCGTCCGTGAAACCAATGTTTGTCTTGTCGCATCCTCCACCTCCTTCCCCCATGGACTAATCTATGCATATGGATCAATCACCGAAATAAAATAACATTTATGCATGTGTTTGTAATGAAGCAAGGATAATATTAAATTTAATGTAACATAGGAGTTATGGAATTGCCTGATGTTGGCTTAGTGGTTAAGGTGGCTGGTTTGGGACTTTAGGGTCATTAGTTCAAGCCCCTGTCGGCCGTCAAATTAATACCAGGTGGGTTGACTCAGCCCGTCATCCTTCTGATTCCTACCTTTTTGTGGTGGTTAGGGATCATTTTTGGCCCAAGTGTTTCACGAATCGGCGAGCCAGGCTGGGCACTTGACTGAATATGAGAGTAATTTAGGATTTTGCCAGGCTGTTGGCGATAGCTCATTGACTCTTCATGATAGAAAGTGTGGGAGGGACCTTTAACGTCCACCAACGAATGCGAACAAATGGGATCCCCATTTCATTCAAGGGATGGGCACATGCATCGATGAATCGTCCTGCCTGCGAAACACCAGGATGAGAGTTTATAGCCGGGACGGGATTCATACCCAAGCTCGACAGCTCAGAGGTGATTGCACATATTTCTCGACTATCCTGCGCAATGGCCATCCTTTCATATAAAAAAGTGCATTTGTGTGTGTTTGTGTTTTTCCCGAGCTTTCTCTCATATACCACTGAATTAAGGGTTCGACCCAAGTAAAGCATGGATCTCCAAAGAAATTTGGTGTATAAATAGAAGCCTTGTTCTGGGTCTGAGGTGTAGCAATTCTTCAACAGCACACCAAGCTTTCCTATGAAATAGCAATCCTTCTAGGAGGTGATGATGGCTTTAGTTCGTTATTTTATTCACTGTCCCACAATAATGCATCCACAATCCCACTGACATTGCTTAATTTCATCTCTTAGTAACCTAGTTAACGCCGTCATCAATTTTGACGTGGACCTGAAAACAACATGATTCCTCTGATTTTTACAGTAGATTTATTGTGTTGTTTATAGGAAAAGGAGGCATAAAAAGAGTCACGAGCAATATTCTTTTCATTCCACAATGAGGTATCAGAGGCATTACCTCATGCTGCTGTGCTGTATATGCATCAGCCTGCAAGCACATGAACACATGCCAAAAGTGTACTGAGGCCTAACAAAACCACCTCAAATTAATTGTGTTTCTGGATATAGCAATAACAAGGATGTAATAACTTAGCTTGACAATGTGCTATAACTGAGCAAATAAGCCAACCAAGAAATAACACCTCGGGTAAACAAGTCCTCTGAAACAATTGTGGAAATTTTCTGCGCATTAATTTAGAGAATTTAGAGTACGTATTTTGTTCTCGGTTTGGGGTGCCTATGGTTCGGGATGTAACTTCGTCCTTTTAAACATTCTATAGAAAAACTTCAATTCATTGTGAGCAATACACCTCTGCTGTTGCTTTGTGTCCATGTTTAATGCATACCATGCAGTCATTGCACAATACATTGGTGTGTGTGTGTGTGTGTGTGTGTGTGTGTGTGTGTGTGTGTGTGTGTGTGTGTGTGTGTGTGTGTGTGTGTGTGTGTGTATGTGTGTGTGTGTGTCGGTCGTTATCACCATGTGCAGGTTTCAGAAGGTGAAATGGATTCCTCCCATGTCTCAAAGTATTCAGCTCCGTGTGTGCATGTGTGTATATATACATATACATATATACATACATATATATATATATATATATATATATATATATATATATATATATATATATATATATATATATATATATATATATATATAATACATATATATATATATATATATATATATATATATATATATATATATATATATATATATATATATATATATATATATATATATATATATATATATATATATATATATATATATATATATATATATATATATATATATATATATATATATATATATATATATACTGTATATCCATCCATCGGGACCATACTCCATGCAGAGCGTTGGTGCTGCCTAAGCAGTCTCCTTGGCTATTGGACACAATCCTGGACGGGTCGCCACTCCGACACAGGATACCAGCATGCTGGCACTCATTTTGCCGACCTCGGAAGGATGACAGGCAGAGTCAACCCCACCTGGTATGAATTCAACAGTAGAGTGGGGTTTGAACTCAGGATCAGAGGATTCCAAGCCACCACCCTAATATGTATATATATATATATATATGTATATATATATATATATATATATATATATATATATATATATATATATATATATATATATATATATATATATATATATATATATATATATATGTATGTATATATGTATATGTATATGTATATATATATATATATATATATATATATATATATATATATATATATATATATATATATATATATATATATATATATATATATATATATATATATACAGTGGGGTGGGGAGAACAAGTATTCAATACACTGCCGATTTTGCAGGTTTTCCCACTTACAAAGCACGTAGAGGTCTGTAAATTTTATCATTGGTACACTTCAACTGTGAAAGACGGAATCGAAAACAAAAATCCTGGAAATCACATTGTATGATTTTTAAATAATTAATTTGCATTTTATTGCATGAAATAAGTATTTGATGCATCAGAAAAACAGAACTTAATATTTGGTACAAAAACGTTTGTTTGCAATTGCAGAGATCAGACGTTTCCTGCCGTTCTTTAGTAGGTTTGCACAGACTGCAGCAGGGATTTTGGCCCACTCCTCCAGACAGATCTTCTCCAGATCCTTCAGGTTTCGGGGCTGTCGCTGGGCAACACAGACTTTCAGTTCCCTCAAAAGATTTTCTATTGGGTTCAGGTCTGGAGACTGGCTAGGCCACTCCAGGACCTTGAGATGCTTCTTCCGGAGCCACTCCTTAGTTGCCCTGGCTGTGTGTTTCGGGTCGTTGTCATGTTGGAAGATCCAGCCACGCCCCATCTTCAATGCTCTTGTTGAGGGAAGGGGGTTGTTGGCCAAGATCTCGCGATACATGGCCCCATCCATCCTCCCCTCAATATGGTGTAGTCGTCCTGTCCCCTTTGCAGAAAAGCATCCCCAAAGAATGATGTTTCCACCTCCATGCTTCACGGTTGGGATGGTGTTCTTGGGGTTGTACTCATCCTTCTTCTTCCTCCAAACACGACGAGTGGAGTTTAAACCAAAAAGCTCTATTTTGGTCTCATCAGACCACATGACCTTCTCCCATTCCTCCTCTGGATCATCCAGATGGTCATTGGCAAACTTCAGATGGGGCTGGACATGCGCTGGCTTGAGCAGAGGGACCTTGCGTGCGCTGCAGGATTTTAATCCATGACGGCGTAGTGTGTTACTTGTGGTTTTCTTTGATACTGTGGTCCCAGCTCTCTTCAGGTCATTGACCAGGTCCTGCCGTGTAGTTCTGGGCTGATCCCTCACCTTTCTCATGATCATTGAGGCTCCACGAGATGAGATCTTGCATGGAGCTCCAGACCGAGGGAGATTGACTGTTATCTTGAACTTCTTCCATTTTCTAATAATCGCACCAACAGTTGTTGCCTTCTCACCAAGCTGCTTGCCTATTGTCTTGTAGCCCATCCCAGCCTTGTGCAAGTCTACAATTTTGTCCCTGATGTCCTTAGACAGCTCTCTGGTCTTGCCCATTGTGGAGAGGTTGGAGTCTGATTGATTGAGTGTGGACAGGTGTCTTTTATGCAGATAACGAGTTCAAACAGGTGCAGTTAATACAGGTAATGAGTGGAGAATGGGAGGGTTTCTTAAAGACAAAACTAACAGGTCTGTAAGAGCCGGAATTATTTCTGGTTGGTAGGTGATCAAATACTTATTTCATGCAATAAAATGCAAATTAATTATTTAAAAATCATACAATGTGATTTTCAGGATTTTTGTTTTAGATTCTGTCTTTCACAGTTGAAGTGTTCCTATGATAAAAATTACAGACCTCTACCTGCTTTGTAAGTGGGAAAACCTGCAAAATCGGCAGTGTATCAAATACTTGTTCTCCCCACTGTATATATATGTATATATATATATATATATATATATATATATATATATATATATATATATATATATATATATATATATATATATATGTATATATATATATATGTATATATATATATATATATATATATATATATATATATATATATATATATATATATATATATGTATATATATATATATGTATATATGTATATATATATATATATATATGTATATATGTATATATATATATATATATATATATATATATGTATATATATGTATATATGTATATATATATATATATGTATATATGTACAGTAGACGAGGCGTAAGTCGTCACCATCGGGACTGAGAAAAAAGTGACGACTTAGAAATGTGACGACTTACGCGTATGCGAACATTCATGATGACTGTGGGGTGAATGATGAAGTCGCGCGTGGCCTGGACACATATGTGTGAGAGCCGGCTATTGTACCAAAAGGAAAACACAATCCTCGGGGCATAGGTGGGGGTGAGTTGTTGAGTTGGAAAGTGATCAAGCAAAGATGGAATTCATGAATCAGTTTATCAAAAGTAAAGATAATGAACAACTCT
>NC_140962.1:107865434-107885434 GCF_056783735.1 Eptatretus burgeri
CACGACGAGCGTCTCCACCACGACCTCGGTCGCGCCGCCGGCCTTTCTCTCCGCAGTTCCCCGAATCCGACGCGAGCACCCTCTCGTCCGCCTTCGCCGCCGCCGCCTCTCCACAGCTCCGTCCTCTTCACTCCGACTCCGCGAACTCCCAACTGCACTCTTCCTCCTGCGAACTGAACTCTTCCTCCTGCGAACTGAACTGAACTGACGAACGCAGTCGTTTTTATAAGCCCCGTGGCTTCGCTCTCTCATCTTTGACCCTCTGCCTCCGACCTTTCACCTCGCTCCCCATTGGCCCGAGAAAAAGTGGGCGTGAATGCTTTTTGATCCATGAATTTGCATATAGCGACCGCCCTCCAACGCCCTGGAGGCGGGGCCAAATCGCCCCTCGCTCACCGATTGGACGGAACAAAAGTGGGCGTGAGTCGTTTTTGATCCGTTTTTCTGCGGAAAGTCCGCGATGCTTTTGAACACGCTGCTCGGTGAGCGCTCTACACGAGTCCAGCATCGGTGCCCACGAGTGGCGCGAGATGACGGTGATGCGATGGTGGCGAGTTGTGATGGTAAAGGTCGTGGCGGTTGTGGTGAAGCGGCGTTGTGGTTGGTGGTTGTTGTTGTGATGGCTGTTGAGACGTGGTTGGTGGTGGTAATAATGGCGGTTGGTCCAAAATAAAGATAGTAAAAGAAAAACGGCTATCCTGAAGAGTCGCAGCACGCATGAATGACATTTATTCCCTCTAGACAACGGGTTTGGGCCTAACTACACATATACTTACCGAGATATCTCACCTAAGGGACCTGAATGGTGGTTTGCGAATTTGGTCAACCACAACACTACCCCCTCCCCTTTTTACAGACTCGTCCCGAGTCGTCAAATTTTCGTGTGCCAGCATGTGTAGTTTTCCCCTAGTACATTTTACCTACGGATCCCTGAGTGCGACATTCATGGTATTCGTGTCCCCAAAATAAATAACCTAAGGGCTGAGTAACTACCTAAACAAACTCACTCACACGGACGACTTAAATAAAATTGCCGGCGCTAAGACAAACATGCCGGGGGCGCACTCATATTTACAGTACATCTTAACCTTAACTTACAAATTTTACACTAAACCATGGCCCAGGATCAATGAACTCTGCAAAAAGAAAGCAGTTAGCAGGGAGCCAGGCTGCCCGCATGCAGTCTCTGGCTCAAAACAATGCAGGTGACAGGGAACGTGGCTGGCTGCTCACACGCAGTCCAAGGCCTTCCCTTTTGAACTGAACGCAGTGAACCACAACGGTGCATGGGCTGCACAACGCAGTCTCCGTGCCAGCTCAAGTGGCACACGCAATGAGCACAACGAATGGATAGATGAATGGTTTGAACTGAACGCAGTGAACCACAACGGTGCATGGGCTGCACAAATGCAGTCTCCGTGCCAGCTCCAGTGGCACACGCAATGAACACAATGAATGGATGGATGAATGGTTTGAACTGAACGCAGTGAACCACAACCGTGCATGGGCTGCACAAATGCAGTCTCCGTGCCAGCTCAAGTGGCACACGCAATGAACACTACAAATGGATGGATGAATGGATGGACGCAAACACGGTGCACGGGCCGCCACTGCAGGCCCGTGTTGTAGCTGCCAACAGGGCAGTTCTCGCAGCTTGCAAACTGTTGCCTTGCGGATCCTGGCGCACATGGAAATAAACAGGGGGGGCAAAGCAAAAATTGAACAGGGCTGGTGAACGTGGGCAGTGGGCATGGCATGGCAAAGGCAGCAGGCAAACACAGCCCGCAGAAGAAGGCCGCTGCAGGCAAACACAGCCGGCAGATGAACTGGCCGGCACGGGCCTTGAAGAAAAACAGCCAGCAGATGAACTGGCCGGCACAGGCCTTGCAGCACAGCAGCTGCAGACGATCCAGCCGGCACAGGCCTTGCAGCACAGCAGCTGCAGATGAAGTTGGCCAGCCTTTGCCGTTCCGTGGAGGTTGGTGGAGGGAGTGCGGTGGTGCTGGCCACTTGGAAGGCGGGCTCGGACCTACCTCCATGTCTCCCTCCCACCTATCGCCTTTGCCTGTCACTGTACATACCCACTCCCTTAATTTGTCAAACCCCAATTTAGCCCCAACTAAATTTTTATTTTTTTTTAACTCCCCACTATAAATCGTCCCCTAACCCCCTTTATCGTCCTTGTTCGGCTAACATATCCTGTCACCTAGCCTACTCCCAACCCCTACGTTCCCTTCCCGGAGGGGAACAAGGGAGAGCTAGCATCCTGTGTCGAGGCCCAACGAAGCCTCAGGATGGCCTCCCCAGAGTTCGGCAATCGAACCCAAAGTGGGTCCAGCGGCCCACAACGAGAGCGAGGGGATGGATGGTGCGGAGGGGTACATCTCCTAATCTACCCTAACCATTTAACTGTTAAACTACCCCGGGGCTTTCAACAAGCGCCTCTCGCTTAAACTATTGGTTCTAACAACCCAGATTCCCGTCGCCTGTGTTGGTGTCCTCACAATTTCGGGCCTCGCCCCCCCAATTTTCTCTCCGTGCCCTCACACGGTCTCCTGGCTGGGACACGTGGCTCCCTTTGGCAGGCACGACCCTCTGCCGAATCTCCCGCTATGGCACCCCCGGGCACTACACCTCCTCCGAGCCTACCAGCTCCCTAACACCGGGGAGTGCCCCCCATGGCACCTCCCCTGAAACGCACACGTGGCAGGCTGGCTTCCCAGGCCCCTTTCCGAGGGTCACCTGTGCCCACAACACTGCCCACGCGGTCAATGGCGCCCCGGGCCCCCGCACCAAGCAGGCGCACCCGTGCCCACTACGCTATCCCGGCCCCCCATGGGCCCTTGGCCTACCACGGCCGACTAGCCTGGTGCCCGGGGTACCCACTCAGCGATACTCACCTTTCGCAGCCACGCTCCCAACCCGTCAACAGGGCTCCTGCACCCCTCCAAACGGGTTTCGAGCCTACATTCACACCAACAACAAAACGACCTCCATTTTTCAATTTGACTAACCCAGCAAACTTACTTTATACTGACCCCGGGGTCCCTTGGGCGGGAGTCACTCCTCACCCAATCACTCATCGCACCATGCATTCCCCATTCACTCCATTCACACAGACCCGCTGGCCTCACTCACTCATCATGTACTCACCTCACAACTCTTCAACACACACACCGCTGAATTTTGCCATCCTTCTATCTACCTCCCCTAACTAACTCGTGCTCCCACGTCGTCCCTTAAACTACAGCACGTTCCTTTTAACCTACGTAGCTAAGCTACGTCCCCTCTACACATTCACAGGTCTGTCACTGTCTCCTAATCTCTTTAATCAATTTCCCCACCTAAATCTGGCTACAATCCCTCTAACTAATCCATTCCACGGACTCCATGAGGACTTACCCCTGCCCCATGAAGTCGGTCTAACTAAGCTAACCCTTCCCCCTAACTAGTTTCCATCCTGTGCCCTGGTAAGGGGTCTTCCACCCCTTGCCCAGGAATCCTGTGCACCCGAAAGTGAGGCTTGCTTTTTTTTTTTTTCCATGCGCAGCACCAGTGCGGCAACTCGCGCACTTTACACCTGCCCGTGACGTCATGCAGCTGCACGTGTTCCTCGTCCCTCCTTGGACGGTACCATCCGGCAGGGACACCCCTCCTGCCGGATTCCAACCCCACGTGCAGCCATGGCGTCACCGTGCGCATAAAAAAAACAAGCCCCACGTCTCGAGGGGTTCCCCACGCGAACACATGTGCTTTGCCCGTTGGAGCTTAACACACACGATCGCGTGGAGAACCCGTCCGGTCCAAATCCATAATCCTGCCTAAACTTTGTCCGTCCGCGGGATCGGCAAATCCACCGCGTGCGTTTCCGGCCCGGGACTTCACTCTCGCAAGCGAGCACGTGGTGGTCTCGTGCGTTGCACAGCACGGACCTCGTGCTCACTGCTGGGTGAACCTGGCACGGTCCCCGAAACAACTACAGCCGCTACTCGGCTTTCTTTCCTCTGTCGTCGTCGTCGCCATTCGACCCACGCACACCTGCGTGTTACGACGCTCACAGTCCATTCCATCACATTCACACCTGGAGACGCGGCTGCGTGCTCCCGCATGCCAACCGACATCTCCCTCACATACCGCTCTCTCACACACACGGTCTCCCTTGCACTCGGCCGTTCACTCACGCATGCCATTACCCTTGCACACGTGGCTCCCCTCACTCGCGGCCTTTCACTCACTCGTGCTGCTCCATTCATACAAACCACACCACTCACACACGCGGGGGCACTCACCCGCGGTTCCTCATCCACACACCGTTCCTCACTCACACACGCGGGGGCACTCACCCGCGGTTCCTCATCCACACACCGTGCCTCACTCACACACGCGGGGGCACTCACCCGCGGTTCCTCATCCACACTGGCCGTTTCATCCACACACACGGCCTCACTCACACACGGTGCCTCACCCACACACGCGGGGGCACTCACCCGCGGTGCCTCATCCACACTGGCCGTTTCATCCACACACACGGCCTCACTCACACACGCGGGGGCACTCACCCGCGGAGCCATACACACAGGGACAACCACACTGGGGATTCGTGTCCCCACAAGGGTCTCCGGGGCCTCTATACCCCCCAAGCTCTCCGTGCACCCGTTCGCAGCACTCCTCCCCTCAACCTCGCAAAGCACGGCCGAACCCACCTGGTCGTGACTCGCCTCAAGGGGGCATACTCCCTCCCCTCGTTCCTGGAGGAGGCCATCCAGGTGCTCGCACTGGGTCTCTACCCAGTCGGCCAGCTCACCCCCATTATCCTCCACTACCTCCGTGTGTGTGTGTGCGTCACTTACCCCGTCTTCATCGTGCAGTCTCTCCTCTATTTTTTCTGTCTCCCGTGTCTGCCAACTCGGTCACCTCTTCACCCTTTACCTCCCTTGTCTCAACTATTATTATTTCCTTTGTCACGGCCTTCATGCCCGCCTGCAGGCATCGGCCCATGTTCTGCGTCTCACCCTGCAGCTTTTTCGTTTCTTCCTTCATGTTTGTTTCCATTTTAGTTTTCATGCGTTTTATTTCGTTTGTGAATGTATCCATTTTTTCGTTCATGCCTTTCATTTCGTTTGTCATTGCCGCCAGCATGGCGCATAGCTGGGCCATGTCGGGTGCGCTTGAGTGAGCCGTTTCGGCAGGGGTTGGGGAAGGGTTTTGGTGGAGAGGGGGAGGGGAGGTGTCATACACCGCGGCCGCTGCCGCACCCATTTCGGGCTCTGGGTTCAGTTGGGCGAGTCCGTTTTCCTGTACAATTAACATTTCCTGCACGGGGATTTCATCCTGAGCCATGGATCCTACACATTCTACATCCATTTCTAATACCCCCGGCTCCCGCTCGCCTTGAGACGCCATCTTGCTTCTCTTAAAGGGTCAATTTAGCTCGCTCGTAATTTGGAGGGAATCGGGGGTCGCTCCTCTCACCCCTGGACCGATTCCCGTGAATTTAGCCGGAGACAGGAGAGCCCGTTTTCCCGTTCTCCGATACCAGTGCCGTGAGGAGGGCGATGAGTTTGTATCCCACTCCTGACACCAGTGTCGCGGATTCGCGCCCGCCGGCGTGCGGACGGCCACGTAACTCGAATCGCGGCACGTCGCCCACCGGACGGACAATCCAGTCGTGACCCTCTCGGACTAACGCCGGGAACCAGTCACGGGTGGACCTTTCGGTCTCACCACGATCGAGCCAATCGGCCCCCGCGTGGGATAGGGTTGCTCGCCAAATTCGACCTACCTAAGTACCCACACGGAGGGTAGACCGGGCGATCGCACCTCGCCGCAGGTCGACTTCGGACACGGGCCACTTAAGCGACCCGTTCCGTACTATCGGGATAACCGAGCGGTGTTATCGTCGGCCTCGACGGTTCGATTGATTATCGGGCGTATTCAGCCCACTACCAACCCTTTACGTGAAGCAAGATGAGGATTCAATGAAAGAAATGACGAAGCGAAGCGGGAAAACAGTTCAATAATAAGCACATTTATTTCGCGGCACACGGGAAGCACACATATACAATTCCACCAAAAGCACATGGAAAAGAAGAAGACAAAAAGCAATTGCGACAATGCAGATCTAATACCGACTACGCGAGCACACGGCAACACTTATACAATTTTACTTCACAGACAGCGCCGACAACACATATTCCCAAAGCAAAAGAAAAGAGAACCACCCTCCAGGATGAGGGGGTAGGCGGGCCTGGGGCCGAGACCGTGTCGGGTCTACCCGTCTGATGATGAGACGCGGAGCGGCGGTGGTGCCTCAACTCCGCGGGCCTCGCGGACAGTGTCTGGTAGGGGGTGGGAAGGGGGCCCCCTTTTGTCGCACTATCTCAGCGCGGGGGGAAACAGGAGGGGGTTGCTGATGCTCGGGGAAAGGAGGATTTCACAAAATCGCGGGTCCCGCGACGAGCGTCTCCACCACGACCTCGGTCGCGCCGCCGGCCTTTCTCTCCGCAGTTCCCCGAATCCGACGCGAGCACCCCCTCGTCCGCCTTCGCCGCCGCCGCCTCTCCACAGCTCCGTCCTCTTCACTCCGACTCCGCGAACTCCCAACTGCACTCTTCCTCCTGCGAACTGAACTCTTCCTCCTGCGAACTGAACTCTTCCTCCTGCGAACTGAACTGAACTGACGAACGCAGTCGTTTTTATAAGCCCCGTGGCTTCGCTCTCTCATCTTTGACCCTCTGCCTCCGACCTTTCACCTCGCTCCCCATTGGCCTGAGAAAAAGTGGGCATGAATGCTTTTTGATCCATGAATTTGCATATAGCGACCGCCCTCCAACGCCCTGGAGGCGGGGCCAAATCGCCCCTCGCTCACCGATTGGACGGAACAAAAGTGGGCGTGAGTCGTTTTTGATCCGTTTTTCTGCGGAAAGTCCGTGATGCTTTTGAACACGCTGCTCGGTGCGCGCTCTACACGAGTCCAGCATCGGTGCCCACGAGTGGCGCGAGATGACGGTGATGCGATGGTGGCGAGTTGTGATGGTAAAGGTCGTGGCGGTTGTGGTGAAGCGGCGTTGTGGTTGGTGGTTATTGTTGTGATGGCTGTTGAGATGTGGTTGGTGGTGGTAATAATGGCGGTTGGTCCAAAATAAAGATAGTAAAAGAAAAACGGCTATCCTGAAGAGTCGCAGCACGCATGAATGACATTTATTCCCTCTAGACAACGAGTTTGGGCCTAACTACACATATACTTACCGAGATATCTCACCTAAGGGACCTGAATGGTGGTTTGCGAATTTGGTCAACCACAACAATATATAAGATACAAAAAAGGAAATGACAATTTCACTGACACCGTCTTTCCCACATGGCCACACCTGTATAAATGTCACTTATAAACATTATGAACTTCACCTTGAAAGCACCACTACAAAATTGATGAACCATTGAGTATTTGTTCCAGGAGAAAAGGAAAACATATGGATAAATCAGATCAAGAGATGAGGGTGAAGCAGGCCTATTATTTATTATAATTCACCAGCAAGGAACCCATCCTTGCAGACGGGTTAATTCCCCCACTTCCATGATGTCAAGGGTGTCTTTTATTTTCTTGTAATGACAGATTCCATGAGGTGGCACGATATGATATACATTTACATAGAGAGAACTGGGGTCCTCCTCCAACCCTGAACCCTCGGGATGATGAAAAAAAAATCCACTGCCTAAATACCTTCCCATGCATACCTCGAGTACAACTATCAGTTATCAACCCATTTCATCCAGCGGTTCATGAGTACATATAAGTAAAAAACAAACACAAACAGTATGATGTAAGGTATTCTCCCATTTATATGTCGAGAAACACTCGCTGCTTATGGGAGCAACCAGGGGGGCATGTATATGCCTGTTTGCACCATGCAGATTGCAGTGTGTTAATATTAATTATTATTATTATTATTATTATTATTACTAATATCTATATATTAATACTGAAGGACCAATTTTGTGCTCCTCCTAGTGGTCGCGTCACGTTTTTCTCGGTACTGTGACCTGGACTGAAAGAAACTTCGTACCTGTAAGAGTGCATCGCACATAGTGGCAATAGTCAACTTTCAACTCTGAAACAGAATAAACACTTTTAGTTGAGACGGGCGGGGGATGAAGAGACGGGGGCAGGGAGTGAAGAGGCGGGGGGGGGCAAGGTAAGCAAATTTTTGGGCAGGGGTAAGCAAATTGAAAGCGGGAGATGGGGGAAAATGGGGCGGGGATGAGTGGGCGGGGCTGGGGTGAATTAGGCGGGGTTGAGTGTGAGGGGTGGACAGGGAGGCGGGGGCAAGTGGGGCGGGGAATCAAGAGATGGGGGTGGGGAGTGAAGAGGCGGGGGCGGGGCCGGGGTAATTAAAATATTTGGGCGGGGGTAAGCAAATTGAAGGCGGGGGGGTGGGAGGTGGGGGCAAGCACGCCCTGTCCAGTCCATGTCCCTCGAGTGTGGTTGAGCTAGTGAAGGAGGTTGAATGAACGGAATCCGTCTGTGACGGGGTTTCGGCTAGTTGTTGTTGTTATTATTATTATTATTATTATTATTATTTAACGGCCATGGTTATTCCCATGTTATTGTGGGGTTGGCCTGGGGGTTATGAAAGACTTGGCACAATTCTTTTGGAAACTGGCTCGCTCGGCTCGACGTTCGAGTAAGGTTAGGGCAGGAATTTGGAATTTGGTCATGGTGCCATAACAGCTCGCCTACTCTTCACAAGGAGGACACCGTGGGGTCTTCAACTTCCACCAACAAATGTCAGCAGATGGGATTCCCATTTAACATCCATCCGAGAGATGGCACACACTTTGATGAATCACCCTGCATCTCAAACACAGGGATGACAGTTTATAACTGGGCAAAGATGCAAACCCAGGCGAGACAGCTTAAAAGGAAATGTGCATACCTCTCGGCCATCCTGCCAGCCCCCCACCCACCACGTTAATATTATCATTCTGCCATTAGCATCGGATGGAATTGACTGATTAATTTGTGGTTATAATCATTTTGATGAAAAATCTAACTTGGATGACATGGAGGCTGAAGTCAGGATTGAAGGAAGACATATCAGTAACCAAGGTTATGCTGACAATATGACTCCATTTGCAGAAGGTAAAGAGGAATTGATGAAATTGCTGCAGACAGTGAAGAATGAAAGTGAAAAAGCTGGTGTTCATTTAAACCTAAAAGAGGCTAAAATTTTGTCAACTAAGATCGGTATTCAGATGGGAAGATGACCACGTGGAAATAGTGGAAAGTTTCACCTTCCTGGGATCTAAGATTGGTCAAAGTGAGTGGAGTATATGGAGGAAAAATTAATAGAAGGTTAGAATTGAGGAGAACAGCAATGTCTGGGTTGAAAAAATCTGGAAAGAGAAAGATATGACAACACAAACCTCGAGAAGGCAGGTGAATGCTCTGGTATTTCCAGTTGCAATGTGTGGATGTGTGTCGTGGACAGTGAAAAAGAAAGAAAGGAAGATGATTGACAGTTTTGAAATGTGGTGTTGGAGACGAATGTTAAAAATACCACGGACTGCAAGATGAACATGCAAATCAGTACGTGAAGAAATGAGACCACCATGTACATGATGTTGAAACAGAAACTGCAATACTTTGGGCACATCATCAAGTAAGGTCAGGTCTGGGAATATGCACCGGAGCAGCACGTCGCTTGCATCCACCTTCCACCAGTACTCCAGGGACCTCCGTCTGGCGATCTCCCAGGCAGATGCCTGGAACATCCCCATCTCCTTGAGATGCTGATCAACCGACTGCAACCACGAGGAACGTGGTCGATCCATTGTCCTCCTCCACTCATGACACTCCCTTGCTGAGAGAATGTGATGAGCAAGATCAGTGTCAGGAAAACGAGCCGCATGTCCATACAGCCACAACTGATGCTCACGGAATGTACAGGAAACAAATCTCATTTGAGTCTCTCTCAGCAATTGCAAGTTGGACACAAATTCCAACCAGAATTAGCCAAGGATTCTCCAAAAGAGACCTGGTACTGAAGGAGTTAAGTCTCCATCTCAGATCCCTGGGCAGAGACAAAGACCCACATCCATAGAGCAAGAATGGAAGTACCAAGGACCTGAAGACTCAGACTTTCTTCCTCCTGTACAGGTACCGATAGTGCCAAACCCCATGATTCAGTGAATCCATGACTCCCCAGGCCCGACCAAGATGTCTATTGACCTCTGGCTCACAGCCAGCGGAAACATGAATGTCACTGCCAATGTAAGTTAATCTCTCTGTGACCTCAACATCCTCACCACAAACAGGTACAGACAAGATAGCAGCATCCAATATGTCACTGAAAGCCTGGATCTTAGTTTCAACCCAGGAAACCCAAAATCCCAACGGCTCCGACTCCTCATTCAGTACCTCGAAGGCCCCAAAATGAATATCCAGAGTCTCCGCAAGGATGACTGTGTCATCTGCGAAATCAAGGTCAGATATGTTGACACTCCCAAACGATGCACCACAGCATGATCTCACAAACATCCTCCACATGATCCAGTCCATTCAAGCGCTGAAACGTGTCAGGGGCCAGTACACACCCCTGACAAACTCCAGGAACAAGTGGAAATAAGTCAGAGATGGAATCACCACATCTCACAGCAGTCTCAGTTCCAGAGCACAGTTCAGACATTAGATTGATCAGTTTTAGTGGCACCCAACGAAGACCGAGAATCCTCCAGAGGGCATCCCAATTCACTGAATAGAATGCCTGGCAGAGATCAACAAAGGCTACAAGCAGCCACTGCAGAAACTCTCATCGGCGTTTGGTGAGGACTCAAAGGGCAAGGATAGGGTCAATCGTTGACCTCTTTGGTGTAAAGGCTGACTGCTTTGGGCACTGGTGCTCAAGCAGATGGTTGCAAACCCTATCAAAATTATCCGAGAGAAGACCTTGCTGGCACTGAAAGCAGTGTCATCCCTCAGTAGTTGTTGCAGTCCTGGCGATCACCCTTCCCTTTCCAGACAAGGACAACAAGGCCTCTCTTCCCATCAATTGGGATGATGCTTGTGTTCCAAACAAAGCACAGAACTGCATGCAATGACACAAGTACAGCATTTCCACCAGCTTTGAGAAGTTCAGCATGGATGCCACAGATCCCAGGAGGAGGAGATTGGGACCATACTCTGTGCAGAGCATTGGTGCTGCCGAAGCAGTCTTCTTGGCTATTGGACACAATCTTGGACGGGTCGCCACTCCGACACAGGATACCAGCAAGCTGGCACTCATTTTGCCAACCTCGGAAGGATGCCAGGCCGAGTTAACCCCACCTGGTATAAATTCAATACCTGAGAGGGATTTGAACTCAGGACCCTAGGATCCAAAGCCCACCAACCTAACCATTAAGTCAACACCAGGCATAGATCCCAGGAACTTTATACCATTTCAACTGGTTCAGCACAGCCTGTGTTTCCACAAATGAATGTGGATCACAATTGATTGGAGGGTCTGCAATAGAAATAGTGACACCCCTGATATCCAACTCAACAGCTTGTGGGTCAGCCTGGAACAGCTGCTCAAAGTAACCGGCTCAGCAGGCCTTCACTTCGGACTCCTCTGTCAAGAGCCCACCACCCTCTGCTCAAAATACAAAACACCGAGGAATGGGCTTGGAAGAACGCAATGCACAAATTCCCTTGTAAGTAGGATGAGAATCACTTGACCACCGGTGATGCTCTTCCCCTTCATAGATTCCTCCTTGTCCTCCCTCAATGCACGTACAGTTTTATGCCTCAGCTCCCTGAACAGCTCAGCTCTGCCATTAATCCTGGCCCTGTGACTCTGGCCAATGGTATCCAGTGTCCCTTGAGACAAAATTCTTCTTCGCCCTATGGTGAGTTCCAAGACATCCACTGGCAACATCAAGGATGGTGGTCTTGAAAGCACTCCTCAACTCTTCAGGATTTCCCAAAGCACCCAGACCCCCCCCCTTCAATCCCCACTCAGCCTATTCTCAATCTCCTCACCTACCCTCTCATCATTGAGTCATTGAGTTTGCTAACATCCAGCCGGGGCTGGGATGGTACCATTCTCCCAGATTTAAACTGCAACTTCAGAGTTGCCACACCAAGTCTGTGGTCGGTATTGAGGAACTGAGCACTCCAATAGACCGTGCAGTTCTGGATCATCCTTCAGTGACCATCAATGGGAATATGGTCAATCTCCTTTACCACATCACCAGCATCGGAATACCAAGTCCAGCAATGAGCCTGTCGGCGCTGAAATCATGAACCAGCCACCCTAAGTCCATGGACTTCTTTCAAAGTCAAGGAACTTATTGGTATTCTGGTTCACAGTTCCAGACCAATGGGACCAACACATGTCTCATAACCATCCGTATCAGATCCAGTCAATGCAATGAAATCCCACAAGAGGAGAAGAGTATCTTGCCTGGGGGACTGGTGGTGGTCGTATGGCAGCTTTAGCTGCCGGGGTAGCTATCATTTCTTTATGCGCGACTGTGTCGCTGATGCAGTGCCCCTCTACCAGTGCACACACTGGAACTGGTAATCATTTCACCGACCTCGGAAGGATGACAGCTGAGTTAAACCCCTGGTGTATTAATAAAGCGACCGACGGGGCTTGAACTCAGGACCCTTGGATCCCAAGCTGCCACCCTAACCACTGAGCCAACACCAGGCTGCCTGGGGCACTGATCAACCATAGACTCCACCGTGGCATAGAATGCATCCTTCACAGTGAAATCACTCACCTCAGTTGGAGCATATATTGAGACCAGGAAATGACACCCAAGAAGTGAGTAATCCTTCATTTCATAATATGCTCTTTGACTGGTGTTACCTCAATTATCATTGGAGTCAGCCTTTTGCACACAGCTATAACAACTCCTTGGACATGGTAACCATCAGAGTGACCATACCAACAGTAGGTGTAATCACCCGCCATGATCTCGCCAGTGTGACCACTCCTCCTTTTCATAAATGCCAAGGTGAGCCAATGAAAAAAGCCAAGAATTCACAAGGTTTCGGAAAAGCGATGATAATAGAAAACCTATACGCCAAGAAAACCTATCGAAAACCAAGACGCCAAGGTGAACAACGAATAGCCAAGATGTTGTGAAAAAAGCCAAAGAGTGGTCACACTGGATCTCGCCACTATCCAGTCCCCGAACCTCAGAGAGTGCTGCAATGCCGATGTTCAAACGTTGGAGCTCAGATGATAACAGAGACAGGTGATCATCCTCTCTTATGGAAAGGACATTCCAGGCACCCATCTAAAGGGACTGCATCAGGTTAACCCAAGGAGACCGCCATTTGGTGGAGGACAACTCAGCACCACTCCGCCACACAACACCGCAATTTGACCCAGAAAATTTACCCCGTGCTTTTCCTTCCATCAAAGAATGGAGGTCCCGAAGGCTTTGCCCCAATCCAGTCATCCGGTGAGCTGTACCGTGAAGGGCAGCAGCACAGGAGGTACTCCCATGAAGTGGGTTTTCAGTTTTCTTTGTATTTATGGGTTTTGCATAACGTAATGTTTTATGGTGGCCAGAGTGCAAATCCTGCCACCAACCTCTGAGATAAAAGTAACTCAACTGCAGGAGGAAATCTATAGACACTGTTGGGCACTAGATATGGATGGCCGTTGGCTCACCAGGAGCTCCTCCACCCTTTGACAGGCTTTGTTTTTAATCCTGCTGGGTGTCCATATCCATACACTCTCCTCACCAGGAAAGCTGGTGGGGGGAGATGGTTTAGACACCGACAACCTGACCCTGAAACAGGTTTCTGTGGTACCTGTAGCAAGTCACAGTTCTAATCTGGCCTGACCTGACAGACACCATGTACATGAGACCATGTCCAGACACATCACGCTGCAGAAAATGAAACTCTGGAGAAATAAACTCTGCTGGGTAGGGGGTGAGGAAAGAGGAGGAAGAGGCAGACCTTGTATGTGCCTGAGGAATAGGATAAAGGCTGCAACCAAGCTGTCTCTGCCAGAGCAGGATATGGACTTTAGAAATGTCCAGGAATTTTTAAATATTTTGAAATGTCCAGGAATTTGCCATTTTTTTGCTTTTTGCATTTTCAAAGGGATCATTTTAAAGATTTGGGATACTTTTTTTTTACCTTATTTAAACACATAAATCATTTTTGTACATTTTCTTATGCTGATAAAATGCAGTTATGTAATGTTTGGGCCAGGACAGTTAGGTGCAAGTTTGTACTACTCCATCATGGTGTAATGGGCGTGTTTGAACATCAACACACATGCGTCCACTTCCTATCCAACCTCACAGCGAGAGAGAGTCGGGGGGGGGGTGCTCATTCCTCGATTTCGTGTCTTTTTTGAGTCCGTACCATACACACTTGTTTGATTTTCTTCAAGAGCTCTTTACAATGCCAAAACGAAAGTTTAAATTTACTTCAGAACTAAAGACAAAATTTCCGTGTTTTCAAAGTTGTCGAGAAAAATGGGAAACTGATTGCTTGGTATGGAGAGCTGTTATGTATGTCTCTGTGGCAAATGAAGGTGCTATTGTTTTACAATGTGTGTGGACTCGGCCAAGCACAACATTTCCACTAATAATTCAGTATTTTGAGTGGAAGAACTGTGGTTGGCAGTCAAAATTAATCGAGGTCCGGAACACACCTAATGAGATTGCCGATACTATTCCTCAATACGTGAAGTAAACTCTTGAAAAGAGTATTGGAGTGTCCCTCTCTGGAGTGTCCTTCTTTTAGAAAGTTAAAATATGGTAACCCTATAGAATGCCTTAAGAATATTGGGTTTCTTCCAAGTTTCTTCCAGTTTAGTCTTGAACAAAAGTAGTGACTGTTTAAAAAGGTACTGGAATCATACTGGACAGAATTGACTGAATACTTTGTGGTTATAATAACTTTTACTTCCGGTTTGTGGTTATAATAATTTTCACTTCCAGTAGGTGTGCCTCACGAAACACCACGACAAGCTTCTTTACACTTTGACAC
The DNA here is from genome assembly GCF_056783735.1 of Eptatretus burgeri. NCBI lineage: Eukaryota > Metazoa > Chordata > Myxini > Myxiniformes > Myxinidae > Eptatretus > Eptatretus burgeri. Next base: position 107,880,442 of record NC_140962.1, read on the forward strand.
GGAGTTAATCCAAGGTGGAAAACCTCATTGGGGATGGTGACAATGAAGTCGCTTCAACATCCATTGTGTGACCTCTTGTCCCCCTGGAAAGTTCGGTTGATATTGGATAAGTAACGACTGAATGTATCGTGGTCAGACAGAGAGACGGGCGGACACCAAATTGCGTATTTTAGTTTGATATCGCTATGGTTTTCATGAAGTGAAATGGAGTATTTTATTATGACATGTAATACCCCTCAAATTGGTAGGAGTGCCATACAATTCACATTTATATTGAGATAATTTGCATCTTCCCCATAACCCCTACCCCACATCTTGAACTCTGGGGGTTATGAAATTATTTTTATCGTATCTAACCTACCCGTGCACACCCAGAGTACAACCACCAGTTTTCAACCTATTCCATCCAGCAGTTTAGTAATGCATCAAAGTCAAACAAACAAACCTGCAAGCAAACAAACAGAGACTTCTCAAAGTATATATAGTATGATTATTATTCACAAATATATGTTGGACCACACATGAGGGCAATAATTTGTAATTTGTTGAAGGTGCCAACGGCAATTGTCTTCTCTTTGAGAAAGACACAATGGGGTATTTAATGGCTGCAAGATAATGCTAGCAATCTGGTTCCAGTTTAACATCCATCTGAAGGATGGCAAATTCATTGATGCAATGTGCTGCCTGCAAAGCACCAATCAAACGGTTTATAGTTGAGTCAAGAATTGAACTCATTCAATAGATCAAAAGTGAGTATGCTATTGATGGACCATCATGCCAGTTAGAAGGATGCCGATCAATTGGCCAGAACACTATAATGTGATCTAATTAAATTTATACATGAAGGCTCCTCATCGCAGATCATATATTTATTTATTTATATATATATATATATATATATATATATATATATATATATATATATATATATATATATATATATATATATATATATATATATATATATATACACACACACACACACACACACACACACACACACACACACACACACACACACACACACACACACACACACACACACACACACACACACACACACACACACACACACACACACTTTTACATGAGCATATCCAATATATTTAATCTGTTCATGAAATATAGAAGAGTTTTATTCAGTAACAATGACGATGAAAATTTGCCCATTGTAAAATAGCTTCATCCAAGGTATTGATAATGCAATGCCAAAGCAAAATAATAAAGAATGCACAGCATTTGTTAAAAAGTCACAGCATTCCAGCATTCTATAGATCCCAGAACATTTTCTCACCAGACCCCTAATTGCTTTGACAGTATACTGCTCACCAGATTGAATGGCTGTGGCAGAAATCGAGAGCTGAGATAATCTGCCGCAAAAACTTCCGTGCCTCTTTTGGCGTCAGCCGACCCTTTTTCACAAGGTAGTCAAAGAGCTCGCCTCCTGATACATGTTCCAGCACGAGGTACCTGCAGTAAATGCACAGCACCTTAAATCTCAATATACCTCGTCCAATCCAAGCTGCATATTGTTGCAATTTCTATAAAGATTCTCCTGGAAAGAATCAGATCAGAGCAAGCTTGTCCACTGGTTGTTTGAGAGAAACAAGACACAAATATTATATTCTAATGACAAAAGATCATCAGTAAGTCTGTGGATTGATTTTAAAGAAACAGGCTGGATTTGTTGGTTTATTTTTCCCAGCTAATGGCTCATTATGCTGGGACCTCTGGTTCAAATCTACAAATAGCCTTTCATGTAAAAGTTGATATCAACTAATCTCTTAAACTGACATATACATTAATTTACACACAACATACCATGATGCTTAGACAAAAGTTAAAAAAGATCAATGACTTTAAGTTGATGAAATTGTATATTCGTTCACCAATATATTATTTTTAACTGCGATTTTCGACAATTTATTTGAATAATTATTTAAATTTTCAACTATACACTCAACCCTATTTAATTATTCGATATCCGTGTTAAATGGGTTGATATGTAATTGATATAAGATGATCAATAAATTTCATTTGACAAATGATAACTTTGGACATTCATGAATCCTTTCATGTCGTTTTTTTGCATAACACTACAGCTACAATTTTGCATTACACTACAATTTTGTAATTAAAATACTTTGCCTCTCCTTGCTGTTGTTTTGTCCACCAGACCTTTGTCACCAGCTCTTTTGGCCGGCGACCTTGAGTCATCTGTACAGTATGATAAAAGTGCTTAAATTTTTTAATTGTTCACTATCAATGTCTTTGCTCTGTCATCATTTAGCAAATGGTTCCAAGTGAGTGGTGATACAGTACAACAAAAAACTGCAGGGTCATTTAGCACCAAGGTCTTGTCCCACAGTATAACCACTCATTTGCATCACTTATTACAAGGCTGATCCCTCCGTTTGGAGAGGTGCTCACTTATTAATGTTATTGATAACACAACAATACATACACATTTGAGGGACATTCTAAATGTTCGTGTAATGAGAAACACAAGACATAGAAGTGCAAGAAGCACCAGCTCTTGGTGAATGCTTATAATTTAATGCAGCGTAATGGCTTGAGCGTCTGCTCTGAGTCTGAGAAGTCGGTGGTTCATACCCTGGCCGGGCCATACCAAAGACTTTAAAAATGATAAGTGTTGCTTCTTTTCTTGATGCTTCAATTTTCAAAGGAAAGAACACAGACAAGCAACCATAGACTGGCAATACTAGCAGAGGTTTTATTGGCTCAATGCCCTCCTCTTGCACGAAAATTCCTTGTAAGAGAACTCTTATTTATGACTGTTTCAACTCAAAAGTTTTTTCAAATATACATACAGAGTCAAGGCTCATGGAAGAGCGAGAACACATAATGGATCAGGATACAACATAACAAAAGGAACAGCAGAAAGAGAAGGGGGAAATACCAACAGCAGGGCCAATGGAATTATGCTTGAGTCAATTCTTTCCCAATAGTTTTTAATATACTCCAGAGCATAATCAGACTGCTCGCATAAATTTGATCTCTCTCTGAAATGTACTAACCCTTCCTTTATTCTGATAAGACAAAGTTTCAGTCAATAATAACTATACCAAATGAAAAAAATAGGAATAAATGCATTCAATAGAACGAAAAAAATGTTTGAAAATGTGGTACGAGAAAGCTTGTCATTGATTTAATAAGTGGACTCAGACTTTTCTACCATGCAATAAATACAGGGTGATCCAAAATTAAGCCCCTATTTTAAGTATAGAAATACCGTGTTGTTAATGTAAATAAAACACCAAAATATATTGTTGCCAATTCGCGCCCGCCGGCATGCAAACGGCCACATGATTCGAATCGCGGCACGTCGCCCACCGGACGGACAATTCTGTCGTGACCCTCTCGGACTAACGCCGGGAGCTAGTCACGGGTGGACCTTTCGGCCTCACCACGATCGTGCCAACCGGCCACCTGCGTGGGATAGGGTTGTTCGCCAAACTCGACCTACCTAAGTACCCACATGGATGGTAGACCAGGCGATCGCACCTCGCCGCAGGTCGACTCCGGACATGGGCCGCTTAAGCGATCCGTTCCGTGCTATCGGGATAACCGAGCGGTGTTATCGTCCGCCTCGACGGTTCCGATTAATTATCGGGCGTATTAAGCCCACGACGAACCCGTTACATGAAGCAAGATGGAGATTCAATTAAAGAAAAGATGAAGCGAAACGGGAAAACAGTTCAACATAATGCACATTTATTCCGCGGCACACGGAGAGCACACATATACAGCCAAACAGAATGCACATAAAGCAATTTAAAACAACAACAACAATGCAGAGCTATGACCGACTACGCGAGCACATGACAACACTTAACAGTTTTACTTCACCAGACTGGCGCCGACACACACACACGTTTACACCAAACCCCAAAAGAAAATGGAAGTGCGACTTCCCTGATCGCGTCGAGTCCTCCTTCTGCGACTGCAACTCCGAGCCCCTCCGAGTGCTCCGCGAGCTCGTGCCGCGTGTCGCTCGTGTGGTCCGCTCGACTGTACGGACGGGGTTTCGGGGAACCGGATGGGGCTTGTTCGGCGCTGTTTTCCGTGCTCGCGCACGGGTCAAAGAAGCAAGGCAGGAACCACAAGCTCGCGACTCGAGCCAGAAGACGACCATGAAGACCAACCCTCGACCAACCAACTCTTGACCAACCAACCCAACAACCCTCAAGGTCCGTCCTGTCCGCCTTTTGTAGCGCGGGGCCCCGCCCTTCGCTCCGCCCCGTTTTCGGCCCCGCCTCCCTTCGAGCTTCTTGGAGAAGCCTCTCGAAGGGGGGCGTGACCTCTCGCTTTCCCTCCACCCCGCGCCGTGCGGGGGCCGGGGGAGCCAGTCTTGGCTCAGAACCAGAGAATTATTCCCCCAAAAAGAAGCCCCCACCCTTTCTCACCTTTGACCCCTGCATCGCCCCTCCTCCACACCGAGCACAGAGAACCTCGAAGGGAAAAACAGGCGGGAAAACCCCCGAGCAGAGTTGTTGGTTTTTTTTTGTTTTCGGAGATCGTAACTGCACAGGGCCAACTGAATGGCGAGTGGCGAAGATGTGGTAGCGTTGATGGTGGAGGTGGCGTGGTTGTAGTGTGGTTGGTGCTGTGGTGGGAATGGCGTGGTTGTTGAGATGCTGTTTGTTTGAAATAAAAGATAGAACAGAAAAAATGGCTAACTCAAAGCGTCAAAGCCCGGATGGATCACATAAATTCTTTCTATACAACGGGTTTGGGCTAACTACACATGTACTTACAGAGATATCTCACCTACGGGACCTGAATGGTGGTTTGCGAATTTCCACAACCATAACAATATTTCTCCCTGAAAGGCCATTTATTGACGTTTTATTTTGTGAAAATCAAATTTCAATATAAGTTTCTTTGTTCTCAGCACTATCTTTCAATTGCCCAACAACATTTTCATTCAGCAATGTTTTCTGGTGATCTCGCAATTTGGTATGACTTCGTC
>NC_140962.1:107897934-107902934 GCF_056783735.1 Eptatretus burgeri
AGATGGTTTTTATCTGTTTGCAAATTTGGACTGGAAGTAAAGTCTTGAAGCTGTGGTATGGGATGAGCAATGTTCGCTCTGTGACATTTTCTCCAATTTCGCTAGTGGGGAGTTGGACCAGGGACCACATTCCACATATGTAAATCTATGTATTAAATGTTTACTGAAGATATATATATATATATATATATATATATATATATATATATATATATATATATATATATATATATATAGAAAGATGGCAGAGCTGGGCAGGGACGATCAACTGGTATTTGTTTTCATTTGGCCAAAGATAAAGGAAGATTATTTGTAATACCAGATACCACCAAAGGTGGCACTATTTCCACCACACACATCTTTCTAAATCGAATAATTTTAATATGGACGAAATGTGGAGTTTTGTTTTTGTATTTTGCCATACATTTATTATATATTTGTTTCAAACTGTGGATTGTATTTTTGATAGGCTTCGTGAGTGTACAGGTGACGTGTCAGGAATATGACCCATGTCATATTTGTTTGGGGGTAGAAAACTGACATGTCTGGTACATCACTCAGGTAATATTTTTTTGAGGGGGATGGGGTGGGGGAGGTAAAAAAAACTGGCATGTTAGGTTCATGATTTGTCGGGTACTAAAAGCTGCTGGCCATTTTGAAAAAGAATAAAAAAATAATAAAAATTTTTTAAATTTTTTTATAAAAAAATAACAAAAATAACCTCCTTCCTTTAAAAAAAAAATCCAGTCGATCGACTGGTATTATTATTTTATTTGGTCTTATGGTATGGAGTATGAAATATTGTGATCAAAAAATTTAATTTTAAAAATGACGATAAAAATGAAATTATAAAGTGCATTTCCAAGAATGTGCCGCAGCACACTGCACACTGTAGGTGGGCCGAGAAAGGTGCTCGCTAGTACATTTAGTCTCCATTTAGAGACTAATACACGTCATAAATGTTGTCCATTTAGATTTAGTTGTCCATTTAGACAACATAAATGTTGTCCATAAATCTCTCCATTTATAGAGACTCCATTTAGTACATGCTAGTACATTGAGACAATCAGTCTCCTCACTGAATGTTAGTAGCTCCTTCTAGCTTTGACTGAAACCTTCGTTGAGTTGTGTTTCGAATCTATGATGTCACATTTATTCATATCGGTATCACTTGGGGATTTGCTCAGCAATGTTTGTCATAAAACAGGCTTCATCATGACAGCGGTGTTTAACCCTTCATTACCTTAGCCCAAAGTGCGATGGTTTCCATCATTCATCGATAGGCAAAATGATTGGTACTGTCACACAAATGAACGCTTGACAGCAGTTATCTGTAAGTTTCATTAAAGGCCCGGTCACACCTTGACGTTTTAGCCAGCGATGGCAACGTATTAAAATGTATCTAAAACGCTGGCTTACGTTGAACTTTTGATGTTTTTTTTAAAGATTCGGACGTATTCATAGCGAATTGGTCTTATGTATAACGCATTGGTAACGGACACAGAACGTTTCGTTGTGTTATAGATAACTTATACCAACGAATGCTGAACCTGTTGTCGGCCTACACAACCGATGCCCAACGATAGTCTAACTTAGGCATAGCGCATTGCACGCATCGCCGACGATGTCGTGACGTAGCCTATTAAAAGGCTGACGCACAACGATTCGAATCATAACTGCCGTAGAAATGGAAGTGTCAACATCGCGGTCACACCTTGGCGAACTTGCCAGCGTATGCCGACCTAAGAAAATGTGTCTAAAACGTTGGGGCACGTCAAATACGGTATGAGTAAGTTTGGTATACGTGAGTACAACGCTAAAGTACGCTATCATACGTCGTAGTAAGTAGAGTACGTCAAGAAATTTTAAACATGTTCAAAATTTTACGACGTACTCGGCGTATGACACACGTTCCGCATGCGATGGGGATAAGTTTTACACACGATATGTGGATGCTTACACACGTCCACAAAGGCTACTTATAAACTACTCATAAGTCGAAACACGTTGCGGTAATGTCTTTTTTACGCGAAACTTATTTCTAACTTATGTTTGACGTGCTTTGAACCAATTCTTTACGTATTCCCAACACACATCGACGTATGTAGACGTATTCCAATGACGTCTTCCGGTCGACAAAAAAAATAAATTAACGTGTTTCTAGCTTACAACTGCCATATAAAGACGTGTTCCCAGCGGTTTTGGGAATTGGTATATAAAAATGGTGTTCATAAAAGGGGAACCCAACAGTGTTTTCGAGTCCTTTTTGAGTCGCTGTCCATGTCAGCAGTAACAGTATCAGTATCAGTATCAGTATTAGTATTAGTATTAGTTTGTTCATGTTGGCAGTCGTAGGTGAGTGTGAGGGGGAGGGTGTGGGTTATGATGGATCGTCCTTGCGTTTAACGATTTAAATGATAAACTCAACAATTTAAATGGCTGCATCTCCACTATTGAAAGTAGACGCTTGCGCTCAACAATTGGATTTTTTTTACACTCAACGACTTTTAAACGGTACCACTCAGCTATTTTCATTGTTTACAATGAACGATTTAAATTGCTGTCACTCGCCTTTGTTTTTTGACGCTGGCGCTCGGAAATTTTAATCGTTTCTATTGAACATGCTAAATCGCTCAAACCCCACTGTTGAAAGTAGACGCTTGCGCTCAACAATTGGATTTTTTTTTACACTCAACGACTTTTAAACGGTACCACTCAACTATTTTCATTGTTTACAATGAACGATTTAAATTGCTGTCACTCGCCTTTGTTTTTTGACGCTGGGGTTTGGAAATTTGAAGCGTTTCTTCTGAACGTGTTAAAACGCTCAAACTCGACTATTTTATATAGACGCTGCCGATGGACAATTGGAATCATAGCCAAGCTAGACATCGAAGTGTGAACATCCTCGTCATGCCGAAGAAAAGTTTGAAGAATGCTGCAAATAAGTGTCCTGGCCGTGGCCGTGGACGCTGAGGCAAGGACGATCCATTATATCGACGTCTTTCAGCCTACTTAAAAGTAACGTCTGTCGATGTGTGGCAACGATCGCGTAACGTGCCAACAACACGTTAATCATAGGTTAGAAATAAGTTTCGGGTACGCTAAACATTACCTCGGCGTGTCTCAACTTATGATTAACTTACAAGTAGCATGTGTTGACGTCAATCAACGATCGCAGACAGTGCATACAACTTGTGGCCAGCGTAGCGGAACGTGTGAGTCATACGCCGGCATACGTCGTGAAATTTCAAGCATGAAAAAATTTGAGGACAACCAAAAAGTACAACGTTTAAAGGCAGCGTACAACGACGTATGGCAGTGTTTTTCAGCGTGCTCTCAATGTTATCAAAACTTACCCATAACGTATTCAACGTGTGCCAGCGTTTTAGAAAAAAAATTCAAAAATCGGCATACGTTGGCTAAAACGTCAAGGTGTGACCGGGCCTTAACTTGATGTACTTGCTTACCTTCAATATCATAGTGGTGGTTTTACTTGTCTTAATGTCTCCTTCAGGAAATTTTATACACACGAGTATGTTCCTTTTTGATGCAGATGTCTTCCTTTGTAATTGGATTTTATTTTTATTCCTTTGTACTTGGATTAAATCATCCAAATAAAAAACTAAATCAAGTTCTTGAGAAATACATTTTCAATCTGTAAATGCCAAGAGCTGCAGCAGTGTTCTAATGGAATAGAGGATACAAAGAACTACGACAATCACAGAACTTTGTGATTATTAGCAATGTAATGTAGTAAGCAGCAATCTTTAACTTTGGAGATCAGTTTTCTGCATAACGTCACACAGCTTTCCTACATCATGATTAATACCTTAAATTACAATTGCAGATGCCATGCCCATAAATTTAGACTCTCTCTTTCATCCCAAGAGGGCTTCTGCTAGCTATGTTAGCCACCCACAAGCATCTCTCCTCTTTAGCCTGCCAGGCTGCCCCTTCCACTATTTGTCTTCAGGAAAGACCTCTCAATTTGCCAACGGCATGAATAAATTGTGATCATTTGGAAAATCCACTTAGCAGTTGGAGGCAATTACTTTGCCTGGTAGATTTCTCTACAGCTGTTGTGTCCTGACTTGGCATTCCTTCACTTTTTTTTTTTGAAACAAAATGACATCTGTTGCTAGTGAGATAGAGCTAGAGTGCAATGGATTTGTTCTGGATTTATGATAAAACAGAAATCAGTCATCATTTTATGCTTCTAGTAAGTGGATTTTCATAGTGCAGCATGTGCAAAGCATTTTGTAATTGACGAAGACTGTGCACCTATGGCTTCCACAGGTCTGAATCAGTGGAGGGCGCTCCAGAGCATCAGCAGATGATAAACAAGAGTGAGGATGGTAGAGTTGTAACTCAAAACTGAAAAGCGACTCTGCTTTATGACATGAAAATTTATCAAAAGAAGGATTATTTTAAAATATTGCTCTGCGAATGAGCCTCATTGATCCAAAGCCTTTAAAGGGCAATCTCAACCACAGAGTTGCCAAAAATTACAAGACAATCAAAATTTCATCAAACTGGAAAGAGACAATCTGTAAATTTGAATTTGAATTAGCTGATTCATTCATGATGGCTGGAATATATTGTTGAAAATGTGCAAGCATAAGGATGGTATGCTGAACACTGACTATCGAAGTGTATACGATATTCCAATATCAATCATGCCAAGTCAGCCAATTAACTTCATTGGATACCAAACTTATATTAATGACAAGATTAACATAAAACTTATGTTCAGCTAAAACCAGGGAATGATTTACAAGAGTTTTTTATTTATTTAAATAAGTCATTTTTGTCTTTGAAGAAACACAGCATACAACTGTGTATAAGTTGTCATTATTCTTTAGTGTTTACATTCCCATTCAAATGTCTGTAAAGCAAAGTCTAATCAACATAGTCTGGTAATAATCAGCCCAGTTAAACTTTACATTCATGATGACATAAGTAAACTGCAGCAGATAGTAAATTTAGTCCCCCCGAAT
>NC_140962.1:107917934-107957541 GCF_056783735.1 Eptatretus burgeri
TGGAAGTCACTCCTGAGAAAAATGCACATGACAGCACACATGGAGTTTGCAAAAAGGCACGTGAAACACTGAGAGGATGAGGAAAAAGATCCTGTGGTTTGATGAGACGAAAATTGAACTCTTTGGCCTGAATGCAAAGCGCTACATTTGGATATCATCTTTCAACTACTACTTCTTTAACACGACCAAGTATGTCCAGCTTATTGTGGGGTTGGCTGAGGAAAGCTTTTTTCCCAAGCCATTCATGAACTGACTTGCCAATTCCTGATGTGCGACAAAATGTGGTAGGAAATTGGAAATTAAGCAATGTGCTGGTGATACTCCACTTGCTCTTAGCAAAATATTGCAGGATATTTAATGTTCAACTACTCTTGCTATCAGATGGGACTTAACGTCCATCCGATAGATAACACTTTCTGAGATGATTAACCCTGCCTGTGAACCACCAACATGATGGTTTATTGTCAGGCTGAGAATCATACCCAGATGAGACAGCTCAATCGTAATTGCTCTGCATGATTCTGTCAGGACCAGTGTGAGTAATTTTAACACATGTCCATTTGCCAAACGCTACATGGGGGTGATGATTGCGCACCAATGTTTGCAACTTGATTTAAGTTAAAGCCTGTAAGAAAACAATCTTCAAATCGTAAGGACTGTATCATGTTTCACCACCATTCTCTCTGAGGACAGAAAAGAGATGCGTCCTGGTCACACACCCAACCTGCCTGTGGCATAATGAACGTCACATCATCTATATCAGATATTTTTGGCAATAATTAATTTCGCTTCGTCCAGACAAGGATGGATTTATATGAGAGAGAAACTCCAGTTACTATACAAGGAGACACCAGGTTGCATTTGAAGAAAACAATCTAAATGATGTTTTAAGCCCGCTGCACAATAGTTGGTGTTCACAGACTCGACGCAACAACACCTTGCACAATCTCGTTTTGTCGGAGACTGCCACACATAATGCGACTATTGATGAAACTATTGTTGGAAAACAGAATGACAACTAGAACGGGCACTCGGTAGAGCGCATACCTTCGCCGCCGCAACTTTTTTCCGGGCACATTTGAAAAACGTCATTTTAAAATGTCCATGACGTCACAACCGTCAGTCCGATTGACGTCAAATTTGGTGTAACCTCCTTGAAGGCAGTCCAACAAAATGGAATGATAAACACTGAAAAATAAAAAAGTTGAAAAATGATGTCATATTTTGACGTCATTTTGACGCACTTCCGGGGACGTCACGTCCAATCGGGGACTACCAATCTGAAAGCTCGTAGTTCACTGTACGTTTTAACGTTGGTTTCATGTCAATAGCTCTGTTAGATCTGAAGCTATGCCTACAAGTATATTTTGACCTTGAGTGTGACCTTGACCTTGACTACAGAGTTCATTGGCAAAACCTGTACATCAATAAACAGATATTTTGGTACTGATCCTAATGCCTGGATTTGGGAGACTTTGCTTTATAAATTATATAGATATTTGAATGTAAAATATCAGGACATTTTAGCCACAATTGAAAAACGTCATGTTGAAACGTCAATAAAGTCATAACGATCAGTCCGATCGAAGTCAAATTTGGTGTGTGACGTCCTTAAGGTAAGTCCTCCAAAACGGTATGATCAAAACTGATGAGATTGAAAATTGAAAATTTACGTCATCTTGTGACGTCATTTAGACGCACTTCCGATGTCGTTACGTCAAATCCGACACTACATATCCGAAAGGTATCTCGTCATGGAACAATATGGCGGTGGTTGCATGTCGATAGCTGTATTATGAAGGAAGTTATGCTCAAAAGAGTGTTTTGACCTTTTCATGACCTTGACCTTGACCTTTGACCCGATCGCTCCCAAAATCTAATCAAATCGTCCTTGGATACTCACGAATCATCCCACCACTTTCATGCAATTCGGTTTAATACTTTCTGAGTTATGCGAATAACAAACAAACACACATATTCACAAATAAATAAATACACAGCGACCAAAACATAACCTTTCGCAGAATGCGAAGGTAATAAAGAATAAATGCACAGACAGGATGAGAATGTCGAAAGTTTTAAGCACTGCTGATTTGGCACCAGTGCTGGTACGTCGCCAACGGCATGCCAGGAGAAACAAGTGGCTGTTGGTAAAGCCATGAGTGGAGAGGCCGGCCGGCTCAGGAAACATTCAACAACTTTCTAGTGGAACTTGCTGTCGAAGATAAGGGAACTCATATTTATATTTACTAGTAAATACCCATTCCTCTGTGAACGTGCTGCTGCACTGAGCTCACATTCCTGCTTCTTCTTCCTCAATTCTGGAGAGATTTAGGAAGAAGCATGATTTAACTGACAATAATTTTTGTTCTTCGTAAATCGATTATCAGCTTTCCAACCAAGTAAATCTATGATTGCCTTTTAAATGATACATTTTCATTATTCCACTACACCAGGAACAAGACAAGGTATTCAGCAAACTCTTGAATGAGCGAGCAGGGTGTGTCAGTACGTGGATGGTGAGGAGAAATGTGACATTCAGGTGCACCATCTTGAGTGAGTCACGATGACTATTTTTTGGCCACAAATAATGCAGTACTACAATATAAACACACACACACACACACACACACACACACACACACACACACACACACACACACACACACACACACACACACACACACACACACACACACACACACACACACACACACACACACACACACACACACACACACACACACCAGCTGCTGAACATTACACGATTTTCAGACTTCGAAGCTGTCGCCGATGGTCTTGTTGCATTACATCGGATAGTGTCCAGCAGGCTTTACATAGTTACTTGCACAAACTAAAAATACAGTATATTCTTTATTCTCTATTCAGGGCATACAGTCGTGGCCCAAAATATTGGCATCCTTGCACTTTTTTCAAATAATTCACCATTTTCTCAAAAATAAGTTGAAATTGACAAAAGTATTTGGTCTCTACAATTCCTTATTTCATTGTCAATATTACCAAACCTTTGTTTTTGATTCAGAACTTAATATATCCTTTTAAATCAGAAAATAAAAAGAAATGGCATTGACAAAATTATTGACATCCTCGACTTAATATTTGGTATCACAGCGTTTGGACAAAATAACTGGAGTCAAGCACTTCCTATAGCCATGAATGAGCTTTCTACACCTCTCTCCTGATTTCATGATGCCATGCACACATTCAAGGCATCCTGTGCCAGAGGCAGCACAGCAACCCCAAAACATCACTGAACCTCCTCCATGTTTGACTGTAGGGAAGGTGTTCTTTTCTTTGAAGGGTTCATTTTGTTTTCTGCAAACAGAGATGATGTGCTTTCCCAAAAATCTTTAATTTGGTCTCATCTGTCCACAGGACATTCTCCCAGAAGGATTTTGGCTTGTTCATGTGCATATTGGCAAATTCCAGTCGGGCTTTCTTGTGCCTCTCTCTCTCTCAGCAGCAGGGTCCTCTTGGGTCTCCTACCACAGAACCCACTTTCATTGAGTTTGCGACGGATGGTGCGAGTTGAAATTGTCGTACCTTGTGTCTGAAGGTCAGCTTGAATCTGTTTGGCAGTTGATCGAGGTGCTTTCTCCACCATTCAAACAATCCTTCGCTGCAATCCTCAATCAAGTTTTCTCTTGTGGCCACGTACAGGGAGGTTGGCTACAGTGCCATGGGTCTTAAACTACCTGATAGCATTGCGTACGGGGGACACAGGAACATCAAGGTCTCTGGAGATGGACTTGTAGCCTTGAGATATTCGATGCTTGGCTACAATCTTGTGTTTGACCTCCTCAGACATTTCTCTCGTTTTCTTTCTTTTCTCCATGCTCATTGCGGTACACACAGTGACACAATACAGCAGAATGACTCCGTTTCTCCATTCACCACTAGTTGAATGAGTGTTTTGTTAGATTGCAGGCACCTGCTACTCACCACAGGTGAGTTAAATTCGAAAGTAAAGGAGAATCACCTGCTTGAAATATAATTATTTCTAACAACTTCTAAAAGGTGCCAATAATATTGTCTGGGCCATTTTCGGATTTCTGTGCGGCATAAGCTAAGATTTCGTAATTTTTTTCAGCTACTTTTGTTTTGTTCAACTGCAAACCAAAGAAATGCATTTGTGGATACCAAAAGATTCTTTAATTTCAACAATTTTCTGGAAGAAATGGTGCATTATTTGAAAAAAGTGCAAGGGTGCCAATATTTTGGCCATGACAGTGTATGTTAAAAAGAAGGACCAGATGATGTCAAAGGACCATAGCCTGTGGCATTTCTGTTTTAGGGTCTTGTGCATATACACGTCTGATCATTCATGTCATCATGAAACATTCCACCATAAATATTTCAACCTCTTAACGGAGAGAACTTGGTGAACAGGTTGGGTGTGTGACCAGGACTAATTGGTTCAATTTTGGTGAATATCCAGATCATAGAATGTTTTAAGTGATTCTTCACCATTGAGTGATTGGATCAAAAACGATATATCGCATGATGTCTCACAAGGTTAAGGACCGATTCGGGTGAAACTTGGTGGACAGGTTGGGTAGATGACAAGAACAAGATGATTAAATTTTGGGTTAAGTTACAGATGCAGATCTGGCCTATCAATGGGCAACAACATGTAAACTGTTTGGTCTAGCGGAGGTATGTGCTCTACCGAGTGCCATTGTCATATCATTTAATTAGGTCTTCATTTTGCATCAAATGAATCAGACAGTCTAATCCACAGAGTGATAAAGCAGAAAGATATTTGAGAATATAACCCGGAGTGTTCTATTAATATTGTTGTTTTGGATATGTGGTGGTGGAATTAACTACTTTTTCCTGCCTTGGAGCTAATGATACACCGGTGGATCCAATATACATGTTAAAGATTATTATATTGCTCGATTGATGCCATTATGTATGTGCCTGAACAACTCTTAGTATATTTACTTCATGAAGCCCCATTGATGTTGTTTAATTATTTTTCTTGTTGCAGTGTTAAGTTTCTGATTGGAAATTGAAAGCATCGTCTTGTAAATTTCAACTCTAGTTTTTCTATGGATGTTAATATGATGATGCATATCAATGTGCATGTCAAAGAGGCTTGCCAGAGCTGATGTCACTCAACTCTTCACAAAATTGTGACAAGCATAAAAGCTCAGCTGTTATGAAAGCAATTTTTGTGTTTGTTTTTTTAAACCCAAGTGAGTTTAGGCTGTGCCTGGAGAAATAGTGATACAGTAAGGTTTCATTAAGCATTGCATTTTGCATTGTGCAGACACTCATAACATCAAAGGCGTATAAAAGTACGACCCTTGGAAATAGCAAGTTGCGGTGCCATTACAGTTCATTATGATGTTTTTTTCATTGCTGGTGTTGCTGTTGGCATATCTATCATGTCTGCAACTGTGTTGATGACTTCTTAAATTTGAGAGATTTAGATATTGATCCAAATCTGCTTTGTTGGAATCAACATGATGGATTCAGACAAGATCACTCCATTTGGACTCAAGCTTCATTCTCAGGTATTGTCTGATGTACCTAATTGCTTCTTCTCTGTCTGTAATGTCCCAATGTCCCATGTTTTGTCTGTTATCTTTCTCCTTACTATCATTCTCTAACATTTCGCTTTTGTATAATATAAGCTTTATCTGTATGGAAATGCACTTTCAAAATGGTTCACTCAGCACAGCTCACATTCCCCATGCTTCATTTCACTAAGCAAGGTCACATTGATTGACAAAACTGTATAGTTTGTGGTATGACCTTGATATAAGACAGTGAATATCTCAATTGTGGTTTACTGACTATCTGACAGGAAATATTGACAATAATAATTCTGTGAATTAAGTGTGCATATGCATGATGATGTCATCATCCTCACCATAATTCACGACCAGTGTTTGTGTGGTTGTATGTTTGTTTGTCACGCCACTCATCCTATAGTTCTGGGCTGATTACCCCCAGACTTGCTACATCGGATCAGCATAACCCTAATTAGTGTATAGGGTTTTTTTTTTTTTGTAAATCTTTGCCGGTGATCTTGATGGGGTGAGGGGAAAGGGGATGGGGGGGGCGGGGTCACAAATTCTCTATGTAAATATGTATCGTGTGGCACCGCCTCCAGGTGGGGGAGGGTATTACAAGTCTCCACCATTTACAGTACAGTATTCCTGTTCCCACGTTTTCCAGTGCAGTCAGGTGTTTTGCATTATAAAGATTAAGTATGTTTTTGCTTCATGCATGTAACCTGGGTTATTATTATTTTATTTTTCTTGCCTATACAGAGCTGTTAATTGCCTATACACTGCCAAAATGAAGGTGTGCATCAGAAGAACGTGTTGCATGCTTGGGCGAACACTACTCGTAAATATAATGTCCAATCTCTACTTTAACACGAATCGGAAAGATTTAACACGAATCGGAATACTTACTTTGAAGCAACAGTGACTATGGAAGTTAGCTTTGCTTGTGAACATGAGACTGATTTTTCTTTACTAGAACTTGGTAAAAGTGATATCATTATCTGAAAATTAGAAACATTAACATCACAATTTTAACATAATTTCATATTCACCACATAGACAAATAAATCTGGTAAAGGGGATGTAATTTGATACCAACCCAACACCGAAACCCTTCCTCACCCCCTTCCCCCAAATCCCTTAAAAAAAAAAGAAATTGTCAGATTTACTTTCTGTTTCATAAAAAAACTATTTGGAAGCAAAATAATAATAATTATTAAAAAAAACAACACAGGAATTCATTAATTCGAA
Source organism: Eptatretus burgeri (assembly GCF_056783735.1). Classification (NCBI taxonomy): domain Eukaryota; kingdom Metazoa; phylum Chordata; class Myxini; order Myxiniformes; family Myxinidae; genus Eptatretus; species Eptatretus burgeri. The sequence continues at coordinate 107,924,729 of NC_140962.1, forward strand.
TATTGCACATAAATGCATTGTGTTGTACATGCACTCAGCACAATTCATGAACGAACTTTGTTTTTCAGTTTATCCAATGGGTTGGTAGGATTGCCTGCACTCCTCTTGAGGTGTGCACACTCACCTCTAAGCCGTCTTACCTGGTTTGAATCTCGACCCAGCTATAAACCGTCGTACCGGTGTTTCACAGGCTGGGTGATTCATCATTGTAAGTGCCATCGCTCGGATGGGCGTTAAACTGGGCGTCTCGTTTACCGGCAGTAGTTGGTAGACATTAAAGAGCTCACTGCGTCCTTTGCGAAGAGTAGATGATCTATCACCGGCACCGTGAACAAATTCAGAATTCCTACCCGAATCCACATGGGCGCTGTATCGGCGGCACAGCCACACTTCCAGCAATAATCCAACCATCACCCACAGGTTGCATTTGAAGTGAATGAGTGAGTTTACCCCGGTTTGAGTCTTAAAAAAAATAGTAGAGCTCCTGATAATATTCGCCTGACTTGTTATTTTTTCTTGTTGGCCTCACCATTTCCGAAATATGGCAGAGGTTATTGTAATCAGTCCGTGCATCTGTGAGTGTGTCGACACACAGATATACTTTAATATAGATCGTGCATATACTCAGCTCGACAGTAATCTACACACCCCGACGAGGCTCTGCATAGTTCATTGCTCAGTCTCGTTTCAGTTGTGATTATTATAGTAATGTTGTCATTCTAGGAAAAAAAAATCTGAGATTTTCAATTATTCATGCAACAAATTCAAAAGAGAACAGTAACGATATAATGTCTCAGAGGGTTAATACAGCACATAAATTACTTATGTGAAGTCACCATGCTCCCTTAACTTCATTCTACTCTTCTTTTGGAAGAGGTGAAACAAGATATTACTGCCTTCACCTGAGATAGGTCCTCACTTGCAAACAATCGCATGTTCGTTTTCTGCAGTTCATTTCTCTCCGTGTTGGTGAACACAACATGAAACGATTGCCAGATTTTAATTAAAACCCTTATGAGCAACAAGGATAAATGTTTCATAAGGACGTCGTCACTGACAAAAGGGAAACCTGCTTCCACAGAGCAGCAGATGGTCTGACTTGGCAGGATTATCGGCAGAGCATAAATATACATAATGGCAGCCTGCGGCAAAGAGTCGACAGTGCATAGACATTGAACCAACAGGGGTAAGTTGGGTTTTCAGTCGAGTTTTATCATGATGACTCAACATCGTTTCCAAATAATCTACAAAGAAAGATAAAAGTTTGCATCACATAAAATTATGTGACAAAATAAATGGTAGTTGAATGCTGTGTTCCAGCAAGGTTTAATATGATGCTTCATTTACCAAATAATTAAACTTGGAGTTTGTACAATCTAACACAAACTGGTCCACCATAAACTGGTCCACGCTCTGACCATTACACCACAGAATCTGGTTCGATATGTACATGTAAGGCTTCATCTTGTCTTTACACCTGGTTCTTATCGACACATTCTATCAACCCTGTTGTATTTGCAGCCAGGGTCCAGTGCAGAAAATTGTACACATCATTATGTCGGAGTTGTTCTGCATTTTCTTCCCACTTATCTACTGGATTTTGCGACTGCTGATTAATTCTTTCATGTGACCTGAGGATTGAACATAACATCAGAGCTGCATGAAAAAGTCCAACCCCCAGAAATGGCATACAGTTAATTCTGATGTTTTTCATTGTTTGTGTAGCTGTTGGCATATCTATCATGTCTGCAATTGTGTTGATGGCATTCCTAAATTAGAGAGATTTGGATTGATCCAAATCTGCTTTGTTGGAATCATCATGATAGATTTGGACAAGGTCATTGCATCTGGACTTGAGCTTCACTTACAGGTATTGCCTGGTGTACCTTATTGCTTCTTCTTTCTCATGCATGTATCATTTAAGTTACTCATGAATGTCGAGATACATACAGCAACTTGTCCATGCCCAATGCTTTTCCTTTCACAAGTTCAGGTTGTAAACGCCGAGTTCTACAAAGGCCACGTAGTGTGTATTTTCTGCATGAAATGTGCAATTATTGTCCTGCAACATGTACTTGTAGTGACATGCTTTGTGACACCGAGCTTGTTCGATCCACAAGGGAAAATACAATGTTAAAACTCTTTTAACTCAGGATCTGAATATGGTGAAGAGGAGGAGAGGTATGAGGGTATTTTGGGACAAGTGATCATAACAGGGTGTGTGCTAATAATTACCTCGTGCACACGAAATGAAAAGTGGGGTTAAGCAATTGGTTCATGTCTGTCCATCCGTCCGTGTGTCTTCTCAGTTTATGATCGAGGAACAACTTGTTTAAATTTTATGTTTATATTTTTAACACGAATCGGAATGAAGTGATGAGTAATGTTCGTCTCTAAATATGTGCTTAGTTGTGCTAGTCCAATTCATGTATGTTCGATCCTGAGCAATTTCAGGTACCGTTGTGGGAGGAAGGAGGGAAAGGGTGGAGGTTGGAGGAGGGGAATGGGTGGGGTGGTAGCAGGCAGGGAAATGGGTGGTAGAAGGGAGGGGAAGGGGTGGGCAGAATCCCTGTATATACAGAGTTGCGAAAACTTGCAATTAGAAGCCATTTTGTTTCCATCGAGCGTGGCACACTGAACCTGTTTCCATTGTGTGTGAAGCTTAATGTGTCCGTTTTGTAATCAAACTGTCTTTCTCTGTGCCCAAATGGGAGATTATATGATGTAATGATTTATTTTTTGTTCTTCAAACGTGTCTGAATAAGCATACAATCGGACAGGATTGATTTAACCTCAAAACATTACGCAGAATGTTACGCATTACCGCAGCAAAATGAAATATAATGTGCTGGTAAAGGTTCACACTGACGAGTGCTAATTTGAGGTGTACAGAGCAGTGGCGTACTGAGGGTGTCTGGTGCCTTGGGGAAAAACATAATTTTGCGCTCTACCCCTCCACCTCCCTCCCCCAAATCTCTAACCCCACTCGCCATAGACATAGGGAAACTGGGATCTTTTGATTAAAACTTCAATTAATTGGCCATTGACCACTGCACTCGATGCAGTGTGTCAAAACAAAGATGAAAGGAACACAAAATGTCAGTTCCAACGTTTATTCAATTCAGGGTTAGATTGGATAATCCAGAAAGATATCACTTTGCAAACATATTACTGAAAGTATATTTATCTTATCCATGTCTGCTGGGTCTACTGGCATCTCTTTGTCTGCCGCTTGCCTGATTGTGACTCCCACTTTGATCATAGAGGGAAGCTTGCATGCTCCTGTGACCCGGAAAGCTAAACTGGTGGCGCTTTGCTCCTGGTAGGTCTTACCAAGCCAGGCAGGTCAATGGGTAGGAGCCAGACTAAGAGTAGTTACATATTTGGGGGTAGGAATGTTCCCCCCCCCCCCAAACATGGCCTATTCACCCCCACCTTCACAGTGATGCACCAATGTAGTGAATCTGCCTCCAAAGACACCATGACTCATGAAGGTTCGTGATCACATGGTTTGCTTTTACTGGGACACTGTGATTTGAGAGAGTTTGTGATCACGTGCGTCCCGTATCCGCTTACTGGCATGATATTTTAATAAATCTAACATTGAAAAACGGGATTTTATAAGGCATTATATTTCTGCATATATACTAATATTTGATGTCACATTATCATGCACAACACAAACATCTTAACAATCCATAATTTTATGAGAATAGAATAGCTAAATTCTAGACAAACTTGGTAAACTGGTTGTGATCCCCCCCCCCACCCCCTCTGCACCCCATCAGTCTGCTACTGGTACAGAGTGAATGAGTAGAAGAAACACATTGGTAGTGACAGAATGCAGGAATTTGTAAGAAGTGGAAGAAGGAAAGTGAAAGGCAGATGCATACATCATCAAGGGAGTAGAGAATTAAAAAAGATAACAATTGTGAGTGAAAAACAGAAAGAGTTTGAGAACAGTGAATGATTGATTGAGTGCTCTGCTTGAAGGCAGGTCTTTGGCTGCTTGGCAAAGGTGATATTAGGTGGTTTGCCATTGCCTTCCCAGCAATTAGTCAGGGCAGGAATTTGTAATTTGTTCAGGATGCCGGTGATAACTCACCTACTCTTGGCGAAGGACACCGCTGGATCTTTAACATTCACCGACGAATGAATGATGGTAGACAGGAGACATGGCTTAACGTCATTCCGAGGGATGGCACACACACACACACATACTGATTAATCACCGTGCCTATGAAGCACTGCCATGACAGTATAATTTCTGTTTATCTTTGCCTAGTACAGTGCGGCATGCACAGAGGCATATCTGTTATACCCAGTGTGCATACGATGAGCACTGTGGCTCTTGCACTTTTTCAAACTTTCCCGAAATCCAAGATGATGATGACGAGATGATTTTGTTTTAGTTCATTATTCTGATAATGCAACATAACCTACATCCAGAAAGTAAATTTAGAGGTAGGGAAAGGAAAGGAAAAGGAAATGAAGATGGGCAGAAAAATGCAATGCAACAGCAGATAAAAAGGTGAAGAGGTGAAAGTCAAAAGTGACGGGAATACAGAGAGAAGATAGACAGTGAACCTACGAGGAAGGAGAAAAGAAAACAAATAATTATAAGGAGAAAAAGAACAACTATGAAAGAGAGCGACTGCATTTAAATTGGATTTGGCTATCAACAAATTGCTCTAACCCCATACTAAAGCCGCTGTCACACCTTGACGTTTTAGCCAGCGTATGGCAACGTATCAAAATGTATGTAAAACGCTGGCGTACGCTGAACTATTGATGTTTTTTTCCAGTTTTGGGCATATTCATAACAAGTTGGACGTATGCATAACGTATTAGTAACGTACACACGTTTCGATAACATATAGATAACTTATACCAACGAATGCTTAGCGTGTTGTCGGCGTTGACAACCTATGCCCAACGACAGTCTAACTTATGCATAGCGCGCGGCAGCGTATCGCCGAAGATCACGTGGCGTAGCCTATTAAAAGGCTTCCGCTCGACGATTCAAATCATAACCGCACTCGACATCGAAGTGTCAAGCCGCTGTCACACCTTGACGTTTTAGCCAGCGTATGCCGACGTATGAAAAATTTGCCGAATACGCTGGCACACGTTGAATACGTTATGGGTAAGTTTTGTATACGTTAAGAGTATGCTGAAGCACGCTGGCATACGTTGTAGTAACACCGAGTACGTCGACAAATTTTAAGCATGCTCAAAATTTGTCGACATATGCCAGCGTATGACGCACACGTTCCGCATACGCTGGCCATAAGTTGGAGGCACGTTATGCGATCGTTGACACACGTTACTTGTAAGTTACTCATAAGTCGAAACACATCGAGGTAATGTTTAGCGTACCCGAAACTTATTTCTAACCTATGAGTAACGTGCTTTGAACCTATGTGTAACGTATCTCCAACGCATATTGACATATGTAGATGTATTTGACGTCTTCCGGACGACCACAGAACTTACTGAACGTGTTACTAAATTACAGCTACCGTATAATGGCATATTGGCAGCGTTTAGGGGAATTAGTATATAAAAATGGGGTTCACACAGGAGGAACCCATCAGTGTTCCAGACTCGAAGGCTTTTTTTTTTCTTCGGCATGACGGTGATGTTGACACTTCGATTTATAGTGTGGTTATGATTCAAATCGTTGAGCGGCAGCCAATTAATTATATTATAAATGCACTAGAAATCGAAGTGTCAACATCACCGTCATGCCGAAGAAGAAAAAAAAACCAAAAAAAAAAACCATGGAGTCTGGAACACTGACGCTAAACATGACCTCGACGTGTTTCGACTTATAAGTAACTTAAAGTAATGTGTGTCGACGTGTGTCAACGATCACGAAACTTGCCTACAACACGTTACTCATCGGTTAGAAATAAGTTTCGGGTATGCTAAACATTACCTCGACGTGTTTCGACTTATGAGTAACTTACAAGTAACGTGTGTCAACGATCGCGTAACGTGCCTACAACTTATGGCCAGCGTATGCGGAACGTGTGAGTCATACGCTGGCATACGTCGAAAAATTTTGAGCATGTTAAAATTTGTCGACGAGCTCGGCGTACCACGACGTATGCCAGCGTACTACGACGTATGCCAGCATGCTCTTAACGTATACAAAACTTACCCATAACGTATTCGACGTGTGCCAGTGTTTTAGACAAATTTTTCATACGTCGGCATACGCTGGCTAAATCGTCAAGGTGTGACAGCGGCTTAATGGGTGGTTAGTCACTGAAATTATAATCTACAATTAAACTGGGGAAAAAGCACTTATTGGGAAATTAATGTTTCATCTTGCATCCAATGTAAACCAAGTTGGGACCCCTTACGTAGCACTTTGTTTGGAATCTTTCCTATCACCCTTTTTGACCATATTCGGTTAAACCTGCCAACTCTTGCACAGGCTTCCATCCCTACCCTGAAGCGTGCCGGAAGTGACACTTTCATAATACCGGGCACTACGAAGTGTTGAATAAAGCCATTACTTCTGGGAATATCGGAAAAGAGAGAGTTGTAAAATAGGGGCTCTTGGGTAAACATTTTTGTGACATACGTATCCTTTTGGTGGCTAATAGAAAGGCCCTGCCACGCATTTAGCAGGCTCTGGTAGAATATAGAAAGAGTCGATAAGTCCACATGCTGGAGGTGAGACAACAAAATCTCAAGGCCATATGCGAGCTTACCTGCTTGCTGCAAGATAGAACAGGCCAAAGGTCAGTTTGGCAGCTGCGCTGCATATAACAGGGGTTGAATACAGCATAATGAAAAGGCCATAACCCGGGACTTTATGTCGACAAGGCTCTGATCTCCCTCGGCCATAACCCGGGACTTTATGTCGACAAGGCTCTGATCTCCCTCGGCCAAATAACATTTGGCTGTAGCCAGTGAAGGCCTCCCCAGAAAAAAAAAATCCAACAGTTTGCCCAGAAATGTTCTCAGTAGTGCTTCTGGTGGCTGCCAGGTAGATAGCCCTATGCCACAAAAGCGAAGCAACCAGATTATTGGCCACGAGAACACGGCCTTTATAAGAAAGGTGTGGCAAAACCTTTTTCCATTGATTTAATCTCTTTTCGATTGTTTCGACTGTTCCATCGCAACTTTTAACATATTGTGTGACTCCTAAAATATTCCAACATATCTAACACTTTCTTTTTCCCATTCCAGTTTCTCTGGAAGTGGCTCTGGTGGCATTCGTGGAGGCTTGGGTGACTTATTGTGAATCAAAGGTACACATTCGGCTTTACTTTTCGTCCAATCGCATCTCAAGGATGAGGTAAGGTAAAACTTGTTCAAAGCCTCGGCAAAGGCAGTAATATCGTGAATGTCCTTAATGAGAATACAAACGTCATCTGCATAAATGTACTGAGTCACCGGAGGACTCCAAGGAAAACAAGAAACACCAGAGATATTCCCCCTAAGTGTGATGAGTAAAGGTTGTAAAACTAAAGCAAAAAGTAATCCTGAGACTGGGCAACCCTGCCTAAACCCTTCTCTGAACCTGTGTGGGTGGACACAGCTCTTTGTTAACCTTAATTAAACTATATATGTTTGTGTACAATAAGGAAATGTAGGCTCTAAACCTCAAACCTCGACCACATGCTTCCAAAACTTGCCACATGAAATTGTGGTCAATACTGTCAAATACCTTCTCAAGGTCCAGAAAAATCATTCCAAACTTATTTTGTACATGAGTACCATCCAGCAGGTCTCTAATCAGAAAAACATTGCCATACATAGATCTACCAGGGACACAGTAGCTATAATCTGACAGGACGAGGTTGCCAAATAACTGTATTCAAATGGTTCACCAGTACTTTTGAAAAGATCTTGTAGTTCGTACAGAGTAATGATACCGGTTGCCAATTTCTAATCTGTCTGAGATCTCCGGTTTTCGGGAGGAGACACACCACTGCTCTCCTGTAACTTCGTGGCATTTCACCAGATCATAGTGATTCTTCTAGAATGTTCACAAGCTCAGGACCAAAAATGTTCCAAAATTCCATCAAGAATTCCGCTGGTAAACCATCGATTCCTAGAGTCTTTCCTGAAAGCATCTCCGCTAAGGCACAACTCAACTCAAAAAGCGTTATCAGTGAGTGCATCTTGCTCCACACGTTGAGCCTCAGTTGGGGAGGGAAGATGAGCGGTTAGATGTTTCATTATATCTTCACAAACATTCCATTTTGTAAACAAATGAGAGAAGAACTCTCAAACACTGTTCTTTGTATCACACCAGGATTAACACCAATATTCCCACAAGGGTCTAATAAAGGTAAAACCTGCCATGATGGCTTATTTCCAGACTCTAGATGGAACAAGGATTTGTTGGGGGTATCCAAAACTTTTAAATTGTGTATCTCTAAACTAGTTAATAATCCTGCCGCTTTCTTCTGAATCAGGTTTCCTAAATTGAGCTTTTCTTTCTTGGAGGAGCTTATCGTGCATTGGCTCTTAACCTGAGGGGCGTGAGTAATTTCCAGAGGGGGCGTGAGCCCAAAGTAGGAATTTCTCTAATTATTTTTGGAATTCTCTTCACTAGTGTTTGCATAATATCGTGATGAACATAAAAAAACCCAAAAGTATCGTCTTTAATAATTTTCGTTTTCTATTCGCAATTAGGCCGACCATTTTCTGTACTCAAATTAATTTTAAAATTTAACATTTATTTAAATTTAATATTAAAGTTGATATTTTATTTTAATTTTAATATAAATTTTTTTTTTCACAGATTTGCAGTGCCCATTTCAAACTAAATCATTCGCAATGAGTGCAAAAAAGTGGAAGCATCTTGACGAATATGTTCGATTTGGATTTGTGTCCCTCCAAAAGGGTGACACACAGGTACCCCAGTGTGAAATATGCTACAAGATTGAGCAATGATGTCGTGCGGCCCACACGCTTGGAACGCCACTTGAAGACAATGCATCCTGCTCTCGCTGCCAAACCCAAGGCATTATTCGAAACAAAAAGACAGTCCTTGAAGCAAGCAAAGATGGACAGCAGTGGAGCATTTCAGCAACAGACTTCAAAGGTTGTTGAGGCTTCCTATGAGATCGCCATGTTGATTGCAAAGAGCAAAAAGAGCCGTAACATCGGAGAGACTCTCATAAAACCAAGTGTACTTTGTGCAGCAGAGCTCGTTCTGGGGAAGGATAGTGCAAACAAGCTTTCCCAAATCTCTCTATCAAACGATACTGACAAGGGAAGGATCGATGAAACGTCTCAAGACATCAAAGATCAAGTTCTCGACCAAGTAAGAGCGTCTCCTGTATTTGCCATCCAGTTGGACAAAACGACTGATGTTGCTCAGTGTTCTCAGCTACTGATATATGCTCTTTTCGTGTCAGGCAATCATGTCAAAGAGGAAATGCTCTTCTGCCAACCCATGGAAAGTTATACAACAGCAACAGATATATTTCAAGTGGTATCAAACTTCTTCCAGGAAAACCAAATTTGGTGAGACTCACTGGAAGAGGTGTGTACTGATGGAGCTCCGACCATGCTTGGTTTGCAATCTGGTTTCATAACAAGAGTGAAAAAAAGTCCATCTGCTTCAGGTATGCACCGCACACTTCATTGTGAAGACTTAGCATCCAGAACTCTACCTGCTGAAATGAGGGATGTCATGAACCTGGCTATCAAGGCAGTCAACTTCATCAAAGCTGGAGCCTTAAACAGTCATCTCTTCAAACAGCTGTGTGGATATGGATGCTGAACGTCAAGCCTTGCTTTTCCACACAAATGTACGATGGCTTTCAAAGGGAAACATGCTTGGACGGCTTTATGAACTACAATAAGAAGTGGCAACATTTCTAGATTCGCAGCAGAAAGCAGATCTCCATGACAAGTTCCAGTCTGAAGGATTTTTGCTATCCCTAGCTTACCTGGGGGACATCTTTGAAGCCATCAACCTCAAACTCCAAGGGAAAAACATAAACATAATCATGCACCATGACGTCATTCGAGCCTTCATGGCCAAACTCGACCTCTGGAAATGTTGAATTCAGGATGGAAATACCGCCAGTTTTGCTAACTTGGATTCTGCCCTCATTCACAGTTTCCTTCATTCTGAGTTACAGAAACAAATAATTACTCATCTGACTGAATTGAAAGCAGAATTCACCAGATACTTTCGGGATATAGATGAGAAGCGCAAAGCCTGGAAATTTATTAGGAACCCATTTCAATGTGAGGTAGCAATTTCAGAAGAGATGCAAGAGGAGTTTCTTGAGTTAAAGTTCAACTCCTCGGCTGAAGAAGCCTTCAAAAAACTGGATCCAGACACGTTCTGAGTCACGTACCTTCCTGTTTACTCTTTGATCTCACATCAAGCTCTTCGGATTCTGACAATGTTTGGATCAACGTATCTTTGCGAAGCTGCATTTTCCACGCTCGTTGCTGTCAAGACCAAGTACAGAAACAAGCTGAACATTGAAGGGGACTTGCGTCGTGCTCTCTCTGCCATTCGACTACGCATTCAAGACCTGGTAGCTAAGAAGCAATGTCAAGTTTCTCATTAAATGCCATCTCATTAATTATGCTGTGTATATGAGTGTTGCATATACAGAATTATTCGTTCAATAAAAAGACTAAAAACATGCATTTTTTTCAGTTTTTCCTTTTAATTCAGGAGGGATTTTTAATCATTTCATTGAAGATGTGAGGGGAGGGGGGGAGGTGTGGAGGTAAAAAGGTTAAGAACCACTGTTATAGTGCTTCTCACTACTTTGCTTCACCAATATATTTTCCAGCTGCAGAATGTCGGATTCTAGAGAAGCCATTGTAATATGATCATCATTTATAGCAACTGACATGTACTGCTGGAAAAAACCAACTCGAATCAGTGTTTTCATATTATATCACCACAAACCAAAATTAGTCAAACCAAATTAAATAAGAAAAGCGAGTTAGAAGCAAAAATAGCTTATAAAACCGTGTCAAAGCGGGTAGGCCACACCAAAAATAGTCTGTCTGTCTGTCTGTCTGTCTGTCTGTCTGTCTGTCTGTCTGTCTGTCTGTCTCTCTCTCTCTCTCTCTCTCTCTCTCTCTCTCTCTCTCTCTCTCTCTCTCTCTCTCTCTCTCTCTCTCTCTCTCTCTCTAAGGTGTAGAAAAGAACGAATACAAGAAAACAAGTACAAGTCACAGTAGAACGGAAAAGCAAGAGGGAGGGGCAGGAAAGGGGGGGCACACTGACAACTAATCACAGCACAGAGCAGCTACACACGGCTGCCATGACCACACCGGAAACACGAAACACCACGAAAGGGGGCGACAGGAAGACAGAGACAGAGACAGACAGACTTTGACTTTATATTACAAAAGTATAAAAAATCATTTTATGAAGGAGAAACATCTTGTTTTTAAGAAACAAAAGTTACATATTAAAAACACTAAACGTTACATATTGTGTTAAAAAAAAGTGATCAATCTGTAATCAAACAACCATTTTGAATCATGCAAAGTGCGTTATTAAAAGCCTACATGCTTTTAATGATCTGCATTTTGTCTGGGGATGTGTAGAAACGAAATTCCATTTTAATACGGGCAAATACAAGTCCCTCAAACTAAGCCGGAAGGTTATCTGCACATCCTGAAATATTCTCAATTTTCATTCTACCTGTGCGATATATTGACTTCTTTGCTGTGGAAATGAGAAAATTGTCCAAAAACACTTCTATTGGATGTGTTTTGTAGTCAAGGCCAAATTGTTCGTTGCGTCCATTCCCTCATTGAACTGCCCCATCTTGCACTCGGAATATAGTTGGTTTTTAAATAGCCGGTAAAGTGATCGGGTCCAACGGGACTGCGCGATAATACCCCGATCGGTTATCCCAAAAGGAAGCGAGGTGCTTAAGCGGCTCGTTTCCAAGCGGTCCCGTTGAGGTACAATCTCTCGGTAACCTACCTGCGCGAATAATTAGGTAAATCGAAGATTTGGCGATCGGACCCTGTAGCGCGGGTCGAGTGCGGACAAGGTTGTGGTGGGATTAAAAACCCACCCGTGACTGGTTTCTGGCATTGTTCCAGAAAGTCACGACTGGATTGTCCGTTCGGTAGGTGAAGCGACTGCTATTGGTGAGACGCGGTCGTTCGCACGCCGACGGGCGGGGAATTCTACAACAATATGTATTTGTATATTGTAATCAGTAAAAAATAGTGTGGTAGATAAAAACATTAGAAAGGAAATAACTTATACCAAAAACTTTAACATTTTCACGCTCACGCTGACCCTCACGCCAAGGGTATCGCTATAGCTCTCTGTACTTCGAACAGGTGAACTAAAAACCATGAGAAAAACTGATAAAAACGATGAGAATCAGCATTCATGCCGTGGGGGCAGAATAACTGTTTGAGATTCTGAATTCTGACAAATATGGTGGCCCATAGTGCTGTGTGGTTACCTGTTATGCAAGGTTCACAAACAAAATGAACGTCGATTGTGCTCGGAAACGAAAAGTAACAGTTGAAAAGATGCTTAATTCCCATGTCCTTTTTCTCAAGACTGTGTAGGGTAAGGTGTTCTATGTACTCAAGTTTCAGCAAGTAATGCACAAACTCTTGGGTGGGTACTCTGCTAGTTCTGTCAAAATCAATGTGATTACAGTCAGACTTGCTCACAAAAATGTAAACAGAGGCTAGCTAATATCTAGGCAAGTCAAAAGAAAATGTGAGAAGGATATGGCCAAGGAAATTAAAAATAATGTTGTACCAGACCCGGTGGGGTAATGGTTAGATCATCCACTCTGAGCCGAGGAGGTTAGTGGTTCAACCCTGGCTGAGTCATACCACAGAGTTTACCAGAGTTGGTGTCAAAGCCACCCAATACCTGTTTATACATTTATCGTTTTTAAAAGACTTGTCCAATAATTAATATTTTTTTATAAAGCATTGCAGTGAAGTCTGATCCAAATAATTTTAAAGCAATATATGTATTTGTATATTGTAATCAGTAACAAGAGCGCAAGTGAGCACAATATACACCCGAACAAGAAGGTATATACAGAATTGTGCTACGACATGGAAAACAGCATCCTGGTTGCCATGGCAACCAATTTAGATGACGAACGTATGTCACGACACACCATCTCCACAGTCTGAACCAATGCACCAAATATGAAACGTGAAAGTTGAAAACTTTGGGATTTAAGAGTGCGGACAGGATCGGATGGAAAACAGCATCCTGGTTGCCATGGCAACCATTTTAGATGATGAACGTATGTCACGACACACCGTCTCCACAGTCTGTACCTATGTACCAAATATGAAATGTGAAAGTTGAAAACTTTGGGAGTTAGAGTGGGGACAGGAACGGATGGAAAACAGCATCCTGGTTGCCATGGCAACCACTTTAGATGACAAGCGTATGTCACAACACACCATCTCCACAGTCTGTACCTTTGTACCAATTATGAAACGTGAAAGTTGAAAACTTTTGGAGTTAGAGTGCGGACAGGAACGGATGGAAAACATCATCCTGGTTGCCATGGCAACCACTTTAGATGACGAATGTATGTCGCAACACACCGTCTCCACAGTCTGTACCTATGTACCAAATATGAAATGTGAAAGTTGAAAACTTTGGGAGTTAGAGTGTGGACAGGAACGGACGGACGGACGGTATCACATAATATGCCCCGATATGTATATGTATATATATATATATATATATATATATATATATATATATATATAGATAGATAGATAGATAGATAGATAGATAGATAGATAGATAGATAGATAGATATATATATATATATATATATATATATGTATATATATATATATATATATATATATATATATATATATATATATATATATATATATATATATATATATATATATATATATATATATATATATATATATATTGTGGTGGATATATATATATATATATCACGATATATATATCGGGTGTATAAAAAATAGTGTGGTGGATATAAACATTAGAAAGGAAAAAATAACTTGCACCAAAAACTTTAACATTTTCACGCTCACGCTGACGCTGACGCTGACGCTCACGCCGGGGGTATCGCTATAGCTCTCTGTTTTTCGAACAGGCGAGCTAAAAATGGTATGTGCTGCTTCCCTGCTTGATTCTCAGCATTTAAAAGGATAAAGCATGGGCAAACAATGCTGCAAAGGCAATGGCAGACCAACCTGTATAAAACCACCCTGTATAAAGCTTGCCATGTTCCTGTCCCTGGACAGTGGTATGTCCAGGAATGGAAGAGAACTGGCTTGTTCTTCTTCACATGTGAACTTATTGCTGGCCATGGTGAGTTAATACTTGTGGGGAAATGGTCAACATTTGCTCTCTTTGTCATGACGAATGTATCATCAACGTAATGTCGCCACAACCTTGGAGAGGGGGTCAAAGTGTAGGGTTTGTTCTTCAAAGCAATGCATCACCAATTTGGCAATGAGTTCTGAGATTGGCGAGTCCATCACGATTCCTTGATGTTGATGATATATCGTGCTGTCGAATAAGAAGTATGTTGATTTGAGGCAAAGGTGAATGAATGACATGAGATGCCCGGAGCTGAGGCGGCTATTGCTGGCTTGCTCTTGGTCGTTGGTGATGTAATGTTCTGAGGTCTACATTGCCCATTCAATGGGTATGGATATATATATATATATATATATATATATATATATATATATATATATACATATATATATATATATATATACATATATATATATATATATATATATATATATATATATATATATATATATATACATATATATATATATATATATACATATATATATATATATATATATATATATATATATATATATATATATATATATACATATATATATATATATATATATACACACATACATATATATATATATATACATATACATATATATATATATATATATATATATATATATATATATATATATATATATATATATATATATATATCTTCTTCTTCTTCTTTCGGCTGCTCCCGATAGGGGTCGCCACAGCGGATCATCCATATGATCCGCATAGTGATTTGGCACATGTTTTACGCCGGATGCCCTTCCTGACGCAACCCTGGTCGCCTCTTACGACACAGGGATATGGTATACCTATTTTAACCGGGATATACACCGGCCCAGTATTCTGGTACTCATTTCGCTGACCTCGGAAGGATGACAGGCTGAGTCAACCCCCTGGTGTATCAATTCAGTGGACCAACGGGGCTTGAACTCAGGACCTTCTGGATCCCAAGCCGCTGCCCTAACCACTGCGCCAACACCAGGCATATATATATATATATATATATATATATATATATATATATATATATATATATATATATATATATATATATATATATAATGAAATAACATTAAATTATGCTATAATTCTGTCACTCATGAGTTGGGCATTTCTGATTCAGTCAATGAAAAGTCTCTAAACAAAGGCAGTTTTGCAAGGTCTATCCAAATGCAAGAATTCCACAATATAAAACCGTGTTGTTGAAAGGTTCAGAGACAATGCAGGTATGAAACCAAATTAAAGGACACATTGGTTGAAAATCTACAGTGAGAACACCAGACAAGATAGATGCTGTAAGAGAAGATTTGCAAGCTTCTCCGAAAAAAATGTCGACATGCCAACTTGTACAGCTGGTGGAAACTTTTCACATGACTGTTGGCAGAATCATACATGACGATCTGAAACTGTATCCGTCCAAGATACAGCTATCACAGCACCAGACCGAAATAAATAAGAGGGAGAGGTTCAAATTTTGTACCACCATTGCCCAGCAGATCAAAGATGACCAGGATATTCGAGACAACAACTTCTTAAGTGACGAGGCACACTTCCATCTCAGCAGCCTCGTGAACAAACAGAACACGTGATTTTGGAACAAAACATGTGGAACAACTAATTTCTCTCCCAAAAGTAACGGTTTGGAGTGCTATCGGTCGTCGCAGCATAATTGGCCTTTCTTCTTTGAGAACGAAATCGGACAAACAGTGACAGGCAACACAGATATATACGTAGACATATTGCAGAGAAGATTCCTTCCGGCATTGAGAAGGAAACAAGACATCACAATGAATTCAGTCATCTTCCAGAAAGATAGTGCACCACCCCATATGTCTCATGGTACCTTTGGAGTTTTTGAGATGACGTCTCCCAGGTTATCGACTCATCTCTCAACGGACAGACAAGTGACAACCCATGGATTCCTTACTCCCTGGATCTGTTTCTTTCAGATTACTACCTATGGGGGTCACTCAAAGATAAAGTATATGGAAACAACCCACACACTGCAGGAGTTGAAAAATAACATCAGATGCATACCAGCTCTAGTTCTCAACCGAGTCATCGACAAACAATTTTAATGTCCGTGTGGCAGCTGTCGTCCAGAGGCACACGCTTGGATTAAGCACTTCATCAACTACTAATGATATTACTCCTTATTGCTTGGTGAAGCACTTTTGCACTATAATAAACAAAAATATAACTAATCCAGTGTATTCTGCACAAACAGTCATCAACCACACCCACGGAAGCCATCCGGTATTGCAGGCGATGAGGTGTGCTTGTGCGTGACTCTTATGTCATGTCACCATTATTGGGACAAAAGGACCATTTCTGGTCTTATCAATGTTCCGGACCACCACCCCACCTCCCGGTTGGCATTCAGCAAGGGAGAGCAAATGTGTTTGTGTGGCAGATGATGATTGTTGCTCACAGTTCGTGCAGTTGCGGCTGTTACGGGAGCCAAGCTGTGCTTTGCTCCTCCACCAAGCTCGGGAGTGTATTTCATAATTTAACCAAATTTGATTTCACTGCAGCCAATACCAGGAAGAAATATTTAATTCTCAATTTTATAAATTGGTCGATAAAAATTGGTTCATATGACAGCTGCCAAAGCTCAATCTGACCTCATTGTGGAAGAAACCATTATTTCACGGAGGAGGTGGTTGCCTTGCCACTAGCATTTGACCCACTCATGTGGAAACACACCAGGGATACTCCATTGTCATCAACCCATATTACCCAGCATATAATGTAATATCCAGTTTGGATTTACTTTGTTGGACTTTGTTACATCATATTCATCCGCACACATACTCCGCCGCTCCTACCCCCTTCCATTTCTAACACTCGGTCACGATCTTTCTGGTGGCTCAGGCCATTAGATTCATGTTTGTTTGTAATATATCACTTTAGCATAATTGTTTTACTTTACGACCATCACCTGAAGCAAGGGTTGCATTTATGTCTGCTTGTGTTACAATGATTTAATTGAATTGTTGTGGGGTGGGTTTGATTTAACATGCCAAAATTTGAAAACATTGATTGGTAGGTCCGGCTGTGTCCACCCCCTTTTCCCTATTGATACAAGGGTGATTTACAGTTATTTCTGTACTCGAGAAAGGTCAGTGGATGCACGGTTTGTGTGTTGTTGATCGAAACGTCGAGTAATTGTTTGCTCATAAAAGGCCTAGTCACACCTTGACGTTTTAGCCAGCTTATGCCGATTTTTGGAAATTTTGTCTAAAACGCTGGTACACGTCGAATACGTTATGGGTAAGTTTTGATACATTGAGAGCATGCTGAAAAACACTGCCATACGTCGTTGTACGCTGGCTTTAAATGTTGTACTTTTCGGTTGTCCTCAAATTTTCCATGCTTGAAATTTTAAGACTTATGCCAGCGTATGACTCGCACGTTCTGCATAACGCTGGCCATAAGTTGTAGGCACGTCACGCGATCGTTGACACACGTCGACACACGGTACTTGTAAGCTACTCATAAGTCGAAACACGTCGAGGTAATGTTGAGCGTACCCGAAACTTATTTCTAACCTACGAGTAACGTGTTTAAAGGCCCGGTCACACCTTGACGTTTTAGCCAACGTATGCCGATTTTTGAATTTTTTTTCTAAAACGCTGGCACACGTTGAATACGTTATGGGTAAGTTTTGATAACATTGAGAGCACGCTGAAAAACACTGCCATACGTCGTTGAACGTTGGCTTTAAACGTTGTACTTTTTGGTTGTCCTCAAATTTTTTCATGCTTGAAATTTCACGACGTATGCCGGCGTATGACTCACACGTTCCGCTACGCTGGCCACATGTTGTGTGCACGGTCTGCGATCGTTGACAGACGTCAACACATGCTACTTGTAAGTTAATCATAAGTTGAGACACACCGAGGTAATGTTTAGCGTACCCGAAACTTATTTCTAACCTATGATTAACGTGTTGTTGGCACGTTACGCGATCGTTGCCACACATCGACAGACGTTACTTTTAAGTTACTCATAGGCTGAAAGACGTCGGTATAATGGATCGTCCTTGCGTCAGCGTCCACGGCCACGGCCAGGACACTTATTTGCAGCATTCTTAAAACTTTTCTTCGGCATGACGAGGACGTTCACACTTCGATGTCTAGCTTGGCTATGATTCCAATTGTCCATCGGCAGCGTCTAATTAAAATAGTCGAGTTTGAGCGTTTTAACATGTTCAGAAGAAACGCTTCAAATTTCCAAACCCCAGCGTCAAAAACAAAGGCGACTGACAGCAATTTAAATCGTTCATTGTAAACAATGAAAATAGCTGAGTGGTACCGTTTAAAAGTCGTTGAGTGTAAAAAATATCCAATTGTTGAGCGCAAGCGTCTACTTTCAATAGTGGAGATGCAGCCATTTAAATCGTTGAGTTTATCATTTAAATCGTTAAATCGTTAAACGCAAGGACGATCCATCATAACCCACACCCTCCCCCTCACACTCACCTACTACTGCCAACATGAACAAACTACTACTAATACTAATACTAATACGAATACTAATACTAATACTAATACTGATACTGATACTGATACTGTTACTGCTGACATGGACATCGACTCAAAAAGGACTCGAAAACACTGTTGGGTTCCCCTTTTATGAGCAGCATTTTTATATACCAATTCCCAAAACCGCTGGGAACACGTCTTTATATGGCAGTTGTAAGCTAGAAACACGTTCATTTTTTTTTTTGTCGACCGGAAGACGTCATTGGAATACGTCTACATACGTCGATGTGTGTTGGGACTACGTAAAGAATTGGTTCAAAGCACGTCAAACATAAGTTAGAAATAAGTTTCGCGTAAAAAAGACATTACCGCGACGTGTTTCGACTTATGAGTAGCATATAAGTAGCCTTTGTGGACGTGTGTAAGCGTCCACATATCGTGTGTAAAACTTATCCCCATCGCATGCGGAACGTGTGTCATACGCCGAGTACGTCATAAAATTTTGAACATGTTTAAAATTTCTTGACGTACTCTACTTACTACGACGTATGACAGCGTACTTTAGCGTTCTACTCACGTATACCAAACTTACTCATACCGTATTTGACGTGCCCCAACGTTTTAGACACATTTTTCTTAGGTCGGCATACGTTGGCAAGATCGCCAAGGTGTGACCGCGATGTTGACACTTCCATTTCTACGGCAGTTATGATTCGAATTGTTGTGCGTCAGCCTTTTAATAGGCTACGTCCCGACATCGTCGGCGATGCGTGCAACGCGCTATGCCTAAGTTAGACTACCGTTGGGCATCGGTTGTGTAGGCCGACAACAGGTTCAGCATTCGTTGGTATAAGTTATCTATAACACAACGAAACGTTCTGTGTCCGTTACCAATGCGTTATACATAAAACCAAGTCGCTATGAATACGTCCGAATCTTTAAAAAAAAACATCAAAAGTTCAACGTAAGCCAGCGTTTTACATACATTTTAATACGATGCCATCGCTGGCTAAAACGTCAAGGTGTGACCGGGCCTTTACTCACGTTACGCGATTGGTGACACACATCGACACACGTTACTTGTAAGGTGCTCATAAGTCGAAACACATCAAGGTAAAGGTTGGCGTCAGTGTTCCAGACTCCCTGGTTTTATTTTTTTTTCTTCCTTCCTTCGGTATGATGGTAATTTTGACACTTCGATTTCTAGTGCGGTTATAATATAATATAATTAATAGGCTGCCGCTCAACGATTTAAATCATAACCGCACTGTACACTGAACACCGTCATACCGAAGAAAAAAAAAACCGGGAGTCTGGAACACTGACGCTAATCATTACCTTGACGTGTTTCGACTTATGAGCACCTTTCAAGTAACGTGTGTCGATGTGTGTCAACGATCTCATATCGTGCATACAACTTATTCCCATCGCATGCGGCGCGTGTGTAATATGGCAAGTACATCGTAAAATTTTCAACATGTTTAAAATTACAAGACGTACTCCATTTAATATGACGTATGATAGCGTACTTTAGCGTTCTATTCACGCATACCAAACTTACCCATACCGTATTCGACGTGCGCCAGCGTTTTAGACGCATTTTTCAGAGGTCGGCATACGCTGGCAAGATCGCCAAGGTGTGACTGCGATGTTGACACTTCCATTTCTGCGGCGGTTATGATTTGACTCATTATGCGGCAGCCTTTTCATAACCTATGTCACGTCATCGTCGGCGATGCGTGCAGCGCGCTATGCCTAAGTTAGACTATCGCTGGGCATATATATATATATATATATAAATAAATATATATATATATAAACAAATATATATATATATATATATATATATATATATATATATATATATATATATATATATATATATATATACAAACAAATATATATATATAAATAAATATATATATATAAACAAATATATATATATATATATATATATATATATATATATATATATATATATATATATATATCAACTCCTCCCACACTCCTCAAGCCAAAGAGGCTGCATAAAGCAACCCAAGAAGACCTACACAAGGTAAGCACTATGCTGTTTTTAACCCTTTCCAGAGTTCCTCAACAACTATAAAGACGTTCACACATGAGAATCCCAATGTCACACACTCCATCACACATAGTATACACATGGGAAATATCCCATTTGTGGCAAGCGGAACTGGTGTAAGAGAGGAGCATCGGTAGGTTCGTTCGTGAGAAGAAGCTGCACGGCGGTTGGTGAGCCTTGGCGTTGAATACTGCCACACAAATACCTCACACACTTTTCCTGCCCAGAGAGCGGCTTGGCGCCATTTTCGAGTGCGGTTTCCCATGCAGCAAGATGCGGTTTGATCAGCAAGCTCATTAAAGATCATCTCTGGACATAAAGCTAAGTGCCAGAATAAAAGGAGGGATTTTCTTTTATTTTATCTTTCCCCTTGTCTGTTTTTGTAACTGCGTGTGGAGATGTCTCAAGTTTAGGCTTTAATTTACCTCAAGTTCCATTACCTCATGCTTTGATTTATTTTTTATTACATCACGCTTTGATTTATTTCCTATATAAATATTTGATTTTTTTGTTCATTAAACCCGTATTTATGAAAGTTACTTGTGTCTGTCTATTTGTTGTGGGTTCGAGTATAAACCTTTGTGCTTCCGTCTGCTACGCGACCTTGCCGCCCTTCATCCCGCATACGCAAGAATCTCCAAGGATCATGCGTTCGCCTCCAAGGTAGAACTGTTTGGCTATCTGTCCAGGTCGGTGTTAACCGCCCGTCCATGACAATTGGGTCGGCGTAATTAATTTCACCGTCATGGACACGACAGTATGTATTTACATACCTATATGTAAGTATGTATGTATCTTTCTCCTTCACCAAACGACGGGATGATTTCTGAGGTTCCGAGATAAGGCCAGGAGGTGTGCTCTTCTTCTCTTCTCCTCTCATAATTGCACAACTTTGCGACTCAGCCGAACAGTAATGACTAGAGTCTTGCCTCAGCATGTGGGCAAATTCACACAGCACGAACATGAAAATTGCGCTGCTATTTGTCGTGCCTAGAGGTGAACAAAAACGAGATCCTATGTCTCAACGGTGTTCCTCACACCAACTATCTGCTCTCTGATCATGCCCTGTTCTCTCACGTCACACCAACCAATCCCAAGCCTCAGGGCATAGCCTGCCGGTTGTTGTTAAAGTATCGTTCTCTTTATAGCCGGCTTTGTAAATGCAAAAACGTAGGAAAAGGTCACAGGGGGGAATCACATAATGTGAGAAATTAGCCGCAAACCCAACCTAATTAACACAGCATCATCCCCCCCCCCCTCCCGTGCAGTGACACGTAACAATCTTAAGCTGACAGTTTTCCCAACTTAAATTACATTGAAATGTCTCTTATGCCTGGTGTTGGCTTAATGGTTAGGATGGTGGGCTTGGGATCCCAAAGTCCTGAGTTCAAATCCTGCTTGGCTGTTGAATTAATATCAGGTGGGGTTGACTCAGCCTGTCATTCTTCCGAGGTAAGCAAAATGAGTGCCAGCTTGCTGGTATCCTGTGTCAGAGTGGTGACCCATCCAGGATTGTGTCCAATAGCCAAGTAGACTGCTTAGGCAGCACCAACGTTCTGCACAAAGTATGGTCCTGATGGATGGATGGATGGATGGATGGAGATGTCTCCTGCTCGTCCATGGACCATACTACTCTATACAATTCTAGCTTTACTATGAAGTTCCTTCATCTACCCCACAAACATAACAAGGTATATCAGACACCATTACTGCAGTACACACACAAAAACACGCGCACGCACGCACGCACGCACACACACACACACACACACACACACACACACACACGCACACACACACACACACACACACACCAATTGCTGTGTTAATTACCCAATTGTGTAAACATAACTTCATGCACATCTCCACAACGACGATAATTGGGCATTGATGGCCTTGTGCCATGTTAGCATGAATGCCAGAGGGGAGAAGCAGCTCAAACTGAACACGTTTCTGCTGAATGGGCTTTCAAAAACATTGTAAACAATGAGTACTCCCCTCTCTCCCACTCCATTGGCCTGACAGGGCAACTCATCTGAGACTATATATTTTAAATAAACATCCTTTAGCTGCTGCCATGCCTAACCACTGTTGTTTCAGCTCCAACTACTCTCATCATTTAAATGTTTATCCAAAATATTTTTTGCAGGACACTTAGAACATGTTTTTTCTGTTACTCGTACTCAGAGTGCTTGGGGCATTTGTATTACTAACGTCATCAAACTTGGATTGGTTGGTGTGATTTTGTTCAATTCCCTCTCCAGTTCGCAACCAAATCTTTTTAAACTGAACAATCTTGTTAGGTTTGGAATGAGTACTTTTAAATACCACAAAAATCGTTGCTTTGATTTACTTCATGCTTCTTTAACAGTTTATACCACTATTTCATGGATGTTGAATAATATTAGTCACTGACAGTGTACAAGGGAATAACATGTGAACATACATGAAATCTTTTTTGCCACCTTAACTGAATGTAAAGATGTGAAAAATGATTTGAGTGAAAAGTAATTTTCAGGGAAACAGCATTACGCAATCGATGGCATGTCCTTTCTCTGCTTGTTGCTGAATCAAGGCCAATGAAGTCATGCATATTAATGAGACACTAACAAGATACTGATAATAGATATGAGAACATGCACTCATGAGAGATGGCCTAATTCATTTGGATGCAGAAAATTTGTTTTACATGATTGTTTTATCTGCAGAAATATCTACCACTGGGTATTTCATAATTTTTACCCTTGCCAGAGGAGAGAGATTTGGGTCCATTTGTCTGTCTGTTTGTTTGCTTGTCCACATAGAATGGAAGTGTTTTTCTCCGCAACCACTTGTCGGATTGAGACAAAATTTTCACCATAGGAGTGACCACTCACATTGAATGCTTTAATGATTATGACATCATAGGTCAATGGTCATGTGGTGTGGCAGCCATGTTGGAAAAAAGGAACTTTGGACTTCTGTATCTTCGAAACCGCACCACGGAAAAAATTTAAACTTGGCACATGCCAAGTACTCCACATGGGGAACAAGTGTGATTTTTTTTTTAATGATGTAGTTTGTGCCTTCGTTATGACGTCATAATTACATACATGGAATGCTACATCTGATCAGTATGAAAAATTTTGAGGGTCATCTCGCGATAAATTGATTTCTCTACATCTCTGACTCAAGCTTTCCCTATATCTAATTTGTTCACTTTGAATGCACAAGAGCATTCAACAATGAGCCCTCATCCTTTTTAGGGCTAGGTTATTGACTCGCTTCTCACACTTACTTCGAAAGCACTACAGGCATTCAGCTGCACCTCTCCCTGGACTGCACACTACATCATCTACCCTCCTCTTCACCCCCTCCCCTTTCGTTCATTGGGATTAACATAAGCCTGCAGGCTTGTGTTGGGTGAGCGAGGGGCTGCCAATATTCCCAGTCTTTTTCCCTCCTCTCTCTTTACCTGTTTCTTATCTTGTTTCCCAGAATGACTGAGGGGCCTGTGTGTGAAGAACGCATGACTAACTTAATGGTTTAAGTGGGCTTCTGTGCTTGGGTAAGAGCTTTCCTTTGTGAGAATGTTTGCCTTCTGTCAATCCTTATAAACTATTTTCCAAACTGCCCAATCATCTTTTTCCATTAGTTAAACATAGTGGTGTGTAATCAGTGACAGGGTGTTCTGCCCCTCTGTTTCGTAATGGTCAGACATCAGCCAACGTTCCACTTATAGTATCGCTCAGCTGTTTTGATTAATAGCAGTGGAGCTTAAGGAAGCACAGTCCTTATCTGGGATGATTTGTCCAGGAAGGTAAACCGGGATTTGGATGCTGGACTCTACCTAAATGAAGCTTCTCAGATGGCGTTTGTGGCTACATAGCAACCCATCTTCCCCGGATCAGGCCAGATTCAGGGTCGTCAGCAGGGAAATGGGTCCGAGAACTCTCATCTCAATCACTACTCGACCGGAACCCATACCAGTATGTTGTATGGATGTTTCATCTAGTCCTCTGAGAAGATTTTACCGAGAAGCTGAAACTTTCAGGGATGACTGAAGACACCAGGAAGGTGTGTTTCCTGAAGGTTATTTTGTTTCCATCAAGTTTTGAATTTTTTTTTTCCACCCATCTTGACATTTTCTTCCTTCAGTGGAAGGAGGCGACTACAATTGAAATTATCCCAGCTTATAAACATGATGTGTTATGTCATCATCTGCTTCACACGCTCGATGTTGGCCACCATTCTGCTCGTTGAACGTCTTCCAGACCGTGGATCATCTTCAACCTCCTCCCGTCCCTCTATGAACCTCTTGTGCCATTCAAATGCACGTGTACATGACATTGTTTCTTCCCCATAGACTTTCTGCAGCATTGCAAAGGATGCGAAAGGTGTTTTGCCAAGCTTGGCAAGAAACTTCAGATTGACTCTCTGCTCACGACTAATAACGCGACTCAGACTGGACAACATGTAAAACACGACCTGTAAAAAAAACTCACACAATGAGCGCAGTCAATCATCACAAATCATATATATTACTGGAATGTTGCGAAAGATTATGATGCAATCGGTTCATTCAAGTTGTGAAAGTGGAGCACACAGCAAGCTCAGTCCCGTTACTTTTAAGATGGACCTCGTAAACACGGTGCAGAGACAAACTCCCGTCCGGACATAAATACCACCCGGATGCGTCCGGAGCAAAAGCGTTTGGAGACAAACACCGCCCAGAGGCGTCCGGAGTCAAGCTGGCTGGGGATAAACACTGCTCGGATACGTGCAGAGACAAACTCCGATCCGGACATAAGCACCGCATGAACACGGCCGGAGACAAACCCTGCCCGAACATGTCCGGAGACAAACCTTGCCTGGACACGTCCAGAGACAAACACCATCCAGACTTAACCACCCCCCATCTTGGGATATGTCCAGAGACAGAGAGACAGAGAGAGACACGGAGTGAGAGAGAGAGAGACAGAGAGAGAGAGAGACAGAGAGAGAGAGAGAGACAGAGAGAGAGAGAGAGACAGAGAGAGAGAGAGAGACAGAGAGAGAGAGAGAGACAGAGAGACAGAGAGAGAGAGAGACAGAGACAGAGAGAGAGAGAGACACAGAGACAGAGAGAGAGAGACACAGAGACAGAGAGAGAGAGACACAGAGACAGAGAGAGAGAGACACAGAGACAGAGAGAGAGAGAGACAGAGACAGAGACAGAGAGAGACACGGAGAGAGAGAGGGAGCCACGGAGAGAGAGAGGGAGCCGCGGGGAGAGAGACGGGGAGAGAGACGGGGAGAGAGACGGGGAGAGAGACGGGGAGAGAGACGGGGAGAGAGACGGGGAGAGAGACGGGGAGAGAGACGGGGAGAGAGACGGGGAGAGAGACGGGGAGAGAGACGGGGAGAGAGACGGAGAGAGAGGGAGAGACGGAGAGAGAGACGGGGGAGAGACGGGGGAGAGACGGGGGAGAGACGGGGGGAGAGACGGGGGGAGAGACGGGGGAGAGACGGGGGAGAGACGGGGGGAGAGACGGGGGAGAGACGGGGGGAGAGACGGGGGGAGAGACGGGGGAGAGACGGGGGAGAGACGGGGGGAGAGACGGGGGAGAGACGGGGGAGAGACGGGGGAGAGACGGGGAGAGACGGGGGAGAGACGGGGGAGAGACGGGGGAGAGACGGGGGAGAGACGGGGGAGAGACGGGGGGAGAGACGGGGGAGAGACGGGGGAGAGACGGGGAGAGAGACGGGGGAGAGACGGGGGGAGAGACGGGGGGAGAGACGGGGGAGAGACGGGGGAGAGACGGGGGAGAGACGGGGGGAGAGACGGGGGAGAGACGGGGGAGAGACGGGGGGAGAGACGGGGGGAGAGACGGGGGAGAGACGGGGGAGAGACGGGGGGAGAGACGGGGGGAGAGACGGGGGAGAGACGGGGGGAGAGACGGGGGAGAGACGGGGGAGAGACGGGGGGAGAGACGGGGGAGAGACGGGGGAGAGACGGGGGAGAGACGGGGAGAGACGGGGGGAGAGACGGGGGAGAGACGGGGGGAGAGACGGGGGAGAGACGGGGAGAGACGGGGGAGAGACGGGGGAGAGACGGGGGGAGAGACGGGGGGAGAGACGGGGGAGAGACGGGGGAGAGACGGGGGAGAGACGGGGGAGAGACGGGGGAGAGAGACGGGGGAGAGACGGGGGAGAGACGGGGGAGAGACGGGGGGGAGAGACGGGGGAGAGACGGGGGGGAGAGACGGGGAGAGAGAGAGAGAGAGAGAGAGAGAGAGAGAGAGAGAGAGAGAGAGAGAGAGAGAGAGAGAGAGAGAGAGAGAGAGAGAGAGAGAGAGAGAGAGAGAGAGAGAGAGAGAGAGAGAGAGAGAGAGAGAGAGAGAGAGAGAGAGAGAGAGAGAGAGAGAGAGAGAGAGAGAGAGAGAGAGAGAGAGAGAGAGAGAGAGAGAGAGAGAGAGAGAGAGAGAGAGAGAGAGAGAGAGAGAGAGAGAGAGAGAGAGAGAGAGAGAGAGAGAGAGAGAGAGAGAGAGAGAGAGAGAGAGAGAGAGAGAGAGAGAGAGAGAGAGAGAGAGAGAGAGAGAGAGAGAGAGAGAGAGAGAGAGAGAGAGAGAGAGAGAGAGAGAGAGAGAGAGAGAGAGAGAGATATGATATATCGGTTCATTCAAGTTGTGTAAGTGGAGCACACAGCAGGCTAGGTCCCGTTACTTTTTAGATGGACCTCGTAAACACGGTGCAGAGACAAACTCCCGTCCGGACATAAATCAGTATATACTGTATATATATATATATATATATATATATATATATATATATATATATATATATATATATATATATATATATATATATATATATATATATGAGGGTTAGGGAGTTAGCAGAGAGAATATGTTATGCTTTCTGAAAAACACACACACACGCACACGCACACGCTTGGCCGATATTATCAATTTTTCAGGAATCGGCAGGTTGGAGTCATTGTGATTACCAACTTCAGTACTTACTGCATAGTACAGTCAAAATGTTGGATGACCTCGCACAAATTGCAACAAAAGCAAACTCAACAGATTTTGATTCCTGGATATATCCTCAGTGACAGAAAAAAAGTCCGAAGGGATCCTCCGGGGGGGGAAAGTCCTGAAATCATGGAAATCCAATATGGCCACCTCCCGGCTTCGGGGAAAATGAGCAAATTGTAAAGAATGATATTTTAATATGTAAATATTTGTTTTTCTGCATTCTTATTGTTTCTAGTTATGGTCAGTATATTGATATACAAGAATAATTATAAAAAAGTGAAATGTATTGAGGGTAAAATAAATTATTTTAGCTTTTTTGTCCAAAAATGTCAATTTTTTGTCCCGAAAAAAATATATTTCCCTGATACTGATTTTGGCTCCTGGACAAAAAAGAAATAAACGTTGAAGGCACAAGATGAAATCAAGTCTATGGCAATACAATATAATTATGTAAATCATTGAAACATGACAAAATTCACAATTCCACTTGGGGCAATCACATCTGCCTGACGAAGGTTTCGAAATGAAAATGAAAATTCGCATTGAACTCAGAAACTACATCCATTATAAACTTACTATACATGTTGAGAAAAATCAAGCGTATTAAAGTTAGAACTCGACAATGTCGTCATCATCCTCATCATTGTCACATGGAGTGTGTGCAGCCAGAGCCCCTGCAGTTTCCACAAGCTGGAGTGCAGTCAATGTTGTGCTTCTTGCATGTGCATCTCATTGTGCTACATTCAGCCTGTTATTTCACATTTCATATATATATATATAAATATATACACACAAGTATACTGTATGTACAGACACATATATTGTGACGGTTCTGCAAAACCATCACTCCCCAAGGCAATGGCACCCAACATATGGAGGTTCCAGAGATAGTTATTTAATTCGTATTTGTTTTAGACAGCCCTTCTCTTTTGTGTCATGGGTTTATAAGTCATATGTGTTACGTAAGTTTTAGGTAGGTTTTTCTTCCCTTTCTTTGCCTATTTTGCTTTGCTGCACACACGAGTCTCCTTCATGCATGCACGCAAAGACAATAGTAACAAATATTCATTGGCATACACGCGCCAAAACCATTCAAATCACGTGCCATAACTCAACGACCATTTCACCTCAGCCCTTAGCATACTTGAAACCAAACACCACATTTCATACACCATCAAGGCTCCTTCATTATAATCACCACACCATCGAACCACAGTTCAAGCTTACAATTCGCTTACGATCGCCATTGAGACCACAACCACAACCAACGATCACAACCACAGCCACCGCAAACGACCCCACCCACATACACTATGAACAACCACACCATAGCTCATTACTACACTGCCATCACTGAACTACGTTCACCCCTGATGACCACCACCGCCTTTTGTGACTGATAGGGAACGGGGGAGCGTGGAACACCATTGCCAATGCTCGGGTCTGGACGCACCGGCCTCTAACTTCGAGAGCAAGTGCGCGCTTGACTCCGTTCGATGTCGTCTCAGTAGCCCTGATGCTCCGCTCAATTGTGCCCCCCATTGCGTGTTCAGCATATGTTCATGGCTAAAGAGCATGACCAACCCCCCCCCCCCCCCAGTCTCATGTTAATCACAGAGCTCGTCCATGTGGAAAAGCTCAGAGGGAATGGGGCCATTTCCAGTGCTGGACTCTCGCATGGGTGGGGCCAGCACTGTGGTAATTGCCTGCGCACCAATGAGGGTGATGGAAAACACCTACTGCTCCATTTGAACTGGTTCCAAACTCTGCCCATGCTCGGGGATGATAAAAGCGCCGTGCGTTTCGCACTGAGGGTGGGTTCGTTCGTTCCCTCTCTCGCTAAGTGCTCATGGGATGCACATTCTTGGTTCTATGTGTACTTGGGAGTTTGGTGCGTTGTGTTCTGTGTGTTCAAAGGGTAGTTCTTGTTGTTCCGGTTCTGTGGTATTGACGTTCCTGGTGACAGAGTGACAGAGCTTGTTGTTCGGTGACAGAGCTTGGCGGAGCGAGTGGAATGGAGCGGAGTGGAGTCCACAGAGCGGAGTGCAGAACTAGCAGAAGAGCCAGGCACCAGACCAAGCACAGTAATAGAGAAACAGCAGTTCATGTACACTGTACAGACCTCCTCTCACTTTGATAAGCCTATCTCCTCACACATCCACTGTGGACGCATAAAAAGAGCATCAGCGATTACCCTGGTCCACGGATTCACATGTTACATCTTCCTCTCTGCACAACACCTGCCCAATGATCGCACCCGCACCCCTCACAACACCTCCTCTGACCATGCACCATAGACACCATCAGTTTTCCTCCTCCTCCCACCTCCTTTGCGAATGGGGTTGCGCTTGGTAAATAAGAGGTCACAAACACCTTGTGCAATTCTTGTCTCTCTTACCATCTCATTTTCCTCGGGAGTGTTTCTGATGGTGCCTGTCGTGTTAGTGTAAGATAAGATTGGAGAAGAGTTAGAACAGATTATATCTGCACTGTCTTTCTTTTGTCAAAAAAAAAAAAACTGCAATTCTTTTGCCACACCTCACCCATCCTTGCTTGCTTTCCTTGCTGCACATATTTTATTTTGTAATAAAACCCTTGCTTATTGTACCACCATACATGACCTTTCCTTGCCCTTTATGATAATAGAATTGCTTGCATTGTAACAGTTTGTCGTGTCTTTTCCTCCATCGATCCAGCATAATCTACATGTCGTGTTAGCTGGGAAGTTATGATTTGCGACCAAAAACATATGATTTGTGATTCCCCACGTGATTTGCTCCGGAAAAAATAAAAAAATAATAATAACCTGGGTTACGTGCATGAAGCAAAAAAATACCTAACAGCTTGTAATTCAAAATATCTCACAGAAATGGAAAATTTGGGGACAGGAATACTGTACATCCTGTAAAGGGTGAGGACTTGTAATACCCTCTCCCACCTGGAGGTGGTACCTCTCCTACATATTTACATCGAGAATTTGTCTCCCTTGCCCCTCCTCCCCCCAAAACCACCAGCAAAGATAAAAACACCCCGATACACTAATGGGCTCATGCTGATCCTCTGTACCAAGTCTGGATGTAATCGGGCCAGAATTGTAGGAGGAGTAGCACAACACACACACACACACACACACACACACACACACACACACACACACACACACACACACACACACACACACACACACACACACACACACACACACCCTGTGAATTACAGTAAGGATTCCTGAAATTGTAATAAGCAAGGACATTAACATGCTTCACAAGTTTGGATACTATAGGAAAGAATTCTATCTTTGAAGATGCAACTTGCTAATGCTGCTATTTTGCCAATGAGGAAAAATGATGGATTGTACATTACTGCTTGCCTTGCATAGTTTATTTTTTTGTTTTTTTTTGCATATTCAAAACGTCTCATTCGTAAAATGACCATGATATCAGCTGGACAGTGCATTCCTTTGATTAGCCAAGAAACAAAAATGAGAAAAATGAGCATGAAAGATTTTACTCAACCATCCTGAACAGCACTTTCAATTTATAATTCAAAGAATTAATATCAAAATCGAATGTCCCTCAACTCGAGCTCTGTGGCATGAATGTTTTTCACTTTTAGCTCACCTGGACTTTAGTCCGGTGAGCTTATGCAATAGAGCAGTGTCCATTGGTGAGTGAGTAAGTGAGTGAGTCCATAAACACTTATCGCTTGAACTAAACACACTTGTTGATTTTGATGAAACTTGGCCACAAGCTTCATAAATGATGCCTCACAAAGGTATATTGAGCACTTAAAATATGTGCTCATTGTGGGAGTTTGTAGGAGGGAGGATGATCATCCCCCAAAATCGGTATTTGCTCTCTTCTCCAAGACTACACATATGATTTTGATGAAACTTGACCGCAACCTTCACCCCACGTGATGTGCCAAAGTTTGTTGACAACAAAAAAAAAAAAAATCAGGATCTGAGGGGAGGGGGGGGGGTCTGGGTCTGCAGGGGGGTTTGAGCCACCCCAAAATAGGTATTTGCTTTCTTCTCCGAAACTCCACACACCATTTCAATGACACTTGACGCCAACCTTCATCACACATGATGTACCAAAGTTTTTTCAAGGCATTAAAAAAAAAAAAATCAGGGTCTCAGGGGATCTGTGGGGGTTTGGGTGACTGTTGCTCCTGATCCAGGTGAGCTTCAGGACGTGTGATCCGATTTTTAGCTCGCCTGTTCGAAGAACAGAGAGCTATAGCGATACCCCCGGCGTGAGCATGAGCGTGAGCATGAGCGTGAGGGTGGAAATGTTAAAGTTTTTGGTGCAAGTGATTTCCTTTCTCATGTTTTTATCTACCACAATATTTTTTACTGATTACAACATACAAATACATATATTGCTTTAAAATTATTTGGATCAGACTTCACTGCAATGCTTTATAAAAAAATATTATGAGACTAGTCTATTAAAAACGATATATGTATATACAGCCGAGCACTGGGTGGCTTTGACACCAACTCTGGTTATATTTTACATTACATTGGTCTATCAGCTTATTCACTGTGCATTGAACATGAGATGTGCATTTCCAGGTGCACAGTATGTATCATGTTCTACAAACTCCCAAATAAAAAAATACACGAATGAAGATAATTTAATAAACCCCCTTAATGAGCTAATCAAGAAAGTTCTGCTGAAAGACTCAACAAGATAAATGGCAAAGCGAGTGAAATTAGTGTGGGGGCCTGCAGAATGCATGCCAAGAGCTCTTGGGTTGGAGAGGCTTTTCTTTTGTGTTCAATGGCTTTGAACAAGTGCAGTCAGAAACTCGAGGTTCAAGTGGCTGTCATCAGCATTGACTATCCTGTGGTTCTTGATTGCAAAGGTAAAAATTGCAGCGTGCTGCAATTACAGCCGCTATTGTCAGTTTTT
>NC_140962.1:107958041-107975541 GCF_056783735.1 Eptatretus burgeri
ATCCTTCTGCCCCTCACCCGCTATTATGTCTTGTACTCAACCCTTGCCTTATACTCACATCTTGTCACAACATCATTCCCCTATTCTCCATCTTTGTTTCTGATCCTCCAACTATCCTTCTATTTTTCTTAAATGTATTTTTGCAATATTTCCCCTTCCATCATGCGCACATCTATGACTGGAACTTATTTAGTGGCCCAAGTTATTCTTACATTATTGTGGGATAAGCTGGGGAAACCTTTTGACCCAAGTCTTTTGCAAAACGGTTGGCCAGACCTGACATTCGACTGACAGTGGTAGGAATTTGGAATTTATTCAAGATACCGGTAACAACTCGCTTACAGACCTCTGGAAGGTAGCTTGTACCTGTTGCTGCATTTGAGCCTGGGAAGTAACTGCTGAAAACTATCTGTTCGGGTTCTTCCCAACATCTTTGTTCTTTGTTCCTTTCATACTTCTTTCTAATTTTTTTCATAATTCTCTTTATTCATTCCAATTCTTGCTTTTTCTTCTCTTTCAACTCTTTTACTCTCTCTTCCTCTCTTTCATTATCTATCTATCTAAGAAGTGAATTCTTGCAGAAAGTATTCTGTAAGGCTTGCTTGGCTGCGCCTGGATGAGTTTTAGGGTTGTGCAGTAGCAGCTGAAACCCTAATCCTATCCAGGTTCCTCCCGATGATGCCATCTTTGCTTTTTACTTATTCGGTTCCTTCTTGGTCTTCCGTTTGATTACTCTTTGTGAAAGACACCATGTCAGATCTATAATGTATGCCAACTAATGCAAGCAATACAGGACACCTGCTAACATCCATATGAGGGACAATGCACTTCGTGATAAAATACCCTACATATGAAGTATCAATCAGAAAGCTTTATAGTCAGGTCTGGAATCGACCTCAAACTCTGCACCAATCTGTCAGAACTCCACAGTATGCACATAATATGTATATTCTTTTCTCAGAGTCCTTGCAATTATATTACAATACAATTAAACATTATTCCACCTGAATATGAACGAACCTGGATAGGATTATATCGGTTACGATGTGGGTCGTGACTTGTTCAGGACTGGTTCTTAGCCACAAAGATGTTGACAACCTGTCATGAGATCCCTGACACTCTCAAGTATGAGCCTCCCCACCATTAATATTGCACATTTCTGAGGAAACAAACAGCAACTACAATCAGGAATAAACTAGACAAGTGAATTAAATATGAAGACAGATGGAACATAACTAACTGTTAAAGATAAACGTCCAGCAAGGCTGAGGGAGCACAAATGCAACATGAATATTTACAGTGGCACCATGCTGTCTTATCCATGTTCAGAGAGTGGGAAGCAAGAGTATCAATACCATGTGCTGGATGTATACGCAGCTACATCTCACATTAAACCACATAGAAGTTAGTTAGCAAGAAGCCACAGGATTATGATGTATTTGTTTTGTGGGGAAGCGCTCCTTTGTCCAGCCTGAGCTTCTGACCAATATAAGTGGTTAGGCGAATATTTCACATGAAGTGCAGCTGTTTAAGAGCATGAAAACAGCAGCTCTCAAGACACTGGGACATAATCAAGTTATCAGAGGAAAAATAATTGCAATATAATCATGATTTTAATTGTGAGAGTAAAATTCCTCATCTCCTCCCAAACTTTTCTCAATTTGCTGATCTTATCCAAAACTTTCATCAAGATTGGTGCAAACAGTACAGCTCAAAGGTTGTAGACAGACGACTGAAAGGTATTTTAACACGTGCATATCTGGTTGAGGGCGGGGTGAATAAGGTCTCGGGTGTCTGCAACTCCCCCCCAACCACCCAATCTCCCAATTGTTTTTTTAAGTGAGGCAAAATGAACAAAGACAGATCGCGAACGATCCATCAGGGCTGCATAATAAGTTTCTATTGCTCAGGTTACAATCCAAGATGGGTCACCACTCTGACACAGGAAGTCAGTGCAGGAATTTAGAATTTGGCCATAATGCTGGCAATAGCTCACCTACTCATCATGTAGGACACTGTGGGATTTTAACATCCACCAATTAATTCCAGCAGATGGGACGGCCAGTTTAACGTCCATCTACTAAACGGTAAACTCATTGATGAATCACCTGTCTGTAAATCACAAGGATGACACTTTATAGCTGGGCCAAGATTCAAAATTCAAGCATAGAGGCAAGTGTGTTTACCGCAGGGCTCTCCTGCCAGCCCAATGAAGAAAGACAGGCAGAAAAGATATGAAAAACTAAACTTCAGAGAACATCTTATCCCACGCAGTCTTGAGAAAAAAAAAAGACATGGGTGGGGTCTGTGAGCAGCAAATTTGATCAGTCGAGATGATGTTAGGCCCCCCTAACAAACGGACGCCAACGTTGTCAGACGGAATGAAAACCCGTCATTCTTGTTACAAAAACAGCTAAAATTGATGAAAAAGCGGCCGAAATTGAAACCAACACAGTAATTACGGTCGCAATAGCAGATATAATGGAAACCAACATGTTTATTCCACACAAGAAAGAACGGTCGTGATGGAAACAAGAACGGACAATCCCGAAATAGATTGGTGGGGAACGGAAGCAAGATTGGTTATTTCCGTCGCAAAACGTCTGAGAGCGAAACAAAAGCAGTTCATTCCGGTTTCTGTAGTGCGAACAAGATGGCGGATGCAGTAGAACGACCTGTTACGGTATGTAAATTTTTCGTGCTTGTGCCTCGAACATAAATGTAATATAGATAATATAAAGTGGGCAGTACCTGATGTAGTTTTAACAATTTATTAAACCGAATTTTGTTGTGATGATAATGTTTGGTTTGCCTGTATTTCGAGCCCCCGAGTGAAGGATCGCGAGTTGTGTATGCCCAGTTCAACATAGGGGATCGTGTATGGGATCTTTTTACAGTTTTTACTTCATATTAACTTTGTTATTTTACTGGAATTTGCAATTTATTATTACAATCAAATTTTACCTCTTGCAAATATAAACGATCAATCGTCACTGATCGCTGCAGCACGGGGGCACGAATTTCACGAAATGTCAGCCACACATTAAGTCAAGAGGGCGCATTTATCGCTGCTTGTATAATATCCCGTACCACAAACGGGTTTTCATTAACAGACATGATATATTCAAGGCAGACTACGGTAAAGTTAACTTACCATAACTTCAAGAACTTTTCAAGCGCTATGTTTTCCACGTTATGGTAACCGGAATGAACCGCTTTCGCTTCGGTCTCCGCTGTTTCGCGACGGAAATAACCGATGTTGCTTCCATTCCCCACCGTTCTGTTTCGAGATTGACCGTTCTTGTGTCCGTCACGACTGTTCTTGCGTGTAGAATAAACGTGTTGGTTTCGGTTATATCTGCTATTGCGACCGTAATTACTGTGTTGGTTTCAATTTCGGCCACTTTTTCATCAATTTTAGCTGTTTTTGTAACAAGAATGACGGGTTTTCATTCAGTCTGATAACGTTGGTGTCCGTTTGTTGGGGGGGGGGGGGTTGTATGTAAAATGAGGAAATATTTTGTCTGAGTACAGGCACTCCTCGCTATACACACTCCTGGTAAACGCATTTTCACTGATATGCAATGAAAAAAGTAATGAACACATTTCACGAGACACCACATATTTTCACTGATACACATGCAGCGCCTAAAGGGGTAGCCTATGTGCTGCCATGGTGAGAAAAGAAGGGGATTCTATCATTGTAAACTAAAGGGTATGAACATAATACAGTACTATTGTGTTGTAAATTCACATCTATTAAATTGGAGGGGTGGCATTAAACGTTTTTAATTTTTTTTTAGTCTGCACGTTGTAGTTCCTACTTTGTTTTTAAGCTGCATGTCATAATCATAATCGAGTGGTACCAAGTAAATTTCGTTATGATTAATTTTCGTAAAACTTTCCCCAAACCCTGCAATATGAGTGGAAAACGACCTGTATCTACTCAATCAAGCACTCGTGGTAAGAGGTCTCACCATTCTATTACTTTAGCTCCCCACACAAACATCTCCAGGCCTCAACACGCAATCTCTTCTCCTTTTATTGATGAGTACAGTACTGAGTGCAGTATTGTATTCATTTGTTTTTCTTCTATTCTGATGTATTTATGTCGGGTATTCATTTCATGATACATTTAGTGATGTTCTGTATTGATTTACCAAGTTATTTTGACTTTTGCATTTAGTTAGGTTCGGTTGGGTTGCGTAAGGTGTCCGAACATCAGCTGCTCAGCAACGCATCTCCGATTTATAACACGATGTCGATGGGAAAATATTTTTTGCTGTACACATGATTTTCATGGAACGCATCTAGTTCATATAGCGAGGAGTGCCAGTACTGCCAGATGAAAGGTTTTTGAAAGTGCCTAAAAGGCGACTTGTGTTCTACATTGTTCAAATACATAATTGAATTGAAATAAAATAAAGATTTCAAAGGTTGAAATTTTTTTTTGAAAGTTCACCACCATTAATGCAGCGTCTTTAACATCACCTTAATTATCGCCTATTGGCGATCAGGACAAATTCAAAGCCAAAGTATTGCTAAACTACAGGTTCATTTTCTGATTTGTGTTAAAAATATAACATTCAATTGAAGTTAAGTTATTCCTTGATTATTAATTGATGTTTGTGGATAGACACACAGACAAAGTGAACCAATTGCTTAACCCCGCTTTTCGCTTCATGCTCGCGGGGTAAACACCTGGTAACAGAAATACAGAAACTCTTCAGAAAACAAGTAATAGAAAGGACGTTATCAAGTCTTATATCCATTAATGCTGTCCCAAGAGGTTCTACAAACCTGAACCACCCCACCTTCCTTTTTTAAATTTCTCGATGCGCCATAATGCAACACACCTTAGGGAAGCAGGTAGTGAATGAAGTTTCAATAGGATCTGATCAGCTCTGAAGAAAAGCATATTTCATTGAACTTGGATCTGTGTAATATTTGTTCGAAAGCAGCATTTTCTTGGAATAATAATTTTTCAGGACATTTTCCCCAAGTTAAAATTGCAATAAAATGCTAATAAAATCGAGATTGGTCATCAAACGTAATTGGGATAAAGGGGGGTTGCTGGATCAGCATTCAGTCATTTTTGCATGTGGGTGAATGGTTCACCATCGAATAAATTATGAATAAACGCACAAGGTACAAGATAAAAACGGTGTATTTCTGTCACTACAGACTTACATCATTTAATTACACAGAGACCTCTGTATGACTTGTGAAAATGTAACAAGCATGTCATTATAAGGTTATGGGTGAGTAAACAAAAGTTTACTCAATAAAAAGAATACTCCAGGGAGGATATATTGAGCAAATGCATGTATGTCCAGGACCTTAATATTAAAATGGCCTGCTGGTTGTATGATTACAGTATTTCTGTGAATGTGCAAAGTAAAGGGGAAAAGTTAAGCTCTAAATGCATCATACTTTCCCACCCCCTACCCCCCACCACCATAACTACCCCACCCCACCCTTGATGTGGCAGCAATAGACACTATATAATTTATTTAGAATATTAGCATAAAGTTCCAAACATATTGGCAAGCACTATGGAATTACTAATATCCACAAGAGTGGTAGTAGATGTGACAGTGAGCTTAATGTTTCCTCTGGGTGCATTGGCAATGTACCAGATGGCCACTTTTGGCAAATTCAACTCAATGGTTGAAAACAGAAACCAAACAGGTCAAACATTAGATAGTAATAATAACATATATGTATATATATATATATATATATATATATATATATATATATGTATATATATATATATATATATATATATATATATACATATATATATATATATATACATAAATATATATATATATATATATATATATATATATACATTTCTTCTTCTTCTTCTTTCGGCTCCTCCCGTTAGGGGTCACCACAGTGGATCATCCGTCTCCATTTCGCTCTATCCTCCACATCATTCTTCCATTGACACTCCAACCACCCGCATGTCCGCCATCACCACATCCATGAACCTCTTCTTTGGCCTTCCTCTTCTCCTCCTACCTGCCGGCTCCATCCTCAGCATCCTTCTCCCGATATCAGCCAACTCTCGCCCTTTGCCAGTCATAGTCCCAATCTTCAGAGATCCAACTCTCACCTCCACACTTCTACCCTTCCCCCTCTCCTTCTCCTCCTTCGCCCAGCAGTAGCACAATTTCCACCGGTACACTGCTGACCAACGGTACCGGTGGCGGTCGTTGGTAACCCGGGCCTCGACCGATCCAGTATGGAAATCCGTTTTATTGTCCGCATAATGATTTGGCATAGGTTTTTACGCCGGATGCCCTTCCTGACATATATATATATACACATAAAAAACATATATATATATATATATATATATATATATATATATATATATATATATATATACATACATACATACATATACAGTGGAACTTCCCATAGTTGGCACTTCTCGGAGTTGGCAACTTCTCCTACTTGGCGGGTTTTGGCCAGTCCTGACCAAAGCTAATGCAATTTCTTATTGACAGAACTTCCCGGACTTAGCACTTCTCGTTTCTTGCACTTGGCATCCAAAAGCCAGTCCCAATTAACCAATCAACTTCTCGGACTGGGCAGTGAAGAAAACTTTCACGGTGATAGGACCAATTAACAATGTAGGCATGGTTTAAGGACAGTTAGACTCAAGTTTGATGTTTTGACTCAAAGAACTATATAAAAAAAGGATCGATGGGTTTGACGAACCAGTCAGCTGGCAACATGCCTCACAAACAGTTCAAGCAAATGACCCAAGCAGAGAAGGTGGAACTAATCAAGAACAGCGATGGTCGATCACAAGGAAGTCTGGTGGAACAGTATGGCATCGCCCAAGGTACAGTACAGAACATTCTCAAGCGAAAAACGGAGTTCATGCAAACCGACGAAGAGAATGAGACAAGAAAGAAGAAACGGGCCAACATCTGTCGTTTCGAGCCTGTAAACGACTTTATCTGGGAGTGGTTCTGCAGGATGTGCCGTATGTGCCGATCTCAGGACCGATGATCAGGGAGAAAGCACTCGCCTACGCTGAATCGCAAGGAATACGTAACTTCAAGGGCTCGACGGGCTGGTTGGACAAGTTTAAAACTCGCCACAACATAAATTGTGCCATTCTGAGTGGTGAAGGGGCCGCTGTCAAGTTAGAGACTGTAGACCAGTGGAAAAAAGATTGCCCGGAATTATTGAATTGTATGATCCAAAAGACATTTTCAACCTTGACAAAGGTGGATGTTTTACCGAGCTCTGCCAGACAAAACACTGCGCCTCCGTGGCACAGACTGCAAGGGCGGTAAATGATCAAAGGAATGCCTGACTGCGATGCTTTGTGTCAACAGGAAAGGCGTGTTTGAAAAGCCTTTGATCATTGGAAAGTCTGAAAAACCCCGCTGCTTCAAACACATTACGTCTTGCTTCGGTTGCTCTGGTTTCACGGATATGTTCACTGATAATCCAGAAGACGAGATGCCTTTGGACGATCTCGTTCGACGGTTTCAACATGCAACCGGGTCGGGAGACGATACTCCCATCGAATACGTGGCGTGATAACGAACTCGTCACCAGTGACGTCAACTGTACGGAGGACCACAGTCACTGCCCGCTGCCCGCTGATGATGACAACGATGACGATGATGCGGAAAACTAACCATCTCTGACAATAACAACGAGACAAGCGATTGAAATGACAGACAAGTTCAGAGACTCGTTTTCTATGAGAGAATATGCCCGATTAAGTGCAGCTTCTCACACAGATGAACAATTCTTTGCTTGAAAATTTCCTGAATTCTTCCTGCCAGATGGAATTGATGTCTTTTTTCATTCGCCAGGATAGCTAATAAAATTATTGTTAGATGAAAGAAATTTGCTAATTTAAAATAAACACTTGTATATCTTGCTAATATTTTAAAATAGAAGTTATTGTACATATATCTTGTGTGTTAATAAATGTACATAAATTGTATAAATCATTTCACTGTTCCATTGTTTTTTTTTGTTGGCACTCTTGCGGGTAACTCTCAACTTCTCGGACTTGGCAACTTCTCAAAGTTGGCACTTTTGGGCCGGTCCCTCGAAGTGCCAAGTCCAGGAAGTTCCACAGTATATGTGTATATATATATATATATATATATATATATATATATATATATATATATATATATATATATATATATATATATATATATATATATATATACACATACATGTATGAGGCACCACGAGGAGGAGTGATGTAAGGGCCACATCAGCCATTTTGGAGTTAATGCCATATAGCACTATTTTAACCCTTCCCCTATCATCCGAGCATATCATCAAAAAATGTCGCTTACATCACTCCTTCTCGCGGGGCCTCATATGTATATTGGTATGGTTGTGGGGGTAGATGGATGAATTTATTAGGGAATTTAGCATTGAATAGAGTACTTTTGTCCGTGGATGTGTAGGAGGCATCTCAATGTAATTAAGTCGGGAAACTGTGAGCTTAAGTGTTGCGTGTCACCATGCGGGGGGTGGTGTTGTGTTAATTAGCTGGTTTCCCCAGTATGTAATTGCCCCCCCCCCCCGTGATTTTTCCCTCTGTTTTTATATTTCAAGATCGGCAAGAAAGGTGGGGAACACATCCCCAAAACCACTACAAGTGGGCAGAAAGCCCCGCCTTCAAAGGGTGACAACAGGTGATGTCACGCCCCCGAGGTTGATGTTGATGGGTGTAATGTCAGAAGCTCGCCGAATGGGCAGAAGCCCTGCCTTCCTGTGTTTCGTGTGAGCAGGCCGCGCCCCGGAAGCAGAGGATATATAGGCGTGATCGAGAGGAAGGTTGGCTGGTGCATTTTTGGAGAGCCGTGATCACACAGGGAGGGGGTTGTGGATTTTAGAGGGGCGAGAGTGGAGGGTGAGCATACACCGAGGAGGACAACATGACCCTAGTATTTGTGTTGAGGCAATTTGGCTTGCATGGTGAAGCAAAACACTGGCATTTGGCTCTTGGTTGGTTCAGTGAGGACGAGCGGCGCACGAAGCCGTTGCACTGGGTCTCTCAGCTTTGGCGTGGAGTGCCACTCGCGGATTGGCTGTCAAGCGTTTGTCCCGCTACGAGAGAAGTGCCATTTTGTTGTATGCGTCTGCACGTGCAAATAGAAGCGCCTCGATTCCAAGTTCCACAAAGTCCAGCTCTGGGCCAAGCTAAGTGCAAGAATAGTTGAAAGGAAGGGTTTTCTTTATATTTTGTTTCCCCGTTGTCTGTATTTCAGTCTGTGTGAAGATGTGCATCGACTGTGTGATTGATTTACATCGTTATTATCATTACCTGTTGAATTATTGTCCTTTGTAAATATTTGTTTATTTTCATTAAATGAGTTCCTTTGAAAAAGCTGTATTTGTAGTGGGGTTTGAGTATAACCACCCATGTGCTGTGCTCCTCTGCCCCTCCACCATTGGCCCCATGCCCTTCGAGCACATGTTATAATCAACGTTTCTGCCTCCTATTAATAATGAACCGCTTGGCCATCCAGGGGCTGGCGGTATTAACCACCCCTAACCACAAATTGGGTCGGGGTTAACCTGGGCCGGCCACCACAGGACAATATTTTGGAGATATATTCTCCACTCAGCTGTTCACTCAGCTAGCTTCTGACATCACGCTCATCAACCACGACAATGTTTTTAGAAAAAAACAATATATATATATATATATATATATATATATATATATATATATGTATATATATATATATATATATATATATATGTACATATATATATATATATGTACATATATATACATATATATATATGTACATATATATATATATATATATGTACATATATATATATATATATATGTATATATTTCTGTACATATATATATATATATATGTACATATATATATATATATATATATATATATATATATATATATATATATATATATATATATATATATATATATATATATATATATATATATATACACACATACACACACTAGTGTGGATTGTCTCGCTGTGCTCGCCTCAACACACGTCGCTAGAGTGGGACAAACACCGCCACATTATGAAAAACACCTCACCGCAATGGGATTAAAAATACCTCATCACCATGTAACCGCCACATTATTAAAAACACCTCACAGTCGTATAACTGCCACATCTTAAAAAGACCTCACCGCCATGTTATAAAAAACAACTCACCACTACATTATGAAAATAACCTCACTGCCACGTTCTTAAATACAGCTCACCACCACATTATTACAAACACCTCACCTATGCATTATTAAAACACCTCATCGCCACGTATCGGCTTTTTATCAAAAACACTTCACCTCCACGTAATTAAAAAAAACTCCCGCTGTGCAATTCAAACACCTTACCTTATCACATGTCGCTTTTGGGACAGGCTTGTCTTAACTGAGGATAAGTCTGTGAGTCACCCTGTTGTCATAATTTACACAAATCATAATAAAAACATTTCTTTTGTACAAATTTCTTTGTAATATTCGTTATATTGTATTATGTTTTTATTAACAATTGAAGTTGAAGATTTAAGTTTCAAAAAAACTATAAGAAAATAAATAAGGAATTAATAAATCAATAAAAAAATCAA
Source organism: Eptatretus burgeri (assembly GCF_056783735.1). Lineage (NCBI taxonomy): Eukaryota > Metazoa > Chordata > Myxini > Myxiniformes > Myxinidae > Eptatretus > Eptatretus burgeri. The sequence goes on from NC_140962.1 coordinate 107,968,672, forward strand.
GCATTTAATGAATTAATTGATTAATCAAAAAATTAAAAAATAACGTTTTTGCCAAATCACATCTTCACTTTTGTCCCCAAATTTCAGCCATCTTGCTCAAAGGATGACAGATATTGTGCAAACAAGCAAGAAAGAAAATAATTAATCCAAAAAAAATAAAAATTCTCTTGAAAGCCAAATCACTTGTTCACTTTCATGTCCAAATATTAGCTTCCAAGCTCAAAAGTGCCTGAGATATTGCCCAGATCAGAAATAAAATGAATAAGCAATGAATAAATCGAAAACAATTCAGTAATTAATCAATTAATTGATTAATCAAAAAATTAAAATTATAGTTTTTGCCAAAGCACATATTCACTTTTTGTCCTCAAATTTCAGCTTACGAGATCAAAGGATGGTTGCGATATCGCTCGGACAAACAAACAAACAAACAAAGAAACAAACAAGAAGATGTCGTGCAGAGCATGATACTTGCAAAATCCATAAAAAAAACATTGACCTCAAAAATACAAGCCTGGTGTTGGCTTTGCGGTTAGGGTGGTGGCTTGGAATCCTAGAGTCCTGAGTTTGAGCCCCGTTTTTCCATTCAATTAACACCAGGGGATTAACTCAGCCTGTCATCCTTCCGAGGTTGGCGAAATGAGCACCAGTATACTGGTAATAGGGGCATTGCATCAGCAGCATAGCTGCGCCTGCCAATGATGCAACCAGCAGCTATAAAGGCAGCACATCATGGGAACCTCAAAAATAATTGATGGTTGAATCCCATAACCAAATATGCAACTTCTCTTGAAATTTCAAGTGAATCGGATAAAAATTGACAATTTTAGAATTTCGGCTTATGTTCACCTTTTGGCCGAAGTGGAACTCAAAAATAATTTGTTGTTGAATTCAGTGACCTGATGTGAAAATCCTCTTCAGATTTCAAGTCAATGGGATGAAAATTGAGGATTTTATAAACACCACCTTAGTTGTTGACCTTTGGCATATGTTGACCTTTGGTCTATGTTGACTTCAATAATAATTGGCTGGTTGAATTCAATGACAAGAAATATAAATCCTCTTCGAATTTCAAGTCAATCGGATGAAAATTGAGGATTTTAGAAATCCCACAAAAGTTGTTGACCTTTTGATCTCAAAAACAATAGGCTTCTTCCTGATGACAAACTCTACCATGTGGTGAAGTTTTGTGAAGATCGTTTTAAAATTGTGATCTGTCAGTGATAAACAGACAAACAAACAGACAAACAGACAGAATAACAAATCGACCAACCAATATACTTGAAAAATCTTCGATTTTGCAAGTAACAAGAAAAGAAACAAACAGAGTGAAAACTGAGTACTGCCTTCGTTAGGCACCTGGTGATGACGTCATGCATCGCTTAGATATGGAATTGGGAAGGAGCGGTGTCAAAAAACCATTTCACCATAGAGATGACTATTGATTTAAGTTAAAAAAAAACATTTAGAAACATTAAGAATCAAAAGAAAAGGCGAATTTCAAAAGAAAGCGGAAAAAATTTTCGTGTAAGAGAAGGTGCAAGTACAGGAATCACTTTGTGTTCACTGGTATGAAGTTGGAGCTGGATTACCTCTCTCACTGTAATCCATCCTGTCCCGATAACAGCTCCAATCTAAAGAACTGCCTGCGTTATCAGCACCGCCTAGTTCACAAAGCACAAACCTTAGACTCGTATAGCGTGCACTGCTTGTCAGTGAATAAGTATGACTCATCAGGATTTGAGGTGTGTGTGTGTGTGTCTGTGTCTGTGTCTGTGTCTGTGTCTGTGTCTGTGTCTGTGTCTGTGTCTGTGTCTGTGTCTGTGTCTGTGTCTGTGTCTGTGTCTGTGTCTGTGTCTGTGTGTATGTGTGTGACTGTACCTGAGCATGACCAAACGAAGATTGGCAAGCATGGAACTGCCTATTGCCTGGCTGAGTCATTATTTTTCCTTGACTTGCAAATGCGTCATAACTTATGTTTCCAATATTTTATTGCAGTCGGCCCATTCTGTTCATTGCATGTACAAATATGCCTGAGTTTTTGACCATGACAATGCTCCATGGGCTGAGAGGATGGCTTCGAGATATGCCGACTCACTTTTATGTCGTCTATCCTGGGTTCGAAATCTCGACCCAAGCTTTAAACTGGTATCCTGGTGTTTCTGGGCATTCTGTCTGCTGACATTAGTTGGTGGACGTTGAAGATGCACATGGTGTATTTTGTGATGAGTCGGTGAGCTATCGCCGGCACCATGGCCAAATTCCTGTGGTATGGCGAATTGCCAACAATTATCCCCAGGCCTATCAACTGTTTCTGTAGAACTAACGTTGTGTCACATTACATCGGATCAGTCACTCCATACATGCCCCCTTTCCCCTCTTAAAACCCATCTCCCTCATATATATATATATATATATATATATCTCTCTCTCTCTCTCTCTCTCTCTCTCTCTCTCTCTCTCTCTCTCTCTCTCTCTCTCTCTCTCTCTCTCTCTCTCTCTCTCTCTCTCTCTCTCTCTCTCTCTCTCTCTCTCTCTCTCTCTCTCTCTCTCTCTCTCTCTCTCTCTCTCTCTCTCTCTCTCTCTCTCTCTCTCTCTCTCTCTCTCTCTCTCTCTCTCTCTCTCTCTCTCTCTCTTTCTCTCTCTCTCTCTCTCTCATCATGCTTCCTTCTCTTCCTTTTCTCAACTTTAATTACCTTATTTCACCTTCCCAAACCCTCATGTTCGCCCTCACATTCAATACGGTTCGCTGCTCAAATGACGCCTGTTCTATGCTTCGAAATTGGTTGGTGAAGATGGTAGTTTGAATGAGCAATAAAAAATATATGAAATGTAAAGTAAAGTATCCATATTTTATGCGATATCATTGGGCCACTTACATGCTGTATTACTCAAACAAAATCGAAATGGAGAGTGAATGAGGAATTGTGTGGGAAAGAGGGGTGGGGGTGGGGGGATAACTCAGATTCAAATTCCAATTCACCACATGTTTGTCATTATATCTACTAATGTCCAAGAAATTCAAATTCATGAAGAATACTATCCTGATGATGATGATGATGATGATGTCTGTCCATGTGACTTGTGTACAAATTCAATTACGATCCAGATATTAACGTAAAAAACATAGAGAGGAACAATAGTTTTTATGGACCGTGACGTAAGACGCATCTCCAAAATATGTATGCAGAATTGTGGAATATTTGATGTCCTTTTACACTGTTTTCTTTTACCTCATGTGCTCCAGACAATCCCCTTGCCTTCCCTTGATCCTTCGTCCTTCCTTCTCTCAATATCCTCTCTTTATTCTCCATCCTCCTTATCTCTGCTTTCCTCTCTTTTCTGCTCCCACCCACCCCCTCCCCCCCCCATTATCTCCCGAGCCTTCATTTTTTTACAGACATGCAAGGTGTGTTCAAAAAGTATCCAACCTTAATTTTTCGTGCGTAAACAAATGAAGCTAGGGAGGCGTGGTTTGGTGCATGCATATAGGCGATCCTAATCCGTATGCGTGAATATTTTCCTGCCTGCAGAAGCTGTCAGTTGCCGACAGACCGCCGATGAGTGAGGAAGTGTAAGTGTGCGCCGTCGGATTTTCGTTTTTGACAAAATGACAGAAAAACTTGAACAACGCTACTGCATCAAATTTTGTGTAAAGCTTGGCGATTCCCAAGTGGAAACAATCCGCATTATTCAACAGGCCTTCGGGAAAGAAGCAATGGGCACCACAGAGATAAAAGAGTGGTACAACCGCTTCAAAGATGGTCGCACATCAGTGGAAAGTGAAGCATGTTCTGGTAGGCCCTTAACATCCCGAAATGAGATAGTCATTGACCAAGTGAGGACTCTGCTGATGCAGGATCATCGAATCACGATCAGAGAACTTGCAGATGAGGCGGGCGTCAGCAATGGATCCGTTCATTCCATTGTGACTGAGGATTTGGGCTGAAGGAGAATCTCAGCGAAGTTCGTACCAAAGCTGCTAACGATCGAGCAGAAGCAACTCCGTTTGGAGATCGCACAGGACATGCTGGAGACTGTGAACAGCGATCCCAACTTCTTCAACACAGTGATCACTGGCGATGAGACCACAGTGATCCATAATTTTGTTAAAAACGAAAATCCGACGGTGCTCACTCACACTTCCTCACTCATTGGCGGCCTGTCGGCGACTGACAGCTTCTGCAGGCGGGAAAATATTCACGCATACGGATTAGGATCGCCAACATACGTGCACCAAACCACGCCTCCCGAGCTTCATTTGTGTACACACGAAAAATTAAGGTTGGAAACTTTTTGAACACACCTCATATATATATATATATATATATATATATATATATATATATATATATATATATATATATATATATATATATATATATATTATACAGTATATACATGTATGTGACAAACAGCTGAAAGAATCACTGCAAGAGACATTTCCAGAAATACATTGTTTCGGGGGTATTTTATTGAAAGATTTACAAAAAAAAGTCATGTCCAGAATTATTCATACCCTTGCTTAAGCCGCTGTCACACCTTGACGATTAAGCCAGCATATGCCGATTTATGAAAATTTTGTCTAAAACGCTGGCACACGTCGAATACGTTATGGGTACGTTTTGTATATGTTAAAACCACACTGAAAAACACTGCCATACGTCGTAGTATGCTGGCTTTAAACGTTGTACTTTTGGGTTGTCCTCAAATTTTTGCATGCTTGAAATTTTACGACTTATGCTGGCGAATGACTCACACGTTCTGCTACGTTGGCCATAAATTGTAGGCACGTTATGCGATCGTTGACACACATCGACACACGTTACTTGTAAGTTACTCTTAAGTCGAAACACGTCGAGGTAATGTTTAGCGAACCTGAAACTTATTTCTAACCCATGAGTCACGTTTTGTAAGCACGCTACACGAACATTGTTCACACTTCGCAACACGTTACTTGAAAAAGACGTAGACATGTTTGACGTCTTCAGGACGGCAACAGAACTTAATGAACGCGTTTCTAACTTACAGATACCGTATAATGGCGTATTGGCAGCGATTAGGGGAATTGCTATATGAAAAGGGGCTTCGCAGGAGGAACCCGTCTTTTTTTAGACTTTGTGGTGAGTGCATGTCCATGTCATTCCGAGAGATAGAGGATACGGCAAGGCTGAGACGACAATACCTACCTGTCCTCGAACATCAACATGACCTCATCAAGTTGACAATGCACCAGTTGCGTGCCAATAGAGCCGGGAGAAGAAGACGTGAATGGAGGAAAAGGAACTGGGTGAGACAATGGATCGGGAGGCGACGCCATTATGGCATACATGACCAGCTCATGGTGGAACTCCGGAACGAGGACCAGGTAAACTTCATCAACTTCCTGTGAATACCCCAGCGATGTTCGACGAGCTGCTAGCCAGAGTGGATCCAAGGATAACCAAGCATTATTATTAAATCATTTCAATAGTCCAGTGGAAGCGATTTAACTCGTTCAATGGAAAAGATTTCAATTGCCGAGCACCAGCGTCCAAAAACAATAGGCGAGTGACAGCCATTTATTAAAAGTGAAGTTGCAGCCTATGAATAGAAAACCTCATTCAAGTAATCGTCGACGATACGCTGCCACGCTATGCATACGTTAGACTATCGTTGGGCAGAGGTTGTGGACGCCTAAAACACGCTAATCAATTGTTGGTATAACTTATGTAAAAGTTATCAAAGCGTTCTGTGTTCATTACAAGTACATTATGCATTTGTCAAAGTCGTTTTGAATACTTTTAAAACTGAAACAAAAAAATAGTTCATCGTGGGAATGAGAAAAAAAAAATTGCCAAAAAGAACATCGAACAATGGTGCAAAGTAGTCTCCTATTCGTGGACGCAACGAGGATCCATCATCACCCACACCCTCCGCATCACGCTCACCTACAACTACTGACATGGACATACTACTACAACCAATACTACTCCTCACACGCTCACCTATTACTACTACTACTACTACTACTACTACTACTACTACTACTACTACTACTGATACTACTGACATTGACATCAACTCAACATGGAGTCGAACAGTGACGGGTTCCTTCACTGGTGAAGCCCATTTGTATATACCAATTCCCCTAAACGCTGCCAATACGCCATTATATGGTAGCTGTAAGTTAGAAACACGTTCAGTAAGTTCTGTGGTCATCCGGAAGACATCAATCAAATTCGTCTACATACGACAATGTGCGTTTGAGATACGTTACTCATAGGTTCAAATCACGCTACTCATAGGTTCAAAGCATGTTACTCATAGGTTAAAAATTAAGTTTCGGTTATGCTAAACATTACCTCGACGTGTTTCGACTTATGAGTAACTTACAAGTAACGTGTGTCCGACGTGTGTCAACGATCGCGGAGCGTGCAGAGAACTTAAGCCAGCGTATGCGGAACTTGTGAGCCATACTTCGAGTACATCGTAAATTTTTCAGCATGCTTGAAATTTCACGATGTACGAGACGTACCACAGAATATGACAGCGTACTTCCTCGTTTTTCAGCATGCTCCTAACGTATACACAACTGACCCATACCGTATTCGACGTGTGCCAGCATTTACACACATTTTTCATAGGTCTGCATACGCTGGCTAAATCGTCAAGGTGTGACTGCGATGTTGACACTTTCAATTTTCAGGCGGTTATGATTTAAATCGGCGTGCAGCAGCCTTTTAACAGGCTACGCCACGAGTTCGTCGGCGATACATGCAGCGCGCTATGCCTAAGTTAAACTATCGTTGGGCATAGGTTGTGAACGCCGACAACAGGCTAAGCATTCGTTGGTATAAGTTATCTATAACACAACGAAACGTTCTGTGC
>NC_140962.1:107983041-107993041 GCF_056783735.1 Eptatretus burgeri
TGTATATATATATATATACAAATATATGTATATATATATATATATATATATATATATAAATATATGTATATATATATATATATATATATATATATATATAAATATATGTATATATATATATATATAAATATATGTATATACATATATATATATAAATATATGTATATATATATATATATATATATATATATATATAAATATATATATATATGTTCTCCGATATGTTCTCATGGATTAGGCATTACGGGGTGGAGGTATGCGCTCTCCTGAGTGCCCTTCTAGTTGCACACAGTGACTAAAAGTTATAGTTTCTGTTGAGTATTTTATGACATTTTGTTTTGCTGTTTTTTTCTGAATAAAGGTGATGTTGATATTTTGTTGGTCAGCTGAAATCATTCTACAATAAGGATAACTAGATGGTCAATTTTCCAAAAAGCTTTTGAAGCATTGAATGCAGTTCCATTCCCAAGAGTCATTCCTATGTTTGTAATAACTGATGGAGGAGATAAAGATGAATTTCCCTTTCATACGGATAGAGTGCAGAAATAAAGCATCGGTGAACAAAATAACAGAAATGCAAATCAAACACACATTCCCAAGTTTTCAGGGACCACTTTGCGGTGTTCTTCATCAAAGCAGACTGCAGTTGGTATAAGTTGCATATGCACACTGAACAGCACACCGCTTGTTGATTTTGCTGGGTTAAAAAAATAAAAATAAATGCGATGTTACCTTTTTTTTCTCTGGAAATATATAATTTAATTAACTGCAAATGAGATGCATGTTTTTGCTTTTTCTTTCCATGAAAAGTTTTATCTCCAATATAAAACAGATCCGTTTGGAATTAGGCTCGCTTGGAAATGGGGATTTCCTACTTTGCCTTGGATCATCGCATGCTGGCACATTAAAAGTGTCTGCCAGTGGGACAAATGTAGCTTATCATCAATTGAACAATGAAAAAACAATTTTCTATAATCTCAAAATGATATGTGGCTCAGGAGGTGGTCAAACAAGAGCATTAAGAGAAGTTTATCATTTCGTAATGGCACAAAAGGGGTATCTTAAAAAATATAAAGATTCAAATGTTTTGTTTTTCAATATTTTAGATGGGGATTATTGTGCAAAGAAAATTAAACTATTGAAGGAATTTGAGAATGAACAAATCTTTATAGGTTCAATGAGTGAGCTAAACAATATGCATTGGTTAATTAAAAAAATTGTCCACCCATCCATACAAGCTCCACCCGCACATTCACCCATCCACCCATCTATTCACCCATCCACATCAAACCTCATCCACATAAACCCTCCCAACGGCCCCACGTCCCAACAAATCCCTGCCCACACAAACCCCACCCCCCCCTCATCCCACTCCCCACCCTTCCCCACACACAACATGTTTATTTAATTTTAAGAAAGTGTCCCGAGGTTAAAAGGGGAGACAAATAAATATACCTTGGGATAAAAAGGGGGTTTATTTTTAGGGAAAAAAAATATGAATCGCTGAAAATCCCCCATTCATTTACATGTGTGAGGCCTATGTGCGAGGAATCTGTGAGGGGGTAGAGCATCACCTGTGGACAGGTGATTCTCGTCCCGCTTACAGGGGAATTCGCGCATTGCGTTCATCCAAGCTCATCCCTCGGAGCACTGCAGTTAGAGCAGAGAGTGGTAGGCTCTTGACAGAGGAGTCTGAAGTGAAGGCCCGCTGGGCCAGTAACTTTGAGCGGTTGTACCAGGCTGATCCCCCAGCTGTCGAGTTGGATGCCAAGGGTGTTACAATCCCTGTTTCTGACCCTCGAAGCAACTGTGGTCCACCTTCGCTTGTGGAAACACGGGTTGCGGCGAACCAGTTGAAATGGGGCAAAGTTCCAGGGATCTGTGGCATCCATGCTGAACTTCTCAAGGCTGGTGGAAATGCTGCACTCGTGTCGTTGCATGCAGTTTTGTGCTCTGCCTGGAACACAGGCATCATCCCAACTGACGAGAAGAGGGGCCTTGTTGTTCCTCTCTGGAAAGGGAAGGGTGATCGCCAAGACTGCAACAACTACCGAGGGGTGACGCTGCTCTCAGTGCCGGGCAAGGTCTTTGCTCGGATAATTCTTGATAGGGTTCGCCACCATCTGCTTGAGCACCAGCGTCCAGAGCAATCAGGCTTTACACCAAAGAGGTCAACGATTGACCGTATCCTTGCCCTTCGTGTCCTCACCGAACGCAGACGAGAGTTTCGGCAGGGGCTGCTTGCAGCCTATGTTGATCTCTGTAAAGCGTTCGATTCAGTGAATTGGGATGTCCTCTGGAGGATTCTTGGTCTTCGTGGGGTGCCACCAAAACTGATCGATCTGATGTCTGAACTCTACTCTGGTACTGAGAGTGCTGTGAAGTGTGGTGGTGCCATCTCTGACTTATTTCCAGTTGTTACTGGAGTTCGTCAGGGGTATGTACTGGCCCCCACACTTTTCAGCACTTGTATGGACTGGATTTTAGGGAGGATGTCGGAGAGATCAAGCTGCGGTGCATCGTTTGGGAATGTCAAGATCTCGGACCTTGATTTTGCAGATGATGCAGTCATCTTTGCGGAGACTTTAGACATCCTCTTGGGGGCCCTCGAGGTGCTGAATGAGAAGTCGGAGCCGCTGGGATTACGGGTTTCCTGGGTCAAAACTAAGATCCAGGCTTTCGGTGACATCTTGGATGCTGCCATCTTGTCTGTACCTGTTTGTGGTGACGATGTTCGTGGAGAGATTCACTTACCTTGGCAGTGATATTCATGTCTCTGCTGGCTGTGAGTCAGAGGTCAATCGACATCTGGGTCGGGCCTGGGGAGTCATGGATTCACTGGATCATGGGGTGTGGCGCTGCCGGTACCTGTGCGGGAGGACGAAAGTCCGAGTCTTCAGGTCCTTGGTACTTCCAGTCTTGCTCTATGGATGCGAGACTTGGACTCTGACCAAGGATCTGAGATGGAGACTTAATTCCTTTGGTACCAGGTCTCTTCGGAGAATCCTTGGCTATCGCTGGTCGGATTTTGTGTCCAACGAGCGGTTGCTGAGAGAGACTCGGATGAGATTTGTTACCTGCATAGTCCGTGAGCGTCAGTTGCGGCTGTATGGACATGTGGCTCGTTTTCCTGACACTGATCCTGCTCACCAGATTCTCTCAGCGAGGGAGTCTCATGAGTGGAGGAGGCCAGTGGGCCGACCATGTGTCTCGTGGTTGCAGCAGGTTGACCATCATCTCAAGGAGATGGGGATGGGTCTGGCATCTGCCTGGGGGATGGCCAGACGGAGGCCCCTGGAGTACCGGCGGAAAGTGGACGCAGCGACGCGCTGTTCTGGCACATGCTCCCATACCTGACCTGATTTACATGGGGAAAAGTGAGCCAGAATCAGTATATTCACCCTACTACCAAGATATCTCAAAAAGTTACAGATGGATTTAGACGAAATTTGGCGGACAAGATGGGTGTGTGACAAGGACTAATTCATGAGAATTTTGGTGAAGATCCACATCTGGATCCGGATACGAGAATTTTTTTTAATTTTTTAGGAGATTCTTCACCATTAAGAGATGGGGCCAAAAACGATACATAGCAAGATATCTCCAAAAGTTGTGGACGGGTTATGACAAAACTTGGTGGATGAGATGGGTACTTAACAAGAACAAGGCAATTCGATTTTGGTTCAGGTCTGGATACAGATCCAGCCTATCAGTGGGATACAAAACTTAAACGATTCAACCTGGCAGCGGTATTCACTCTACCGAGTTGCCGTTCTAGTTTTACTGATGCTGTGGTGGGAAAATGAAGTGAGGCAGATTTTTGCAAATGAGTTTGCCAAGATTTTGCAATAAATTTATTCAATGTACTTGCTCTCTCACAAGCCTCGACTATGCAATACAAAGCGCCTCCCCCCCCCCCCCAAAAAAAACCCCTTGCAAAACAAGTGAAACATGGACATACATAGCAAAAAATAATTATATTCTTTTTAGAGATTGATGTTTGTGGAGTTGAGTTGAAGATGCTGGCAATACATATTTCTCAACTATTAGTACCATTTCTACAAAAACGATTAATTCTTAGCCTCACTGCAAGTCTCGTAATATGCTGATAAGAACAATAAACTGTAAACATTACATCCAGCCTCCATATAAAAATTATTTTATGAGATTTAAAGGAATAGATGTGACCTTAATTTTTTATATATATATATTACACGAAGTACTGCATGAACTCAGGGTATTGGTAACACATTTGAATTCTGCTGTTATTCATAGTCTCTTTATGAATATTTAATCATTCAATACCCAACAAACTACATGGCAAGCATGGACCTTTTTAATGTGGGGTCAGCTTCATATAAACGAGTGACAATTAAATGGCACAGTAATTTTCATGCACTTTGATTATTTTAGTGTGCTTGATCGCAGCAAACTTTCATTGAAGAAAATAATTAGAAAAATTTACCGAGATAATTGCATCTACATAAACTAGAACGGCAACTCGGTAGAGTGCATACCTCCGCCAGGCTGATTCGTTTACATTTTGCTTCCCACTGATCGGCCGGTTCTGGATTCGGAACTAAAATTAAAGGCACTTGTTCTTGTCACCTAACTAACTCATCTGCCAAGTTTCGTCCAAATCCGTCCATAACTTTTTCAGATATTGTGCTATATATTGTTTTAGCCCTATCACTCAATGGCAAAGAATCACATAAAAATTATCGAATCAGGATTCGGATCTTCACCAAAATCAAATCAATTCTACCTTGCTACATACCAAACCTGCCCACCAACGTTCGGCCGAATCCGTCCACATGTTTTACAGAAATCCTGCTATATGCCATTTTTGGCCCGATCTCTCAATGGTGAAGAATCACTGAAAAAGTTCTTGGACCCGGATTCGGATCTTCACCAAAATCTAACCATTTTGTCGGTGTCACATACTCAAGCTCTCCACCAAATTTCGGCCAAATCTGTTCACAACGTTTTGAGATATCCTGTTCAAAACCAGACAAACAAACCATCAGACAGACAGACAGACAGACAGACAGAGTGAAACCATAACCTCCATCAACCTTCGCTGGTGGAGGTAAAAAGGAAGCTGGATCATGAACACATGTATACCTTCTGCTTTACCAATGTACAGGTACTTTGCAAAGTGTGAAATCTTACTTTTGCTCAGGTTGGTAAACTTCTTGCATGTGCAACATAATTGCTCAAAAATAAGCAAATTTCATACATTTTTAGCTCACCTGGACATTAGTCAGGTGAGCTTATGCGATCGAGCAGTGCCCATAGGTGAGTGAGTGAGTGAGTGAGTGAGTGAGTGAGTCAGTCAATGAGTGAGTCATTATGGAAACACTTACGTCATTATCACTTCAACCAAACACATGATGTTGATGCCAGTTGGCCACAAGCTTCATATGTGATGCCTAACGAAGGTGTATTCACCGTATCAAACTCTGTGCTCATTGGAGGGGTATATGGGGGGTTTTTTTTGACCCCCCCCCCAAAAAAGAGATATTTGCTCTCTTCTCCAAAACTACACACACAATTTTGATGAAACTTGACCACAACCTTCATCACGCGTAATGTACCAAAGTTTTTCATCTTTAAGGGGACTATTGTTGGGAGGGGGGGGGGGTTGAACACCCGTCCAAAATAGGTATTTGCTCTCTTTTCTGAAACTTCACAAACAATTTTAATGAATCATGACCACAGCCTTCATCACTAGTGATGTACCAAAGTGTATTGGCCGCATCAAAATCTGCATTCATTAAGGGTGTCTATGGATTGGGGGGGGGAGTGATGGGGGTGGTTTGACCCCCAAAATACGTATTTGCTCTCTTCTCCGAAACTACACAATCAATTTTGATGAAACCTGACCACAACATTTGTCACACATGATGTACCAAAGTGTATCAACCGTATCAAAAATCTGCACTCACTCAGGGGATCTATGTGAGTTTTTTTGACCACCAAAATTGGTACTGTATTTACTCTTTTCTGAAACAATACACATCATTTTGATGAAACTTGACCCCAAACTTCATCACGCATGTTGAAACAAAGTGTATTGACCATATCAAAATCTGTGCTCATTAAAGGGATCTATGGAGCAGGGTTTGACCCCCCAAAATAGGTATTTTCTCTCTTCTACGAAACCACAGACACAATTTCAATGAAACTTGACCACAACCTTCATCACCCCTGATGTACCAAAGTTTATCGACTGCATCAAAATCTGCACTCATTAAGGGGGTCGACGGGGGAGGGGGTGGTGTTCACCCCCCAAAATAGGTATTTGCTCTCTTCACCAAACTACACACACAATTTTGACGAAACGACCACAACCTTCATCACCCATTATGTACCAAATTGAGTGACTGTTGCTCCTGATCCAGGTGAGCTTCAGGACAGGCGGTCCTATTTTCCTTTATTAATCTCACACATGCTTGAGTGTTCCTGTATCGTGGTGTCCTTACCTCTCACATTCTTCATGTCAAGCATGGTTTGTCATTTATTTTTCTTTTCTAGTTTATAAGGCTAATAGAAGAGCTGACACACACACACACACACACACACACACACACACACACACACACACACACACACACACACACACACACACACACACACACACACACACACACACACACACCTTGAAACTTAAACCTTTGTGTTCTTTCTCCTGAAAGTGCTGATCATAGAGTTAGGAAGGAGCACATACAGTTTATAAAGTCTTTGCTACGACTCAGCTCGAGTGGGAGTCGAACCTCTGACCACCCAGACTCAGAATGTTTGTTTTCATGACAACACCACTGAATCTAGTATGTTGTCCCATTTGTGTCCTCCTTGCATTGCTTGGTGTGCATGTATGCAATCCAGCTATTGTCAACTGTTCTCCATCTCAACTTTCTCATCCACTTCGACTGAAATATTTCATTTGTCACCATATCTCCTCTGTTATCTATTATTTCTTCCTGAGTGGCTCCCATCCTTTGTCTTGTCCTGTTTTGTCCAAGAGTGCTCGCATGAGTTCAGCCGACCAGATAACATTGTTTGTGCTTCTTCTTTTTTTTTTGACAGGATCTAAGCCTCATAGTGGAACTGCCACACACACACATGGACAGACAGACGAATACAGGAAACAGAAAACAGGACTATTAGATGAGATTAACACAGCCACTGAGTGACTTGCTAGGGCCCTCTGGGTACCAGCAGTGCCACAACAAAGGCACCACCTTTCTCACTTCTCCCCATGGATATCAACCCTTTGGGATTGTCCATGCTTTCACCCTTCTAAATGCTGAACATCAAGCAAGGCAGCAGCACGTACCACTTTTGAAGTCTTTGGTATGACTCAGCCGGGTTGAACCACCGTCTTCTCACTCGCGGAGCAGACACTCCAATAATGACGCCACCTAGTCTGGTGTATTCCTATACTAATACATCTGTTTATTTTCCATATCGTCTTTTCTCCCCCCCCCCTCATCCCCCTGCCCCCACTCCCATTCATCTATTCTACTCTCTCCGATATATTGCTGCCCACCATATTTCTTTACCTCCACTGAAAATTCAACTTACTTTCACTTTTTTTAAAAAAAGACCCCTTTGGTCTTTCTTCCTAATATATTATTTTTCCCAAGCCCAGGTTTTCCTTTGTCTATGAGTAAATTATATGCAGACTCAGTCTACAATAATGGGATTTTCTGAAAGTGCACAAAACTAATGGATTGGAAGCGTGGTACGGCCTCAATCATGGAAAAGCCGTGCAGATGGTATTCCATTACCATAATCTCGTAATTCTTGGTTTCCATATCCAGGAAGTCCATTGGCACAAATTTTATGTGTGTAAGCAAATCTCCTTTTCATTTTATTGTCTTCAATTTTGTGTTGGTATATACATTGTCGTAATTGTTTGATGGAAGCTTCAAGTCAACTCTTGCCAATTACAATGCACAGTAAATAAGCACAATCAAATGGACATGGATATTATTTGCCTGATGTTATGCAGTGGAAAGGAGAGCTCAAACAATGGAAAAGCAGACCTACTCAAAATTATTGGTATTTAAATGAGAGGTATAATCAGAAAAAAAGGTTGAAAAAAAAATGGCATCGGCAATATTTGAGTAACAGAGTTGGCTGAACTATTGTTTGTCAATACTGTTGTATTTGTTTAATTTGTTAAGTACTGCAGAATGGCATTCGGTAGAGTGCATACCTCCGCCAGGCTGAACAGTTTACGTTTTGTATCACACTGATAGGCTGGAACTGAATCTGTACCTGAACCAAAACCTCATCAATTTGTTCTTGACATACACTCCAACCTGTCCAAGTAGATTCGTCCGAATCCGTCCTTAAATTTGTGAGATATCGCGTTCACAGACAGACAAGCAGACAGGGGTAAGAACGTAACCTCCGTTGACCTTCGGTGGCGGAGGTAATCATGTCAAATCACGATTTTAATTGTTACTATTTTCCTCGACGTTAATTTAGCCCAATTTATGTCCAGTATTAAACACAATTTTTTGATTAATTTGCATCATGTTATTATTTTTTTTCCGATTGCTAACTTATAATATGCAATCAGAGTACCACCTCCCGGGCTCTCTTGTTCCAAGCACTCAACACGTTCTTCTGATGCATACCTTTATTTGGGTGGTGTAGAGGCAACACGTACCTACTGCTTATAATTGAAAACACTTCACGGCACTGGAAAACGTGCGGACGGAGGTGGTGCTACATGATACACATTTACATAGAGAATTTCCATTGTCCCCCCCCCCCCCCATGACCCTCCAAAACCACTGGCAGATATAAAAACAGCCCCATACATTAATTGGGGTCATGCTGATCCTATGTGGCAAGTGTGGATGTAATCAGCTCAGAACTGCAGCAGGAGTAGCACGACAAACACGCCAACAAACACACAAACACCGGTCCGTGAATTATAGAAAGGATTTCCTGTAATTATTGATTTATATATTCCTGTTTGAACAATCATCTGATCGTTTGTACCGAGTCCAGTCATGAGGTACATCATTGAGTTCGTCGATAAGGAGAACAGCAAACCAGCTGAAATTCTCAGGAGACTCTCTGCAGAATTTGATGATGCTCGTCAATCATTAAAGCTGAAAATTGTGTGAATTGGAGAAAGATTTTGAGCATCCTCATCTGCAACCAACTGATGTCAATCAAGCTTATATCACATGTGGTGAACAGCAAATTTATGGAGAATCGGCAGAGAATACATAAAATTACAGAGGAATTGGATGTCAGTGTTGGAAATGTGGGACCAGTCATTCATATCCACTCAAAATTAAACAAAGCTGATACACCTCACATTTGATCATTTCACAAAGGACTTCGCAGTTGATCAAAAGCTAACTGATGGGGCCATTGCCACAACGCTCCAAGCACACTAACAGAGGAAGGGATACGATTTATTGCAGAATATTGTGACATATGCGAGGAGACTTGCGTTCATCATTCCATTCCAGAATCAAAGTGAGCAAAGGGAACCACCATGTAGAAGAGTCCCCTTGATTAGGTGTGATCTCGATTATTCCTCACTGCTGGTAATGTTGGGTTAACATTCTGTTCACTCTTGAAGAGTGAGGGATGTGTCCAAAATAATCTTCCCTTGGCAAAAATCCATTGTCACTTTCAGCAAAATAAAAAGAAACTGATGATCACTGAAACAGCCATTCGTTCTATTTTTAAAATTCACACATACAGGTGAAGCAGTTATAGTGCTCCGTGAGCAACGTAAGCGTGCATCCATGTCAGCTCGACGATATGTGGATTAATTTTATCTTATCGTGCACATCGAAGATCGGGTGATGTGCACTGGCCTTTAAAGACCTTTGCAAAGAAGAAAATGCCTCAGTCTTAGAATGCCAGAACAAAAAATATGTGTTTGATTAGATTTTTTGAGAAATTGAAGAAATAGCAATCAATGACCCAACCGTCAATCATCCTGCATGCTTCAAATGGA
>NC_140962.1:107998041-108148041 GCF_056783735.1 Eptatretus burgeri
AAAAGTTTGAATACAAGTCAAGGATACCCTTCTCATAAGACGCATGATTCTACCAAATCAATAGCCATTAAATTTGACTCCTGAATAATTGCATCGTGTTGAATCAGATAAGTTGAATGTCTTGGCCGTGAACTCAACCAATGATGAACACCATCCAATCGACAATAACGTAACCATCACGAAACAGATGGAGTACAGCTTGTCAATGCTGCTTAGCATGTTTTGTCACAGGATGAAATAGAATGCATGCTCAACGATATTGATATAGTGCAAATCAATACTCATGTGGATTAGTGCTGTGACCCTTATTCATTATGAAGAAAAATCAATCATGTGTGCTGTTTCTTTGTGGGTGTTCGTAGATCAACATTCTGAAAACAGCACTTTTACATCAATAAAACATAATCTCACATTGTGATTATGATGATACAAGTCGAGGTAGATCAGCTAATTATATTCTTCTTTAAATTTCCCTCCAAATCTCGAATTATCTTTCTTTCTCTTCTGACTCTTTTGACGGGTGATGCTCATGGCAGAAGAGATAATAAAACCATGACAGCAGTTACATAATAATTTTCGAAAAGGATGCTGGTTTCCTGGATCCTCCATTTTAAATGGACATTTTAAAGGTCGTTATTTTAAAGCTGATGTAAAAGGATGACACAAGACAAGAGTTTTGTAATGTGACTTTTAAAGTTCGAGTTGAGTTGGTAAATAGCGAGAAGTCAATGAGGACAAGAAAAGTGAAACAAGATGAAAATGGGACGTTGTGTCCACTCGTTCGCAATGGAGTAGATTACCACTCAATCAGGCGGTTACGTTCTGCTGAAGAGCGTGACCAGTTGCAATGCAATGCGGTTGTACAATAATAGAAAGTTCAGCATAGTCATAAATTTTATAATCTGTCGTTTTATTCTATCATACATATTCTGATTCTGATGTACCATTCTCTGTTGGAGAGCGTCGGTGCTGCTGAAGCAGTTTCTTGGCAAGGGTTATACTGGGTGGTTTGCCATTGCCTTCCCAGCAGTAGTTTAGGGCAGGAATTTGTAATTTTGCCATGGTGCTGGCGAAAGCTCACCTACTGTTCACACAGGACACCGTGGGATCCTTAATGTCCACCAACTCATGTGACAGATGGGATTCCATAATACATATTAACCAAATGCAATATATACATTAATAATATAATGCTCCAACCAAAGTAGCAACGAAATCATTAAATAACGGCACAGCATGTGAATATATTGTACATTAGCCAAAATATTTAGCTCCAAAATAAGAAGAATAGGAAGTCTTAAATGAAGAATATGAAGGAAGTCATTATAATTGACTGGCTTTAAACTCTATGGTGGAGGGTTTAGGCTATGCTTAACAGTCACTTTCTAGATTTTACAGAAACACCGTTCACTTCCACTCATTCGTTCCTGTTTTTTTCCCACCCATGTTAACCAACTTACACATTCTCTTCAATCTCATTCTTCCCACCAGGTTTTCAAGACAGCTGTTCACACCACCTCAGATCACCACCCATCCAAAACCATGATATTTTCTCCCCCCGTTAACCCTCTCCAAGCCCATCTCTTTCCAAATTTCCATTCTTTCCTTCCTGAGAATTTATTTCTCTTTACATTTTGTCCACACCGTGTCCTCCCCTTGCTCTCATTCTTCCCCACATCCCTTATTTCTCTAAGTCCCTCTCTATTTTGTCCCTCAACCCTGCTGTTGGTGTGTTTTCCCCTTATTTCTGCTGTTTCTTTTGTTCCGTTACATCCAGATCCATTCTTTGTTCCAACTCTTCCATGAGCCTCTATTTTATATATACAAAAATGCCGTCACCTTTCTTTGACTCATGATGCTCTCATACTCTTAGATGGATACTACACAAAATGGCAAAACAGGAATAAAGGGGGAGAAAGGCATGCATTGAGCTTCCTCTCCTTCTGGACACATGGGCTAGGCAAGTACACAAGTCAAATGAAAAAAAAACAGTCCACATGCGATGGAAAATCATTTTTCATTTTTGTGATAAAGCGGAAATATGCGCTGACTTTTTTGCCATCATCAATTAAAATGTGATGCAAGGAGTTTGGTCGAGTGGTGAATAATGAGTGAAACTATCAAGCCAAATAAAAACGTTTCCAATTCTTTAGCAAAATTAGTCTGGTTGGTTTGAATTATTATTATTTTTTTTTTTGGTAAAAAAACAAGATTTAATGGTTAAAAGCAAGTAAGCAAAATATGTTGTTTAGAAATAAATAAATTTAACAGCCCCAGAGGCAAGTACAATATATAACGCATGATCAATGAGAACAGTACTCGGGAGAGCGAACGTCTCCGCCAGGCTGAACAGTTTACATTTTGGAACCCACTGATAGGCAGGATCTGCATCCTGGACCTGAACCAAAATTGAATCAGCTTGTTATTGTCAACAACCCCTCATCCACCAAGTTTTGTCATAACTCGTCCACAACATTTTGAATATCATGCTATATATCATTTTTGGCCTGATCTCTCAATGGTGAAGAATCACTTCAATTTTTCTTTAATTCTTGTATCTGGATCCGGATCTTCACCAAAATTGAATCAATTTGTCCTTGTCCCACACCAAACCTGACCACCAAGTTTTGTCCGAATCTGTGCATAACTGTTTGAGATGTCATGCTCTATATTGTTTTTGGCCCCACCTCTCAATGGTGAAAAATGACATGAGATAATTATCATATCCGGATCCGGATTCAGACTTTCACCAAAATCGAATAATTTGTCCTTGTCACACATCCAACCCGTCCACAAAATTTCTTCTGAATTTGCCAATAACTTTTTGAGATATCCTGCTCACAGACAGATAGACAAACAAACAGACAGACAGAGGCGAAAAGATAAACTCCATGAACCTTCGGTGGTGGAATTTATTATTAATTAACCAAGCACATGGAGTGCCCAAAACTGATTGTAACTAAACTCATACTTTTCAGTCTCATTTCCCCAGTCCCTCAAAACCCTCTTCCAGTGACCTTCCCAAAATAAAAGTGACAAGCACATGATGCACAAGTTTTCAGTCTTTCATGCCCTGTTTAGAGATAATTCGATTTATTTTGCTCTCACTTTTCAAAAGTTAGTTTTGACATAATCATGAAGTTAAGTGTACACGAAGCCTGCTGCATTTAAAGAAAAACTTAATTGCGAGTCGATACTCCACAGCACCCTCCACTCCTTCCTGATAAACCTCTTCCCATCCAACAGCCATGATTTTCAATTAAATATGTCTGATACAACAAAATCTTTCAACAAAGATAATACATTACACACTGACATGATGTAGATATGCCCTTTGATGATCTTGTACTTGAAGTATTTTATTAATTACCACTGCCCCATAAACTTATAATAGGTCAGAAAGTAGAAGCATGATTTTTGACCAACGGTTCAATCTACCTGGCAATATAATGTCATGGGAGCCTCATGGTGTGTGTATGAAAAGTTTTTCAGAATATTTTGTCAGCAAAACTAAGCCTTGTGCTAAATCGAGTAATAAAGTAGTCAAGAAAAGTCACAAGCCTTTTATTCCCCCTTTTCCCCACCTATATTCATCATTATTATTCCTCCCTGTTCACCCCCCCCCCACATCCCCCACCCCCTCTGTTTGGGATCTGCTATTTAGATTGATTGAGATCTGCTATTGAGATATGCTACTGCCAAGGACGCATTTCTGCCACTGAGTGTCCGATGTGCAGTGTGTCCTTCAGACGATCATGCTGCGTGAAGTTACCGCACACCTTTCCCTTTGTGGAGCGACCTCGAGTTCAATAGGATGCTGTATGGAAGTGAGAGTGAAAAACAAGATGAGGGTCTATTTGAGTTGAGTCGGAAAATTAAAGAAAGAGAGTGCCTTGCTTGAGTACTTTGGCAAGCCGGCCATCATTCGATCTTCCACACTGCTGTCACATCTGTCCCGTACCATCAAGCGTGGCAGCATGACCAAGATGTGGGCCATGGAAACAAAAGCACATGGAACTTCATCGAAGACAGGCCAGTTGTGGCACCTGGGCTGATGTCAGTAAGCCTCATTCCTTCATCCCCGATCGCTGTATACCTAATTGTGTTTAATATATCCTTTGTTCTATTTATCAATTCCCAAACTTTACATTCTATATCATTCCTTCAATCCCTGTGTTTGTCATCATGCAAGGCTTGTGGCATAAAAGTAACAAGTTTTGGTTGCATGAGCTATGTTTGTCCTAAGTTTGGTATATTTATGTCTGTCGGATTTATGCCCAGGGGCTTTGGAATTGCTCAAATGTATGTGTGTGTGTTTCTATATATCAATTTTTTGTGGAGTGAAATAAAAAAAAATATATATATATATATATATATTTGTGTATTTGTGGAGGACCTAAAAAATACATATATACACACACACACACACACACACACACACACACACACACACACACACACACACACACACACACACACACACACACACACACACACACACACACACACACACATCCCTGGTGTTGGCTCTTTATGATTAGGGTAGGTGGGCTTGGGGATTCTAGGATCCTGTTCAATCTTGCTCAGCTGTTGAATTCATACCAGGTGGGGTTGACTCTGCTGGCCATCCTTCCTGCCGGTCAGTGGTGACCGGTCCAGGATTGTGCCCAATAGCCAAGGACACTGCTTCGGCAGCACCAGCACTCTACCCAGAGTATGGTCCCAATGGACATATGCATATATATATATATATATATATATATATATATATATATATATATAATTTATTTATTTACTACCTTTGCCAAAACATGGGTACTGCATTTGGGTTTGTTTGTCTGTATGTCTGCACATAATGTGCTGATGTTGGGCACAAATACCACCTGGTGGTAGCCAGTATTACACTTTGTCTTTTTTCAACTGAGTACCTCTACAAAGTACGAGTATGTGCAGTTAGAATGCGAGTACATCTATAAAGTTCGTATAATAAAACCACACAAACACCACACAAAACAAGTGCTAGCGAGGGTCTGCAATCTCAGATTGTTCTTTCCAGTTGCATGCTGTGCCTGTTAATTATATTTAAATAATTGGATTTGAATTCTATTTGTGGAGACCCCTTATTTTCCACCAACACTGTTCGTGTAAACAGAAACAAAAAGGGTGCAGGTGAAAGTCCTGTGTGGGAAATTAACCCTCAAACACTCAGGGGAGTCAAGCTAAGCTTAAGTATTTGGGATGCTTGACCTCAGCAGTGGGACTGAGCAACCCAAGCACTCAACAACTGGTGTCAGTCGAGTGTGATTTGGCTCCTCCACAAATGATGGGTGTGAGTCACCTCCAGGGGGAATTTAAACAAAATTGGTGAAATTTGAATTGGGTCGCTGCTGAAAATTGGTTGGCAGGAATGGAATTGGAACTCAACACTTCCAAAAAAAGTATGGGAATCATGGGTTCATCCCATTAAAAACCAGAGAGTTGGTGTCAAAGCCACCCAATGCTCACCTGTTTATACATTTATCGTTTTTAAAAGACGAGCCTCATAATATTTTTTTGATAAAGCATTGCAGTGAAGTCTGATCCAAATAATTTTAAAGCAACATACGTATTTGTATATTGTAATCAGTAAAAAATAGTGTGGTAGATAAAAACATTAGAAAGGAAATAACTTGCACCAAAAACTTTAACATTTTCACGCTCTCGCTGACGCTGAGGCTCACGCCGGGGGTATCGCTATAGCTCTCTATTCTTCGAACAGGCGAGTTAAAATTAAATTTGAATGATAACTATAAATGACCTTTTTACCTGCGATTTGTCACGGGTCTACAACAGCTTCGCATGGTTGTTGTTGTTGTGGTTCTTGTTGGGAGTCGATTTTTGAAAAGTGCACCCATTGGTCGGACAGCTGCCGGACCACACCCACAACTGTCACTTGACTGCACCCACCATGGCACCCAGATAAAATAATGTGGCCGTGACCTTGCTTTTATGGTGGGCCTAACACATCAGGCGTGTCGGCCTCTGCTGATTATGCACTGCCCCCGTTTGTTGCATCAGATTTCCATTGCCTTTGTTTGGGTCAGGTATTACTCACAATGAGGGACCCCCCCCCCTCCCAAAAAAAAAATCGAAACATATGTCGAATTAAAATTATAAGTAAGGTCTAATCAAACCCGTCAGCATGCATGGTACGTGCCTCCCTGAAGCCGTTCCTGTTTTAATTTTGTTAAACATCGGCTTTATTACTCAGAAATCATGTTACTCGTAAATCATGTTACTCATGTTACTCATAAATAATGCTTCTTTTGTTACCTCTTCCACAACTGAGTAAAATGTGTTTCACTCATGATTAAAACTGTACCACCACTTGGGGATAGTCGTCTACTCAATTTACGTGTTCTTTTTGAAAGTCTTCACAATTAACTTTTGCACACAATTTATTTGTTCAATGTACTACGTAAACTAAATGTACAGTAAACTAAAAGCATGAATGAGAGGACACCATGTCTGCCTATTATTTGCTTACATATGGGGGCCGTTCAAAAATACGTTACGCTCAGGGGGGTGGGGGGAGGTGGTGTGAGGTGTTAGATGGATGCCCAAATGTTACGGAGCGTTACAGGGTGGCTCGGGGTGGTGTTTCCAGTGGTGTTACGTAATGCTATTAACCAGTGACGATTTTGTTTGCCTCTATAATGGAGTCACAGTTTTTGCATTCACATCTTGCATAAAAACAAACGATGTAAAATAAATTGAGGAAAACTGTAGCGTGCAGTAATGTATTTATGTCGCAGGTTGTGACCACAGTGCGGTTATTCGTGTTTAAACAATGCCAGGTCAGGAGTCTTCACTGGAGGGTGAGATTGCCCAGAGTGACGGCGCTGGCAACACCTGAAGGTGAAACGGTGGAACCTCTGGTCACCAATTTTAAGATACTGGTGTTACTCAGGGTAGAGCAGAACAAGAAGTTGGGCAATACCATTAAGGCGGAGTTCAATGCCAAATTTGCAGCTGGCCAAGCTAACCTCATACAGAAGATGGAGGCTGGCCAGATCAAAATAAAGATTGGCCACATCGAATTGGTTTGAAAAATGGAGGTAGCGCTGGCCGAACCCGAAAATAAAATGGCAGCAGCACAGGCTAACAAAGTAGCAAGCAGCACTGAGTGCAAGTACAGGCACTGGGAGATTTCGTACCAGCTGTGAAATTTTGCTCAGGGAATGGCTGATTTAAAACCGAGGTCTGGGGGGATACCAATACATTTAGGGTGGATGGATTGTGGCCTGCAAGTGATGGAAAAGACCCTGAATAGTGCCTTGCAGCCCCAAGATCAACGTCTCACATTTCCCAGGAGGAGTTTGACAACCTGTTCGGGAGGTGTGACGGTCTGTATCAGGAGCTAGACAAGGCCCACAGGTTGGTCATTGCACCTTCACACAGAGCATCCATGCAAGAGACAGTACAAGAGGCAGTACCAGTGGCAGAACCAGAGCCAAAGAGGGCAAAAGAGGCATGAGTAGGCACTCTCTTCCAAACCTCTTTATTTTATCTCCCACACCATCCTAAACTTTTCTCCCTTCCCTTTTACCCATACCATCCCCACTCTTTTAATTTGACCAGGGTGTTGATGTATCGTGGTCCACTGGCCAACATTAGCAGAAGGGACACCTGGCTTTATGTCCCTTCTAAAGATGACATACTCAATGATGTAACTCTCTGCCAACAAAGAACAGCCAGCATCTATACTAAAAGAGAGATGTCTTGTCTGTCTGTCTGTGTCTGTGTCACCATTTCTCTCAGAGATGGCCAAACGTATATTTATCAAACTTTCAGAGGTTCATTCTAGGCACCCATTCTGTCAAACAAATGTTTTAGGCACCCACAGAAAAAATAGAAAAAAAACAAAATTGGATTTCTTCAAAATGCCAACAGGATAGAACATCACCGGGCAATGCCAGGTACCCCTGCAAGTATGAAATAAAAGCACATGGGCAGCAATGCTGTTGTGCGGCATCATTGTGCTCGTACTACACACCGTGCATTTGATTGGGGATTTGATCCATACACCATGCATTTGATTTGGAATCATCATCTTCATCTGATCGAGCGTACTCAGGCATTTTGCCTCTCGATGGCAGAAATAATCTACAATGGTTGCCAGTCCTATTGTAGATCGCGGTGTTCGCTTGAACCGGTCTCCCCCCTAAGGCGGAGTGCACTTCATACCGTTCTGCAAGTATATTAGCAGTCGCTAATTCGTGCCTCATATACCCGCTGCCATAGATGATTTTCTGACCTCCAATGGCTCAAATATCCCAGCAAGCTGGTACTCAATTTGCCGAGTTCAGAAGGATGACAGGCTGAGTCAACCCCCTGGTGTGTATTAATTCAGTGGCCAACGGGGCTTGAACTCAGGACCCTTGGATCCCAAGCCGCTACCCTAACCACTACGCCACACCAGGCTTACAAATTTGGAATAACAAAAGAAACTGCAAAAAAATCCTGCAAATAAACTATAAAAATCTGAACAGAGTACAAAGGATGTGGCATCATGAGGTCAAGATTAAAATGGAGGAAGAGAAGAGGAAGAGGAGTAGAAGACAAAAGGAGAGTGAGAGGGATGTTGGTTGTAGAAAGCATATTGTCGCGAATCCCGAGGGTTACGCAGAAGTCGAAGTCCAAATGACCTCGGCTATCACGTGGTACTGGGTGTGCGCTGCCACTCGCCATGTCGCCACAGGGCGAATCCCCCTTACCTGTGGCTAATATTTTAAACCACCCATTAGCCACTGTGGCTAATCCATGTTTTAGTGGGTTTTTTTTTTTTACCAGTTTTAGACGAATTTTGGGTGATTTTAGCACAGAATTCAACCTTCGTTGAGACGGCCAAAACGGCCGCCATTTTGTATGTTTTGATTACGGGAATCACGCGTGATTTCGTACAAGCTTATATATACTAACTTTAGTAGTTTTAAACTAGTTTCTCGTAAAAAAAAAAAAAACGACCGAAATTACCCATGATTCCCATGATTGTTGTCTCAAAAAATTTTTTTTTTAATTTTTTTGAAATTTTTTTTAGAATTTTTTTTTTTCTGCAATGATTCGGCGCTACATGCTTCGTTGGGTCAGTGGTTGCCAGGTGAGTTTTGACACAATCAGTAGTAGTACGAGTTTGTTTGGATGAGAGAGTTTGTTTGGATGAGAGAGTTTGTTTGGATGAGAGAGTTTGTTTGGATGAGTGAGTTTGTTTGGATGAG
The DNA here is from genome assembly GCF_056783735.1 of Eptatretus burgeri. Classification (NCBI taxonomy): domain Eukaryota; kingdom Metazoa; phylum Chordata; class Myxini; order Myxiniformes; family Myxinidae; genus Eptatretus; species Eptatretus burgeri. Next base: position 108,007,299 of record NC_140962.1, read on the forward strand.
TGAGTTTGTTTGGATGAGTGAGTTTGATGGGTGACTTTGTTGGTTGGATGAGTGAAGTTGATGGGTGAGAATGGTTGTATGAGTGAGTTTGATGCGTGACATTGGTTGGAAGTGCGAGTTTGATGTGTGAGATTGGTTGGATGAGTGAAGTTGTTGGGTGAGATTGGTTGGATGAGTGAATTTGACTGGCATGAGGTTGGTCCAATCCTGGTCCGCAACCACCCCCATTACCACCTACTAAAGGCACAATGACCATACCCCCCCCCACACACACACACACACACACACACACACACACACACACACACACACACACACACACACACACACACACACACACACACACTCACACACACACACACACACACACACCCACCCACACACACAACCACCATCCCTCACAATCACCACCTCCCCTGATAGTCGATCATTCAATCAATCTCACCCGTCAAACTCACTCATCCAACCAATCTGCACAATCCAACTCACTCATCCAACCAACCTCACCCATCAAACTCACACATCCACCTTAAAATTAACTTATTATTTCATATGGCTAAAAAAAAAAAAAAAACTTTTGAATAAAATATGTGGCTATTTCCTTTTTCCTGTGGCTAATCATTCTAAACCTGGATTAGCCACAGCGGCTAATTCCTTTTGAAAGCCAGAGCACACCCAGTGGTATTTCCATGGTCCAAAGGACTTTTCGCCAGAATTCGAATTTGTTTCTCTGAAAGAGCGATTGTTTCATCTTTGGTGGAGCAACCCAACAACCATTCATTTTATACAAGTCTCCAGTGCACATTCCAAAAATAAAATGTTACAATTGGATTCAACAGCACATTACATGGATATGTTTTAAATATAGCGGTGCTATCGAAGCAATTTAATTTGAAGTGGTCTTTGTTAAAATGGTTCAGGAATTATTGACACATTTTAAGTTTTCATCAAGGAAATACTTAAAATAACTACAATGACTGACAGCAAAGCAGATGTGTTTGACATTTAATTAGTGCTCCAAATTATATATTTCTTCATTCGAGTCCTCATCACTTTCTTCATGTCAGTTTCTGACACGCTGCTTTTTTGTAAGTTACTACAGTTACAACTACAATGGCACTTGGTAGAGCGTATACCTCCGCCAGGCTGATCTGCATCCAGACCTTAAACAAATTCTAATCGGCTTGTTCTTGTCACTTACCCAACTCATCCACCAAGTTTAGTTATAATCCGTACACGACTTTTTGAAATATCATGCAAAACAGCAGGTAAATAGTTTTTAGGCCCCATCTCTCAATCGTAAAGAATCACTGAATTTTTTTTTTAAACTCTCAAATCCAGATCCAGATCTTCATCAAAATTGACTGAATTTGTCCTTGTCACATACCCAACCTATCCACCAAGTTTCGTCCGAATCCATCCATAACTTTTTGAGATATCCTGCTCACCGACAAACAGACATGGGTGAAAACATGACCTTCATCCACCTTCAGTGGCAGAGGTAAAGATCAGTGCATGGAAAACCTGCATTTGGACAGCAGCAGCATTGATTCTGGCATCCACATTTCCTATATTTGCAAAGCATGTGCTCCATTACACCTGCAGAAATTCGTCGTGTTGTGACGTCTTGTCGTTCCTGGGAAAGCCACATCTTCAAGCTGGCCTCCAAAGCCAGTCGCCGACTGAGCATTCTATGTCGTGCAAAGTCCTTCGTTGGCACACCTGAGCTCCTGACCACCTCCACAGCTTTCATCCGCAGTATTATGGAGTACTGCTCCCTCCTCTGGGCTGATGCTCACACCTCACACCTAGCTCAAATCCACGCTGTGGAAACAAAGGCTTTTAGGATCATTGGTATCTCCCGTGATGAAGTTGAGTCTTTGGGTCTCTCATTCTCTCAATAGAGGCAGGTTGGTGGTCTTTTTGTCTTCTACCGTCTCCTCTCCGGCCTTGCCCCCCTCCCACCCCGCCCCTGCTCTATCTGTGATCTGTCCCCCCTATATTTCCTCAGGTCGCTCAAGGTCCGCCAAAAACCCCCTTCTGGTGAAACTGCCAAAATCAAGAATCACTGATCACCTTCACTCTTTCATTGTTCTTTTTTCCCACCTCAGCAAGAAACTCCCACACTGTCTTCAATCTCACTCCTCGCTCCAGGTCTTCAAAACAGCTGTTCACCACCATCATCATTCTCCAACCAAAATCATGATCTTTTCTACCCCCGTTAATCCACCCCAACTCCACCTCCTTCAAATTCCCTGCTTTCCTTCCTGAAAGTCCCTGTAGCGTCCATTTTGTTTACCCCATGTACCCGACCCCATCCCTCTCCCTTCCACAGATAGCCTATTGTCTTTGTTCCCCACAATTTTGTACTTCCCTCTCGCACCCAAACTGTCTCTTGCCTTGTTATATGTTTCTGTGTATTAGCTCTTACATGAGCCTCGACTTGGTATACAATAAAAAGAGAGAGAGAAAAAAAGAGCAACTCTTCCTCATTTTCCAGCCTCCACTCATGACTGACAGGACTTTGGGCAGAGATTAAAGGTGGCATCAACAGCGATAAATGACACTGGTTACATGAACCATAAAATCACCGTTTAATGGCAGAGCAGCATCAGATGTGCATTTGAGACTGAAGATGCAACTCGCTTCATTTACTCTATGTCAGTGTAGTTCTTCTGCCCACACATGGAAAACAAAGTTTTCTCCAGATTGGACAAAATATCCTCCGCCAGATCCCAATCACTTCCAATCTTTTTTTGAAATCCTCGCGTGGTTTCTGCGATCCGAGCACGTTTGTAATGCTTTGATTTTTCTTTCCTTTGAACTGTCACAGCCTGTACATATGTACATGAAGTCCGAGTATGGCTTGACTTTTACTCTGTCCACAACTATTAGAAATGTCACTTATGTTCAAAATTATTGCACTAGCTCCAGTTCTTGTCAAGAAATAAAGACTGCTGAGGATTTAATGTGTGAAGGTACCTGCTAACATCCTGACATCTGTGTCTGGACTTTTGATCATAATACTTAAGTGTGTTTCTGAGGCATGCTTTGTTATGATCTTGATGGTCACCACGGAGCTCAGGGATTTCATCAATAACTCCAGCATACTGTACAGAATGCAAGGAATCTCACCATTCCCAATGGCAAATGAAAGTCTATCATGTCATTGGTCTTGTGATCCGAATAACTTGCACGCCTGTGGCTACACTGTGAGCATGCTCACAGTTCTTGAGGATTATGCTTGGAAACCAGTCGACTCATACAAAGTCAATTATCCTGCGGTGCAAGTGCCGACCAAGAAGCACCAAGTTTTCAAGTAACTGATTGGCGAGGTTACCAAATTTATTTTGCGGATAATGAACCATCTGAAGGAAGGTAATGCTGTATATTGTTACCTCTGACACTGAAGGCGAAGGAGTTTATGTTTTAACCGCTCATTGTCTGTTTGTAACTTGCAACATCGAAGATTTTTCAAGTATATTGGTCAGTCAATTTTGTTTTTCTGGATGTTTGTCTGTCTGTCTGACTGTCAATCGTCTGCAGGTCACAGTTCAAAGCCGATCGTCATGAAACTTTACCAAGTCGTAAAGGTAGTCTCAACTGAGAAGCCCATTGATTTTGAGGTCAAAGGTCATCTTCAGGACATTTTTCTAAAATCGTCATTTTTCATCCGATTTTCTTGAAAGTTGAACAGGATTTGCATAATGAGTCACTGAAATGGGAAACCAACTATTTTTGAGGTCAAAAGGTTGAAGGTCAACTGAAGGTCAAACTTCTAAAATCATCACTTTCAATCTGAACAAGCTCAAATGAGCTCAGATCCTCGTCCTCTAAATGATGACGTCATAAAAACGAATATGACGTCATTGTGATGTATCAGGTTTGCGATAAATTATCTCTGCTAATGCTTGATTCCTGCAAACAAAATTCAAACAGCTTGCCTAGTTTCGGAGATAATGGTATAGGCGATTTCCATTAGCGGTGATATTATGACGTCAACTTTTTTTCTCAGAAGAATTTCCAAAATCGGAGATGGTTACTGCCAGCGCGTGGCCTTTCTGCATATACATGGCAAGTTTCACGAAGATCCGATGAAAACTCTGGGTTGTGAAACAAAAAATGTCAAAAAATAGGAATGACGTCATAAAAATTGAAATGACGTCATAAAAATTGAAATGACGTCATAGTGATGTATCATATGCGCGGTAATTCATCTCTGCTAATGCCCTGTTCGATTCCCACAAACACAATTCAAAAAGCTTGCCGAGTTTCGGAGATAATTTTACGGCGATTTCCATTAGCGGAGATATTTTGACGTCATAACTTATTTTCCAGGAGGAATTTTCAAAACCGGAGATGGTTACTGTCTGCGCAGGGTATCTTTACATATATACACCAAGTTTCAGGAAGTTTCGATGAAAACTGTAGGCTGTGAAACAAAAAAGTCCACAAGAAGAAGATGAAGAACAACAACGTGAGTAAGACTTAGAGATCCTCCACAAGGATCTAAAAACAATCAATTTTCATCCGATTGACCTGAGCTTTGATTAAGATTGTCAATTTTAATGGTGGGAATGTTGGGTGTGTGACAATGAAGAACTGATTAAATTTTGATGAAGATCCGGATCCGACAACTAGAATTTAAAAGTGATTCTTCACTGTTGTGAGATAGGGCAAAAAACGATATAAAGTACATCTCGAAAAGTTGTGGAGGGATTGGGACGAAACTTGGTGGACACATTGGTTGTGTTACAAGGAAGAATTGATTCCATTTTGGTGAAGATCCGAATCCGGATTTGGATACAAGAATTATTTAAAAGCCAAAGTGATTCTTCACCATTGAGATATAGGGCCAAAAACGATAGAGAGAATGATATTTACCTCCGCCACCGAAGGTGAAGGAGGTTATGTTTTCACCCCTCTCTGTCTGTTTGTTTGTTTGTTTGTTTGTGTTTGTCTATCTGTCTGTCTGTCTTGTGCAGGATATCTCAAAATGTTGTGGATGGATTCGGATTAAATTTGGTGGGCAGTTTGGGTGTGCGACAAGAATGAACTGATTATATTTTGGTGAACATCTGGATCTGGATACTAGAATTTCTAAAGAGATTCTTCACCATTTAGAGACAGGGACAAAAATGATATATAGCACGATATCTCAAAAACTAGTGGACGGATTCGGACGAAACTTGGCAGATGCTTTGGGTGTGTGTCAAGGAAGAATTCATTCGATTTTGGTGAAAATCCGAATCCGGATCCAATAATTTTTTAACTGATTCTTCACCATTGAGAGATGGGGCTAAGCTAATAAATAGCACGATATCTCAAAAAGTTGTAGACGGATTCGGATGAAACTTGGTGGACAGGTTGGGTGTGTGACCGTGATAAATTTATTCGATTTTGTTGAAGATCCAAATCCAGATCTGGATACGTGAATTATTTAAATTTTAAAGTGACTCTTCACCATTGAGAGATTGGGCCAAAAATGACATATAGCAAAATATTTTAAAAATCTATTGGGCCCGATATGTTCTCGTGGATCAGGCATTACATGGCGGAGGCGTGTGCTCTACCGAGTGCCCTTCTAGCTCGAGCTGAATTGTGAGGGTCACAGTTTATGCGTAAATCAGCAACAGCCTTTTGCAGCCAATGCATTAACCTCAGCTTTGGTTGCCTTCACCTTCAGTCTGTCATATATACTGAGTGAAGCAGGAACGGGGGTCAAGGCATATGATAGAAACTGCTAAGATCTATGATCTTTGTCTTGCTAACCATCAGCAAATGGCTCAACAGCTCACTGCTGGATTTCAAGGTCAGTCTCTGAGCTTTTATCACCATCCTGAGAGGAAACGGTTTTAACTTCTGGGTTTTTTTATTGGTTCAAAACGATCTATTGTTCCACCGGTTAGTATTATCTTGACACAGAACTCGTATGCAGCTCCCTTGAAGTCGTCTGGTGTAACAACCTCAGAATAAATGCCTATTCAATGATGAAAGGATCATCCATTGATGCAATGATACTGGTGATGGCTTGAATGCTATCTTCCTCTCTTTTTTTAAACCAACATTATCAAGATCTTCTCTTGACTTTGCATTGTCATCCCTGCCTAACATTATCTTCCATACCTTTTCTATGACAGTCCTCTGATTGTGAGGCAGAATCCAATGATTGACAGCACCCTTATTCAAAGTTATGCATCTTAGCCATGCAGAGTCCCTGTTGAGTGTTGTTCATTTCACCAGTCATACTCTGTTCACAGAAAAATGGACTAAATCCAGATTGCTGCTGTCACTATCTATAAGGCCATCATATATCCGGTCATGAACGTGGTCTGGATTGTCCCTCTGCTGTATATGCATGAATATACATTGCATAATTGACACGATCATATGCAAGGTACCATGGGACCATGTAATGGAGTGTAGAGAGATGGATAATCCATATTCCAGATCTCTAGTGGCTCACAAAGTCTGACAGAGTGTTGCAACCATGTCGAGGTATTAATTCCACAAATGAAATATTGGATTCGTTTTTGTTTCTTGCGGATGGAGTCGTCATATCGGTCCAATCAGCTGTGTTAAGCCTGGTGTTGGCTTGGTGGTGAGGGTGGCTGGCTTGAAATCTTAGTGTCCTGAGTTTGAGCCCCGTTGGCCACTGAATTAACACCAAGTGGGGTTGACTCAGCCTGTTCATCCTTCAAAGGTCAGCAAAATGAGTACCAGTGTACTGGTATTGGGGCACAGCATCAGCGGCATAGTTGTGCCCCAACGAAATGATAGCTACCTGGCAGCCAAATTGCCATACGCAAGGAGGAGAAGAGCCGTGGACAGTTTTGTCGCCAACAAGTTCAGATATTGTGAGGGATGTTTCCACCTTCAGCTGCACTGCATGTCTTCGGGCTCAATGTCTTCATCATCACGAAGAGCCTCCGTTTCAGCTTCACTGCATGTTTTCGGGCCCCAATTTCTCCTTTTTTCTCCTGAAAGATTTTGTGAAGGCTTTCCATTTCAGCTTCTGTACAACTAAATATCAGCTTATGGGCATGCATACTTCCGCAGTAATGATGATCTGACACGAATGCATTAATTTGTCCAGGAAGCACAAATTCAAATTCTATCAGAACATTCAGAACACCTGAATCCCAAAACCATTTTGTATATGCCGTCAAGATAGGACATTGGCATCTGAAAATCAACTTGTCTCACCATGAACCCTTCCAGAAAAACTACAAACTGCCATCTGATCTTTTGTGCCTTGGCATAGATTGCTTGATCAAACACCGTAACAATGGTTTCCAGTTCTAGAATATCCGTGATAGCTACACTACGTAATAAAATGGTGCAAACAGTTGACACGTCATTCGGGCCGGCATCTATCACACGTGGGTAAGCAATCTTGGACACATCTTTGATGGATGATGCAATCTGACTGACTGTTGTGATTGCCCTGCTAGTGAAACTGATGCCCCCTGCTGGTAGGAGATGAAAACGAATGGGATTTTTCTGATTAATTTGTGTTTTTTTTTATTATAAATGTGCAAGTGGTGGTGGTCGTATGGTCGTATGACAGCTTAGCTGCCGGGGTGGCTATCATTTCTTGAAGCGCGACTGTGTCGCTGATGCAGTGCCCCTCTACCAATACACACACTGGAACTGGTACTCATTTCGCCGACCTCAGAAGGATGGCAGGCTGAGTCAACCTCCTGGTGTGTATTAATTCAGCGGCCGACGGGGCTTGAACTCAGGACCTTTTGGATCCCAAGCCGCCACCCTAACCACTGAGCCAACACCAGGCTTAATGTGCAAGTGAAAACCAGAAGGCATTGGTGATTTAAAGAGAGAATATCTTCAAGTAATTATAACAAAAATATTAAGTTGCCAAAGAAAATTTGCTCCAAAAATTTAGTTTGTTCATTTTGGCAAACAATTTACAAAAGCTAAGCGATATAATTTTCCCCACAGTCACTGACACCAATTTCACCTTCAAACAAACATCTCAAACTATGGATGGGTACGGTTCATCAGTCAAAGGAATTTCAGGATTGCAAAAATAAGGCGTCGATTATTTTTTTAAATACACACTTTGACAAATTTTGTCAACAAAGCTGTGTAGCTGATTCACCTATCACGGACATCTCAAATAACTATTACTTACTCACGTGTGACGTTTTTTTATACAAAGTCAACGCTCATGGAAGAGCTAAAACACAGAATTGATCAAGAAGGAACGGTACAAAGAGAGGAGGGACATATTCCCCCGACAGCTGGGTTGAGGGAAAAAAAATAGAGGGAAACGGAAGAATAAGCGATGCGGGGGAAGAGAGAATGAATGGGGAGAGGGATTAGGGGGGTACACAGCATGGACAAGATGGATACACAATCAAACTCTCAGGAAGGAAAAACTGGAAATTTGGAAAGAGTTGGGCTTGGTTTGGGGGTTGGAGGTGAGTCGTTATCCTGGATTTAGGTAGTTTCACCAGAAGGGGGTTGTGAAGGATGAGGGATACATCTGAAGGCTGAGGGATGTCACGGCAGAGGGTGGAATCATCAGCAAATGAATAAAGAGGATTTTTTCAGAGTCAGCGAGGGTTCCATTGATTCAGAGAAGACAGTCAGAGGGGTTTTGTACTCTAACCCAGTATACCATGTAAATCCCTTGAGCCTGATATTTTTATATTTGTTCTGCACAGTTAAATGCTTACAATTCAACACAGAAGACCATATGTAATACAGAGAGAACCTTTCCTTCTCAACATTTACTATCCATTCTGCAGATTTGGTTGAAGTCACACTATTGCTCACCTTCGAGAAGGAGGGAGAATTCCGGTCTCAGTGAGGGTTAGAAATCCCAGGAGTGCCGCAGATAGCACACCCGATGGCATGTCAGATAGTATTGTGAATAAAGTGGACGTACTGTGACTGTCCAAATGCTTTATTCTGGCATTTTCTCTGAAAAATTCCCATTTATCTTTAAAGGATTACCCGACGACCCGTGAGCCCGTTGGGTTCCCGTTGTGACAGCGGTTGATGAAAAAAATCATTTTCAAGAAAAATAAAGATAGCTCCAGCGAACTCTACCGCTGAGGTTGTTTGCGTTGATCAAATTCTCCCGAAGAGTACTTGACTTAATGGGGAATTGATTTTTTAATTATTTTTTTTAATTACCCGATTTGAACAAAACTTGACACTGCACACCGCAGGCGAATGGTGAGTAAAGGTGGGCCGAAAATTTTGTGCTATCGTGTATCATTTTGGCTGTATTTCGGGAATATACATACATAAATATATACAAAATGAGAGTTTTAGTAATATATAGATATGTGATACAAGATACAAATAGAAGGGCACTCGGAAGAGTGCATACCTTTGCCACATAATGTCTGATCCACGAGAACATATCGGGCCTAATACATTTTTGAGATATCATGCTATACAGTACCATGTCGTGTTTGGCCCTATCTCTCAATGGTGAAGAATCACTTTAAAATTTAAATAATTCTCATATATAGATCCGGATTCAGATCTTCACCAAAATTGAATCAATTCGTCCTTGCCACACACTCAACCTGTACACCAAGTTTCATCAGATTCCGTCCACAACTTTTTGAGATATCATGCTATAAATCGGTTTCACCCTATTTCTCAATGGTGAAGAATCATTTTTTAAATTCTAGTTTATTCTTGTTTAAAAAAAAATGTCACCAAAATCTAAACAGTTCGACCTTGTCACACACTGAACCTGTCCACCAAAATTTTATCTGGATCGATCCACAGGTTTTTGAGATATCCTGTACACAAACAAACAGACGAACAGACAGAAAGGGGTGAAAACATCACCACCTCCACCTTCGGTGGCCGAGGTAATTAGGATTAACTTTGCTTCCATTTCATTGTGAGGTTTAAAAGAGGGCACATTTCATCCTTTTTCATGTTAAACAAGTACCAATTATGATCAACAAGTCCTCCTTTGTCTGTATGAGGAGCTTGGAGGATTTTGGTGAAAATATTGTTGCATTGCCCTCACTGGTGTGGGTGTTATTGTTTTGTAGCTGCTTCATTCACAAGTAATTTCATTCCATCATTTACAATGACGGACTGATGATCTGTCCAGCCTTGTGTCTCAGCTAAATAATTTTTCAAAACTTATCATGAGTAACCCAATGCTCTGTCAACATTAAGAGATGGTGTCCCTTTTTGTCTACTTATGGTCTTCTTCAAATAATGTTTAAAATGGGCGATGTTAGTCATAATTGATGCTTCTTGCAAATGAATATGCAAGTTTCACCCGTTACCCTCCCCCCAATCATATGCTACTTTAAACCGCTGGACGGAATGAGTTGAAAACTGGTGCTTGTACTCGTGGCGTTCATAAGGAATTTTTTTTGGGAGGGGGCAGAAATTCATCCCCCTGGGGTTCAGAGTGGGGGGAACACCACAATTTTCTCTATGTCAATACATGTGGATTGGATAGCATCATCTGGTGGAAGCCGCTATCAGAAGTAATTAAATAAAACAGACAATTGAAAGTGGGACAATTAACCCATCCATAAGGATGTGCTAGTTCTGGAAATACTCTGAAGGTGGGATTCTTCCTTGATGACAGTCCCAATTTGTAATTGCTTCTGAAAGATGGAAGCCATTGTGACATGTCAACCTACACAATTTTTTTCAGTTTTCTAATAAAAGTCATTAATACAGTACGTCTCATCTCTACAGGGAACCATGGCAGTTCAATCATAAAACACCTGCTTTTCAATGTTGCTTTGTTTTCTGCATTACAACCATCAACTCTGTTGTGACTACAACGGCTCTTGGTAGAACAAAAACCTTGGCCAGGGTGAACAGTTTACATTTTGAATCCCACCGATAGGCTCAATCTGCATGTGCACCTAAACCAAAATCTAATCGGCTCATTCTTGTCAACTACCCACCCAACTCATCTACCTAGTTTTGTAATTAACCCATCCCCAACATTTTGAAGTACTGTGCGATATATCCTTTTTGGCCCGACGTCTCAATATTATGAAGAATCGCTTCAAAAATAAATAAAAATTATCGGATTAGGATCTTCACCAAAATCGAATCAATTCACCTTTGTCACACACCAAAACTGCCCACCAAGTTTCATCCAAATCCGTCCGTAACTATTTGAGATACCCTGCTCACGGAAAGACAAATAGCTAAATGGATGGACAAACAGGGGTGAAAACATAACCTCCATCCACCTTCAGTGGCAGAGGTGAAAGTTGACAGGCCTGCTTCTGTTGTGCATTTACACCTTCAAATCCTACACTGACAGTTTTGCTTTCTGTGCAGTCCTAAACAGTCAATCCAGTTTATAAGACTTATACACACACTTTCATGTGCAGCCTGTGGCTGCTGCTTGCATCATTGGTTCGGGACACAGCTATGCCACTGATGCCTCTATTACCGGTAAACTGGTGCTCTTTTCGCCAACATCACAAGGATGACGTGCTGAGTCAACTCCACCTGGTGTTAATTCAGCAGCCAACAGGGCTCAAACACAGGATCCGAGGATCCCAAGCCAGACATCCTCACCGCTTAGCTAATATCAGGCTTCCATAAGACTGTTTAAACACCACCTGTGTTGAACTGAAATACTTCCTAAACTTTCATTGCTGTAATTAAATTTAAATGAAACTGGAAGGGCACTTGGTAGAGTGCATTCCTTCGCCCTGTATTGCCTGATCCACAATAACATATTTGGCCCTATACATTTTTGAAATATAGTGCTATACTGTATATCGTTTTTGAGCCATACCGCTCAATGGTGAAGAATCACTTTAAATTTTCTAGTAGATCCAGATCCGGATCTTCACCAAAATCGAATCAATTTGTCGTGGTCACACACCCAACCTGACCAAGTTTCATCTGAATAACCTGACACTGACTCCACAACTTTTTGAGATATCCTGTACACAGACAAACAAACAGAAAGGGGTGGAAACATAAACTCCTTCACCTTTGGTGGCGGAGGTAAAAAGGTTAGATTTTGGATAATTGGCCTTTTCTTATCCAAGAGTATCAGAAGATTTTGTGGTGTTGTACAGCCAATTACAGTGGGTGGGATGAGTCCTTGCATTCGTTCAAAAGCAAAGCCCTGATTAAAATCAATTACCCCAAAAACCTAACCCATTTTTACTTCCGTTAAATTACCATATTTAAGGTTCCTAAAATAAAATAAAAAAACCACACACACAAAACTTGGAGGAAGTTCCATCACTTCCCAGAGCACTCTGGGTACCAGAAACACCACAACAACGATGCAATCTTTTTCATGGCACTCAGAAAAGCATTTCCTCAAGAGCAATTTCCTCCTCCTCCTCCTCCTCATGGATGCCAAACTATGGAGAATGTCTGTGCTCTTATCCTTATAAATTCTGAACATCAAGCAGGGAAGCAGCGCGTACCATTTTTAAAGTCTGTGGTATGACTCAGCCAGCGTTTGGAACCACCAACCTCCCAGACTCAGAGAAGACACTCCAAGTCTGGTGAAATACTGACCCGTACTTGCATCATAACATTTGTACACTAAGAGTACACCATGACGACGGCACAGCAACGTGTTTCACAGAATAGAAGAAGGGAGATTTGTTGGACAGTTATTGAAAAACAAAATTAATTTACAGGTTTCGAGGAAACATTTATGCATGTAATTTCACGACATAACATTGATCACGTGGATCTACCATGCGGTCAAGATGAACCATCTTTTCCAGACTCAAATCTTGCCAAATATGTTTCAATGATGCTCATGGCCTGCACGTGCAACAAAATTTCCTCGAAGCTATCTCGCCTGAGTATGAATCTCGACCCAGGTGTAAACTGTCATCTGGTGTTTCACAGGAAGGATGATTCATCAATGTGTGTGCTGTCTCTCGGATTGACCTCAAACTGGATGCCCTATCTTAGTTGGTGGACGTTAAAGATCCCACCGTGTCTTTTGCGAAGAGTAGGCATGCTATCGCCAGCAATGTGTCCAATTTCTGAATACCTGTTAAAATAACTGATAGTCGAGAGCACTACATCAGTGGCACAACAGTCAATGATGCTACCCCACAGCTTGTTTGAATAAGAAGAAAGAACAAAGAAGAAGATTGTTTGAACGAAGTCTTTCCAAGTCATTCTAAGTCATAAGTAAGAACTAAGTCATCACAATCTTCCCTTTAAATGTGTAGCGTTTTATGATGGTGCTGGTGTTCCTGCACAAAGGTGGACTCAAGATAAATCTTCGGATGTTAGGTGCTGAGAATGATCACTGGCTTGTTGCATCCGTGGTAGGCGTAACTAAGATGAGCGATACCAGTGACGCAACCTCAGGCATTAAGACTTCTGACACATTAATCCACTATTTCTGTCAATGTCTTCTGTTTATTAGTGGTGAAGTGTACTCTCAATAACTGCTGCAGAACTGCTTTCTTGCTGCAGAGACTTGCTCAAATGGTCACTGAAGCTCAGAACCTGTTCACCAAACGCTATCCTAAGTAGGATATATAAATTATGACATCTGGACCTTTATAGATTTGCATTTGGCTGATATCTCAGGAACATACTAGGCTATTTAAGTACTTGAGTCAAAGCTTCTTTTAATAGAACATTGTACTAATTGTCAGGATGCTCAGCAGCGATAACACTATCGCTGTTCAATGTGTGGGGCACAATGTACGAAAGCCAAATTCTCCACCTTTTTGTACTTTGATGATCATTTCGCAGTGTTGCAGAATAGAAGCTTGATGAGCTCCGAGATTGTATCCAATGCATTTTTTGCATATTTTACTTGTCTTCTGACATCTTGACAGGTCCGATTCAGAGAATGGCCGCACCAGGAGGTGTAAAGAGCACGGAGCTCAATGGTCAGCAATAGGAACAGCAACATAACATTGGCCTCTGTTGTCATTAATCTTTAAGCTCGTGCAGGCATTGGCATCTTTGATGATAGCAACAATTGTATCTGCATCTGATCAGCAGGAGGAATTCCATCAACTCGATCAAATGTTAATCTGGCTGTAGATCTTCAGCAACACAACAAAGAACAAAAACACAATTGCTCTATGAAAATGCTATCTATTGTCTCATCGACCGTGATCATAAATTTTGCTTCGACGGAGATTAAATCCCATCAAGTTGAGAATTTAATTTTGCATGTTTTTTTTTTTTTTTTCTAGTCTGGCCTCGGTGTCTGTATGCTTTTCCAACTAGTGCAGAAAATTGCAATGAAACTCACAAACGAGGCTCAGCTGCTGAGAAAAGTTTCCATCATTCTCCCCAAGATTGCACGATGAGCCAAGAAGAGGAAGGCCTTGGCCTTACAGTCATAGAAACGTCATAGCGGACAGAATCCACAGGAGGTTTTCACAGCTCTTTTTGTTTTCTACCATCAACCATCCATCTAGTAACTCCCCAATGTATGTGGTTGTTGCCTGAAAAATTATGAATTTCACACAGCTTCATTGCGACAAGATTTATCATGCTTTGACGGGATATGTGTTGCTGCTTTCTCATTCTGAAAGCTAAGTGTGATGAACACAACCTCAGCATCATGTGCTTGCAGGAACTGGGACTTGGAAGCACTGTGTGGCAGAAGACTCGATCAAATTATTGTCGTGGATCCAAGGAGTGTCGTCGAAACATCCGTCTTGAAAAGAATGCTGCACAACTTTCGTTTTGCACAAAACTGCTTTGGAGAGTTACACGATCATTCATGACTGGTATGTAAAAAAAACCCAATTTTCCAAGGATCAAGCCAATGAATATTGTCCTTCTGAGTCGGAAACACAGTGGATCACTGTGTGTCAGGCAACTTATTCTGTCCTTCCATTGGTGGTGTGCTGTGCCGCTTGAGCGGGTAATATTTGATGATAAACAGGAAGGTTTAACAGTCGCTTGCTGTACTGTGTGCCATGGTGCAACTTCACTGTTTCGTTTCTATAGCAAGTCGACAATTCTACTTGCTTTTGGAACAGAACCCCAGTATATCAGCAAGGATTGTTGATGATGTGGTACAAGGCTTGCTTTCTTCTTTGCTTGCTGCATCACATAAATGACAACTAGACCTTGACTTGAAAGCAAACACAGCAGAACAGAGAGGCACAATGCTTCAGTTTTATGTGCTGTAATGAAGGTTTTGTGTGGCACATATTCTGGACTTTCAGTTAGTTTAGGCTTATGCAAAGTTAGACATATAAAAACCATATAAACATCTTTGACCTGGTGAAACGGATTGAAGTACAAAATATCTGCAATGAATAAATGATGTGGATCATGTCAGTTTGCTGTCTTTCATGCCATTAAAGGTGTCTGGATTCAAGTCTACCACTGATATCACGTAATAGTGAAACTGAACAAAAATGACAGGAAGGAGAACGACTCGAAAGTAGTTCGGCCATGGCCGCACCGGTGGTACATGTTCCGAAACCCTTGCTTAACCCCACAAAGTGCCACCATGATTTAGAGTGTGGTACCCACCTTGGAGGCGTGGTCACATTGGACATTGGTCACATTAATCAAATGTATTGAAGCTTGTAAAACGTCAATTTTTTTTTATTAACTATCCTATGGTTGGGTAGATCTATTTTCAAAGAAAGAGAAACTCTACAACATATTGTCATCATAATTTGTAACTTCGATTCCCCCCCCCCCGCCCTCCTTTTTAGCTTCACAACATTCTAAAAATGGCCCTTGTATATTTGATGATAATTATCTCCATCACCGAAGGTGGACGTATCATGGAGGTTATTTTTTTTCGCCCGTTTGTCTGTCTGGCTGTGAGCAGGATATCTTAAAAAGTAATTTAGAGATTCGGACGAAACTTTGTGGACAAGTTGGGTGTGTGTGTGTGTGTGTGTGTGTGTGACAAAGATGAAATGTTTCGATTTTGGTGAAGACTCCGGATACGAGTATTTTTTTTTAAATATCCGGATACGTTCCGGATCCGGATAGGAGTGTTTATAAAATTTTAAGTGATTCTTCACCATTGAGAGGTAAGGCCAAAAACGATATATTGTGCAGTGCCTAAAGAAAGTATTCACACCCCTCAACTTTTGTCACATTTTGTTGTGTTACAGCCTGAATTTTAGATGGATTAAACAAAAAAAAATTGTCACCAATCAACACAAAATCCCCCATAATGACGAAGGTAAAAGCACATTTTAAGAAATTTTTACAAATTAATTAAAAAATCGAAAGCTGAAATGTCTTGCATCAATAAGTATTCAACTCCCTGACTCAATACTTTGCAGAAGCGCCTTTGACAGCGATTACAGCTTCAAATCTTCTTGGGTATGTCTGTATCAGCTTTGCACATCTGAATTTGGAGATTTTCTCACATTCTTCCTTGTAAGTTTGCTCAAACTCTGTCAAGTTGGATGGGAAGTGTCGGTGGACATCAATCTTCATGTCTTTCCACAGATTCTCAATGGGATTAAAGTCTGGGCTTTGACTGGGTCACTCAAGGACTTTCCTTGTTCTTAAGCCAGTCCAGTGTTGCTTTGGCTGAATGCTTGGGGTCATTGTCCTGTTGGAACATAAATCTTTGCTGTAGTCTAAGGTCTTCTGCACTCTGAAGCAGGTTCTCCTCAAGGATTTGCCTGTACTGCATTTGGTCCATTCATTGTTCCCTCTCCACTTACAAGTCTCCCAGTCCCTGCCACTGAAAACCATCCCAATAGCATGATGTTGCCACCACCATGCTTCGTGGTAGGGATGGTGTAAGATAGGTGATGAGCTGTGCTCAGTTTCCACCAGACGTCACGCTTTGCGTTCAGGCCATACAGTTCAATGTTCATCTCATCAGACCACACGATCTTTTTCCTGATGCTCTCGGTGTCTTTCACGTGCCTTTATGCAAACTCCAGGTGTGCTGTCATGTGCCTTTTTCTCAGGAGTGGCTTCCATCTGCCCACTCTCCCATAAAGCTTTAATTTGTGAGCCGTTGCAGAGATTGTTGTCCTTCCCACAGTTTCTCCCATCTATGCCAAGAAACTCTGTAGTTCTGTCAGAGTGCTCAGTGGGTTCTTGGTCACGTCCCTGACCAAGGTCCTTCTTGCCTGGTTGCTTAGCTTGGTTGGATGGCCAGCTCAAGGAAGAGTCTGGGTCGTTCCATATTCTTTCCATTTCCTAATGATGGAGCTCATTGTGCTCTTGGGAACTTTCAACACTCTAGAAATTGTTTTATCCCCTTCCACAGATCTATGCCTCCTCACTATTGTTATCTCGGAGTTCTACGGACAGTTCCTTGGACCTCACGGTGGAGTTTCTGCTCTGACATGAACTGCAACTATGGGACCTTATATAGAAAGGTGTGTTTATTTCTAAATAATGTCCAATCAATTGAATTGGCCACAGGTGGACTCCAATCAAGTTGTAGAGATATCTCAAGGATGATCAAAGGAAATTGGATGCACCTGAGCTCAATTTGGAGTGTCACAGCAATGGGGTTGAACACTTATTGATGCAAGACATTTCAGCTTTATATATTTTTAATTAATTGGTAAAAATTTCAAAAAAAATGATTTCACTTTGTCATTGTGGGGTATTTTGTGTAGATCAGTGACAAAAAATTTAATCCATTTTTAAATTCAGAATGTAACACAACAAAATGTGACAAGAGTCGGGGGATGTGAATATATTCTGAAGGTACTGTATAGTATGATATTTCAGACAGATTTGTCAAAACTTAGTGGTGGACAAGTTGCATGTGCAACAAGGACTAATTGATTCGATTTTATTGAAGATCTGGATCTGGAACCAGCCAATCAGTGGGATGCAAAAACGTAAACTGTTTCGCCTGGCAGAGGTATGTGCTCTACCGAATGCCATTCGAGTTATATATCTTTTTCTTTCCGTTCTAATCATGAATGGATGCAGAATTTTGTGATAAAATAAAGCCAACAGTATCCTCAGGAAGCTGAGGATAAAAAACCTCTGAACAATCTGTTTTGTTGTTAATTAATCATCTTTGAGCCTTAGTCTCCATAAGTCTTAAAAAGCACTAACATTAAAACTGTCTGCAGTTCCTGATTGGTTATCTGTCGAATGAAGCCATGTTTAAGATAGGTTGATGTTAAAATGTCAAGAGTTTAAACCGTTTTTTTTTTAATTTAAAGCATATCCCATATTTTCCTTCTTTCACCCATAGTTACAGGAGTGGGAGGGTATGGAACTTGGAAGCAGCAAAAAAAAGTAACAGCTTTGCTTTAGAAGCTTAAGGATTGTGTGCCAAGACAGAATGCAGATTTGAGTTCTTTCGATTGGACCATAACACATGAGTTGAGATGGCCAAAAAATATTTTACCAAGACGTTTCATTGCCATAGTTTTTGCGTGCAGGTGGAATTAAATTCATCTCAGTCATACCAAGAAAAAGAATGTACTGTCAAATACAACAAATCCGTTTCTATACATTGTATCCTGCAATAACTATGTATCCTGCACTCGGCAAACAACTATCCACCCTAATACTTTGATAGTCTCAGTTATATTAGACCTGCAGTAACTACAGCCTTGTTACTAATGTATGTGAAAACCTTTGTTGTTTTGCAAAGCAAAAAAAAAATCAATCACCAAATGCAAAAGAGTGACAGAGTGTTCCCGTAACGAGATGTTATGACAGTCCAAGAAACACCACCTTTAAAATATCTTTCATGATATGAATACATTTCATTCAAAGAGAAGATATTTCCTCACTCATCATGTATACTTACATGTTGAAAAAAATTGCAAAGAAAAACCCCCTGCCATCTCCTCGACTATTGTGAGCATCTTCGTGCTTGAGGTTTTTGAATGCCCTTCATAATGTTCATAACATGTCTGTGCAGTATAGATATATATATATATATATATATATATATATATATATATATATATATATATATATATATATATATATATATATATGTTTAATAAACAGGAATAAATTCCTGCGTGGGGCTAGTGTGAAAAAATTCTCACAACCTGGGACTCAAATCCAAGTACCTCATCACTTACACAGTGACAACCCACTGAGCTATTCAGTCTTCAGGATATCCTGAGATATTTCTCACACTAACACTGCAAGCCACAGTATATACATATATATGCAGGGGAAGTGGTACGGTGGGAGTTGGAAGGAGGGGGAGGGGTTCAGTGGAAGCCCGTGGGGGGGGGGGGTGTTGAGGTGGGAGTCTGAAGGGAGGGGAAGGGGTGGGGTGGGAGTCTGGAGGGGATGGGGTGGGTGTCCAGAGGGGGGATAATCATGATTATTACTACTATTATTATTATTATTATTATTATTATCTACAGCATGATATTTCCCTGTCTTTTGGGAAAATGACCACAGCAATGCAAAGAGGTATTGTGGTGTGACCCTTTTGCAGCAATTCCCATCTCCTGCAGTCCAAATTTTGCTTTGCCACAGGGATGAATCCACATCGTGTGGATAGATATACTGTCAAATGGCAAGATTGTCGAGATGTACTTTTTTCATCTCACATTATCAATAATCACAGGCAGGTTCTGAAGCAGTCTCCATTGGCTACCAGTCACATTTCCCCATCCCCCATCAATTCCCACTCCCTTTATTCCTGATTCCTCCTGTGAGCAGCAGACAAAGACTTGTGACCTGATACTGGAGCCAGCTTCAGAGTTGGAGGGGATAAGGATAATGGCAGAGAGCAGGAAAAGAAATGGGAAGAAAATAGCTTATTGTTATTCCATCTCTCTCTTCCATCTCACACACACACACACACACACACACACACACACACACACACACACACACACACACACACACACACACACACACACACACACACACACACACACACACACACACACACACACACACACACACACACACACACACACACACACACACACACACACACACACACACACACACACACACACACACTCGTTCTGATGAAATTGCGAATTTACTACATGGGTCAAGCGTGTGTTGAGTGTCGACAACACTGTCTCATTTAGGCTGAACCGTAACCACCTTAAGGCCCAGTGGACTGGTCGTCCCCACCATGAACTCTCAATGGGTCGGCTCATGAATGAATAATATACAGAGTTAGTCATTTGCAAAGTAAAATCAGTCACTTTGTTTGTTTGTTTTTTCTTCTGCCATCCGTTCAAAGATGTGTACAAACATCATTATTCACAAATCTGCAACGAAAATTAAATTTCAAATGTATTTTCTAATAAGGATGTGGTGATTAAAAAAATAAAAAAATAAAAAACATGTATGATTTGAAAGATTTCTTGACTATCAGACTTTTTCTTGCTAAATTGTTTCCTGATTTTTTTTCATTTCAACCATAACCTTTTCTGGTACAACTCAGCAAAATAAATCTTCAGACAAAAAGGAGTGAAAGGAAAGGTTTACAAAAAAAAAGGCATTATTGAAGCAGGTGTCTGCGCCTCACAAATCCTGATCCACACAAAGCGGGACAGATGGAAAGCAAAGCAATATTGGCCCGTCAGACCTGCTGCTGCTCACACACTAACCCCCACCTGCTTCCACTTCCCTTCCACATAAATGGCCCTCATGTCCCCTCCCCCTTCCCCTTTTCTCCCTTCTAACATTCTCTTCGTTTTTTACTACACCACCACCACCACCCTCTTCTTTTCTTCTCAATTTTGCTTCTTCAAGGGTTACAACATATTTACGAAACCACTATTTGATATGGATTGAAGCTCCTGGAAATGCTGGATAACAGAGGGCAGAGGATTCGTTTGACTGATAATGGGGTAGAAGTGCATAATCAGGCATAAGATGTATGGACAAACAAGATTAGGTCGAAGAAGGGAGGATTACAGCATCGGTGGCAAGTGACCCGCATTTCATGGATTTTTGCCTGTTTTGTTTTTGAAAAGCCGCAGACCCATTTTAGTGTTGCCAAACTCTGTATTGGATGGTTGGTATAAGTACGATCAATTTTTATAAAACGCAATGTTTCACTTCCATTCCACTCGCAAGGATTGACATGCAGACTAAAAGACCTGTAGCGAGCTGTCACCAATATGCAAGTTATCGCTCTCATCAATTGGCTGTGTAACGTCATGAGCTTTCCCTCACCAAAGGCCAGGTCACCGCCCTCCAGGATTTCATGCACAGTGTCACTTCACTTCCGATCACGTCTAATAAATAAATAAAAATCTGCTTTCGATTCCTACCAACCCGTTTTTTTGTCACCTCCAACTTGCCACGTTTGTTACGAGTCAATACAATGTGTGCCTTTGTTGGTCAATGGTTAGGCCTGAAGTTCAAAAGGTCATATTTCTCAAAATTTATTGAAATTCACATGCTTTCTCCAATACCATCTGGAAAAAAATATAGCATATTTATGTATGTACAGTATGTGTGGATGTCTGTCCACTCTTTACTCATTGGTTGGACAGCTGGCCTGACACCACCAACAATTGTGATGTGAAAAAAAGAATCATACGTCCGCCATGTTCGTAAGCCTAAGACATCTTGAGAAGTGTCATATTCACGTTCGCCATGCACTTCATATAGGTTTTCCATCCGGTGTAAAACAACCCAAGCGACTGTTAAAAGGACCATGAAATATTGAAATGTTGGAGCCAACGGACGTCATGGAATGGACCTTGTGATGGTGACGGTGCAAAAAACCTCAGGCTTCAGGAATCTGGTGTCAGCCAATGTGCCAGTGCAATTTAAATTATCCGAGATATATATATATATATATATATATATATATATATATATATATATATATATATATATATATATATATATATATATATATATATATATAACCATGATGTGTCATATATGCACAAAAGCAGTACGCATGTTTTTGCTTCATGCACGTAACCGTTTCTTTTTTAATTTTCGGGAGCGATTGAGGCAGCGGTCTGTTGCCTATACACCACCCAAATAAAGGGATGCGTCAGAAGAATGTGTTGCATGCTTGGAACAAGATTGCCCTCATAGGGTGGGTACTCCGCTAGTAGTTTTAACAAGGAGACAGAAAGCAAAGTAATGTTGGCCAGTCAGACCTCCTAGTCCTGGAAAATTCATTTCAAAGTCGAGTGATTTGAGCAATACAGGTAAATGACAGCAAATACAAGAGAGTTCAAATGTTTTCCTCTGACTAACACAACTCAGCAGAGATTTGAGTCTTTTTCTCTGTAATTTACAGTCAGTTTTACAATATTTTTTTCCCAGTGGAATTTTCCCCTTTGTTTTTCAAAAAAAAATTCCTGTTATTTTTACAATATATAATTTTTTCCCCCTTCTAAATAAGTCCGTGTAGTTATATACAAATAGAAAAGTAAGGTCTGCTCTTGCATTAGCATTGGTCTTTCTCCTTAAAGAACTATGTGTTCCAAGTACTTCATCCTCAATTTAGAAGTTTTCCACACCACCAATACGCAATAACCTACTCTTGCAAAGAACACAGTGGGATTTTTAACATCCACAAGCAAATGCCAGCAAGACAGGACACTCATTTATGTAATGCCCTGCTTGATACAAGATATAAGCATAAGGAATGTTAACAAGGATACTGCAAGTGTAAGGAAGGTTAAGATATACAAGGGATGTTAACACAAGAGGAGACAATTTGGTCCATCTTGGCTGCACTACATCAATGCCAAAATAATCAAATATATCAGTTTATCGATTCAAATTTCCTGAAGGGGTGGGGGAGAAACATTTTGGAGGAGAGAGACAGGCACAGGAACATCACCATGGTGACATGGTGATGTTCCTGTGGAGCAAGTGTATGTACATATAAAGCATGATACGGTATATTTGAAGGTTTGTGGGGATGTAAGTACAATGAAGACTTATTTTTTTTTAAAAGATTTGTAGACATGGTCAAGGCTTGTGGAAGAGCTAGAACACAGAATGGATCAGGACACAACACAACAAAAGGAACAGCAGGAGAAGGTGGAAATGCCAACTGCAGGACAGAGGGAGAAAATAGATGAAACCAGACAAATAAGGGATGCAGGCAACAATGAGGGGAAAGAGAGGACGCAAAGAGTGGCCAAGATGGATACAGAAGCAAAGTTTTGGGAAGGGTGGTGGTTTAACAGGTGCAGAAAAAAATCATGGTTTCGGATGGGGTGTGATTTGAGATGGTGGTGAACAGCTGTCTTGAAGATCTGGAAGGAAGAATGAGATTGAAGAGTGTGGAGGTTGGTTCCACTGGTGGGGAAAAACAGAAACAAATGAATGGAGGTGAGCTGTGGTTTTGGATTTTGTCAGTTTTGCTCGGAGGGGTTGATGGTGGACCGCATGGGTCTGGCACATACCTGGGGGGACAAAGCATGGATAAGGTAGAGGGTTCAAAACCAGAAAGGAGGTGGAAGAAGACAGAGAGACCACCAACCTGTTGGTAATGGTGAAGTGATAGGCCCATCGACTCAGCTTCATCACAAGAGATTCCAATAATCTTGAAAACCTTGGTTTCCATGGCATTATGCTGAACAAAGTGTGAGGCAGGGGAGCCACCCAGAGGGGACAGCAGTATGCCATCAATCTGTGGATGAAAGACTTGGCAGTTCATAGGAGCTCAGGCGTGCCAAGGAATGACTTTGCATGATGGAGGATGCCCAGTTGGCATCTGGCTTTGGAGGCCAACTTTGAAATTTGGCTTGTCCAAGAAAGATCATGGCTGAGAGTGAGACGAGAGTGAGACGAGAGTGAGACGAGAGTGAGACGAGAGTGAGACGGTGAGAGAGTGAGAGAGTGAGAGAGTGAGAGAGTGAGAGAGTGAGAGAGTGAGAGAGTGAGAGAGTGAGAGAGTGAGAGAGTGAGAGAGTGAGAGAGTGAGAGAGTGAGAGAGTGAGAGAGTGAGAGAGTGAGAGAGTGAGAGAGTGAGAGAGTGAGAGAGTGAGAGAGTGAGAGAGTGTGAGAGAGAGAGAGAGAGAGAGAGAGAGAGAGAGAGAGAGAGAGAGAGAGAGACCGAGAGGGAGAGAGAGAGAGAGAGAGAGAGAGAGAGAGAGAGAGAGAGAGAGAGATATATCTCAGGATTAAAAGACATTCAAGGTGTTTGACCAGTTTTTTATTTTGTCAAGATCTGATGAGGGGGAAGAGGCTGCTGCCTATTTGTCTGAAGGATGAGGGACGTTACAGCAGACGGTGGGGTCATCAGCAAAAATATAAAGAGGAATTTCCAGAGTCAATGAGATCACTGATGAAGATTAGGAATAATATGCAGTCGAGAATGCTGCCTTGGGGTTCTCCAGCTTTGACAGGGAGAGAATAAGAAAGGGTTCCGGTGGCGGCTTGGGATCCTAGGGTCCTGAGTTCAAGCCCCGTCGGCCGCTGAATTAATACACCAGGGGGTTGACTCAGCCTGTCATCCTTCCGAGGTCGGCGAAAATGAGTACCAGTTCCAGTGTGTGTACTGGTAGAGGGGCACTGCATCAGCGACACAGTCGCACTTCAAGAAATGATAGCTACCCCGGCAGCTAAGCTGCCATACACCACCAGAAAGGGTTCCGTTGAGTCACACGTTGTCTATGGGAGTGGATGAAGTCAGAAATCGAATAGTGGAGTTGGCCTTGAATTCCATAGGCAGACAGTTTGGAGATGAATGCGGGATGCCCGACTGTATCACAAGCTCGAGATATGTCCAGAGAGACGGCCCTGGTCTCATGTCTGATATTGAGTTTCTACGATAAGGTTTCTACAACAAGGAATTAATTTTACAAGACTCGCCAATCACGTTCCCCCACCCCCTTCACAGACATAATAATCACTACACAAGTATACAATCAGCTATCCATACCAAAGCTACTTACCTACCAGTCCTCCAAATGCACACATACCCAGCTTCCCATCTATCCGTCATGCTTCTAGGTATCTATATAATTCCAGTTTAAATCTATTTAGTTTCTGCTGCCAATATCTTTTGAGGGTGACCATTCTATTCATAAACTACTCTGTGAGTGAAAGACTCCTGCCTTACTCTCATCTTAACTCTTAAACTATGGACCCTTGTCCTGTGAGTGTCCATTCTGCTGAAAAACTTATCTGTGTTTATTTTGTCTCTCCCATTCATTATCCCAAACAACTCTATCAGATCCCCTCGTCATCGGCTCCTTTCTAATGTATAGAGTCATGCCTCCTTCAGCCATTCCTCTTAAGTTTAGTCCAGCTAACCCGGAAATCAATCTGGTCACTCCATGCTGAAACCTCACTTTTAGCATTAGCTCTGTCCTTGCTCATATTTGGCAAACAAAACTGTATACTATATTCTCACTAAATTCCTTTTAAGCATTAACATTACCTCTTTTGTTTGATAATGTATCCTCCACCCTCTGTGAATACAAATCAAAAACACTTAGCTTTACCTATAACTGCCTTTCATTGTGCTATCTGCATAACCCCCATATCTATTACCACCCACAGATTCTTCTCCGATGTGATACGCTCCGAGACTGCCTCTTGCATTATGTAGTCCACATTTTCATTATTCTTGCCCAACCCCAGCACCTTAAATTCCTAATGTTAAACTGCATCTGCCAATCTTTTGCCCAATCTATGAAAGTTTCTCGCCTACCAATGGCCTACCCTTCGTGACAGACACCTGCTGGCAGACAGGCATGTTTTTATAACCCTTTAAAAAGGATGCCAGAATAGGTCTTCAGCAGGGACAATTTCACCTGCAACACATTACGCATACAAGATACGACCTATTATATTATAAATTCGGCAAACGAAACATGTTTTATTTGAGAGTTGAAGATGAGTACAGGCTTTCGTTTAGATATGTTTTGTTGTTGTAATTGTTTGCAATTCATTCTTGAATGGGTAATCTTATCTATGGTTCATCTTAGGCTAACCATCTTTGTGATATAACAAACATCCCATTTAGTGGGAGGCTCCAGATTCACATCCAAACAATCACAGCATTAGCTCCACAATTATAAATATTAATCCTTTCAGTCAATTTCATCCAAAATAATCTTCTTTGGATTTTGATGTGTGGATTACGGTGGCCGTGCAGGATGCCTGAATTTTTACCCCACGCAAGCGAAGCGAAAAGCGGAGTAAAGCAATTGGTTCACTTTGTCTGCTTGTTTATCCTGTCTCCAAACATCAGTTTATGATCAAGGAACAACTTACAGTAATTTCAATATAATGTTATATTTTGAACACGAATCGTAAAACAAACCTGTGGTTTAGCAGTACTTTGGCTCTAAATTTGTTCCGATCGCGCATGCGTAAAAAGGAGCTCGATAATTGCTTTATTCTCTCTACCTGCCTGGCAGTGAAAGAAAATTGAAAATGATTCCAAACAGCAAAGTTACTGTTTTTAGGGTCATCATAAAGGACATAAACAATGAAGAACTAAAGTAATGTGTTAAATAAGATGGTGTAAAAGATGCCATAATCAATGGCAGTAAACTTCTGAAAAAAATGTTTTCTACAACCTTTAAAATCTTAATTTGATTTCAATTGAATTATATACTGTACTTGAACACTGTAGAACACAAGTCGCCTTTTTGGCACTTTCAAAAATCTTTATATAGTGGTAATTGGACAAAATATGATGGCATTTTACATCATCTCGACCAATGAAATTTGCAACTTGCAGACCCCACCCATGTCCTTTTGTTCTCAAGACTGCGCAAGGTAAAGTATTCTATGAACTCTCTAGTTTGTCTTGTTTCTCAAACCATTCCTCTACAATGTTGGGACTGCAGATAGTGCCATGTTTTTAAAGAAGCTTATTTTGAAATCAAGGTAAAAATACAGTATTGTTAAGTGGATATAATAAGCATCGATGTTAAAAGAGACTAAAGCAACACAATGTCTTTCAAAATATAATGAAGGAGCCCAGCGCATGTCCTACAATTTGTCAGCATCTGTGATATCTCTTGTGATATCTCAGAAGCAAAGCAGACTTGACCCCAGCTAGTATTTGGATAGGATACCTCCATTAAAGATTAACACCTCAATTGATAATAGAAATTGATCAAAACTGCCATTCTGGTGTATTTCAAGAAGGGAGAACAGCATCTCAAAGCACAATGTTTGGATTGGAATGCAAAGCTGAATGTCCTGTCTGCATTAAGGTTGCCTGTAGATTAAAACTAGATATTCAAGTTAATTCAAAAAAAGGAATGTCGATGAAAGATAAAACTGTGGCAACAGGATTTCAATTTATAAAGAGAAGAAGCTTGATCATTGTAGAGTGTAAACAGACAGGAGAGTGTAAACAACACTGACATATTATGCCAAATGACCACCTACAGCTAAACCTCCTTGTATTTATACGAGATCATGCCACCCACATACAAGGGTATCAAACGTCATTTGTCCAGGTATTAAGAATATTAAGAATCAGAATCTGCTGGTGACCTGTTATTTAATGTGAAGTATTGGTGAGGGTATTACTCATATTTTTAGCCTTACAGAAAAGTGACTCAGGTAAGTAAAAAAAAAAGATATGCATGAATAGCAATGGTACAGTACATGTTCACCAAAATGATGCTCAAAATGCCGCCTTTGCACACTTACCTTTTGGGGTTTTCTTGAGTAACCTTGAGGCCATCATTCAAAATCTGGACCAACGTGATAAGCTACATTCATAACAAGTCGAGGTACATTAAAAGTACCCCCCCCCATGATAAATAAATAAATAAATAACATACCCTCCAGCGTATGACATTGCCGGGGCACCCTTGGTGCATGGTGATGCCGCCGTGCAGCGAATGGAGACGGAATTTGGAGAGGAGCGGTGTACAATAATTGATTGATTAATTGCATAATTAAAATAAATAAATAATAATCGTTAAAGAATTAATTTCTTAATCAATTGGCTAATAGCATTCCAAAACCACCACTGTTTCATCCGAATCTGTAAATTGTTTAAAATTCAGTAATTCATTGAAAAATGAATAATTGATTGATTAATTGATCGATAGATAAATCAAAAATACTCTTTATGGCCAAATAACTTGGTCAGTCATGTCCAAATATCAGTTTCCCAGCTCAAAAGGTGCCTGAGATATGGCCCGAATGAGAAAGAAAATAAATAAGTAATTAATAAATCGATAATAATTAATATAAGTAATTAATGAATCAAGTGATTAATCAAAAAAATACAGTTTTTGCCAAAGTACATCTTCACTTTTGCCCCCAAATTTCAGCTTCTTAGCTCAAAAGGATGGCTGAGATATCGCTCGGCCAAACAAGAAAGAAGCCAAGAAAGCAAGAAGACAAACGGAGTAAGAACTGAGTACTCCCTTCCCTCGGCGCCCAGCGATGACGTTATGAATCACCTGGATCTGGAATTAGGAAGAAGTGGTGTACCTCAAATGGAGTAAAAACTGAGTACTTCCCTTCCTTCGGCACCCAGCGTTGACGTTATGCATCGCCTGGATATGGAATTGGGAAGGAGCGGTGTACAACAGCTGGGATGTATTTTATAAGGGCACACCAGTACATCGCAGGGTTGACCGGATGGCCTTGAAGTATGCACACTTGCCTCAAAGCTGTCTCGCCTCGGTTCGAATCCAGACCCAGCGATAAATTGTCATTCTGTGGATGGTAAGGATCCCATGTTGTCCTTCACAAAGAGTAGGTGAGCTATCGCCAGTACCATGAACAAATTCCAAAACTCCTGCCCGAATCAGCATAGAGCACTGCATCAGCGGCATAGCCGTGCTCTCAGCCAATGATGCTACCCCGCAACCTTGAGCTGCATACTTCCAAGTAATGGAGCGCAAGAGGTGCATCCTTTGCATGATGTGATGTGGATTTCAAAGGCAAAATTATGCCGATTTCAGTGGTAATCAGTTTGATCATGATTTGTCAAAAGTGATAGCAGCCTGCTGCAGAGGCAGAATCATTGGGAACTTGATCTCGCAGCAGATGTAGTTGACAGTATAGTGCAAATCACACAATACTACCTGTATTGGTGAGTGGGGATTTGGGAATGTACCAAAAGAACCTTCAAGGAAGATGTAAGATAAAATACTCATTTTAGTCCACCAAAATCTTGGCATATAAAACATAAATGTGAAACAGCATAAATGAAAATGCCCAAAATGTGAACTACGGAACCGCGTTGAACCGCTGATTTTTCTTACACCTTTCTTGAAGGTTCGTACTCTTCATTTCATCGCCATGATGTCCTGTGGATCAACTGTAGTCCATCAAGCATGGCATCATGATGAATCTTTGGCTGCACTCATATCTCATGTTACAACTGGTCGCAGAAATCTATCAGTCTGTCTGCCGCAATTTTGTTGAGAATCGGTCCTGGCGTTCTTTAAAGATCGTCCACAAGCCGGTTTCATTTCCCTGGAACTGTCTTATTTGCTTGGACTTAGCAATGTGCACTGATAACTCAGGAGAGAGCTCCATGTTTTCACTGCATGACTGCTGTCTTCTTCTGAAGTCAGCTCTTAAGCCTGCTGCTCTTCGGCCTGCTGTTCTTCGGAGGTGGTATTGCTGTACTTAATTACTAATATCTGAGATGAAGGTTTCCAAGTTATTATGAGCAGCATTCATTCGTTTTTGCAAAGTTATGAACATTGCATATTAAAGCTGGAATTATTTTGGGTTGCACTTAATAATTTCAGCGATTGCTTATAACAGTTGACAGCTTTATATAACCGTGGTATTTTTCTTCCACAGATGTCCGTCTTGGTGGACACTTATTACCTCTGCCACCGAAGGTGAAAGAGGTTATGTTTTCACCCCTCTCTGTCTGTCTGTTTGTTACTTGCAAAATCGAAGATTTTTCAAATATATTGGTCAATCGATTTTGTTATTCTGCCTGTCTGTCTGACTGTCTGTCTGTCAGTTTATTGCCTACAGGTCAGAAATTTTAACCAATCTTCACAAAACTCAACCACCTGGTCGAGTTTGTCATAAGAAAGAAGCCAATTGTTTTAGAGGTCAAAAGGTCAAAAGGTCAACAATTGAGGTGAGCTTTCTAAAATTCTCAATTTTCATCTGATTGACTTGAAATTTGAAGAGCATTTATATTTCAGGCACTGAATTCAAACAGCCAATTATTTTTGAGGTCAACATAGACCAAAAGGTCAACATCGGCCCAATGTCAACAACTATGGTGGTATTTCTAAAATCCTCAATTTTCATCCGATTGACTTGAAATTTGAAGAGGATTTATATTTCAGGTCACTGAATTCAATCACCACTTGATTACTTTTGAGGTCAACATCGGCCGTATTTCGAAAATTGTCAATTTTAATCCGATTGATTTGAAATTTGAAGAGAAGGTGCATATTTGGTCATTGAATTCAAGCACCAATTATTTTTGTGGTCAAATTTGTTTTATGGATTTTGCAAGTACCGTGTTCTGCATGACGTCTTCTTCCTGCTTGTTACTTGTAAAATCGAAGATTTTTCAAGTATATTGGTTTGTCGATTTTGTTATTCTGTCTGTGTCTGTCTGTCTGTCTATCTGTTTATCACCTACAGGTCACAAATTTAAACCGATCTTCATGAAACTTCACCAAGTAGTAGAGGTAGTCTCAACTGAGAAGCCTCTTGATTTTGAGGTCAAAGGTCATCTTGAGGTCAAATTTCTGAAATCGTCATTTTTCGTCCAATTGACTTGAAACTTGAACAATATTTGCATATTGTGTCACTGAATTGGGAAACTAACTATTTTTGAGGTCAAAAAGTCAAAGTTCAACTCAAGTTGTGGATGGATTGGGATGAAACTTGGTGGACAGGTTGGATGTGTGACCATGATGAATTGATTCGATTTGGTGAAGATGCGAATCTGGATCTGGATACGAGAATTATTTAATTTTAAAGTGCTTCTTCACCATTGAGAGAAAGGGCGAAAAATGGATATAAATCACGATATTTACCTCTGCCACCGAAGGTGAAGGAGGTAATGTTTTCACCCCTCTCTGTCTCTGTGATTGTTTGTCTGTGTGCAGGATATCTCAAAAGGTTGGAGACGGATTCGGATGAATCTTGGTGGACAGGTTGGTTGTGTGACCACGACTAATTGATTCGATTTTGGTGAAGATGTGAATTTGGATCTGGATTAGAGAATTATTTAATTGTCAAAGCGATTCTTCACCATTGAAAGATAAGGCCAAAAACGATATAGAGCATGATATTTCAAAAATGTATTGGGCCCAATATGTTCTCATGGATCAGACATTATGTGGCGGAGGTATGTGCTCTACCGAGGGCAATTCTAGTTTTCTTTTCTTTGTTTTGTTTTGAGGCATTTACACATTACATTAATAAAATGGCACATTTTATTATTGAGAAATATTGGGCAATGGCCAATTTACAGAAAGCCTGAAGGTCAAAGGGAAACGGGCAAGCAAAAACACACATACACCTTGCGAATGAGTCATTGAGTTGCAGGAATGGGAGAAGGAGAAGAAGTAAAATGCGGGAAGGGGTTAGAGAGAGTCGAAGAGATTGAGTGGATATGGGTAAAAGCATGGCATGACGATGAATGGCCCTCATGAAATACTGCAGGGAAGACACAAAGGAACAGACACAGGGAGTTGGTTCCACACATGAAGCACAGAATTGAGTGCATGAAGGAATGGAGGTGAGCATCCAACTTAATGGATGAAGAAATGGGGAGTATTGTGGTGGGGAGAAGAAGAATGAGTGAGGGTGGAGGTTTGGGTAGGGAGGGAGGAAAGGGGGTAGGAGAAAGGCTGGAAGAGGTAAGAGCTTTGTGAGCAGAGGAGGAGGGGTTACAGGAGCCAACTGCAGGTGGTGAGAAGGTTAATGTATGTCAGAGATATTTAGTAAAATTGATGAGGGAAATAGAACAATAAATGATTTTATTAATGGAAATGGTGTTTGTTTGTTTGTTTGATCCCATGATGAGAAATGGTAAATTTTGTGAATAATTACCAAAATAATTCACTTTTTATACAAACAAATAACATGTGCAAAGCTTATTAGTACATTTTCTCTGAGCTACGGCTTATATTTGAAGTTGAAAAAGAATACCTCTATTCAGGACATCCTCCTCTGTTATGATTTTCTTCTCCGTCCCAAATGGTAGAATGAAATTCCACTGATGGACTTTCTCTCTTCTTCTTACCTTCTCAATTGTTCGTGCAGAGTACACGGGACAGTGGCGGGTTTAGCTTGAATGCTGCGTAGTTAGCTGGGGCCACTTGCTGCAATTATGGCAAAGTTTTCCTGAGTATCCATCCTAATACGATGACCATTTTATTGATGTGAGGCGTTGATCAATACGTGGCTACCTCAAGTAAACTGATTGTTAGATTAAGTCACATGAAGCCCTTTATGTATGTGAGGGCAAGTGTGGGGTTTCTGGAATACATACACAATATAATATGGCACTTTCAAAATGACATATTCCACCACAAATTGCTCATGCCGCCTGCACAGAATCCCCAGGAAACATTGGCATTCAGGACATCATAAAATATATTGTGCATCGGGGATAAGGATTGTTACTTAAAATGGCTCGCAAAGCTTCTGAAATAAGCGGAAAATACTTGGAGCAGTACCAGAGAGAAATGGCTATACCTCTGCACAACCAAAGACTTGGAGAACTTTCTCAGCTCGCTGAACAGGCACCTGCTCGTTGTACAAACTCCCGACTTGCAAGGCTTAAGTGGATGAGCATTTTCTTCTCAAACCCCGACAGATCGCTACCAGTGAATGGACTGTGTATCTTGATTAGATGTTTCTGAATACTAATGGGAAGGACATATCTGGGGCTTTTTTCTCAGGATAAGTTTTAAATGATATTTACTATTAATCACATTGGGAGGAGGTAGGGAGGTATGGGAACTGTGAGGGTTGTTATAAATATATTTTTTGTTTGGTTCTGGGGTCACAGAGGAAATGACATGAGATTTTTGCATCTCTTGGTAAAAGTTCAAGCGTCAGTGCGTGTGTGTGTGTGTGTGTGTGTGTGTGTGTGTGTGTGTGTGTGTGTGTGTGTGTGTGTGTGTGTGTGTGTGTGTGTTTTGGACACGTTCGGAGACAAACACTGTTTGGATATAATCACCGCAAGGACATATCTGGAGACAGAGAGATGTGTGTTTGGGTGCTGCAATGTTTTAGGAGGGGCGGAATGAAGATGAGAGAGAGAGAAAGAGGTGGGGAGAAGGGAGCCAGCAAAGAGAAAATGTTATGCTTTATGAACACCGCACATGCACACACACACACACACACACACACACACACACACACACACACACACACACACACACACACACACACACACACACACACACACACACACACACACACACACACACACCTCATGAGCAAAAGGGTTTACTATTCATGCATCATTTTGAAAGTCCAGTATTGAGAATGTCTGGGTAGCTCACGTATTGTTATGTGTTTATATTCTTACTCTATAGAGCAGAGTCTGTTCAATTGCAATTTGGCTCAATTAAGTACCCTGGTCTGTTGAGTTCAACTGTTAATAGCAAACTTCCATTCAAAGAGTAATGGGTGTGCTTGTTCTTTCAACAAATATATCAGAAGTGTAAGAAATGACAGATAGCTCGGAACTATCTTTTATTCTACGAGCCTTTCATTTGTTGAAGGATCCAGACACCTGCTTGGACTCAGCTTGAAGAAAATAAAATAAACAGTATTCTATTTCGTGTGTAGTCCATTTACACAAGGGTGGAAGAACTAATAGTGAGCAATGGGGAGGGGTTGCCTCAATATATTCCATTACTTTAATGCCAGTTTCTTCAAAATTGCATTCAAAATCCCATATCAGATTTACATAAAGTAAAAAATATGCTCCTCCATATCAGGAAAGACCAATTTTATGATATTGCAAATTTTCCCCAGAAATAAAGCATAAGCAATATTATAAATCTATTTTTGTTTATCGGTTGAGGAAGCCAAAAAGTAAAGTCCATGAAGTTCGAATCTCAACTATTCCAAGCGTTCACTAAACCACTTTTGTAGCATGCATGGATGATTAAATTCATTTACAATAATCCTCTGAAACAAAGAACCACAACAGTGACAAATAAGTGAAACACAATAATTTTAGTTGAATATGTATGAACGAAGCATCCTGGTGGACCCAGTGAACTGACAAAACATGAGGGCAAATAGCACAATTTTTTTTAAAGAATAACGAAATGGGAAAATCATACTATCAAATACTATATGTTCTGTATAAGCATATTCTGTATTTAAGAAAGTTGGCAAGTAGTACTCATCATCGTTTGTATGCAGCACAATGATGTGGGGTAGCATCATTGGCTGAGGACACAGCTAGTGCCCTCTGCTAGTTAGGGCAGGAATTTGTAATTTGTTCATGGTGCCAGTGATAGCTCACCTACTCTTCACAAAGGACACCATAGGATGTTTAATAACCATCAACTAATGCCAGCAGACAGGACACCACTTGAATTTCCATCGAAGAGACAGTATACATATTGATGAATGACCGAGCCTGTGAAACACCAAGATGACAGTTGAAAGCAGGGTTGGGATTCAAACCCAGGCTAGACAGCTTGGAGGCAAGTGTGCATGGCTCTAGGCCATCCTATCAGCCCAAAGGCAAAACAACTGACTGCATCAAACTGATGAGGAATCAGGACCTTATTCCAGAGAAGCAGTGGAAGTTCCAGAATTTTAAACAACATTTTCAAAACGATCAAAGTAGAATTGCAAAAGAAATCCAGGGACCTGGTAGCTCAGGAAGCACGCTTGATGTTTGTAAGTTATATGTTAGTTCTTAAAATCGTTTTATGCATTTGGTTTACAAGTCCCAGCAGTTTGAAAAAGTGTATGTTGAAAAGTGGTGGTTGTATTCTGGGTGTGTATGTGAACTCCACTAAATTGGGATGGCCACCTCCAACTTAGATTTTTACTTTTATGTTAAAGTGGTGAATTATTATCATAAGAAGTGGGTAAATTAGTACAGTTCTGGAGAGGACACTACTCGGTACTTATTTCACCAACCTCAGAAGGATTATCGGGTGAGTCAACCTCACCTGGTGGTAATTCAATGGGAGGGGGCTCAAACTCAGGACCCTGAGATCCCAAACCAGCCACCTTAACCACTAAGACAACACCAGGCTATAGGATTGAATAAACCAGGAGGGAACTTCATCATGCCCCCTCTAATAATGTTCCCCAGCCTTTTATAAAGCTTCTTGCTCTCTTAAAATACATAGCATATTCTGAATGAAGTTTATTTCTTTCCAAATGACTAGCATTTCCTCTGTGATTGGCCATTTTGGCATTCAGTCTTCAAATATTTGGCAGTGACGTGTTTTCATGACACCACCAGCCTCAGTGGTCAGAGGTTTTAAAGTTTGAGAGGTCGGCAGTGCGAACTATGGCCGAGTCATACCAAAGATTAAAAACGTGTGACATGGTACATGCTGCTTCCGAGCTTGACACTCAGCATTTTAAAGTAGAAGAGCATGGAAAAATTCCCATCGGTTCTAATCCATGGGAAGGAGGAAATTCCTCCTTAGGAAATGACCCGGTGGGTGCAGTGAGAAAGGCAGTGCAATTGTTGTGACATTGCTTGTTACCCAGAGTGCCCTGGGAAGTGACGGTACTTCCCCCAAGCTCAGTTACTGTATTTGTCTTGTCTAACAGTTGTGTGTTCTCTCGTCTAACAGTCTTGCCTCATGTATTCATATATATGTCCTAGTGCGTGAGATGTGTTTGGCGCAGCTCCACTATGGGCCTTAATTCCTGTAAAAAAAAACAAGAAGGGCACTTGGTAGAGCACATGCCTCAGCCACGCAATGCCTGATCCATGAGAACATATCTGGCCCAATACATTTTTGAAATATCAAGCTACATATCGTTTTTGGCCCTATCTCTCAATGGTGAAGAATCACTTTAACAATTAAACAATTCCCGTATCCAGATTCAGATTGAGATCTTCACCAAATATCATCAATTCTTCCTTGTCTCTCTCTCTCACACACACACTCACACACACACACACACACACACACACACACACACACACACACACACACACACACACACGTCCACCAAGTTTCATCCGAATCTGTCCACAACTTTTTGAGATATCGTGCGATATATCGTTTTTGGCCTCATCTCTCAATGGTGAAGAATCACTTCCGGTCGTCGGACCCGGATTCGGATCTTCACCAAAGTCTAATTGGTTTGTCTTTGTCACACACCGAACCTGTCCACAAAATTTAATCCGGATCTGTTCACAACTTTGTGAGATATCCTTAACGTAAACAAACAAACAGACAGAAAGGGGTGAAAGCATAACCTCCTTCACCTTGAGTGGTGGAGGTAATTAGAGTTCATAAACACCTTATCCTGCACAGTGTTGAGAAAAAAGGATGTGGGAAGAATCAAA
This sequence comes from Eptatretus burgeri, assembly GCF_056783735.1. Lineage (NCBI taxonomy): Eukaryota > Metazoa > Chordata > Myxini > Myxiniformes > Myxinidae > Eptatretus > Eptatretus burgeri. The sequence continues at coordinate 108,043,627 of NC_140962.1, forward strand.
TGAAACTCTTGCTTTGCGTTTCCGAGCACGAACTATGTTCATTTGTCCATGAACCTTGCATTACAGGCATGATGGTAACCACACAGCACCATGCGCCAACATATTTGTCAGAATGCAGAATCTCAAAATGGTTATTATGATGGTGTGGATGATCATTCTCATGGCTTTTCTCGTAGTTACTCTGTCCTCAGGGCATGAATATTTTTCAGTCTTGCTCAATGGAAGGGTTTTGAAAGTATCAAAAAGGCGATTTGTGTTCTACAGTGTCCAAGTATATAATTCAATTGAAATAGAATAAAGATTTTATAGGTAAAAGATTAAAAAAGGTAAAAGATTTATAGATTATATAGATAAAAAAAGAGATTTCATGTCACATTCATTATCCGTGTCTGTTGTTTGTGTCCTTTATAACGTCCTTAAAAACAGCAAGTTTCCTGTTTGGAATGATTTTCTATTTTGTTTGACTGTCAGACAGGAAAACAGAGCAAAGAAATTATCTCGCTCCTCTCTGCGCATTTGTGATCGGGACGGATTCACAGGCAAAGTACTATGAAACTACAGGTTCGTTTTCCGATTCGTGTTCAAAATACAACATTCAATTGGAACGAAGTTGTTCCTCGATCATAAACTGACGTTTGTAGACAGAAAGACAGACAGGCAGATAAAAGTGAACCAAACGCTTTACGCCACTTTTCGTTTTGCGTGCGCAGTGTAAACCCCCCGCCCCCCCCCAAAAACTATTATATCTGGCAGCCAGTGAGGGGTGTGACAAGTATCTCAAATAATTTGTGCATCTCTGGATCGAAGCTGTTCGAGATATGCATTCCACGATGCACTATTCGTGACAAATGAGGGAGGAGGAGGCAGAATAGCTTCCGCTCCCCTCATTTTGGACATTTTTATAGATACCTGGGTCCTGGAATTTGTAATGTTAAACTGGATATTAAACACCGTGTAGAATTGGGAAATAAATTGTTAAAAAGACTTACGGCGTCTGTTTTGTACCAGGATAATGTTTAATTGCAATTGCTGTATGTTTCCTTGATTTAATTGTTTTTTGAACACTTTGGCCTCTGACAGTGTGACCACTCTTCATTTTCATAAATGCCAAGGTGAGCCAATGAAAAAAGCCAATAATTCACAAGGTTTCAGAAAAGCGATGATAATAGAAAACCTATACGCCAAGAAAACCTGTAGAAAACCAAGACGCCAAGGTGAACAACGAATTGCCAAGATCTTGTGGAAAAAGCCAAGGAGTGGTCACACTTTGGCCTCTGACGATGGTGTAAATTAAATAAATGGCTGCATGTTTTGTGGACTTTTGTAGAAAGCGTGTCGGGCACTAATGTGACAATTTGACTGGAACTCAGTGGAAAGTATTGACATGACCGACCATATACTTCCCTGAAAGCACAATAAGACCTCAGTGGTGAATCCGAAATCAAGATCCCACATGCTTACACCAAATATAATCAAATTGAAAGGAATCTTCATAATACATTATGCGATTATATGCACACGTTATACTTTCTGTTTTCAGTGCACGCAGAAGGCACTTACTAGCATAACGGGCTCAGGTGCACCAGGCTCCTTTATGTACGGCTCGTTAATTTTCATCCAAGCCACTGTGAAGAAACAGGGTTCATATCGCTCGTAAAGCACGACCATGCTCGTGCTCGATAAAGCTGGGCGTCCCCACCAGCTGGTGTTAATCACCTTCACGATACAGGGATGTCACGTATCGCCATTCAAAATGAAGTTCACACCCTCCTCCAGGTGCTAAGCGAATACCCTTCAGGCAGTGTAATGGCGACAAAAGTTCTGGTGATGTTTTCTTGGATTAATTTCCATTCTTGAACCTGGAATGAATGGAGTAATGTCAGTAAGAGGTGCTGCTTTCCCAGCCTCGGTGGTGTCATGGTTAGAGTGCCCGCTCTGAGTTCAACCGTGACCGAGTCAGAGCAAACACTTTAAAAATGGTACGTGCTGCTTCCATGCTTGATGCTCAGCATTTAAAGGATAGAGCATGGACAAACAACCGTATGTTCGTAATAATAGTGCAGGCTTTGATGGGCATCATGGCCTTGTCCTGCTTCCAAGTTCCTTGTGAGGGAACTCATATTAAAATGTACTGCATACATAAATTCAGTTCTGTTTAAAATATTCCCATTTATACCTTTTATGGCTTCTGTATTACTGAATCAGCTCATTTTACAAGCGGAAGTCCCAAAAGAATGACATCATCATATTGGAATAAAAATTCTTCTTGTTCTTCTTCATTAACAGCCACCATTATCCCACCTTTAAGCCTGGTGTTGGCTCAGTGGTTAGGGTGGCGGCTTGGGATCCTAGGGGTCCTGAGTTCTAAGCCCCGTCGGCCACTGAATTAATACACCAGGGGGTTGACTCAGCCTGCCATCCTTCCGAGGTCGGCGAAATGAGTACCAGTTCCAGTGTGTGTATTGGTAGAGGGGCACTGCATCAGTGACACAGTTGCGCTTCAAGAAATGATAGCTACCCCGGCAGCTAAGCTGCCATACGACAACCACCATCTCACCTTTCTTGTGGGATTGGCCAGGGGAAGCTTGTCCTAAGTTTTCATGAACTAGCTTGGCCAGGCCTGATGTTTGACCAGTTCGGCCTGGAATTTGGCCACGGTGCCGGTGATAGCTTGCCTACTCTTCACGAAGGACACCACGCAATATTTAACATCCACCAACAAATGCTGGAAGACAGGACACCCGTTGAACGTCGATCCAAGGGATGGCACACATATTGATGAATCACCATACCTGTGAAACACCAGGACGGCAGTTTATAATTGCGGTTGGGAATCAAAGCCAGGATAGACAGCTTCGAGGCATCCTGTTGTAATAATAATAATAATAATAATAATAATAATAATAATAAAATTAATATCAATTATTTTTGTGTCATGTGAGTAAGTGGTGCTGCATTGTAAAGCACGCTGCCAATTTTGGAGGGAATGTTTTCGAGCCAGCCTGGCAGGCTGTGTGCAATATGGAATAATAATGCCGGTACGGATGGCCAGGTGGCCTCATAAATCCCCTACAGATGGCTTCTCCATTTTGCTTCCTGGGCTGTAAACTCCACGGTGATTCCACAAGTCACCAAAGGGGGGATCGTGTCATGTAATTGACATTGTTCGTGAACGTTCAGGTACAAACAAAAGGCCCACGTCCGTTTCATGGGAAATGTGTATTTAAACAATATGCTTCTTGATCATATTTAAAAAAATAATAAAACCCCAATATGATCAGGGGTTAAAGGTCGTAACGCCGGTTTGCTCGATCTTACACACCCTCGGCGACCATGAAGGTGTGTTCGTGAAATTGTGGGTTTGAGTAATTCCTGAAGACTTAACGATGGGGACTTGACCGAAACGAGCGAATCGTGCGCGGGTCATGGACGGTGACTGCAGAAGGTGATCATCGCCCATCAGCAGGGCTTGGATCCACTCGATCCTTCTTGCAGTCTCTTGTTGTCGTTCACTCGTTCAACCCAACAACGTACACTCACACTCACCATCTCCCCACCCACTCCCTCCAATAGACGTGCTTGACAAGGGACCTCCAGCACGGCGCACGGGAAGCACACACAGTAAGGCACAAATAATTAAATAAATACCCACACACAGCGATGCGCTGTGCCCTCCAGAGACGGACAATTGCCGACCCACCGCTTGAATTCACACACGCACGACGTACGCGGAAGAACAAAATGAATGAATGAATGAATGACCGCCGGTGGGTAGGGGTGTAGCTCACCGACCTGTCTGCCCCTTCCCCAGCGTCTTCTCGAGGCGGTAAGGTCCAACGTACTGCGCGTGCGGAAACCCTCCAGGTTCTTTCGCCGTAGACATCTTTCCAGCGACGATCTCCCGCTCCCTCTCCTCTTCCCCGACCCCCAACCTCCCCCCTCCCCAGCCCGATCCAACCCCCCTCAGCGACCCCCAGCCTGTACCGTAAACCCTCCCTCCCCGGCTGCGTGTGTCGCGCGCGCGAGCTACGCTCTCCTCACGAGCCCGCACATCGTCCCGCTCAGCTTTCACTCTCGAGCTCGAGCGACGCTCAACGTGACTGGGAAGCGGAGTGGTGCGGGATCGGCACGGCCGGCGCGTTGCCGACGGGCGGCGATGCGCCTGCTCTGCCCCCCGTGCGTCACGCTCCGCGGGCCGCTCCCGACGCGCTCCTGCCGCAGTGTGTGCGCTCCGTCCGCCGAGGAACCACGCGATCCCCGATCCCGCTGAATCTCCTGTCTCCGCTCCTCCTCCTCCTCCTCCTCCAATCCCCCCTGACTGAGATAGATGTCCCTGCCTCCCGCGATTCACCTGCTCAGCTGTTCACCTGGCGCGATTCCTTTTTCCAGCACATCCTTCAGATGCTACTGACTGTTTTAGTCAGCTCTTCTGCACGCTATTGGGGGGGAGGGGTCGATGCCCGACAACACCAATGAACAATCAATCTGTCCTTTTTTTTTTTTTTTTTTTTTTAAGAACCTCGACCCTTAACCCCCCCCCCACTCCCTCATACCTCCTCCCCCACTGAAGTTGCAGCTGAATTCATCCTATAGGAGATAAAGTGTGAATGAGGAAGACTTCGGAGTGCCACACTGTTTTCGATGAAGCAATGATTGAAGGCATGCAATCGACCTACTTGGCTCTCGATGACAAGGACATCCCAGGAACTTTATAACCCAGGAGGAGGCCATTTCACCCATCATGCCCACACTACATCAACAACACCACATTCATCCAATATATCAATTTGTAGAGCCAATTTTTATGGTGGGTAGGGGTGGGATTGGAGTAGGGAGAACTGTGAGATGGGTACATGGACATCAGCAGGCTGTCATCTCTTCTCTACACTTTATAAATGAGGACGTCTGTCATCTGTGTGAAGTCAACTCAGAAACTGTTTGACGTCGATACATGTGGAATACCTCCGTGGAAGTGTCTTGGACCTGAGAATGGCATGGACCCCTTTGATCTTTATTGGTCACAATATTTCTTCACTAGGGTGGGGGCACCTGTATAAGGTTTTAAGTCATGTTCAGCGTTTTTCAAAAAAACAACTCCACGACACAACACAAACAAAGAGCAATCAGAGATTGCAGACGCAAACCAAGACCTGTTTTGCGTGGTGTATCTTGTGTGACAAATAAATGGAAGGATGGACTAAATGAAAGGTCGTTGGTTGTACATGTGTAATGGTCAAAGGTGTGAAAAGTTATTAAGGTCAAGCAGTCTGAAGGTCTAAATGTCGAAAGGTGTGAAGGTCAAAAGGTCTGAAAAGGTCTGAGGTCTGGAAATGTCTAAAAAGGTCTAAATGGTCTCAAAGGTCGACGACGTCTAAAGGGTGTAATTTAATATATAAAAGGGTCAGAATTGGCTGAAGGGGTCTAAAGGCTCTTAAAAGGTCTAAGAAGGGTCTAAAGATCAAAGGGGTCTACAGGTTATTAAAAAGGTCTGCAAGGTGTGAAGGTCTAAACCTCTAAAGAGTAGAAAGTAGTGTAAGGGTCTTTGTGGGTTCTAAATGGTCTTATGGGTCTGAAGGGTCTTTGGGATCTTAAGAGTCTAAAGTCTCTTAAACGGTGTTAGGTTTATAAAGGGTCTTATGGGTCTGAAGTATCTTTGGGGTCTTAAAGAGTGTTATGGATCTTAATCGTCTTTAATGGTTTAGGGGGCTAAAGGGTCTTCGGGGTCTTAAAGGGTGTTAGGGTTCTAAAGGGTCTTAAATGGGCTTAGGGTTAAAAAGATCGAAAGGGTCTGAGAGTTTTAAAGGCTCTAAAGGGTTTAATGGGCCTCAAAGGATCTTCAGGGATTTAGTGGGTTTTTGTGGTATCAATGGATCTCAGGGTTGAAAAGGTTCCAAGAGGTCTTAGGAGTCTTAAGGAGTATTTGGGTTCCAAGGTTCAAATATAATTAATACACATATTCATGTTCTGTGGGGGCAAACAGACAAACAAGAAAAGACGTCGTGAAGGGCACGACACTTGCAAAATCCAAAAAACAAATTTGACCTCTACAATATTGGTGGTTAAATTCAATGAATCAGGATGCCCTCTGGAGGATTCTTGGTCTTCGTGGAGTGCCACCTAAACTGATCAATCTGATGTCTGAACTGAGAGTGCTGTGAGATGTGGTGGTGCCATCTCTGACTTATTTCCAGTTGTTACTGGAGTTCGTTAGGGGTGTGTACTGGCCCCCACATTCTTCAGCACTTGTATGGACTGGATTCTAGGGAGGATGTCGGAGAGATCAAGCTGCGGTGCATCGTTTGGGAATATCAAGATTTCTGACCTTGATTTCACAGATGATGCAGTCATCTTTGCGGAAACTCTGGTTATCCTTTTGGGGGCCCTCGAGATGCTGAATGAGGAGTCGGAACCGTTGGGATAGCAGGTTTCCTGGGTCAAAACTAGGATCCAGGCTTTCAATGACATCTTGGATGCTGCCATCTTGTCTGTACCTGTTTGTGGTGACGATGTTGAGGTCATGGAGAGATTCCCTTACCTTGGCAGTGATATTTATGTCTCTGCTGGCTATGAGTCAGAGGTCAATAGACGTCTGTGTCGGGTTTGGGGAGTCATGGATTCACTTGATCATGGGGTGTGGCGCTGCCGGTTCCTGTGCGGGAGGATGAAAGTCCGAGTCTTCAGGTCCTTGTGCTTACGGTCTTGCTCTACAGATTTGAGACTTGGACTCTGACCAGGGATCTGAGATGGAGACTTAATTTCTCAGGTACCAGGTCTCTTCGGAGAATCATTGGCTCGTGTTGGTCGCACTATGCCTCCAAAGAGCGGATGCTGAGAGAGATTCACATGAGATTTGTTACCTGCATAATACGTGAGCAGCAGCTGTGGCTGTATGGACATGTGGCTCGTTTTCCTGATGCTGACCAGATTCTCTCAGTAAGGGAGCCTCGTGAGTGGAGGAGGCCAATGGGCTGACCACATGCCTTGTGGTTGCAGCAGGTTGATCGGCATCTCAAGGAGATGGGGATGGGCAATGACATCTTGCCTATGACAAACTCTACCATATGGTGAAGTTTTGTGAAGATTGGTTTAAAATTGTGACCTCCAGGTGATTGACAAACAAACAAGAAAATATGTCATGCAGAGCTCAATGCTGGCAAAATCCAGAAAACAAATTTGTCCTCAAGAATAATTGGTGGTTGAATTAAATGACAAAATATGCAACTCCTCTTCAAATTTCAAGTCAATCGGATGAAAATTGACAATTTTAGAGACATGGCCTATGTTGATGTCAAAAGTAACTGGTGGTTGAATTCAGTGACCTGATCTGCAAATCCTCTTCAAATTTCAAGTCAATGAGATGAAAATTTAGGATTTTAGAAATTTGACAAATTTGTTGACCTTTGGCGTATGTTGACCTTTTGACCTCACAAACAATCGGCTTCTTGCTGATGACAAACTATACCATGTGGTGAAGTTTTATGAAGATCGTTTTAAAGTTGTGACCTGGAGGCGATTGACAAACAGCCAAACAAATAGACAGACAGACAGACAGACAGACAAACAGACAAACAGTCATAGACTGGTACTTACGAAATCGTCAACTTGACCTCTGACCTTGTCTAATAAAAGCTGTCTCTAGAGAAGGTAGCGACGCAAACCAGAAGTTTCTACGATGATTCTGTACCAAACCATCAAAAATCGAATGTTTGACCTCTATGTGACCTTGACCTTTGACCGATTTTGACCAAAATCTAATCAGCACTAGCCATCACCCTCCTGAATCACGTGGTGTAATTTGACATTGGTAGCTTCTTCTGTTCTCGAGTTATCATGCCTACAAACAAACACACAAACACACAAACACACACACACAAACACACAAACAGATGAAGGAAGTCATCAATATAACAGCAAGAAGGCTTCGTGCAAAGCACGGTACTCGCATAAATCCAGAAAACAAAGTTTACCTCAAAAATAATTGGTGGTTGAATTCAATGACCAAATATGCAACTCTTCATCTTTCAAATCAATTGGATGAAACTTAACAATATTCGAAATCCTGCCTATGTTGTCGTTTTTGTTCCATGTTGACCTCAAAAATAATTGGCTGTTTGACTTTAGTGACCTGAAAAAAATCATCTTCAAATTTCAATTCAATCGGATGAAAATTGAGAATTTTAGAAATTTACACCTAAGTTGTTGACCTTTGGCCTATGCTGACCTTTTGATCGATGTTGACCTCAAAAATAATTGGCTTTTTAAATTCAGTGACCTGAAATATAAATCCTCTTCAAGTTTCAAGTCAATTGGATGAAAATTGATAATTTTAGAAATTCGGCATATGTTGACCTTAAAAATAATTTGTAGTTGAATTTGGTGACCGGTATGAAAATCCTCTTCAAATTTCAACTCAATCAGATGGAAATTGAGGATTTTAGAAATACAACCTTAGTTGTTGACCTTGGACCTATGTTGACCTCAAAAATAATTGTCTGGTTGAATTCAGTGACCTGAAATATAAATCCTCTCAAAATTTCAAGTCAATTCGATGAAAATTGACAATTTTAGAAATTCGGCCTTAGTTGTTGACCTTGGACCTATGTTGACCTTTTGGTCTGTGTTGACCTTAAAAATAATTGGTGGTTGAATTCAGTGACCTGGGATATGAATCTTCTGCAAATTTCAAGTCAATCGGATGAAAATTGAGGATTTTAGAAATCTCACCGAAGTTGGTGATCTTTGGCCTATGTTGACCTTTTGACCTCAAAAACAATAGGCTTCTTCCTTATGACAAACTACCATGTGGTGAAGCTTCGTGAAGATCGGTTTAAAATTGTGACCTGTAGGCGAAAAACAGACAGAGACAAACAGACAAACAGATAGAATAACAAAATGGACTGACCAATATACTTGAAAAATCGATTTTGCAAATAACAAACGGACCCAAATGCAATACCCTCTCTTCTCAAAGGGTAACTGGAGAGCTCATAGAACACCTTACCCCATGCAGTCTTGAGAATAAAAGACACGAGCATAACCCGCGCTTTGCGTGACATGTTGGGGTGTGTGTGTTTGAGAAAGGAACTGATGCAGAGTATTAGTAATAATTTTACTTTAATGCAGAAAGTGGAATTCGATTTCTGTTTCAGAACCATTTTATTTACTTTTTTTTGTACCATGCACCTCATATGGTCTTTGAGATAATGTAAGCCGAATATCACGTTACTCGAGCGCAGAACAAAGTCGAAGATTGTGCTACACGAAACCACAAACTCGGAAATAATATACAAGATGGGTGGGGTCTGTGAGCAGCAAATTTGATTGGTTGAGATGATGTCACACATGTATTATTTCGTCCAAGTACTGCTAAATTAAAGGGTTTTTGAAATTGCTACAAAAAACACGATTTGTGTTCAACAGTGTTCAAGTATTTAATTGAATTGAAACAAGAAAGAGCAATCACAGATTGCAGACTGTCCCCAGGACTTGTTTTGTGTTGTGTCTTTTGTATGGCAAATAAATGGAAGGATGGATGAAATGAAAGGTCGTTGATTGCAAATGAAAGGTCAAAATGGTCTGAAATGTTGTGAAGGTCAAATGGGCTAAAGGTCTAAAGGTTGAAAGGTGGAAAGGTCTGAAAAGGTCGAAATCAGTCGAAAGGGTCGAAAGTCAAAATGGTCTCAAAATGTCGTAGGGGTCGAAATAGTGTAATTGCAGGTCTAAAGGGTTAGAATTTTTGAAGGGGTCGAAAGGGTCTTAAAATGTCTAAAAAGGGTCTAAAGGACAACGAGTCATCTTCAGGGTATAAAAAGGTCTGAAAGGTGTGAAGATCTCGATGTCAAATTGTAAAAAGGATTCTAGGGGTCGTCGTGGATCGAAAGGGTTGAAGAGGATCTCCAGGGTCTCAAAGGTCTAATGGTTCTAAAGGGGCTGTCACACCTTGACGATTTAGCCAGCGTATGCCGACGTATGAAAAATTTGGCTGAAATGCTGGCACACGTCAAATACGTTATGGGTAAGTTTTGTATACGTTAAGAGCACGCTGAAGCACGCCGAAGCACGCTGGCATACGTCGTAGTACGCCGAGCTCATCGACAAATTTTAACATGCTCAAAATTTTTCGACGTATGCCAGCGTATGACTCACACGTTCCGAGCGAGTATGAATACGCCAAAAACTTAAAACAAACAGATAGTTCAGCGTAAAAAGACATTCATAAATAAATAATAATAAAAAAAGCCGAAGAAAACTTCGAAGAATGCTGAAAAGAAGTCTCCTGGCCATGGCTGTGGACGCGGACGCAAGGAGGATCCATCATCACCCACACCCTCCCAATCACACTCACCTACTACTACTGACATGGACCTACTACTACTACTACTACTACTACTACTACTACTACTACTACTACTAATGACACACTCACCAATGTCTACTACTGATACTACTGACATGGACATGTACTCACCATGGAGTCTGAAACACTGATGGGTTCCTCTTGTGAAGCCCATTTTTATATACCAATTCCCCTAAACGCTGCCAATAAGCCATTATACGGTAGCTGTAAGTTAGAAACACATTCAATAAGGTCTGTCGTCGTTCGGAAGACGTCAATCAAATACGTCTATATACATCAATGTGCGTAGGAGATACGTTACACATAGGTTCAAAGCACGTTACTCATAGATTAGAAATAAGTTTCGGGTACGCTAAACATTAGGGTCCTGTCACACCTTGACGTTTTAGCCAGGAATGGCAACGTATAAAAATGCACGTAAAATGGCGTACGCTGAAGTTTTGGTCGTATTCATAACATGTTGGTCGTATGCATAACGTATTAGTAACGGACACAGAACGTTTCGTTGTGTTAAAGATAACTTATACCAACGAATGCTTAGCCTGTTGTCGGCGTTCACAGCCTATGCCCAACGATCGTTTAACTTTGTCATAGCGCGCTGCACGTATCGCCGACGAACTCGTGGCATAGCCTGTTAAAAACCTGCCGCTCGCCGATTTAAATCATAACCACCTGAAAATTGGAAGTGTCAACATCGCAGTCACACCTTGACGATTTAGCCAGCGTGTGCCGACCTATGAAAAATGTGTCTAAAACGTTGGGACATGTCGAATACGGTATGGGTAAGTTGTGTATACGTTAGAAGCATGCTGAAAAACAATGAAGTACGCTGGCATATTACGTGGTACGTCTAGTACGTCGTGAAATTTCAAGCATGCTGAAAATTTTACGACGTACTCAACGTATGGCTCACAAGTTCCGCATACGCTGGCATAAGTTCTCGGCACGCTCCACGATAGTTTACACACGTCGGACACACGTTACTTGTAAGTTACCCATAAGTCGAAACACGTCGAGGTAATGTTAAGCATACCCGAAATGTAGTTTTTAACCTACGAGTAACGTGCTTTGAACCTATGTGTAGCGTGCTTTGAACCTATGAGTAACGTATCTCAAACGCACATTGGCGTATGTAGACGAATTTGATTGACGTCTTCCGGACGACCACAGAACTTACTGCACGTGTTTCTAACTTACAGCTACGGTATAATGGCGTATTGGCAGCATTTAGGGGAATTGGTATATACAAATGGGCTTCACAAGAGGAACCCATCAGTGTTCCAGACTCCATGTTGAGTAGATGTCAATGTCAGTAGTAGCAGTAGTAGTAGTTCGAGAGAATTTAGTGATGTCGATGTTATTAGTAGTAGTAGTAGTTCGAGAGAATTTAGTGATATCGATGTTAGTAGTAGTAGTAGTTGTTCGAGAGAATTTAGTGATGTCGATGTTAGTAGTAGTAGTAGTAGTAGTAGTAGTAGTAGTAGTAGTAGTAGTAGTAGCAGTACTAGTAGTTCGAGAGAATTTAGTGATGTCGATGTTGGTAGTAGTAGTTTGAGAGAATTAAGTGATGTTGATGTGAGTCGTCGTAGTAGTAGTTCGAGAGAATTTAGTGATGTCGATGTTGGTAGTAGTAGTAGTACTTTCAAGTTATGTGTTGCAAAGTGTGAACAACGTTCGTGTAGCGTGCTTACAAAACGTTACTCATTGGTTAGAAATAAGTTTCGGGTATGCGAAACATTACCTCAACATGTTTCGACTTATGAGTAACTTACAAGTGACGTGTGTCGACGTCTGTCAACGATCGCGTAACGTGCCTAGAACTTATGGCTAGTGTATGCGTGTGAACGTGTGAGTCATACGCTGGCATACATTGAAAAATTTTGAGTATGTTAAAATTTGTCGACGAGCTCGGCATACTACGACGTATGCTAGCGTGCTGCAGCGTGCTCTTAACGTATACAAAACTTCCCCATAACGTATTCAACGTGTGCCAGTGTATTCGGAAAATTTTTCATACGTCGGTATACGCTGGCTAAAACGTCAAGGTGTGACAGGGCCTTGACACTTCGATGTCTAGTGCGGTTATGATTTGAATCGTCGAGCGGCAGCCTTTCAATAGGCTACGCCACGTGATCGTCGGCGATACGCTGCCGCGCGCTATGCATACGTTAGATTATCGTTGGCATACGTTGTGAACGCCAACAACACGCTAAGCATTCGTTGTTATAAGTCATCTATAAGTTATCGAAACGTTCTGTGTACGTTACTAATACGGTATGCATACGTCCAACTCGTTATGAATACGCCAAAAACTTTTTTTTAAAAAACGTCATTAGTTCAGCGTACGCCAGCGTTTTACATACATTTTGATACGTTGTCATACGCTGGCTGAAACGTCAAGGTGTGACAGCCCCTTAAAGGGTGTAATGGGGTATATATAGGTTTGAGTGGTTTTATGGCTCTTGAAAGGTCTTAGAGGTCCAAGGGTCTTCGAGGTCTAAATGGTCTTAAAAGGACTTCGCGGCCTAAAGGCTCTTATGTGTCTTATTAAAGGGTCTTAGGGTCTTATGAGTCTTTTGGGTCCTTGGGGTCTTTTGGGTTATCTGCGTCTCTTAGGTCATCAGGGTCTTATGGGTCCTGTGGGTCTTTAGGATCATTGGGGTCTTTTTGGTCCATAGGGTATTTTGGGTCGTCTGGGTCCTTTGGGGTCTTTAAGGTGTAAATGGTTCTTGGGGTTGTGAAGGGTCTGTGAGGTTTTAGGGGTCTTAAAGGGTCTTGGGGTTCTTAAGGGTCTAAGGTAGTTCATACATATACTCACTTCTGCACAGATAAACAACCAAGCCCAGATGCAAGCCATTATACGGTACCCTCCCCTCTGTCGAGGGTAATAAAATAAAGATTGTGAAAGTTCGAGAAAAAATGTTTTCTGCTGATAAACAAAAAGATGTTGATGCAGTGTCTTTTACACCACCTTATTTAACACTTTACATTCGTTTTTTGTGTCTGTTGTTTGTGTCCTTTATGACGTCGCTAAACACAGTAAATTTCCTGTTTTCAGTTTTGTTTGACTGCCAGACAGACGCAGACATAACACAAATGATCTCACTCCTCTCCGCGCATGTGCGATCAGGACCAATTCAGAGCCAAAGCACTGTTAAAATACAGACTTGTTTCCGATTTGTATTCAAAATAAAACTTTCAATTGAAATGAAGTTGTTCCTCAATCATAAACTGACTTTTGAAGACAGACAGAAGTGAACCAATTGCTTAACCCCGCTTTTCACTTTGCGTGTGTGGGTTAACAATATCATCATGAGATGCCTAATTATAGATATTGACAGGGTGCCAGTGATAGGTCACCTACTCTTCATGAAGAACACTCTGGGATCTTTAACGTCCACCAACTAATGCCGACAGACAGGATGCCTGTTTAAGTCCATTCCAAGGGACGGCACACACAATGATGAATCATCCTGCCAGTGAAACCCCAGGATGACAGTTTATCACTGGTTCAGGAATCAAACCCAGGATAGACAGCTTTGAGTGTGAGTATCTCTGGGCCATCTTGCCAGTGCATAAAAACGTTAATACCAAGATTTTAAAGATGCCAACATGTTCTATTTTTCAAACTTTTCCGAAACCATGCAGAACTACAACAACTACAGTACTCTTTGAATGTCCTATTGTACTTGGAGCGTAACTTGAAGACACAAAACTGTTCAGATAAGAGTGAGCTCTCAACATATAATGAAGACAAACTGAATAGAAAACACGAAGGCAATAAAAATGTTGTTGATGTATTGGATGGCTTTGCTAAAACTCAGCTGGAGCAATTGGAGTTCATAGCATATTGCTTAGTGGAGGAAAAGCTTCCTGTTTATAGTATGGCTGGGAGCTAAAGCCAGAGGTTAAAAAACTGGCAACATGGCCTGATGATTTCCTCACTCTATACAAAAAGCCCATTGATAAAAACAAAAAAAAACATAAGCTGGCATGAGCATGGTTAAATGTTATTTCAGTTAATCACCAGTAAAGGATCAAATTGGCCTTTTCACTAGACCACCCATCACCTGAAGAAGTTTACCATTTGAAGACCTCCTTTTTCGAGAGTAAATATCCTGCATAATTATCAACCACCTTAAACAATGAATGAATCACAGTGTTTGGATTTTTATATTACTATGGCCTTTTCATGATATATGGGACTGTCGAAGTAGCTTTCAGCATGTGAAGATAGAAACTGGGTGGTTTGCCATTCCCTTCCAAGCATTAGTAGTTGGGACAGATATTTCAAATTTGACCGAGGTACCGGCAGTAATCACCTACTCTTTTGGAAAGACACCGTAGACTCTTTGATGCCCAACAGCAGCAACAGATTCTGGAAGAAGGGTCCCCCAGGTTCACACCACATCTGACATATGGTGCACTCATTGATGTACCTTGCTGCCAGCAAAACACCAGGGTGAACACCAGGACCAGGGTGTACTTGGAGAAATGTCAATACAACACCACAACGGTGAAAAAGTATATTTTTAGTACAGTATAGAAAAATATGAAATACCGCATAAAGAACACATTGCGGAGTACTGGGGAACTGGAGGACCCATAATCAGTCAGGATGACCTTGTGTGATAAAGGACGGGAATGAGAGTCGACTGCAATGAGTGCACTAGCATTACATAAAGAGCAGATCAGGTGGGACTCAGGTACCCACCTTCATCTTGAATGTAGGTCGATATCTCATCCTACATTTGCACCATTAATTAGCCAGCTGGGTTTTTTCTCCCTACTGACAATCGAGTAGTGAGATGCCAGTTCCCCAAAAACCAACGAGACTTTCTAAAGCTATAAATCCAAACCCTTAATACTGCGGTTTTCAGCTCTATTTGAATGCTAGCTCATGGTCACACAGCGCTCAATTATATTACCTGGTATGCTAATGAATCACGTGATAATAATCTCAGAGTACGAAATATGACCGGTAAGCCCGTGGCAACAATAACACGATCTCCCACAGTTTACTGGTATTTACAAATGAAACAATTCGCACACTTTTTTTTTTCTTCTGATTGTCTGTTGGCATTTCCCATTGCAATGTAGTGACTGAATTGGGTTCTGGAATGACAGTAACAAATACGTCACGTGTCTATAACCAGATGGCCTTCGCTAGTCGGCGGCAAAAAAAATACATATGATTGCTCGTTCTTTGCAGGACTGCACATTGTAATGAGCAGGGCCAGATTTAGGCATGGGCAAACTTGGCAGTTGCCCAGGGGCCTCCACAACCAGGGAGCCTCCACATATTTCATGAAAAAAAAAATTGTAAGGAAAAATGTATTTGTGAGTGCCTGAATGGTAGTTGGTAGTTAGTGGAACAGACATAAGATATTCATCTTATCTCATTCTCTATTTTATATAGAAGTTCAGATTCTTTGTTCTTGAAAAATATACTTTATGGATGAGTGTAAATATGTCTTGTCACCTTTTTAGTATTCTAAGGTAGGGTGGGCCTCCACTACTGAAGGCTGCCCAGGGGCCACCACATGTCTAAATCCGGCTCTGGTAATGAGTAATCAGTTATAAATTAAATCACACCTGGGTGTGGTTGATTATAATATTCATGATCACACAGTACGGACCAACAAGTTCTTCAGTGAATACCCACTCCTGCGATGCCTCCAAACTGCTCGATTGGTTGGGTTGGTCTGATGAAGTGGCCGGATCATCGAACGCGTCGGCACCTGGGAACGCTTTAACGCGCTGGTTGAAAGCGTTCAGATTGTTCAGGATGTGTATTATTACAGAAGCAGCTCAGATTACACAACAGATTTTCTGAGATGTAGAGCAAACACCCTCGAGAAAGATTGCAGACACTGATTTAAACGGAAGACGTATAAGGTGGACATTCTCGTGGGCCTGCTAATAAAACATATTCCATCTTGTTTTAGCAAAATTCAACTGCTTAAAAATATCATAAGCTTTCTACTTTTGAATACAGTACTCCCTTTTGTCTCACTCAAGTTATTTCTGAAGGTCCTCCAATTCCTCATGATCCCCTCTGATGGTGTTTCGTTCCTTGCCTTGTCTCGGTGGCATAACGAATGTACATTGTACAAATTATGCCGGTCACTGAGAGCAAACAAAACGTTTCACAAACTGAATGATGAAAACATGATTGATTGCTAATATGAACATTGATGTGTTTTCCTTTTGTGATTTATAATTGAAAATTTAAAAATTGAAAATAGATGAGAATGCGGTGGATGGATTATGGATATGCCATTGCCTGCCTGAGATGTCAACTCACTGTTACTTTTGATCTCAATTAAAGGTCACATAAAACAATTAGCACGGCACTCGGAAGAGTGCACACCTCCGCCAAGCTGAACAGTTTACGTTTTGTAACCCACTGATAGGCCGGATCTGAATATGGACCTGAACCAAAATCTCATCGGCTTGTTCTTGTCACCTACCCAACTTATCCACCAAGTTTGTCATAATCCATCAACAATTTTTTGAAATACCGTGATATATATATATATATATATTTTTTTTTTTTTTAGCCCCACCACTCAATTGCAAAGAAGCACTAAGAAAACTAATTTTTTTATCATATTAAAAAAAACAATTATTTCCCAAAATCGAATTTCTTCATCCTCGTCACACACCCAACCTGTCCAATAAGTTTCATTCAAAAGAGTGAGAGAGAGAGTGAGTGCGACAAAGAGACAGTGAGAGAGGCAGAGAGGGGGGGGAGGGGAGAGAGAGGAGAGAGAGGATAGAGAGGCAGAGAGGGGAGAGGGGAGAGAGGAGAGAGAGGAGAGAGAGAGAGAGAGAGAGAGGAGAGAGAGAGAGAGAGAGAGGAGAGAGAGGAGAGAGAGAGAGAGAGGAGAGAGAGGGAGAGAGAGGGAGAGAGAGGGGAGAGAGAGGGGAGAGAGAGGAGAGAGAGGGGAGAGAGAGGGGAGAGAGAGGGAGAGAGAGGGAGAGAGAGGAGAGAGAGAGAGGAGAGAGAGGAGAGAGAGAGAGAGAGAGAGAGAGAGAGAGAGAGAGAGAGAGAGAGAGAGAGAGAGAGAGAGAGAGAGAGAGAGAGAGAGAGAGAGAGAGAGAGAGAGAGAGAGAGAGAGAGAGAGAGAGAGAGAGAGAGAGAGAGAGAGAGAGAGAGAGAGAGAGAGAGAGAGAGAGAGAGAGAGAGAGAGAGAGAGAGAGGCAGAGGGGGGAGAAGAAGAGAGAGGCAGGGGGGGGGAAGAAGAGAGAGGCAGAGGCAGAGGGGGGAGGAGGGGGAGAAGGGAGAGGCAGAGGGGGAGAGAATAAGAGAGAGGCAAAGGGGGGGAGAAGAAGAGAGAGGCAGAGGGGGGAGAATAGGAGAGAGGCAGAGGGGGAGAAGAAGAGAGAGGCAGAGGGGGGGAGAAGAAGAAAGAGGCACGGGGGGAGAAGAAGAGAGAGGCAGAGGGGGGAGAAGAAGAGAGAGGCAGAGGGGGAGAAGAAGAGAGAGGCAGAGGGGGGAGAAGAAGAGAGAGGCAGAGGGGGAGAAGAAGAGAGAGGCAGAGGGGGAGAAGAAGAGAGAGGCAGAGAGGGGGGAGAAGAAGAGAGAGGCAGAGAGGGGGAGAAGAAGAGAGAGAGACAGAGGGGGAGAAGAAGAGAGAGGCAGATGGGGGAGAAGAAGGGAGAGGCAGAGGGGGGAAGAAGAGAGAGAGAGAGGCAGAGGGGGGAGAATAGGAGACAGGCAGAGGGGGGAGAAGAAGAGAGAGGCAGAGGGGGGAGAAGAAGAGAGAGGCAGAGGGGGGAGAAGAAGAGAGAGGCAGAGGGGAGGAAGAAGAGGGAGGCAGAGGGGGGAGAAGAAGAGAGAGGCAGAGGGGGGGAGAAGAAGAGAGAGGCAGAGGGGGGAGAAGAAGAGAGAGGCAGAGGGGAGGAAGAAGAGGGAGGCAGAGGGGGAGAAGAAGAGAGAGGCAGAGGGGGAGAAGAAGAGAGAGAGGCAGAGGGGGGGGAGAAGAAGAGAGAGGCAGAGGGGGGAGAAGAAGAGAGAGGCAGAGAGGGGGAGAAGAAGAGAGAGGCAGAGGGGGGAGAAGAAGAGAGAGGCAGAGGGGGGAGAAGAAGGGAGAGGCAGAGGGGGGGGAAGAAGAGAGGCAGAGAAGGGAGAAGAAGAGAGAGGCAGAGGGGGGAGAAGAAGAGAGAGGCAGAGGGGGGGGAGAAGAAGAGAGAGGCAGAGGGGGGAGAAGAAGAGAGAGGCAGAGGGGGGAGAAGAAGAGAGAGAGGCAGAGGGGGGAGAAGAAGAGAGAGGCAGAAGGGAGGAAGAAGAGGGAGGCAGAGGGGGGAGAAGAAGAGAGAGGCAGAGGGGGAGAAGAAGAGAGAGGCAGAGGGGGGGGAGAAGAAGAGAGAGGCAGAGAGGGGGAGAAGAAGAGAGAGGCAGAGGGGGGAGAAGAAGAGAGAGACAGAGGGGGGAGAAGAAGAGAGAGGCAGAGGGGGGAGAAGAAGGGAGAGACAGAGGGGGGGAAGAAGAGAGAGAGAGGCAGAGGGGGGGAGAATAGGAGACAGGCAGAGGGGGGGAGAAGAAGAGAGAGGCAGAGGGGGGAGAAGAAGAGAGAGGCAGAGGGGGGGGGAGAAGAAGAGAGAGGCAGAGGGGGGAGAAGAAGAGAGAGGCAGAGGGGGGGGAAGAAGAGAGGCAGAGAAGGGAGAAGAAGAGAGAGGCAGAGGGGGGGGAGAAGAAGAGAGAGGCAGAGGGGGGGGAGAAGAAGAGAGAGGCAGAGGGGGGAGAAGAAGAGAGAGGCAGAGGGGGGAGAAGAAGAGAGAGGCAGAGGGGGGAGAAGAAGAGAGAGGCAGAGGGGAGGAAGAAGAGGGAGGCAGAGGGGGGAGAAGAAGAGAGAGGCAGAGGGGGAGAAGAAGAGAGAGGCAGAGGGGGGGGAGAAGAAGAGAGAGGCAGAGAGGGGGGAGAAGAAGAGAGAGGCAGAGAGGGGGAGAAGAAGAGAGAGACAGAGGGGGAGAAGAAGAGAGAGGCAGAGGGGGAGAAGAAGAGAGAGGCAGAGGGGGAGAAGAAGGGAGAGGCAGAGGGGGGAAGAAGAGAGAGGCAGAGGGGGGAGAATAGGAGACAGGCAGAGGGGGGAGAAGAAGAGAGAGGCAGAGGGGGGGGAGAAGAAGAGAGAGGCAGAGGGGGGAGAAGAAGAGAGAGGCAGAGGGGAGGAAGAAGAGGGAGGCAGAGGGGGGGAAGAAGAAGAGGGAGGCAGAGGGGGAAGAAGAAGAGGGAGGCAGAGGGGGGGAAGAAGAAGAGAGAGGCAGACGGGGGGAGGAGAAGAGAGGCAGAGGAGAGAGGAAGAAGAGAGAGAGGAAGAAGAGAGGGAGGAGACGGAGAGAGGAGGAGACGGAGAGAGGGAGGAGACGGACAGAGGGAGGAGACGGAGAGAGGGAGGAGACGGAGAGAGGGAGGAGACGGAGAGAGGGAGGAGACGGAGAGACTTTTGTATGCTTTTATTATAAAAGTATCAAAACACACCAGAAAAAGCACACTCCATATAAAACATATCCAAACGATTTTACAGCAAAAATAAATTCAACACAAGTCTGGAGATGGTGATGGTTCACGAGCATTGTACGCGGTTCGCCTTTTTTATTATTTGATCTTCGAGGGGATGCCACGGGAAAACTGGCGGGAATCGAGAAAAACGTAAATGATGAAAGTTGTAGTACTCGAAGAGCACGACTTGCATACCAACTTTCATTCGAAACAGTTGAAAACCCAAGGAGCTCGAAGCCCAATTTATTGATTTTTTTGACATTTTCTAAGTTCGTGACCTTGTGACCTTGACCTTGGGACGAAAATGAAAAATCGAGCTCCGTGGGGCTATGCAGGTGCCATTGAGCTAACCAAATACCAAAACCCCTACCAGATTCGACAAACCCCCTCAGAGAAGATGTAACTTGAAACCGGCTA
Source organism: Eptatretus burgeri (assembly GCF_056783735.1). NCBI lineage: Eukaryota > Metazoa > Chordata > Myxini > Myxiniformes > Myxinidae > Eptatretus > Eptatretus burgeri. Next base: position 108,063,906 of record NC_140962.1, read on the forward strand.
CCCCCTAAAAACACGTTTTTTGGGCGTGGTTCCGCCCATAATGGGAGCACCAGGCCCATTCTCCGGAAAACACAACTACATCATGATACAAACCTCGCACCCTAATTTTATCAACATCAGATCAAAACCCACAGAGCTATGCTCGGGACAGACAGACAGACACACACCCATAACGAATATAGTGGTCACTTCCTCGTGAACCAAAAAGCAATACAAACAAGGGTGTCTGTTCATGTCAAAAACACCACAGAATAATACATATATACAAAAAGTAAGTGCAAGTACTTTACACTTTTACAAACACATTCCATCACGAAAAGAAACTCAAAACCTCATCAGTGTACCACTGATCACCCACAATACCCAGGCTCAAAAGATAAGCGTGCTCCATTTTTACTCGTGCCGAAACCATACCTTGAAAGCACAAAAGCACATTTGCATTTTTCCCCTTCAATTTTGCTTTCCTGGTTTTATAAATTGCCAGTTTAGCAATGCCCAACAGAAAAGACAAAAACGAAAGGACTGGTTTACTTTTATAATTCCCCCCAATTCCATCAATAAAGACTGGAAAGGAAAAAACAAAATTAAATTTATAGAAAAGCTGTTGAAGGAAGAGAAAGAGGGGTACCAATCTCTTACATTCAATAAAAACGAGGGCAACATTTTCAATTAAATCACAAAAAGTACAAGAAATTGGAACAGAAAAATTAAACTTATGGAGTGATGTCTGTGCGACCAGGGCTTGATGTGCTAGTCTCCAATTCAGGTCTCCAGTTCGCCCAAGAGTTGGAGAACTATACATTTTGTTCCACACTGGAGTTAAAAAAGCTCCAGCAGGTAAGGTCTCATTCCACCGATTTTTCAACAGTTTTGCAAAACCAGGTATACATGCTTCCAGACATATGTTGTAGATAGCCGTTTTCCCCATGACGTGAAACACACCAATTTCCTCTAAGCTTGAGGAGAACACACCCTCTTGTTTTTTTTGAGGCAATTTGAAGTTCATTTTAATGGAGACGTGAGTCTACCACTTCATCCACCCCAGTCCACCCGATGTTTAGTCTATGAAAGCTTTGAATTACTGCTTTCAAGACATTTTCCACAATACGAGCAGAACGAACACCAGTTTTTAATTAAAGTGAGCGTACAGGTAGCCAGGCATTCAAGGATGGCTGCAACAGGTCTCGCACTCTATTTATTCCAACACTGGTGAAACAATGCATAAACGACAGGTCTGGAGGTTGAAATTCCAGAGAATAAAGGATTCCAAACTAATGTCTCATGTACAAACTTTTGGGCGTCGTATGATACCTCTAAACGTTGCACTCCGAGGACTTGCCAAGCATTCAAAAGGCTCTGATGAAAAATGGGGAGCTGAGACATGTCAACGTGTTGCAGGTCGATGAGGAAAAGTTCACGGTCATATTTCAGAACTTCCACTTTCTGCAAACAGGCGTTTGTGAGAGGTCACCAAGGAACACACTCACCGTACAGTAGGCGCTTAATCGTGGAAATTCGTGGAATGTCATTATCCGACTTGGGATATGCATGAGATTTTGACCACCCGCATTTCGGAGTCTACAGACCATGTCTGGGTCCAGCCAATGGAGGCCACCCCAGAAAAAAAAATCAGTCAGAACCCTCTGAATGCCTGTGACCAAGTATCTCGGAGGTTCAAGTGGGATAACTCTATGCCAAATAAATGGAACCACCAGGCTCTTTATGATTGACACCCGTGTCCTAAGCGAGAGAAGTTGGTACAATCTTCTCCACCTTGCCAGTTTCAATATATTTTTTTCCAGGAAGTTCTCCCAATTTTTTTGTTCATACGCTTCAATTCCTAGAAATAAGCCTAAATATTTAAACCCCTCACTACTCCACTGTATTCCTCCTGGTAAAACAGGCAGGGACGAGGAAGGCGATCTGGGGCCCACCCAAAAAGGTACACTTTTTTTTCCAATTTACCCTTGCAGTAGAAGCAAGCTCAAACTGGGTAAGGCAACGAGAGACCTCAGAAACAGCTTTTTGATTTGCAATAGCAACACAAATATCATCAGCATAAGCTGAAACAACGACTTTGGAGTTTGTGAAAGAGAGACTCCGAACAATGAGTTCCGAAGTAAAACTAATAAAGGTTCAACGGATAGATTGTAGAGCATGCCTGATAGCGCACAGCCCTGATGGATGCCTCGCTGAAAGGGGAAAGGGTAACAAAGACTACTATTAACCTTCAGCAGATACGATGCATTTTTGTACAATAACTTAACATAAGCAATAAATTTTTCCCCAAACCTTGTTCGCCTTAAGACATCAAACAAAAAAGAATGCTTAACACTGTCAAAAGCTTTTTTCTTGATCTAAAAGTAATAAACCAAAACCAGGAGATGGAGTTCGACCGAGACTGATCAAATCTCTCACCAAAAAAATATTATCGTATATGGAACGTTCTGGAACACAGTATGATTGATCAGTGCCAATCAAGAAAGAGATGACTTCCTTTTGACGGGTTGCAAGTGCTTTTGACAATATTTTATAGTCCGTGTTGAGGAGTGGCACAGGCCACCAATTTGCGGTCTCATGCAGGTTTCCTTTCTTCGGAAGGAGACACAAAACTGCCCTCCGGCAGCTCAATGGCCATTCACCTTGTTCAACACTCTCCTGAAAGACCTCAAGAAGAGTAGGGCCTAGAATGTCCCAGAAAGCCTTATAAAATTCAGTCGGAAGGCCGTCTAGTCCAGGGGCTTTCCCATCCTTGCTATCCTTGAGCGCAGCAGTAAGTTCTCCAAGAGAAATGTCAGGCTCAAGCAATTGCTGTTGGTCTTCAGACAGAGAAGGGAGCTGTTCAAGCATCGCATTCCTGTTCTCCTCATTCACAGCTCTTTTTGTGAAGAGTTTAGAAAAATAGTCTTGTAGTTCATGCTTGATATCACTCTGGGAGGTCAACACATCACCACCAGAAGAGCGCAAAGCATGGATTTGTTGAGAGGTCTTGACCATTTTTTTCCAAATTGAAGAACCCTTTGTTTGGTGTGTCAAGTTGGATTTGTTTGTTCCCCAGTTGGACAAATGCGTCGGCCGCCCGCTCTTTCACCATTTCAGCCAGAAGGGTCCTTTTCTCTGACAACTGCTGGACATTCACGCTAGACAATCCAGCTTTCTGCTCACAGATAAGTATATCGTTATATTAAAGCAGATATCACACCAAAAGCGTTGTATGTGCTGTAAGAGCAGTATTGTTGACAAAAACATTTGATTTGGGACTTTGTGCAGTCCCACCATTGTCTTAAGTTCAAATATGAACCCTTTTGTGACTCGCATTTTTCCCAAACCATATTAAAAGCTTCTATAAAAAGTGCACTTTGTAAAAGTTTCAAATTAAAAGTCCAATATGCACTTCCACAGACATGATGAGGAAAGCCACACACCATAACAATCATGTGATGATCGGAAAAACCAGACGGCCTTATATAAGAGTTCTTAACAATGTTTACCATTTCATGATCAACATAAAATCTGTCTCGGCGAGCCATCGTCAAAACATTTCATGCACAAACCCATGTATACTGACGGATATTACGGTTTTGTACCCGCCACACATCCACCAGTTTAAACTTTTTGACGAGCTGTGCCAAAGGCCTTGCACTGGGTGGATGAGGCTCACAAGTGTTCCGATCAAGTTGTGGGTCGAGGGTGCAGGTTGTAGTTACCCCCCAGACACAACAACATGGTTAAGTCAATGGTGCTTACAAACTCTGCCAACTTGTACAGAAATGCACCTCTTTCAGAGTTAGCACGAGGACAGTCAACATTTGTCATGCAAATCTTTAGGTTACTACTGACAAATTGCACAGACAGTAAGTAACCTTTGTAAATTTCCTTACAAGTTATCTCCGAAGGCTGGAGTCGAGGATGCAACACTATTGCCACACCAGCCTTGGCCTCAACAAATGCACTCGAGAAACAAAAAAGACAACCTTTAAAGATTTTACACCACTCATCCTCAGAAGACTGATTTGCATGCGTCTCCTGTAGCATTAGCACATCATTTTTTTTCATTTTGTAAGAGCTGAAATACCTGGAGGCGACGCACACAACTGCGGCCTCCATTGATGTTCAGAGATGCTACTTTTATCTCCATCCTGTTCGTCATTCTTGAAGCTCTTTCCCAGCCCGAGTAACACATTTCCTTAACCTTTGGAACTGAGGATCTGACATGTTAACCTGATAAGCTTCACGAATCATACTCCTTGCAGTTTTAATGAAAACGTGTAAATTCGGGAAGTAACCTTTTCCTGAATGTTTCATCCAGGAATTTAATCACATTTTCTTGAGACACTAAGGTTGTGTCGTTTCCCCCTTCATCCTCTTGAGAGCTTAAAGCACTGAATGTGGGGTCGAAGAGGTTTCATCTGAATCAAGTGCTTCATCTATAACCTCTCCTATTACTTGTGGAACACTTACTTTTGGCTCAACAGAAGGTTCTGCTCTGTTTACGGACCCCTCCGAATTTGCCTTGTCCATGTCCTTCCCCTCTACAACCCTTACATCATCATCTGTGAGGGAGGGGTTGACATTTAACTCACAGGGATTTTCCCCTTTATCTATTTCTCCATCACTGTCAGACAGACAGACAGAGCTGTTAACTCGTCTGAACAAGTTTGGCGAACAGGACAAACACTTAAAACATCCTGAGATACCTCACCGTTCTCTGTGTCCCACACGGAGTCGGCCAGTGGAGCAAGCGAAGTTTCCACATCCACACACGACTCCGGGACCACCAAGGGGTTTCCCATGTGAGACGTCCCTTGGAGGTCCACCGAGCCTGACACGATCTGGACCTTATTCTGCTCCGAAGCATCAAAGGCATCAACATTTGACTGTTTTTGGCCTTTTTTCCTGGTATCCGTAACAGATACCTCCATATCGTCCACACTGTCCTGTACAGTGGATGGTAAAGGAGAGGAAGCAACCACTTTGACTTCCCCGTTTGGTGGGGGTGGAGTAATTACGTCACGATTACACACCCTCTCTCCAACGCCGGTCGGGGTGGACGAGTCCAATTCGTCGAACACCTCAGCCGGTGGGGGGGGGGCGGGGCGAGGCTCCCGATTCACCTTCTCCCCATTAGTTTGTGGTGAGGAAGAATCGTTCCTCCCGAACCTTCACCTTTTTTCGGTGTAACCGTATTGGGACAAACACTCTTCACGTGCCCGTAAAGCTCCACACCCAAAACACGTCATAACCTCTGAGGAGACAAACATTTTATATTCAAACCCGTCGGTTTTTACACCGAGTACAACATTCAGTGTTTTTCCATTTTCAGGTAGTATCATATAAACCACTCTTTTAACGGACATGACGTGTTTACATTTATCACTAACATGACGCATCGGCACCATCGAGATCCTCGACACAACCTGACTCGAGGATTCTTAATCATTATTAATCATCATGTTCATTCTTATATCTTTCAGACCGTGTTCATTGTTGAAGTTGCAATAAATCGCCAACTGGATTAACAAAGAGAACCACAGTCTTATTTACGATCACGGTCGGAGTTCGTGTGTTTATAACAAGACGAGAGGCCACGGAACGTTGAAAAACTCCACCCGAACGGCTGAAAACCTCGAAATGTGTTTTCCCGCCTTTTTCGTATCTTCACTGAGTGTGTCCAGTAGTGGTAGATGCTGACCGTTTGCCAGATCCTTCAGCCTCAATGAATTGGAAGACGTCCTCCTGGGTCACGTCCTGTTTCTTACCACACACCGGTACCAGTCCCACTACACTGGCGGGATGCGGTCAAAGCTGGGCGACACCACGATGTACAGTTGGGTGGACTTGAGCCAGTCCCCATTGGTGAACCCGTCACCTGGTGCCATAGAACGGTTGTCTGTCCGAAGAAGAATGGCCAGCCACGCCGCACTGTCGATTTCCAGGCCCTCAACGCCCATGGGACACGGCAAACACATCACAGGCCATCACCCTTTCACCAGGCTCGATCGGTTCCGAACGGTAAGAAGAAGATTGTCTTTGATGCATGGAACGGATGCCATAGCGTGCCCATCTGCAGAGAAGACTGACACCTGACCATATTCATCACATCCTGCGGTAGATACCGCTACAAAGCAGCCCCTCTAGGGTATATTGCGTCTGGCGATGGATATACAAGGCGTTATGTCGAGATCGTGTCTGACATCCCCAATAAAACCAAATGCGTTGATGACGTCTTGCTATGGTCTGACTCGCTGGCAGAGTTTCTTCCAGGCTGTTCAGTGGCTTGACACATGCGGACAGAATGGAATCACCCTGAACCCTGACAAGTTTGTGTTTGGTGAAGATATAGTGGAATTTGCTGGGTTCGTCCGTCCTTGCAGGAAATACCTCCGCGCAATCCTCGATTTCCCAACACCCAAGGACATCACAGATGTACGTTCTTGGTTTGGACTTGTCAATCAAGTGTCATACACTTTCAGTATAGCTGAGAAGATGTTGCCGTTCCGGCAACTACTTAAACCCAGTACATCGTTTAAGTGGGATGAGCACCTCCAGGATGCATTTGAAGAGTCGAAAGCTGTCATCGCCAGTGAGATCGAGGAGGGTGTCCGGATATTCGACCCCAGCAAGCCCACGTGCCTCGCTACAGACTGGTCCAAGACTGGCATTGGCTTCTGGCTGCTGCAGAAACACTGTACCTGCACCAACATAAAGCCCTTCTGTTGTCACACAGGATGGAAAATCATGCTCATAGGCAGCAGATTCACCCACCCTGCTGAATCACGTTACGCACCAGTTGAGGGTGAGGCCCTTGCAGTTGCTGATGCCCTAGATAAGGCCAGATACTTTGTTCTGGGATGTGAAGATCTCATCATCACTGTCGACCACAAACCACTGCTCAAAATCTTTCATGATCGAAGTCTAGAGGATATCGCCTTAGGAACTTAAAGGAGAAGACCCTGCAATACAGGTTCCAGATGGTCCATGTGCCGGGAATTGGACATCACGCCACAGACTGCATCTCACGCCACCCTACTGGAGAGCTCGTGAAACTGACCCTCACTGATGATATGGCGGCCATTGATTCCATGCCCATCATCCTGACGCATTCCAAAAACCTCCTGGGTGGCTTACGTAGATCAGCACCAGAAACCCACAATGGGTGTGTTCCCACATCTGCTATGTCCTCCCTCGCCTCACTCAGCCTCAAATCTGTAACATGGGACAGGGTTCGAACCGCAACAGCCAGTGACAATAACATGCAGAGCCTTGTTGACCTTATCGAGTCAGGTATCCCTAAATTCCATCATGAGCTCCCGGGATCCCTACACGAGTACTTCCAGTTTCGATATAGTCTACATACAGTTGATGGTGTCATACTCTACATTCTACAAGGATCGCATCCTTATACCACCGTCTCTCAGGGACGAGGTGTTAGCCGCTCTGCACACTGCCCATCAAGGGGTCACCTCTATGACTGCGAGAGCAGAGTCCTCCATCTTCTGGCCTGGCATCGCCCCTGCCATTGCGGCCCTTCGTGCTGGGTGCTACCATTGTAATCGGATGGCACCCTCCAATCCAAGTGCGCCACCCACTCCCCCAACATCCCCAGATTATCCATTCCAATGTATGTGTGCCGACTACTTCCACTACAAAGGATGCAACTACCTGGTGGTGGTCGACCGGGATTCTAACTGGCCGATAGTTGAGAGAGCCTCACATGGTGCAGGTGGACTCATCGCTTGCCTAAGACGTACCTTTGTCACATTTGGTATTCCTGATGAATTAGCTTCCGATGGTGGTCCTGAATTCACAGCTGTCGCTACACGTCAATTCCTCAAGGGCTGGGGTGTACATCATCGACTCTCCTCAGTAGCTTATCCACATAGCAACTTCCGTGCTGAAGTTGGTGTCAAGATTGTGAAGCGTCTTATCATGGACAACACCAGCCCTAATGGAGGCCTTGATACCGATGCGTTCCAATGTGCCATGCTCCAGTATAGAAATACCCCAGACAGAGACACAAAATTCTCTCCAACGATATGCATTTCCGGCCGTCTAATTCGATACTTCATCCCAATACCGCCTGGCAGATACAAACCTCATCACACTTGGCGTGAGACTCTGGCGGCTCAGGAGGAAGCACTCCACAACCGCCATATGAGAGGCGCTGAGCGCTGGTCTGAACATACCAAGAGACTTACCCCTTGTTGTCGGCGACTGTGTTCGCGTCCAGAATCAGACCGGGCCACACCCCCTCAAATGGGACAAAATGGGCCTCATCTTCGAGGTTCGCCAGTTTGACCAATATGTGGTGAAAGTTGATGGTTCAGGAAGGGTTACTCTGCGCAATAGGAAATTCCTGCAAAAGTACATTCCTGCGCCAACACCACAACCAAGATTGACGATCGATGGTGATATTGGAGTGCAGAGACCGATGGCTTGGCAGCACATCGTGCACACCACAACCCCGACCAGTAACAAAGAGGCTTATGGCCCATCCATTACTCGCCCAATGCCAGTGCAACATCCCACCATCAACACTGACGCCACTCCACAGCAGCCACCTGCTACGTTTCCTGTTGAATCACCTTGGGTCAACTGAAGCCCTCCTGGCTGCTGTCAGCTCTTTGATGATGCTACAACCCCATCTATGGCTAAGTCATTGCAGGTAACTCGGCATATCAGCGCAGCGCCCCCAATATCACCTCCTCAGGTTGGCGGTCCCAAACCCAATACGGTTGCCAAACGCCCTGCGCTTCGTCAACCAGCTGCTGCACCCAGACGGTCTGGCTGAAGCACGAGCAAGCCCACCTGGCACTCTGACTATGACATGTGATTCTGGCATTGACCATTACTGACATTGCGTTTGGTTTCTGGTTCAGTTTTTCAATTGGCTTCAAAGCTAGTTACATATATTCTTCATGTTCTCAGTCTCTGTCATGCCGAAAGACACACACACTTGTATTTTCCATACCAAATACTTGGGGGGAGATAGAGGGTTCTTAATCATTATTAATCATGTTCATTCTTATATCTTTCTGACCGTGTTCATTGTTAAAGTTGCAATAAATCGCCAACTGGATTAACAAAGAGAACTACAACTTGTTTAACTGGTTACACAAGTCCTGGTTCCTTATAAACACCAAGAAATCAACGATTAAAGTTGAGAATTAACAAAGAACACGGTCGCAGTGAACGAGAAAAACCTTCCCCGGCGGCCATGACAGGCCTTCGGCCTACGATTTTCTCCACACGAGACCGTGGGCTCTCTCTTTCTTCTCCAGACAGGAAGGAAAAAAACACGGGAAAAGTCCACAAGTAAAAAACGAACACATGGGAAACGAAAAATTGTGAAAGTGGAAACACCAAACAGCACAGCAGAGGAGGGGTACTCACGACACGAAGCAAGGAGCGGCCATGACAGTACACACAACATACCAACAGCCAGCAGGGGGCGAGAGAGAGAGAAAAAGAGAAAAAGAGAGAAAGAGAGAAAGAGAGAAAGAGAGAAAGAGAGAAAGAGAGAAAGAGAGAAAGAGAGAAAGAGAGAAAGAGAGAGAGAGAGAGAGAGAGAGAGAGAGAGAGAGAGAGAGAGAGAGAGAGAGAGAGATTGAGATTGAGAGTGAGAGTGAGAGTGAGAGTGAGAGTGAGAGTGAGAGTGAGATTGAGATTGAGATTGAGATTGAGATGGAGATATAAGTTGAGGAGAGACACTCTCAGATGCTTCTAACTCGAGTAATGGAGTTTTGGTCGGCAAAATGATTTTCCAAGGGCACTTGACCTTTGATCTTTCAAATCCAAAATGTAATCAGTTCATCTTTGTTCATCCACACTTGTTTCAAGTTTGGTTGAAATCACTTCAGTGGTTCACAAGTTGTTGCAGCAACAATTATTCTCAATTTAAGTTCACATGACCTGAGACCGTCGAGCTTTTGAACCCAAAATATAATATATTTATATTTGTGTGTCAGTCCATCCTTGTGCCAAGTTTGGTTGAAATCCCTTCAATGGTTCATAAGTTGTCTGCGAACGAAAACCTGATAACCCACAGAAGCAAGGACGCATTGATGCATGCAATGTGGGATTGGCGGGAGAGTTTGGTCAGGAATTTGTTGAAAGTGCGGGCGATAACACCCATTCATCTCGGACACAATGGAACTCATGCCGGCAGATGGGTTGCCCAGTGCTGCTCACCCTGCTTGTGAAACAACATGGTGACAGTTTATAGCTGGGCCGTGATGCATACCGATGCTTCAAACCTCTTTACTATCGCACCAGCCCCCCTGTTCCACGATGTTAGGACATCTGCATCATGCACAGGATTGCAGTCACATCACTGCTTTTCCGTAGTACTTGTGTAAGGAGGATTGCGGGAGTGAAGAGGGTGGATAGAAGGAGTATGGAGGAACTGAGGGAGGACATTGGTGTGCAGATGAGCTTGATGGGGATATAGGTGAAATTCTGGATGAAATGGGCTGGACACTTGGTGTGGGTGGGGGAAGAGGGAATGTCAGAGTGGATAGGTTGAGAGAGTAAGGGAGGAGGAAAAGAGATACACCACAGTTGAGATGGGAGGATTGTGTGAGGAGGGATATCAGTAAGGTAGGGGTGGTTCGAGAGTGGAGAGAGTTGGCTGAGGACAGAGGGAGGGGGGGGTTTGAGTAGTATTGTGGTTGAAACAGGGTAGAAGCTTGGTGCCATTAGTTTCCACCTCTACTAAAGGGAAGAGGAGGGGAAGAAGTAAAATGGTCCAATTAATTGTACTTTTGGAAGGTGGTATTGATGCAGCTCAGCCACTGCATCATGCGATGCTGAGAATGTCAACAAAAAGGATGCTCTTTGGACCTATATGCAGTTGAGGTTGCATGTGGAGGTATTGTCGCGCATTCATTTGTGAGATTCCTGAGACATCTTACCATTTTTGGCATTACAGTGTATATACGAGTATGGAAGATGTTGAAAGAGCTGGCAAAAACTTCAGCCAGGGCATTTGCAAACAAAGATTGTTTATAGCTATAGTTCTGCTCACTCATCTATTTTCTTTTCACTCATATGGCTGCCAGACCATGTGACCTATTAAGTATTTGTGAACACCCTGGTATCCCCAAGGCTTGAGGAACATGTGGGTGAAGTTTCCCCTCAATCTGTCAAGCCATTTTGGAGAAGAAGATTTTTAAAGGTTTATTCTTCAAAAATCATAGCTGCCAAACCATGTGACCTATGACATCAAAATGTGGAGAACTTTTTTGTTCCTCATGGATAGGCTATCATACCTGTAAAGTTTTGCTTCAATCTGTTCAGCTGTTTCGGAAAAGATTTTTTTAAGGCGTTTTTGTTAAAAAAAAAAAAAAAGGAAAAATATGGCTGCCAAACCACATACCCGATGATGGCATCAAGTTTTTTCCCTCATCTAATTTAGCCCTACATGACCCTCAAAAATTTTCATACTGATCGGATAAAGCGTTCGACATATGTAATTATAACGTCATAACGAAGCCACATATGACATCATCAAAACATCACACTTGTTTCCCGTGAGGAGCACTTCACAGGTGCCAAGTTTCAACATTTTCCATGGAGCTGTTTCGGAGATACAGAGGTCCAAATTTTTCCCTTTTTTCCAACATGGCTGCCTTACAGTTATCACACCTGTTCAGTCTCACACAGTGTGCGTGAAACACAATTTGGCCACATGTCATGGTCTCGTCATGCATTTACATTTCTCAACAATTCACGCAAAATATTCCATACAATGTAAAAGATCTACAAAACACCTGTCACTGTAGAATGCCCCTCACACGAATGCTTGCTGGGTGATTTTCCAGGTTTTGTCCAAAATGTTCTTTGGATACAGGTGTATTAATTGTAGATCTCATATTTTAACGCTGTCGAGAGGTTGTGAGTCATTTATAGTTTCAGGTGAATACATTATGAACGCTTTACAGTTTGAAACACTGATTATATTCGGAAAAGCGAAGAGGACATATTGCCAGGTTTTCAAATCTGCAAAGGGAGACTGGTGTCGATGAAGGACTGTGATGGCATGCTTAGAATATGAAATGCTAACACTCAAAATTTCAGCGGCAACTTGTTTCCAATGGCGGGAAAAATAAATTGATCGACGACGTTGAAGATCAACATCGGCCAAAAGGTCAACATAGTGCAAAATTTCTGAAATTGACAATTTTCATCCGTTGACATGAAATTTCAGCAGGATTTTCATTTCAGATCACTGAATTCAACCACCAACTATTTTTGAGGTCAACATAGGCCAAATTTTTGAAAATTCTCAACTTTCATCCCATTGACTTGGAATTCGAAGAAGATTTGCACATTTTGTCATTGAATTCGACTCCCAAATTATTTTTGAGGTCAATGTAAGCCAAATATCTAAAATTGTAAACTTTCATCTGATTGACTTGAAATTTGAAGACGATTTGCACATCAGGTCACTGAATTCAACTATCAATTATTTTTGAGGTCAACATTGGCCAAAAGGTCAACATCGGCCAAAAAGTAAACATAGGCCAAATTTCTAACATTGTCAATTTTCATCCGATTGACTTTAAAAGTGAACCGGATTTGCATATCAGGTCACTAAATTTAACCACCAAGTATTTTTTGAGGTCAACATCGGCTGAATTTCTAAAATTGGCAATTTTCATCCGATTGACTTGGAATTTGAAGAGGATTCTTGAGGGAAATGCCAGGGACATACAAAAGACCCATTTTTATGTTATGTGCCATGTGGCAAACTATAGAAAAGAAGGGTCATTGCATAGCTTGTAGAAAATGCCAAACAAAAGGAAAGAAGTGGAATTCCATGACTTGTGGACAATGCCAGATGATATAAAATATGGCACGTTCAAAAAAATCTTGTGTGCGTGCTTTAATACCCTTATGTTCTTCGGAAGAACCAAGTTTGTAATACTGTAGAAAAGTTCATACAAACGGACGCTCTACATATACAGAGTGTTTCAAAAAGATTGATACAACTTTGACTTCCTGCCATTTCTTCGTTTTTTGACCAACACTGGTTTCCTTTTCAGAGTTTGGTTGTGTTATCATGGTATTTGTTTCTTGGGATTTCTAGTTCCCTCAGAACACGTGATGGACCCACAAATTGTGCCATTCAATGTATTGTGAAACGTTTTGAGCACAAGGGTACACAATGCACAGCCAGAGCGAGGACAACAATGGCAGGTACCTGAAAGGGCCTAAGGTCACATGCTTCTGCACCTTTAATGCCAGATGAGGAATGTGAGGGCCTTAGTGGTTTGAGAATGACAACAGCAGAATGGTGATGATCAATTGTGAGCGCAATTTGGCCGTGCTCCAGAAGTTCCATAATGATCTAGCCCAAAAGGTCACCCCAAACCAGCTCAGCATGACCTGGTTTATGCAGGATGGTGCACCCCCGCATACAGCTGGTGACAGCATCACTTTCCTGTGGCAGCTTTTCAGAAACTAGCTTATTGCCCTGGGTACCACTCATGACTGGGCACACCATAGCCCAGACTTGAACCCTCTGGACTACTGATTCTGGGGTGCTACCAAGGGCTCTGTCTCTGCCAACCACCCTGCCACACTGGATGATCTGAAGCAGGAGGTGTCAGACTACCTCCAGGCAGTGCCACGTGAGACCTATAGGAAAGATGGACAGAAGTTTGGAGTCAGGCTCAATGCCTGTCTGAACCACGAGGGGCACACATCAAGAACGTCAATTGCAAGGATTTTGTGTAAATGCCAATTTCAGACCTTGGGCTCTCACTAACTCTAGCAGTGACTTACTGCAATAGCAATCCATACATCCATTGGGACCATACTCTGTGCAGAGCATTGGTGCTGTCTGAGCAATCTCCTTGGTGAGTGGACACAATCCTGGATGGGTTGCCATTCAGACACAGTATACCAGCATGCTGACACTCATTTTGCCGACCTCAGAAGGATGGCAGGCAGAGTCAACCCCATCTGGTAGTAATTCAACAGCCGAGAGGCATTTGAGCTCAGGATCCTGGGATCCCAAGCCCACCACCCAAACCATAAAGCAAACACCAGGTATAGAATAGCAATCATTGATAGAAAAACCATGTCATAAGCTTTCAATAAATGTTTGGTTCACATTGCTGAGGTTTCTGTTTCTTTGTAAATAAACATTTAAAGTTGCATCGCTCTTTTTGAAACACCCTGTTAGGTTAAAACCCATCAGTATGTGAAGTTTTTTGCGTACCCTGAAAACAAAAACATAAAATAATGTGCATGTGTGTGAATAATTTGTTTAAAAAAAAAAAACTTGGTGCCCCTTTATATGAACTTTTCTGGACCAATAGTTGGTTCCTCCTCAGAACACAAGGAAGAACAACACGCACACGAGATTTTTTTGAATGTGCCATATTTTCTATCATCTGGCATTTTCTACAAGTTATGCAATGTCCCTTCTTTTCTATAGTTTGGCATTTTCCTCAAGCTATGTAATGTCCCTTCTTTTCTATAGTTTGGCATTTTCTACAAGCTATGTAATGTCCCTTCTTTTCTATAGTTTGGCATTTTCTACAAGCTATGCAATGTCCCTTCTTTTCTATAGTTTGGCATTTTCCACAAGCCATGCAATGTCCCTTCTTTTCTATAGTTTGGCATTTTCTACAAGCTATGTAATGTCCCTTCTTTTCTATAGTTTGGCATTTTCTACAAGCCATGCAATGTTCCTTCTTTTCTATAGTTTGGCATTTTCTCCAAGCCATGCAATGTCCCTTCTTTTCTATAGTTTGGCATTTTCTACAAGCTATGCAATGTCCCTTCTTTTCTATAGTTTGGCATTTTCCTCAAGCTATGTAATGTCCCTTCTTTTCTATAGTTTGGCATTTTCTACAAGCTATGTAATGTCCCTTCTTTTCTATAGTTTGGCATTTTCTACAAGCTATGCAATGTCCCTTCTTTTCTATAGTTTGGCATTTTCCACAAGCCATGCAATGTCCCTTCTTTTCTATAGTTTGGCATTTTCTACAAGCTATGCAATGTCCCTTCTTTTCTATAGTTTGGCATTTTCTACAAGCTATGTAATGTCCCTTCTTTTCTATAGTTTGGCATTTTCTACAAGCTATGTAATGTCCCTTCTTTTCTATAGTTTGGCATTTTCTACAAGCTATGTAATGTCCCTTCTTTTCTATAGTTTGGCATTTTCTACAAGCTATGCAATGTCCCTTCTTTTCTATAGTTTGGCATTTTCTACAAGCTATGTAATGTCCCTTCTTTTCTATAGTTTGGCATTTTCTACAAGCTATGTAATGTCCCTTCTTTTCTATAGTTTGGCATTTTCTACAAGCTATGTAATGTCCCTTCTTTTCTATAGTTTGGCATTTTCTACAAGCTATGTAATGTCCCTTCTTTTCTATAGTATGGCATTTTCCACAAGCCATGCAATGTCCCTTCTTTTCTATAGTTTGGCATTTTCTACAAGCTATGCAATGTCCCTTCTTTTCTATAGTTTGGCATTTTCTACAAGCTATGTAATGTCCCTTCTTTTCTATAGTTTGGCATTTTCCACAAGCTATGTAATGTCCCTTCTTTTCTATAGTTTGGCATTTTCCACAAGCTATGTAATGTCCCTTCTTTTCTATAGTTTGGCATTTTCTACAAGCTATGTAATGTCCCTTCTTTTCTATAGTTTGGCATTTTCCACAAGCTATGTAATGTCCCTTCTTTTCTATAGTTTGGCATTTTCTACAAGCTATGTAATGTCCCTTCTTTTCTATAGTTTGGCATTTTCTACAAGCTATGTAATGTCCCTTCTTTTCTATAGTTTGGCATTTTCTACAAGCTATGTAATGTCCCTTCTTTTCTATAGTTTGGCATTTTCTACAAGCTATGCAATGTCCCTTCTTTTCTATAGTTTGGCATTTTCTACAAGCTATGTAATGTCCCTTCTTTTCTATAGTTTGGCATTTTCTACAAGCTATGTAATGTCCCTTCTTTTCTATAGTTTGGCATTTTCTACAAGCTATGTAATGTCCCTTCTTTTCTATAGTATGGCATTTTCCACAAGCCATGCAATGTCCCTTCTTTTCTATAGTTTGGCATTTTCTACAAGCTATGCAATGTCCTTTCTTTTCTATAGTTTGGCATTTTCTACAAGCTATGTAATGTCCCTTCTTTTCTATAGTTTGGCATTTTCCACAAGCTATGTAATGTCCCTTCTTTTCTATAGTTTGGCATTTTCCACAAGCTATGTAATGTCCCTTCTTTTCTATAGTTTGGCATTTTCTACAAGCTATGTAATGTCCCTTCTTTTCTATAGTTTGGCATTTTCCACAAGCTATGTAATGTCCCTTCTTTTCTATAGTTTAGCATTTTCCACAAGCTATGTAATGTCCCTTCTTTTCTATAGTTTGGCATTTTCTCCAAGCTATGCAATGTCCCTTCTTTTCTATAGTTTGGCATTTTCCACAAGCCATGCAATGTCCCTTCTTTTCTATAGTTTGGCATTTTCCACAAGCCATGCAATGTCCCTTCTTTTCTATAGTTTGGCATTTTCCACAAGCCATGCAATGTCCCTTCTTTTCTATAGTTTGGCATTTTCTACAAGCTATGCAATGTCCCTTCTTTTCTATAGTTTGGCATTTTCTACAAGCTATGTAATGTCCCTTCTTTTCTATAGTTTGGCATTTTCTACAAGCTATGTAATGTCCCTTCTTTTCTATAGTTTGGCATTTTCTACAAGCTATGCAATGTCCCTTCTTTTCTATAGTTTGGCATTTTCTACAAGCTATGCAATGTCCTTTCTTTTCTATAGTTTGGCATTTTCTACAAGCTATGTAATGTCCCTTCTTTTCTATAGTTTGGCATTTTCCACAAGCTATGTAATGTCCCTTCTTTTCTATAGTTTGGCATTTTCCACAAGCTATGTAATGTCCCTTCTTTTCTATAGTTTGGCATTTTCTACAAGCTATGCAATGTCCCTTCTTTTCTATAGTTTGGCATTTTCCACAAGCCATGCAATGTCCCTTCTTTTCTATAGTTTGGCATTTTCTACAAGCTATGCAATGTCCCTTCTTTTCTATAGTTTGGCATTTTCTACAAGCTATGTAATGTCCCTTCTTTTCTATAGTTTGGCATTTTCTACAAGCTATGTAATGTCCCTTCTTTTCTATAGTTTGGCATTTTCTACAAGCTATGCAATGTCCCTTCTTTTCTATAGTTTGGCATTTTCTACAAGCTATGTAATGTCCCTTCTTTTCTATAGTTTGGCATTTTCTACAAGCTATGTAATGTCCCTTCTTTTCTATAGTTTGGCATTTTCTACAAGCTATGTAATGTCCCTTCTTTTCTATAGTTTGGCATTTTCTACAAGCTATGCAATGTCCCTTCTTTTCTATAGTTTGGCATTTTCTACAAGCTATGTAATGTCCCTTCTTTTCTATAGTTTGGCATTTTCTACAAGCTATGTAATGTCCCTTCTTTTCTATAGTTTGGCATTTTCTACAAGCTATGTAATGTCCCTTCTTTTCTATAGTTTGGCATTTTCTACAAGCTATGTAATGTCCCTTCTTTTCTATAGTATGGCATTTTCCACAAGCCATGCAATGTCCCTTCTTTTCTATAGTTTGGCATTTTCTACAAGCTATGCAATGTCCCTTCTTTTCTATAGTTTGGCATTTTCTACAAGCTATGTAATGTCCCTTCTTTTCTATAGTTTGGCATTTTCCACAAGCTATGTAATGTCCCTTCTTTTCTATAGTTTGGCATTTTCCACAAGCTATGTAATGTCCCTTCTTTTCTATAGTTTGGCATTTTCTACAAGCTATGTAATGTCCCTTCTTTTCTATAGTTTGGCATTTTCCACAAGCTATGTAATGTCCCTTCTTTTCTATAGTTTGGCATTTTCTACAAGCTATGTAATGTCCCTTCTTTTCTATAGTTTGGCATTTTCTACAAGCTATGCAATGTCCCTTCTTTTCTATAGTTTGGCATTTTCTACAAGCTATGCAATGTCCCTTCTTTTCTATAGTTTGGCATTTTCTACAAGCTATGTAATGTCCCTTCTTTTCTATAGTTTGGCATTTTCTACAAGCTATGTAATGTCCCTTCTTTTCTATAGTTTGGCATTTTCTACAAGCTATGTAATGTCCCTTCTTTTCTATAGTTTGGCATTTTCTACAAGCTATGTAATGTCCCTTCTTTTCTATAGTTTGGCATTTTCTACAAGCTATGCAATGTCCCTTCTTTTCTATAGTTTGGCATTTTCTACAAGCTATGTAATGTCCCTTCTTTTCTATAGTTTGGCATTTTCTACAAGCTATGTAATGTCCCTTCTTTTCTATAGTTTGGCATTTTCTACAAGCTATGTAATGTCCCTTCTTTTCTATAGTTTGGCATTTTCTACAAGCTATGCAATGTCCCTTCTTTTCTATAGTTTGGCATTTTCTACAAGCTATGTAATGTCCCTTCTTTTCTATAGTTTGGCATTTTCTACAAGCTATGTAATGTCCCTTCTTTTCTATAGTTTGGCATTTTCTACAAGCTATGTAATGTCCCTTCTTTTCTATAGTATGGCATTTTCCACAAGCCATGCAATGTCCCTTCTTTTCTATAGTTTGGCATTTTCTACAAGCTATGCAATGTCCTTTCTTTTCTATCGTTTGGCATTTTCTACAAGCTATGTAATGTCCCTTCTTTTCTATAGTTTGGCATTTTCCACAAGCTATGTAATGTCCCTTCTTTTCTATAGTTTGGCATTTTCCACAAGCTATGTAATGTCCCTTCTTTTCTATAGTTTGGCATTTTCTACAAGCTATGTAATGTCCCTTCTTTTCTATAGTTTGGCATTTTCCACAAGCTATGTAATGTCCCTTCTTTTCTATAGTTTGGCATTTTCTACAAGCTATGTAATGTCCCTTCTTTTCTATAGTTTGGCATTTTCTACAAGCTATGCAATGTCCCTTCTTTTCTATAGTTTGGCATTTTCTACAAGCTATGTAATGTCCCTTCTTTTCTATAGTTTGGCATTTTCTACAAGCTATGTAATGTCCCTTCTTTTCTATAGTTTGGCATTTTCTACAAGCTATGTAATGTCCCTTCTTTTCTATAGTTTGGCATTTTCTACAAGCTATGTAATGTCCCTTCTTTTCTATAGTTTGGCATTTTCTACAAGCTATGCAATGTCCTTTCTTTTCTATAGTTTGGCATTTTCTACAAGCTATGTAATGTCCCTTCTTTTCTATAGTTTGGCATTTTCCACAAGCTATGTAATGTCCCTTCTTTTCTATAGTTTGGCATTTTCTACAAGCTATGCAATGTCCCTTCTTTTCTATACTTTGGCATTTTCCACAAGCTATGTAATGTCCCTTCTTTTCTATAGTTTGGCATTTTCTACAAGCTATGTAATGTCCCTTCTTTTCTATAGTTTGGCATTTTCTACAAGCTATGGAATGTCCCTTCTTTTCTATAGTATGGCATTTTCTACAAGCTATGTAATATCCCTTCTTTTCTATAGTTTGCCACATGGCACATAACATATAAAGGGGCAATTTCTATGCCCCTGCCATTTTTCTCAAGAGAGAACGATGAATAAATCAAAAAGAGAATATAGAGGTGGCGCGGTCAAGCAATGAAGACAGTTTGATAAAAGTTCTGGTCACTAAGTGGGAAAAGAAAGATAGGATGTTCTGGACACCTAGAGGGAAAACAAGGAATAAAAGACATAAAATGTCAAAGCCCCCATTGTTTTAGTAATTTTGCCGTATGGAGTTAAAGGGTGAGCCCATATTTATTTCCAAATAAAATGGCCGCCAGTCTACCAGTGGATCAATCTTTAATCAGATTGCAAAATAAAGGTAGGTGCAAGTGTATGCCATCGAGTACTGTGCTTTTGCCACATTTGAACAAAATCGGACCATGCATTCCAAGATATGGTTGGGGACACGATTAAGGAACAAAATGGCCGCCAGTCGGCCATCTCGGATTTGATCTTGAAGAAAAACAACACGATTTGCATATGTACGCCATCATTCCTTATCTGTGTGCCAAGTTTGAACAACATTGGTAAATGCATGTCCGAGAAATGGTTGAGGACTTGTTCAGCATCTGTAGTTTTTTTAACAAATAAAATGGCCGCCAGTCGGCCATCTTTGATCGCATCGTGAAACAAAATTATGTGCAAATGCATACCTCCATGTGTTGTCTTTCTGCCAAGTACGCTTAAAATCAGTCCAGGCATTCCGAGATTTGGTTGCCGATGCACACACGCATGCACGGACATGAAAATCGAGAACAGATCCATAAGCCCCCGTTTCGGACTAAGTCCGATGGGGGCAAATAAAGAAAGGATGTTCTCGACAACAAGAGGGACAAAAATATATATAAATAGGAAGAACAAGATAAACTTGGAGAAGGACTGTCAAAGCACAGCGAAAAGCTTTCAATGAGATGGAAGTGAAAGACATGGAAGATTTGATGCTATAGACTATAGAGGAAGAAATGGCGAGGTCTTGTTGCCGCCATATGTGTCGAAAGCCACGACGAAGTCGTAAGTAAATACTGTATTTGTCGGTACAGTTTACTTCCTTTTCTGAATAAAAATCATGAAAGAAAGATGAAATTTTGAAACGATGCATTTTATCAATTTAAAATATTTGGTGGTTGAATTCATTGACCTGATATGAAAATCGATGTTCAATTTTATAGTCAGTCAGATGAAAATTGAGGATTTAGAAAATTGGCCTCTTTTGACCTTTGGCCTATATTGACCTCAAAAGAGTGACCGCTATATCGCATGATCATGTAACATGTGGGAAAGTTTCAATTTCCTCTGTTGAGCGGTTTTCGTTCTTAACAAGATGCAGACACGTACGTACGCCACCGATCGCTTACCCTGCTTTTCGCTTCTCGAATGCAGGGTAATGAATACGTACAATTGTCGGCAACTTATTTGATGCACAGATAAATTGATCTACTCATGCATATCCATAATTGATGGATAGTGCTGCCCTCTGGTGAAAGCAAGCAGAATTGCATGATGTTTCCGACATTTGTGGATGATGCGTGGATCATGGAATATGAGCAAAAAAATGGTCAAAAAGCAAAAACTATGGCACTGAGGTGGAATTTGTTTCGAAATACAATGATTAAACACATTGGCCGATGTATATTCCAAGTTTCAGCTCGTTTCGCTGTATAGCCTTTGAGATAAGAGAGCCAACACATTTTGTGTGGACGGACGGACGGACAGACTGACAGACGCCAACGTTAATTTCAAGGGTTTTCGTTGAAAACTCAAGAATGCGGAAATGGACGTTCCTGAAATTTGGGACATATTGCCTCGACATACAAAGGATTTACTTCTTAAAATTTCAGCCGATTTTGTCCAGTGGAAGCTGAGAAACTAATTTTCAGTCCCTGTGTTAAAGTTGCATCCAGAGAAACCGTCCCATTTTAAGGGACGGGCGCTTCGTGCCTCCCTGGATTTTGTAATCTCCTTGCTTCGTCAAATGAGATTCCTTCTGGCCAGAAAACCTCAAAAACTCTCCTCAAACATCTTTGCTGAAATCGCCTGAGTTTGCCATCTATCTTTTTGGTTGTCTTCCGGCACTCGACACCATCAAAAATTATCGTTGTTATTAGCTCACCTGGACTTTAGTCTGATGAGATGATGTGATCGAGCAGTGTCTTTAGGTAAGTCAGTCAGTCACTCAGCCAGTCTATAAATACCAGTAATTATCGCTTGAAACAAACAAACAATTTTGATGAAACTAAGCCACAAGCTTCATATCTGATGCCTAACAAAGGTGTATAGACCGCATCACAGTCTGCACTCATTAACGGGTTGAATTCAGGCCTGAAATGCTAAAACAATGCCTGCATTGCATCATCAGCGCAGCCATGCCCTCATCCAAAAACATGACCTTGAACATGAAAACATGTATTGCTGTAATCAGCATCGAGAGAGCATCCAATTCAACCAATCACGTGACCAGATTCTGCACATGAACAAAATTTCACTAGGTTATGATGTCATTGACTGTTACTCCTGTTCGAGGTGAGCTTCAGGACCCACGGTCCTCTTTTTTGCATCCAGCATTTGGCTGCTGGGTGAATCATTGCAGGGAGTGCAGCTGTGCCACAGATTCAGTGCCCCCGTTACCAGTAAGCTAGTACTGATTTTTGCCAACCTCAGAAGGATAATAGGTTGAGTCAACCCACCTGGTGTTATTTTAACGGCCCAACATGGGTGTGAACTCAAGACCCTAAGATCTTAAGGGGGCCACCTCAAACGTTAAGCCAACACGAGGCTTACCATAATATGAAAGGACTGTCTTGATGTTGGAATTGAATATTGTCAATTTAATTAGCAATGATATGTTGTTGCTTGTCCACAGCTGTTTGTTGAGACTTGATGCTTATCTTGCCTTATGGATACGTGTCTCAATGTCTTTCTTCGTTCCATAATTTTTATCCAATATTGTGTCGAAATACACAAATGTTTCTCCATCTTCAATCTTTACCTCCACCGCTGAAGTTGGAATTCCTGTTTGTGTGTTGATTTGTCTGCGAGTACGATATCTCAAAAAGTGATCTACAGATTCAGAGGAAACTTGGTGAACATGTTCGGTGTGTGACAAGGACAAATTGATTCGATTTTGGTGAAGATTCGAATCTGGATCTGAGAATGAGTTAAAGTGATTCTTCACCATTGAGAGATTGGGCCAAAAACGACATCGTCCTGGAAAGCATGGTATTTCAAAAATGTATTGGCCCGATATGTTGACATGGATCAGGCATTACGTGGCGGAGATGTGCTCTCTACTGAGTGCCCTTCTAGTTTTGCCTTTTTTCTCACGCACTCTTCCTCCAATCCCGACTGAGCATAAAAGTTGGTCTCGTGGAAAAGCAGGCTTGAAGTACCCATCCAAAAGCAGCATCCATGCCTGACACAGCTGGATGAGTTTGATGCTATCAGGTGAGAGCAAAGTGAATGGTCTCAACCCTCTTATGAACCTGAGTCCAAATGCTCCCAGCACCAGGAATGGTCCACTGCCACAACCTGCAGTCATGCAATTTATTCCGTTCCTCGGAAAACACTTTTCAGAAGTCATGGGCTCGATGTCCAAGAGCTCACAGCTGATCTCAGGATTTTCCGGCAGAAGCAAGTATCACAGCACAAGTTTAGCCACAAATGTAACGTTGGATCAGAAAACTGAAGCCAAAAGGCTCCTTCTCCGGGTGTACCGATGTCTTTTATCTTCTGCCAGTGGATCCATTAATTGGAATTAGGGACCACGTGTCCAAAAAAAGTCGACTGTTTCCTGATCTTCATTGGCCAGTCCAGCTAACACCAACCGAGATAGCTAAAAAAACAACTAAATTCCACTTAAACATGGCACGTACTGGTTTCACTTTGGCCAGAACTTTTTCCAACGTTTCTCGGCTAATACGGTCGATGCGATCCCAGAATCCTGTTTTCAGATCATGGACGGTCCAGCGGGCCCATGTTGTAAACTTTTCTTCTTAAAGAACCCCATTAAAAGGAAGTCACAGAGATTAAGGTCTGGACTTGTCAGTGGCCAGATGAGGCCTTCATAAAAGCCTGCAAGGAAAGAAATGGTTTAAAATGGCTCTGCTATTAAGTCGGGAATGGGTCTAATCCAAGACATTATCCATGGTGTGTGGGTGCGATCCCATTCTGTTGAAGCCATTGGTTTCTCTTTGGAAAACGTTGGTGTCACAAGTTCACGAAGAAGAGCATTTGTAGAATTTCCAAATCGCCATTCAAATCGACTAAACTATCAAAAAGAAGGATCCCACCACTTCCTATTCAGAAGCAGGGAATGAAATGGAGCATGAAACAAAACTTTAGACTTTCTTCGGTATCGCGTTACCAGCTTTATGCTTGTCATCATTAGTTCGCTAATAATAAACGTGTAGACCGAGAAGGGCACTCGGTAGAGCACATACCTCCACCACGTAATGCCTGATCCACAAGAACATATCCGGCCCAATACATTTTTGAAATATCATGCTATACAGCATTACATATCGTTTTTGGCCCTTTCTCTCAATGGTGAAGAATCACTTTTAAAATTCTAGTAGTCGGATCCGGATCTTCACCAAAATTTAATCCGGTCGTCCTTGTCACACTCCCAACCTGTCCACAAAATCTCATCCGAATCCGTCCAAAACCTTTCGAGCTCTCGTGCACTCAAACAGACAAACAAAGACATAAAGGGGCGAAAACATAACCTCCTTCACCTTTGGTGGCGGAGGTAATAATGGTGTTTCTTCTGGAACAGCTGTAGAAATAAACCCAAATTTTATATCCAATAAATGAAAATCATCCCATCTGCAGTGGCGGTTGTCTTCTCGATTTTGACAATGTCTGAGCCGTCATGCCTTCAGTTTGGTTGTGTCTGCTATGGTTTATCTGGGAGCAGTGGAGTCTGATTCAGGATTGGCACCAGTAGCCTGCGGCCTCTGCCAGTGGCCTGTGCAGTAGCCCGGTCTTCTCGGTGTTTTCCTTGAACTCATGCAGCTGGCATGCATTTCTCTCGAAGTGAAGAATCCCAGCTCTCATTTGTCTTGTCCCTAGTGGCCGGTCAGCTGGGAGCTGCTCCCTGGTGTCATGGTCGATGTTGCAGATCTTGAGGCTCTTCTTGAGGGTGACCTGATGACGTTTATGTTGACCGCTGAGATGTCATTTCTCTTGGGTCAGATCACCATGCAAGATTGGTCATCCACATGAAGAACATGACCAGCCAATCTCAGCTGTTTCCCATCGAGACTAGTATGTAACCAATTAATATGGAATTTTCAACAAAGCATTAAAGTTTTAAACTTGAACACTTAGCACAAACACTTTGATAACACAAATAAGGAAAGCAGAGATTTTTTTTTGAGAGCTCACGTTTTGTTTTGATTATAAAATGTTTGAAGTCTGTTCAGTGTAGAAACGTTGTGCTTGGTTGCCCTTCCATATCCAAGTAAGGCCGTTCACGTGAAACGTGCCAAATATCTGGTCAATTGGCTATAGTGCAGAAATTGGTGCTGAGGCAGCAACTGCACCCAGAGATAGCAAGCAGTTGTTGTTTCGTATGCATCCTGTGGCTGCTGGTTGCATCATTTTCTGGAAGCACAGCTGAGCCACTGATTCTCACTGATTCAGTGCCCCTGCTACCAGTAAGCTGGTGCCCATTTTCCTGACCTCAAATATATAAAAGGCTGAGTCAACCCACCTGGTGTTATTTCAACATAACCCGATTTTAACATAACAACAGGGGCTCAAACTGAAGACCCCAAGATTTTTATGCCAGCCACTTTAACCGTTAAGCCAACACCAGGCTATAGTATAGCAAACAGTGTAACCTGGTGTCAAGAAACCTCGAGGAAGAGCAGACCACTTGCTACCCACAGGCTCGACAGGAATTTGGAATTATACCCGGGTGTTGGTGATAACTCGCCTGTACTCTTAATGAAGGACACACTGGGATATTTAACGACAAATAATGTCAACAGACGGGACACCCGGCTTAACGTTCATCTAAGGAACAACACGCACATTGATGCCTTGCCCTGCCATTGAAACGCTAGGATGAGAGTTTCTAGCTGGGCTGAGATTTAAACCCAGGCTGGACAGCTCGGAGGTGAGTGTGCAAACCTCGATGCCATCCTCCCAGCCAAGGGCAGAAATAAGAGCGATGACAATGAGAACAAAAAAAACCAGCATTCCACAGCTTATTACATGGAGTGCTAAGTGCTGAACTGAAATGTACATCACATTGAATATTGAAAATGAAAATTGCTCCAAAGTTCCAGAGCATTGAACGGAAGTAACGTTTTATCCTCCATCTGATCTTGCCAACCATGGTTGAGCCAACAGGCTTCATCTTCATCCATGACATGCATTTTGGGTCCCTTGACTCTCTCTCTTGATCTATCTCAACTCACTTTGACCCCAGTCTCTTTCTATAACAAATTTAAGCAAATAAGGAACAGGGCAGCTACACCAGCTTGGTGATAGAACAGTTCCACAAATGGCACTTTCCACTACCATGCATCCTACTGCATCGACGCATATTTTGTTTTCAACTCTTTCATAAGATTTGTGCAGAAATTAGATGATGGACAAAAACAGGATAATTACTACAAACATACATGAACTATTCTAAAACTAATAAACATTCCTACATTCTAAACTTGAACATAATACAACATGTTCCGCAGATGCTGCACCCTTGAACTCATAAAGTCATAACAGTATGTATTGGAAAGACTACTGGGTGTAGCTAAATGTTAAACATTAATTTGTTTTGTTATGAAGAGTTCATCAAAATTCCTTCCCACCTGTTTTTGTATCTTTTGCTAATATTGCCTTGTACTGGTACGACTCGCAGCTCGGGCGGACTGAAGGTATTCTGGGCCCTCTGGGAAAAAGGCGTCTTTGGGCCCCCTAGATCCAACATCTTTGAATGACAGTGCGAAATAAAAGTTTAATAAAACAACCACTTGTGCATAAATATGTAGAATAATAATTAGACCGTGAATTTAAAAGAAATACACGAAAATGTACGAACCAGAAACTGGTGCACCTCGTGTTGCAGAGTAAAGACCACTGTATGTGACAGTCCAAAGCTTCATGGAATGCTAAGTATGTTATCTACCAAAATAAAACACAGTGTGTGTTTGTCTGTTTGTGTATTTGTCTGTCCCCCTTCATAAGGATGATTTAAGGATGGTTTTAAAGGCCAATCTTTTAACATGACTGTGCGTTCATTATGGTCTATTTTTCAGGATAAAAAAAAACAACTCGAAAAACATTTTTCATAAAAGAGTACTTACATCTATTGGAAGTGTAGATGGTGACTTGCAACAGGGCCGAAAGGGCAGTATACAGAACTGTTTAAAAATAACAATGAAAACAAGGCACAGGGAGGTGAAATTCACTTCACTTGATGTGTAATACGTGCAGAGTAAAACGAGTGTTCATTTACGTCTGTAGGTTGTCTCATGAATAAAGAAGATATAAGCACACCTGACGCTAGGCCGAGGCTTCAGACTTTGGCATGTTCATAAGGCTGTACTGTCGAAATGAAGCGTCCCAGAAGATAAAGAAAATAGGGTCACATTTGTACATGTAGTGTTTTGAAATAGTGCTTTTTGCTACGAAACAACATATCTTCAAGTCTCCTTGAATATTTCAAATAAAATAATTCCAACCCGTCATTTTTGATGGGCTTTTATACTGGTAAGTATATAATATGGCGAACGTCACGACAAACGGCCTGAAACGGTATGTAAGAAAATGTACACACGGACAAAATATTTATTTCTCCGTGTCATTTACCTGAAGATTTTGCTGAGAAAAACAAAGGATAACCTTAGCCGTATAATCTAAAATAAAGGACATAGTGGGACATTCAGACCCACTGAGTCAATTTGCACTCTCATCTGTTGAACACTATCTATCTATGTATTACTAAAACTCTCATCTTGTATGTATGTATGTATGTATGTATGTATGTATATATGTTCCCGAAATACAGCCAAAACGACACACGATAGCACAAAATTTTTCAGCCCATCTTACTCACCATTCTCCTGCGGTGTGCAGTATCAAGTTTCGTTCAAATCGGGCAACCCAAAAAAAATATTATTTTAAAAATCAATTCCTGATCCAGTCAAGTACTCTTCGGGAAAATTTCATCAAGCAAACAACCTCAGCGGTTTAGTTCGCTGGAGCTATCTTTTTTTTCTTTTTTCTTGAAATGATTTTTTTTCATCAATTGCTGTCACAACGGGAACCCAACGGGTTCACGGGTCGTCTAGTTTTTCTATAAGATTAGAAAAAAACGTGTGAAGATGATGAATTTTTTTTTTTGGACAAAGAGGATAAAAACCCAGTTTTTTGTCATGCACATTTATGGTTAACAAGGAAGAGTGTACCCATCCCAAGTGATGAAAAAAGTCAAACAAAAGCATCCATCCCCAGTGACAGGAAAAGTTTTATGTTAATAAATGACTTTAAATAATATTTAGTGCACTTTAAAAATGTCAATTGTGTTGCACTCTTCATCGAGCTCAGAACCAAAGCTCTGAGCTACTTATACCACCCACCGCAAAATGGTGGTGCAACATCGGGTGGCAGGGGTTGGATTTGTCAAAAAAAAAGACGGCAAAATATCCTGGTTGTAAAATAAAATTTGACATCAACATTACTCATGCCTGATTGATTGATGCCTAGGTGAGATGCCTACTCATGCCTAGGTGATTGATGAGCTTTTCAATGCAGCGTGAGAAGTGGCCTCCGTAAACGGGAGACAGACGAACGCATGTTCACAATATATATTGGATAACTTCCCTTCCAAGGAACTTCAACATATAGAGAGACCACAATTTCTGTAAAGTTTGAAACTTGGTTTAACAGAAGTAAATGGTATTTGTTTAAAGCAGGTTAAATGTTTAACAGCAATAAATAACTTTGCTGCATTTTTTTCAGGAATCAATCAAAATCGACTTTCAACCCTCAACAATTAAGATATTATGTTTAAATGTAAGTTCCAAAATTGCCTTCCCCTCATATTTCTGAAAACGTTAACCTTTTTTTTTAGTATTATTTATTTTTTGAGCATGGGTCATTCGATGGCTTGGGTCCTCAGTGAATGCCCGACTCCTCAATCCGTCCAGGCTTGCAGTGATCATGATCAAAAAGTTTCCGAAAGGAAAGATTTATCGCCTTCAGAGATGAACAACTTATCCTGAGGTTTTCCATCGGTTTCAGCTTTTTTTAAATTTAAGATTGCTGTTACAATATTTATCCCCATTTGATCGATCACTTTTGACCATTCATGTTTTAATATAAATATTTTTAATAACCTTACAAGTTACAACGGAATTTTAAGCTGCAGTTCTTCTACTCGATGTGTATCCTCGTTCTACCTACCTGACTTCAGAGAGAGAGAGATAGAGAGAGTGTGTGTGCGTGTGTGTAAATAATAAATCTGCATCCTCTTTAGTACCTCTTCATTACCTCTGTATTACCTCTCACCCAGAATGACAGAATGGCCTCGAGGTATGCACACTCACCTCTAAGCTGTCTCGCCTGGGTTCAAATCCTGACCCAGCTATAAATTGTCATCCCAGTGTTTCACAGGCAGGGTGATTCATCAATGTGTGTGCTGTCTCTTGGATGGATCTTAAACTGGTGTCCTGTCTACTGGCCTTTGTTGGTGGACCTTAAAGATCCCAAGGTGTCCTACGTGAAGAGTAGGTGATCATTGCAGGAACCATGGCCAAATTTAAAATTCATTGCCTGACCTACAGGGGGCACTGCATCAGTGGAACAGCTGTGCCCTCAGCCAAAGATGCTCCCCTGCAGCTTTGTGTTGCATATGAATGAAGAAGAACCTCTCACCATGAAACTCTGAAATAAACTGCCTCTTTATTCTTTCCCAACTATACCGACACCTTCATCAGCAGAAGACATTGATCAAAAAAATGTCTCCCTGATCTTGCCTTTCTCTGTCCTTTTCCTTCAGTTCCTTTGTAACAGGAGGTTCTTGGAAGTGAATGTGTATTAGAGTGGGATTTCATTCCGAATTCTGTCTGCCAGTTGCATCACAGCAGCATGGCTATGCCTCTGACACATTGTCCCTGTTCATTTGCCAGGGTTCTGGAATTTGGCTAGGGTGCTGGAAATAACTCGCCTCCTTTTAGTGAAAGACACCATGGGATCTACATCAACCAAATAATGCAAATCGATGAGACGCCCAGTTTAACATTTGATGCCTCGCCCAGCGTGTGAAACACCAGGGTGACGGTTTATACCGGGGCCGAGATTCAAACCCAGGCGAGACAGATTAATAGAGAGTGTGCATTCGTCTAGTCCAGGCAATCCTGCCAGCCATGTTACAGGTCATCTTGAAGGAACCCATTCCTCAACTAGAATGGCACTCGGTAGAGCGTGTACCTCGGCCAAGCTGAACAGTTTGTGTTTTGTATCCCACTGAAAGGGTGGATCTGGAACTGGACCTCATCCTAAATCGAATCGGCTCATTCTTCACTTAACTAACTCATCAATCAAGTTGTCATAACTAGTACACAACTGAAGATATCATGCTAGATATCGTTTTGGCCCCATCTCTCAATGATAAAGAATCACTAAAAAAAAATTCTCGGTTCTAGATGTGAATCTTCACCAAAATCGAATAAATTCACTTTTGTCACATACCAAAACCATCCACCAAGTTTTGTCCGAATCCGTCCACAACTTTTTGAGATATCCTGCTCACAGACCGACAGACATGAAAACCTAACCTCCATCCACCTTCAGTGACGGAGGTTAAAAAAAAATCTTTCATCTTGGAAAAATATGGGACTAATCAGACTTTCATGTTTGAACTTTTGGTCTTTAGACACAATATGGCATGCTGCCCACCCATGAACTCTCACCAGTCACCACGATACCTTTATGCCTCCCTATGGCTACGAGCTCTTCACATTACTTGCAGAAAGAAAGAAAGCATTAGACTTGAGATGGTCCTGCTATGAGTTGCTTATGAGTACATGTATTGTTGGCTGTAAATTTTCTGCTCGATGGCATTTGAGTTTGCCAGACACCCGTCAAGATGAGAGGAGACCTTTGTCTTGCAGTGGATTGAATCAGGCTGAAAGGGGGTGTGCAGGGGGGGGCGGGGGGGGCAACGAGATTGTTCTTCCTGAGCATTTCCATACTGATGCTCAATAATGTGGCCCAGTTAAAAACATATATGGTGCAAGTAATTCATTCATTTCCTTGCATTCACCTGAACTTAATGAGTAATTGCACACTTACATTCTTCAATAAAGACTCCTGATGGAACTGCAGCAACATGAAACGCATAGTTAAAAGGATATGAGGTCAATAAGGAGACTCGGCGAATTCAAGTAAGATGAGTGCTCAAAAAATTGTGATCAATAAGGATGGGCGTCATGAAAGTGCACTCATTTATAATCCATGACTGTTTTCCTGAAGTTCCACGGCAGACATGCTTGGAACTTGGAAGGAAAGTGCTTCACAAAAATAAAACAGGAAATCCTACAGGATTGTTGGGGGGGGGGGAACCCCCCAAATGCAAAACCTTCCACCGTTTCTTCAAAATTAAGCATTTCTGCCAATACCAAATTTACTTTCGATTTGGTTCATAAACAGACGAGTATGCAATAGAAGCGACATCAAGTTTAATGTTTCATACAACACAGAAAACACATGTCGCGTTACTGACATAGGACATCATCGTTGTAATTGACTTTCTTTTTTTTTTCTTCTTTTTTTTTAGTGAACACTGAACCAAATATGGCAAAGCTATTAGTGCAGTCAAAGCGAAACAATTGTGTCGGAGCACAAGGTTATCCACGGCATCAAAGACAAGACGAGAAGCGACAAGACCGTGGGTGCTGGGTGCAGACAAACAGATCTGCTGTGCATTATGCAGAGGCCAATACATTCAGGATATTTGTAGGCGATGAATGAATGGCATGAAGCGTTCAGCCAGCCTAGTGTAGTTCAGCAGTTTGAATGTTCAAGGTCACCTTGCGATGTGAAAATGGAGGGTTGGGATTCTGGCTGGTTATGAAGGGAAAACGGTAAAAGAAAAGCACATGGAAGAACAGTCCTAATGGAACGAAATGTGGAGAGAAATTGAGTGAAATGCACAATCAGTAAAGTAAGCAACTGAAATGGAGGGAAAATTTTTTTTTTTCAAAGTGTCTACACATGAGATTCATTCACTCTGGCTTGGGTCTGCTCAACTTCCACCGTAAGAAACAAGTCGGGAGAAGTGAGAATGCTTTCGGCAAGCCCTGTGCTCCCACTGTCGTATACCTTGCAGTCTGAGACATCCTCTGGGCAAAGCAGCGGTGAGGCTTCTTCTACCTTCTCAACATGTTGGTTTCTGGAACATCTCTGGCTCACCACGTGATTCCCTAGGCCATGTGCTAACAGGCCACGGCAGAATTCTGCCTCCATCTCTGCCACAAAGTCCGACTGCAGGAAAAGGTGGAACAACATCAGGTGAGCCCTATATGTTGAGGACGTTATTATCAGTGCACTGCTTGAGTTTCATTTCTATAAGCAAGAACTGTATGTATGGTGTTTCGGTAGCATTGGGGTAAGATGGTGTCGAGGTTAGCCCACTTACTTGGCTCTGAGCTGCCGAGTCTGGGTTTCATTCTCGAGCAGACTATAAAATGTCAGATTGGAGCTTTTGCAGTTATGGGGGCATTGCATCAATGAGTGTCATCCCTCGGACAGACAATCTGGTGACCTTACTGCCAGCATTAGATGGTGGATGTTAAAAGTCCCATGGTGCCTTTTGATTAAGAGTAAGTAAGGTATTGCCAGCACCCTCAACTTCTTCTTTGACGGTCACGATTATTCCCTCATTCTTATGGGGTTGGCTGGGGAAGCTTGGCCCAAGTTTTTCACTAACTGGCTGGCCAGGCATGAAGTTCGACTCAGGTTAGGGCAGGAATTAGCTCAACAGCTCACCTACTCTTCACGAAGGACACAGTGAGATCTTCAACATCCACCAACTAATGCCGGCAGGTGGAATGCCCAGTTTCACATCCATCCCAGGGATGGCACAAACACTGATGAATCACCGTGCTTGTGAAACACTGGGATGACAGTTTATACCTGGGCCGAGATTCAAACCCAAGCTAGACAGCTTAGAAGCGAGTGCGCGTACCTCAAGGCATCCTGTCAGCATTACTGCCACCCTCAACAAATTCAGGAAAATCTTACCCTTACCTACAAGGGGCACTGTGTAGGAGGTATCGCCATGCTCCCTCACAATGAGAGTCCCAGCAACCGCATGTTGCATATGATAGAAGAGAAGAGATTACAGTTCCACTACTCACTCCATGTACCCCTCTTCCAACCCCTGAACTAATTTCCTGAAAGTATGCTGCATTCCTAAGTTTGAAATGTTTGTCATTCATCTGGCGAGGAATTTCAACAATGTATCAGTACATATGCCTGGTGTTGGCTTAATGGTTCGGGTGGTGGGCTTTGGGTCCTTGGGTCCTGAGTTCAAATCCCGCTCAGCTGTTGAATTAATACCAGGTGGGGTTAACTCGACCTGTCATCCTTCCGAGGTCAGTAAAATGAGTGCCAACTTGCTGGTATACTATGTCCGAGTGGTGACCCGTCCAGGATTGTGCCCAATAGCCAAGGAGACTGCTTAAGCAGCAACAACGCTCTGCACAGAGTATGGTCCCAATCTCCTCCAATCAGTACGTTGTTCGTAAATTGAAGTTTATGGTCTTATTTCTTTATAATCCAGAAAAGGAATGTTTCATGTTCATGTCATACTTGTAATTTGATTCTTACACATTCTTATTGCACAGGCCATCTTTTTTTTAACCAATGTGTGGAAGTGATTGGGGTTTGGGAAAGGGAGGGGTGGGGGGGGGATGATCTGCTTTTTCTTGTGCAGACAAACAGAGGGCTGTGGTGGGCAGAGAATCCATATGTACAAACAGCCATCATCACAGATTTACATATTATTTCAAGTATTCTAACCAATTTGTTTCTCCTGTTAATCTTCAAGTGTTTATATCAATTGAATTTCAATTCTGCTCTTTTAGAAGCTATCACATTCATTTTAAGTCCTCATAGCATTCCAATTCTATTAACTGGATAGAACGTGTTCACATGGTTGTCAAAGGTCACGGTGGCAATTTATTTGCATTGCCCGGCTAGGCTGGGCTCGGCCAGGAGAGAAACAGCATTTGGTCACACGACCATCTTCAGAAATCGAAAGTGGTTTCCCCAAAGTGGCAGAACTTTTATTCAAATTTATCACAACACAGGCAACCAGAGGAGCTGTGTGCTCTGGCTTCCCACGTAATCCCAGCTTCTTCTCTCTGTCTTCCGTTCAAATACTACACTCCGCCTCTCCATGCCATTTTAAATTCCCGTATTACCCCCAAACAAACGGCTTTAGCATGTACATCAATTTTACCTGACATTAGTTCATAAAAAGTTTTTTCCCCCATACGATTGTAGTTTTGACAATAGCTCGGAAGCCACTGGCAACAGCAAAGTATTAAATGACATTTTTCATCTGTCTGCACCACCCATGACCATGAAGCGCATCTCCCTTTCCCCCAAATCTCTTATTGTTACCAGGTCATCTCGGCATTTACGTGAGAATTTCCCATAATCTCTACCTGCATCCTATAATGTATATTAAATCGGAGTGGAGGATTCACGAATCAGCCTGACATTGTGGTGCGTTTTATGAGGGACAGTCAGAAGGTTCCAGTAATGAGATACAATAGTCCAAGCCACATCTTGTTGATTTAATTTTCAGTGTGGTGTCCCTTGACCTCTGTGCCACTAAAATATAAGTTTTTAGACTGCTCTCTCAGCTACATCTTGGTTGCTTTAGTCAATTCCTCATTGTCAGTTAATGGGTGCCCATGCAGGAGTGGACTTCAAACGACAAAACAGATAATAGCCACAAGGGGCCAGGTTCGAGCTGTACAATTGATGTTCCAAATGTTTTAAGCCACAGTCACAAATGATGGTCTGTGCATACACGGGCCTTGTGCACAGACGCGTAATGGAAGAGCACTCTTTTGGTCAAAATCCTTCAGTGTTCGTCCTTGTTGACTAGCTGAAATTTTTTGCATGAGGCCTGGCATAATATTCCCCTGTAATTGTAGTTTTGTGAGGCATGCAGTCAATCAGTAGGGTTCCCTTGACATCCCAGAAAATTGAGGCCATGATTTTGTTGGCTGAGGGTTAGGTGAGCAAATTTTTGTTTTTTTAGTGATCCCTTGTGCTTCCATTTCATTTCAATTCCGTTTCAGGATTCCAGTGATGAAGCCGGGTTTTACCACGACTTGCCAGCCTAAGGATAAAATAGGCCGGATCTGCGTGGAACATTTTGAGCAGCTCACAACATGATACCGGCTATTGCTGTCGATCATGAGTGCTGAGGTTTTCCTCGAGCATTTTGAATTCCCCTCGCAATTCAAGTTGAAATTCCACATTACATTTTCGAAAAATAGCACCGCAAAGCGGGCATAACCCCTCAGCCCCTTGACGCAAATCAATTTCAAGATGGTGGCCGTATTGAAAATCGCAGCATGCCCATTTTCGAAAGGAACCTTCCTCTACTCAACCCCATTATACCTCGCCAGAATAAAATCAATGTGTGAAGCAGTTTTCAAGTTGTTGTCCGGAAACCAAATTCAAGATGGCTGCTCAAGCCGTCATATTGGATATCGGATTGCGCTGAATATCGAAAGGAACCATCCTCTAACCACCTCCATTATATCACACAAAAATGAAATCAATAAGTCAAGCCGTTCTCAAGTTATTGTCCGGAAACCAAATTCAAGATGGCTGCCCGAGCCGCCATATTGGATCTCGGATTGTGCTGTATATCAAAAGGAACCTTCCTCGAACCACCCTCATTATACCCCCATGATAATAAAATCAATCTGTCAAGCCGTTCTCAAGTTATTGTCTGGAAACCAATTTCAAGATGGCTGCCATGGAGGCCACATTGAAAATCGCAGTATGCCCATTTTCGAAAGGAACCTTCCTCCACTCAACCCCAACACACCCTACAAAAATGGATTTAATCGGACAAGGCGTTCTCCTCGAAATTGATGGAAACCAAAAGATTACAGACGCCCGCCCGGACGCCCGGACGCCTATGACGACAATACCCCTTAGCCAATTCAGGCTGAGGGGTAAAAAGCAAGAAATTACTTCAAAGCACAATTTGTCAAGAAAACCTTCATCGTGTGGAAGTCAGTATTGGCGGAAGGTTGAGGATCAGTGATCAAGGCTTGGCTTGTTATTTGACACCAATATTCATGGAATAGGCCAAATTTTACATTGATCGTGCAACGAACTTGCATCATTAACATTACCATACTTGGACAATTGCAGAGGATGCTCTGGCGGTGCAGTGTTAAATCATGATGGCAACGTTCCAAGGCGTACCTTGTCTTGAGATTTATGAGGGAGAGGGTTCGGAAAACAATATTTTCTTACCAATTATACACATTGAAAATGAAATGTTGGTATGTCCTCGTTAGTTGAACATTTTGAGCGCCCCTCATATTTCACTTACATCATTGTTTTTCAAAGCTTTTGCAACTCCCTTCCACAATATTTGCAAATCAATCGGTTTTAATGAAAATGCAGGTCAAAACTCCATCACCTTCTTGGAGTCTTGCAAAGACAGGTCTGTAACCGTGACCATCACCCGGGAAGAGCTGCCATCCACACTTTTCTCTGCTTTGGCTTTCTCTTGTGGTCCGGGGCTGGGGCTTACTGTACCAACTGCCTCGGCGTTGGATACAGCTCCTTCTGTGAAGGTCACTGATCGCTTTTGCTCGACAGATGCTGCCACGCTGTTCCGGCGGGAGGTGGATGATGGAGAAGTTGGCGGGGAGCCAGATGTGTGGCCCTTGGGTTGGAAGCTACATCGTCGTGTGGTGGACAAACGGGCAACATGATGAGAGCTCTTTTCTTGATGTTGTGGCTCACGTGACAGCAGGAATCTGCGTGGCTGAATGGCAGGTCAATGCTTTACTCACTCTGCTAATGAAAAAATGTCAGTATGATGACAGGTGAAACAAAAATACTTTGGTCACAAAGAACAACCATATAAGTTGGAAAATAATTATGAACACCATCCTGGGATTTTGTGAACTTTGCTTAACAGAGCTAAGTTTTTTGATTGAAGTCATAAAGAGACATCTTACCACCCAAATGGAAGCATCAACGCAAAAGCTGGTGCACTTCATCTATCATGGCTCTCTAATTCACCAAATGGTAAAATAAATAACTCAAAGGTTAGTGCCAAATTACTTAATTTGTTAATTTGGTATTTATTCATATTTATTCTATCACTGTCATTTTAATAATTTGCCTCCAAGCTAAATAAAGATATCATCGAAGGCCTACTAGTGCTAGCACAGCTCCATCCTTGGTACTGCAAGGTTGAACCAAAACAACAGTTCACTGCAAGAATATCAAGTGGAAACTGTAATTAGCAAGTCATGCTCCTCTTGCTGGTAAACTGAAGCGCAGATCGAGTTAGTGTAACATCAAAGGCATTCAGCAACGCTCTACCCTGGCAAATGAAAGTGATCGGTTTGGTTAAATCTCTTCTAAAACCGTTTATTGATCTGTGGCAACAAAGGAGGCAATCCCTCCAACTTCGATATGCTAACCTATAGAGTTTGTCCATGCTCTCGTCTTTAAATTCTGAGTTCCGAGCAAAGAAACAACACACACCATTTTCAAGTCATTGGTATGACTCAACCAGAGGTGGAATCGAACTGCCGACCTCCAAGACTCAGAGTGGACATTCCAACCATCATACGACTGAATCCAGTGACCAAAACATCTCAGTCCAAAAAAAGAAGAAGTGGGTATTATAATGCATTAATTAATATACAATTTCGGGTTTCAAACTTCAGCTTGAAAAGCCAGTCGAAGAACCTTGGCAAATTGACAATGGATTTCCTGGCGGTTTACGAGGTGTTGCCATAGCCGTTAAGTTATTTCTCTATTTCCCCCAGAAACAGTGCTTGTTAAACCTAACTTATCATATTATGTGGACAACCTTTGGAATAGGACTGACCAGAAATCTGAGATGTAACGAACTAATAGCCGTGAACTGTCAATGACCGCATCAATAAAGTTGGCCTCGAAAGTTCAAATTTGAGAAAATATTCTCTGCCATGACCTTCCTAGTCCATTCAAAACACGTATGGCCTTTAAATTGTGGAACAAATTTAATTACAAATATGCTGCTGCTTCTTGATGCAATTGAACCAAATGTTTTAGAAACCATATCATTCTGCCTCGCTCCTGTAAAGAAAAAAAAAAACAGAATTTTTCCATCAGAAGGCAAAGGCACATGTTGACCTCATTGCTCAATTATTGAAGAGTGATGGCCTTTCGGAATTATGCCTTTTATATAGTTTGCTCCACTTACCCTTGTTGTTGTTGTTGTTCCTGACCAGTCTCATTATGTGAAGCATATGCAATGGTCAAGTCCCTCATTGTCCTGTTTCGGAAGTGTAAGCAATTTCCCAACATCCATCAAATTGTGCTTGTATTCCCCCCCCCCCCCCCCAATCTATACAGTTCACTGTTCCAAGTCTTCCAGGCCAATTCTTCCTCCTCCAGGCCAATTCAAGGTGATAAAACCGATCCAACACTTCATTCCTATATTTGATGCTGGTAATTTGTACTCAATAGCTCATTGTGTCTATCCTTTGGTCCAACAAGGAGAAGTTAACTTTCAATATGTTCCACATCTCTTGTCAATAATTACCCCCTCGACCGAAAGTGGACGGAGGTTAGGTTTTCACCACTTTGTTTGTTTGTTTGTGAGCAGGATATCTCAAAAAGTTAGAGACGGATTCAGTCGAAACTTGGTGGATAGGTTGGGTGTGTGACAAGAACGAATTGATTCGATTTTGGTGAAGATCCGGATCTGTTTTCCGAGAATTTTAAATTGTTAAAGTGATTCTTCACCGTTGAGATATATATACAGTGGCCCGCAAAAGTATTCACCCCCTCCTCTAAAGTTTTCACATTTTGATGCCATCTAAGATTATTTCATGATGCTTTCAAATCAAACTTAATACGTAGAGAGTATTCACAAACGACACAAAATTAGTGATAAAGCTAAAATTGCAGATTAAATGTGAACAAGTTAGATGAACGGACAAAATCAGATGATTCTCAGTTCCATAAGTATTCAACCCCTTTGCCTAATTAACCCTAAATCACTTCAGGAGCAAATTATTTGTTTGAAAGGTTACAATACAAGTGTAATGGGTTTCACCTGCAGGTAATCAGTGGTTTCACTAAACAATTAAGCTTCGTCACTTATCTAAAAAAAAATTAAGACGCAACTCACTTGGTCAACCACCGAGGCAAACATGAAGACCAAATTGAGCTTTCCAAAGAAGTCAGACATAAAGTGGTGGAGAAGTACCATTCAGGAGAGGGTTATAAGAAGATTTCAAAGACACTCATTTATCCCTTTGAGTACGTACAGTGAAATCCATCACAAGGAAGTGGAAATGTATCATACCACCAAGACTCGACTAAGAACAGGTCACCCATCTAAACTCAGCAGCCGGGCAAGCAGGAAACTGGTTCGGGATGTCACTGTAAATCCAACAACGACTTGGAAAGATCTGCAAGGCTCTATGTCTGAGATGGGGGTCAGTGTTCATCAATCAACAATACCCTGGTCCCTTCACAAAGCAAGCCTCTCTGGACAGGTGGCAAGAAAGAAGCCATTAATGAAAAATACGCATCTAAAAGCTCATATGGAGTTTGTGGAAAAGCATCTTAATGATACTGCAGGCATGTGGAGAAACGTTTTGTGGTCAGACAAGACAAAAATTGAACGTTTTGGTCGAAATTCAAAGCGTTACGTCTGGTGCAAGCCTAACACTGAACATCACCCAGTCAACACCATCCCTTCTGTCAAGCAACTTTTGGAAACATCCTTCCTGTTCACAGACAAACAGAAAAAACAGACAGACAGACAAACCTAAGGTGGACAGAGATTATGTTTTCACTTTCTTCTGTCAGTTTGCCTGTCTGTTTGCTTGTTTGTCTGTCTGTCTGTCTGTCTTTGAGCAGGATATTTCAAAAAGTTGTGGACGGATTCGGATGAAATCTTGCGGATAGGTGTCACAAGGACAAAATTATTCGATTTTGGTGAAGATCCGGATCCAGATACTGGGATTTTATAATTTTTACAAGTCATTTTCCACCATTGAGAAATGGTGCAAAAACGATATATAGCACTATATCTCAAAAAGTTGTTGATGGATGTTGATAAAACTTGGTGGGTGAGTTGGTTAGATGACAAGAACAAGCCAATTAGATTTTGGTTCAGGTCAGCAGATCCGGCCTATCAGTGGTTTACAAAACGTAAACTGTTCATCTTGGCGGAGGTGTGCACTCTTCCAAATGACGTTCTCATGATTTGTACATGTGTTTTTACAGGTATTCCTGATATGTAACCTCCTTCAACTATAACAGTGTTTAGTTTGATCTCTTCAATTATGAATAAAAAAGTTCATTTGGAAAAATTGTTTCGACATTATTCATCTTTCATGTAAATGTGGAATTATTGGTGGAGGGTGAATGCTCCTGCAGGCCACTCTCGGGCCAAAAACGATGTAGTAGCATAATATTCCAAAACGTTGTCGATGGATTATGGCAAAACTTATTGGATGAGTTGGGTAGGTGACGAGAACAATCCGATTAAATTTTGGTGTGTGACAAGGACGAATCAGTGGGTACAAAACATTCACTGTTCAG
The DNA here is from genome assembly GCF_056783735.1 of Eptatretus burgeri. NCBI lineage: Eukaryota > Metazoa > Chordata > Myxini > Myxiniformes > Myxinidae > Eptatretus > Eptatretus burgeri. Next base: position 108,104,254 of record NC_140962.1, read on the forward strand.
CCTGGCATTCGAGGGATTAAACCCCAGACCAGAACACTGACACAGTATGCGCTCCACCGAGTGCTGTTCTAATTATGCTCCGCTACAAGCCTCAACCTCAATCCTTACAATAAAACAATGGAGATATTTCTTTACAACCGAAGGTACAAGGATATCTGAGAAAGTGGAATTGAGCTCATCAAGTATAGCTTCAGTCACACAAATACAAAAGTTCTTAATCATTGCAATAAGATGATGTCGAAATAAATTCAGGATTCAAAGTCAAAGTATGGCCTATAAAGAATTACTGCCCTTTGACATATATAAAGACCAATTGGTATTAACTGAACCTCTGAGACTGTCAAGGAGGAGCCAAGTGGATTCAAATGAGTCTTCGGAAGCCGTTTATGAAAAAAAAACGCACCTGCTTCAGACCTTTCTTGCGGCCCAACGCTGGTTGCTGCAGTGGAATCTGCTGTCCTGGTTCGCTCTGCACACTAGCTACCCTGCAAAACACAAACGACAAGCTCGCTCATTGATTTATACGTAGCGATGGGATAAAACAGGATGGAATCTTGGGGTCAGTCACGCAGCAGCAGAACCGACGAGAAAAGTGGAGTATTTGGCAGGAAATTTGGTATCCTGGGACCGAGATAGAACACTGCCAACTGATTGCTGACCCTGTCACTTTCCTCTACGACCCTGTGGCCTCAAACGTAATGTATGGGACACTTCATGCATCATTCCCATGATTAAAAAAAAAAAAAAATCACATTGGAGACGGAGGCAAAGATGACCTCGAGGTAATAGTGCAACAAATTCACAGCAATTCTCATTTCAAAATCTCAACCTCACTGTTTAAATTGGTTTTAGCTTGAGGAGCTATGTTCTGCATGGTTTGTTGACAAAATGGAAGCCAAATAAAACGACAGTGTTTAAAACAAACTGCCTAAATCAACATGCACGGCGGCTAAACACAATGAGTATACTCAGTTATGTTCAGTTTCATTTATGCTCCATTTTGCCAGGGAATTCATGCATATAAGGTGCTAAGACACTTTTATTTCCATTTTTAAGGTTCTTCATGCTCCGTGGTAAGTGGCAAGTGGCATCATGCACACCACATCCACAATTAACTCAGCTATAACTAAATAATTATATATATATATATATATATATATATATATATATATATATATATATATATATATATATATATATATATATATATATATATATATATATATACATGCAGTAAAATTTTGGAAATTAGGCAAAATAAATGTTTTTATATATTATGACCAAATCATATCCAGGCATTTGATCACAGTTCAAATTAAACTTGTCAAGCATATCAACTCGTTGCGTTAGTCCTTCTTAAATGCGGCTGAGGCCTCAAATCTTGAACAATGGACAGTCGGTTGTACATCATTTCTGAAGATGCATGCTTCATTGTGCTAAACTGCTTTCACAGCAAAAGGATGACAGTTTTTAATTACCTCCCCGAGTCCATTAATATCCAAACCAAGATGAAAGGAAGCGAACTTTGTGGCAATTATGCCACCAACTGAGCCTTTCTGCAACCACATGTCTTTATTCGATTTGTCATCAATTCTATAATGATTCATTATTACATCATTGGTGTTGTAAGCTTTGAAAATTCGTCGTCGAGAAATTCATCATATAGTGCACGGGTTCGAGGGGATAAAGAATGAAACAAAGAAATGAGAAAAAAAAAATGAAGAAATATTGAGAACAAGAGTGAACGCGTAAGGAAGACGCACTCGTACCTTGCTAAATCGCTGTCCGCAGACATGCCGGCAGACTGCTCCAGGACATTTGGTTCACTGTGGAGTTATAAAGGACATGTTAAACAGAAAGTATTGCTCAAGGGGAAACTAGAACGGTGGGATTGCTTAGAACATTTGAACATGTCTAAATGTATCCTTTAGGTATGGCTGACAGGATGGCCGAGAGGTATGCACACTTGCCTCAAAGCTGCCAAGGCTGGGTTTGAATGTCGACCCAGCTATAAACTGTCATCCGGGCGTTTCACAGATGGGGTGATGCATCAATGTGTGTGCTGTCCCCCAGATAGACGTTAAACGGTCTTTCCGTCTGCCAGCATTCGTTAGTTAATGCTAAGAATCCCAGGGTGTCATTCACAAAGAGTAGGTAAACTATCGCCAGCAACATTAACAATTTCCAAATTCCTGTCCAAACCGGCAGAGGGCATTGCATCAGTGGGCATCAGTGGCACAGCCACATCATCAGCACATGGTGCTGTCCCACAGCTTTGTGCTGCATACAAACAAAGGACAGGAGGAGAGGACATTGGGACCATACTCTGTGCGGAGCGTTGGTGCTGCCTAAGCAGTCTCCTTGGCTATTGGGCACAATCCTGGATAGGTCGCCACTCCCGACACAGTATACCAGCAACCTGGCACTCATTTTGCCGACCTCGGAAGGATGACAGGCCGAGTTAACCTCACCTGGTATTGATTCAACAGTTGAGTGGGATTTGAACTCAAGACCCTTGGATCCAAAGCCTGCCACCCTAACCATTAAGCCAACACCAGGCATAAAGAAGTATTGGTAATATCTAAGAGTCTAAGAGGAAATGGTAATATCTATTTATAGGAGATCGATTTCCTGAAAAACAAATTGGAAAAGGGGAGAGATTTTTTGGAAGATTCATGATGAAAAAGACAAGGTACCAATTATTTTCATCCTTTTACAAAAACGTACTCTGGAATGCAAGATGATGTTGTGAGGACACAGGTACAGGAGTAAAATCAGATCTGATGCTGAATGCCACCTACCTATGGCTTGGCAGGATCGTGTAAGAGTGTGAGGGTGCGTGCGATGTTGACAAGCTTGTCACATGGCTGTGAAGTCGACAATGGGTGCGACACTTTGCTGCATCATCCTCATGCACACCCACCATACTGGGCATGCTCACGCTGGGTCGGTCCACGCAAGGCAGGCTCACCGAGTGGCCTGCGTAATGGACAATGGGACAGGGGAATTCCACCATTATGAAAGAAATGGAAGGCAGAAGTGCTTTTAGTTCCTGGAACTTTTTTGTTCTTTTTCAGGCTACGCTGATGTTGCAAAACATCAGAGTTTTGCTGAGAGTATTGTTGAAGTGTTCTGATTGCATTGTCACTGTCAGGGTGTGCCAGTGTAGTTGTTGCGTGCTGCTGGTGTTGTGGGAATTACAATGTAGATGTGTATTGGTTGCACCATCAGACTGTGCTGATATAGCTGGAAAGACATGCAATGTCCAACCAAATGCATATCCACTTCCCTCCCACCCCACTCAACCCCAACCTACTCCCTCGTTCCTCTCATGCTGTTACTCTCTGCACTTCCACATAAGGGCGCACTCTCACCATCCATATGGTGTATTGTGTCCTGTGAGGTTTGCAGAGAGAGGTCGCTCTCCCGCTGCCACACAGAACCCGTGTCTGCGCTTGAGCGAGCAGTGGCTGCAAGGCTCGTCCGAAATACCGAAGTACTTGTTGCCATGGTGCCAATAGATGGCTTTCCTTGATATGCTGTCGCACACAAAACAACAAACAAACAAAAAAAAAACGTTATACTTTTCACAATGATCACCAATTGTTTCACACAAAAGTATGTTATCACTTCATTTAACTGAAAAATGAAAAGTGCACAAATCCTTGGCTACAGTCTGGGTGATGAAGCAAAATAACAGTTTTTTTTATCAATACAAACTTCCCAGCTTTAATATTCTTGGAGAAAACGACACTATAGTACTCTGTGGTACCTCATAGTAATGCAAGGGATTCAAACACACCAGATCATACTCTGTACTGGACTGATTTGCCAGAATATTTCTGCAAAATGTGTCATGTCCACAATAATACTGCATTATGAAGTAGCGTGGGATAAGATGTTAACCCTCTACCTCTTCTTTACCTGGATATATGTTCAGTGTCTGCACCAGAAGACTCTCTGACCACACACACACACACACTCACACACACACACACACACACACACACACACACACACACACACACACACACACACACACACACACACACACACACACACACACACACACACACACACACACACACACACACACACACACACACACACACCTTACTTTCCTTCGTTCCAGTGTAAACTCGCTCTAACATATTCTATACAAGCAAAAGTACCCATTTGCAGTGATGGGAAAATCAAGCAAAAGTATCCATCCCCAGTGATGGGAAAAGTTTAAGTCAATCTATCAATTAAAATTATTTCATGGACTTTACAAAGGCTAATTGTGTTGCACTCTTGGTTTGACTCAGAGCCAAAGCCTTGAGCTACTTATACTGCCCACTGTGAAATGGTGGTGCAACGTCGGGTGGCGGAGGTTGGATGTCTCAAATGATGGCAAACTATAGCTGTTTTAAATTGTGTGCTTCTCCATGAATATCTGTATTAAATCAATTTTAATCCAGATTTTCCTTTTGAAATGGAATATTGCAGGAAGGGACAATAAAAAAGTGAATACTACGCTTGGCCTGCGTGCACAGCTTCTCAAACGGAGTGAGAGAATCGGCTACCATAAACGGGAGACAGACACTATGGTTCACAATATATAAAAGATTCCAAAATGACAATACTATTGTAGTATTGGACAGTGATGCATAACTGTTGTCATATTATCCTTTGATATACCTTAAATGGTGGCAAGTTATCTTGATGGAAGTCTGATTTTGTCTCAGATGGAGTCCTGGGTATTACCAAAATATTTTTGAAGGAATCAGGTCTGTGGAAAAATGCTGTGTGGTGGGGCAGAATATTGTGGAGAATGCTTTTGGAGAAAAGTGTATGTTTTTATTTATATATATATATATATATATATATATATATATATATATATATATATATATATATATATATATATACACAAATAAGAAATCAAAGATATCATTGTTGAGGCTATGCAACATCAACAAAAACATCATCATCATCAACGGCAACAAGAACAACAACAACAATATTTCCCATCTTTGGTGACACTTTATTTTCCGATCTGCCATGTAATGCAACTCTTTTTTTTTTGCTTTGGAGTGCGGCAAACCTCCATTTATCTCTGTTTTATGCTTTCCCTTGAACATTCACTCATTCTATGGGTATGAACCCTTGGTAGGTTATCCTGTGCTGAAAATACAACTTTGGGAAAGTTGTCATCATGTCCATGTTCATACACCCGTCAGCGGGGTACAGGTCACCAAGCGCCTGTACAATCATGCTATTTTGTTCCAAATTTGAATTTTCGGTATACTTCCAGTAAATTACCATCTCAGACACCATCTCGGATCATCCCCCATGATCTTTTCTATCCCCTGTTAACCCATTCCCCCACCCAAGCTCACCTCTTTCCAAATTTCCAGATTTTACTTCCTGACAGTTTGCTTCTGTATCCATCATGTCCACACCATCCATCCTCCCCTACTCCTCTTTCCTCCCCACATCACTTATTTGTTTAAGTATTCTATTTTTTATCCATCAACCCTGCTGTTGCTGTTTTCTCCCTCTCTCTGCTGCTCATTTCGTTCTATTGTGTCCTGATCTGTTCAATGTTCTCGCTCTTTCACAAGGGATGACTTTATTGACCCATTAACCTCCAACAATGTCCATACAATGCTGTGGCAGCCTGATGAGTTTCCATATGTACATCACACAAGAGACTGAGATTTTACAACAAAAAACACTTTCTGGAAAAGGTAATTCTGTTTACCCAACTTGCATCTTATCAGTTATCACTTATTCAACTAGAGAGTTCATAGAATGTGATACCCCACATAGTATTCAGGTATTGCCTTCAATTTTGATTTTATATTTCGTTTTAAAAAATCTGGAAGTTTAGCGATATTGAAGCAGTCTTATACATCATACATACAGTATACACTATGGTGTACCGCTTTTGCAAAAGTAGTTGCTGGAATGAAGCACTATGTGCCTATCGATTCCACTAGTAAAGTTAGGTGATCGACCAAAGTTTGAAAATTTCCCCGCCATTTTTGACCGCGGGCCGCCATTTTGAAATTTCAGGAAAAATCCATATTTTTGGAAATAATATTGATTTTTTAAATATTTTTAAAAATATATTTCTGTGTTTTGATGGCCGAATGCACTTTAGTAGGCACCATTATGATAGTAAGTACCCGTAAATATTATTCACAAACTTGTCCCGACATTTTGAGAAGGGGTTGCCATTTTGGAAATTCAGTGAAAATCGTATATTTTGTGTATATCTAATGAAATATATATTTTTAATTCTTTGTGTACTTGCAGATAAACCTTGACTGACCAATGGTCAGGGCTCCTTTGGCTATGTGGGACAAGTTCGCTAGTTACAGGAAATTTTGCGTAAGTGCTAATTCTTTGCGTGTCGTAAATTATCTTGCTGAAAGTGGAATTAAGCTAGTGTCTGACTTTATTAATATGTGCAATGATGAGAAACAACGTCAAGCATTGCTACAGTGTGTGGAAGAGCACAGGAAGCTTTACCCAGACTATACAAAACAAACGCTATGTTCTCTATAAGATATCTGTGTGGTTGCTTGTTTGCTAGATTGTTATGTTGTCATATATGAAAACCATGTTGCTTAAAACATATTTGGTTCTTCTCATAATTAATTGATCATGCTCTCATTTGTCATTAATAATGTCTTTATGAAAACGCTACTACTGATATTCTGTAAATGCCTAACAATGTGCCGTGCAATAATTGTCAAAATATGGGATTTTCAATGAAATTCCAAAATGGCAACCCTTCTCAAAATGTTGGGACAAGTTGTGAATAATATTTACGGGTACTTACTGTCATACTGGTGCCTACTGAAGTGCATTCGGCCATCTAAACACAGAGAAATATATTTTTAAAAAGATTCAAAAATCAATATTATTTCCAAAAATATGGATTTCTCCTGAAATTTCAAAATGGCGGCCCGCGGTTAAAAAAGGCGGGAAAATTTTCAAACTTTGGTCGATCACATAACTTCACCAGTGGAATCGATACGCACATAGTGCTTCATTCCAGCAACTACTTTCGCAAAAGTGGTACACCCTAATATACACCACCCGAGAGAGTATAGATCATGATCAAGTACTGCAAAACTGGAGGTTCTTAGATGTATGATGACAGGTGACTTGTGTTCCACTGTTGAAGTATATAATTCAATTTAAACAAAATAAAGGTTGTAATAGTTGTATAAATAGAATAATTCCGGAATTTACTGGTTTTACCCAGTGTGTTTTACAACACCTTTTCAAATATGTTACATTAGATATTTGTGCCTGTTGTTTGTGTCCTTTAAAAAATCCTTATAAACAGTACGTTTCATGTTTGGAATGTTTTTCAATTTTATTTGACTGACAGGTAGGCAAAGTAAAATATTATCTCACTCCTGGCTGCACATGTGCGATCAGGACAAATTCAGAGACAGAGTACTGTTAAACGGCAGGTTTGTTTTCTGATTGATGTTCTGATTCGTGTTCAAAATATAACATTCAATTTAAATTAGTTGTTGCTCGATCATAAACTGAGAAGAAAGACCGAGAGACGGATGGGCAGACGGATGGACGGACATGAACCAGTTGCTTAACCCCACCTTTTGCTTCACGTGTGCAGGGTAATAAATAAAAAAACAATGAGCACACACATTGGAAGGAAACAGATAAACATAATACAAAAAAATGAATTACTGTATATTTTATGGTGCTTTGACAGCAGAGCATCATTGAGTATGCTTTCATTCGGAGGGAGATTCAGTGAGCTGCCACATCTATCACTATTTTGTGTGTAAAACTTAAAGGTCCCACAGTACATGTTCAAAAACAATAGGCTAATGTGTGGTGTTATCCTGCCAAAATTCTAAATTCCCACCTGGAAGTGGGATGGGAGGCAGTTCATCAGCAATATGCCCACATGCCTAGAAACAGCATAACCAGAAGCCAGTGTTGTCTTCACAAAATAATGATTTTTTTGAGCGTCCCGGTGAGCAAAGGGGTTTTATAATATCTTTATAGAAACATTCAACATGTGGGGGAAAGGCCCACGTTGTTAAGAGGCCTTGTGTGCCTTTTCCCTTTGATTTCAATTCTTCCCACCTTCCTGCCTTGTATGTGTCCTGCCATCTTCTCTTTCGTGTTCCAAGTAAATGGTACAAGTCACTTGTCTTATCAAATTCCCATTAAAATGATCAACTGGACTGACTCCCATGACATGCTCTGATAAACATTTTCACATTTCAAGTGTTTTATAAATAAATTATCTCCTTGTTTCTTCGCAGTTCTAGCTCTAAATTTGTCTTCAAACTATGTCCCAACCATCACTTCAAAAATTACTTTCCATCTGCTTTACTGTTTCTATACACGATTGAGGCTCATAGAAGACCAATATATACAGAGGCTTCAGAGCAAGTGGTGCAGTGATGCCAAGTTTGGACTTAAAAGCAAAGGAATGAGCAAACAAGAGACTATTGAGATCGAAGTAGATATAGAAAGAGAGAAGAGGAAACAGTAAACAGTAAGTAAAGGGGAAGGATTTGGTTGGCTTAATGGCTTTAACAAGCTCAAATGAGCTAAGATCCTCGTCCTCTTAATGATGACGTCATAAAAACGAATATGACGTCATTGTGATGTATCAGGTTTGCGATAAATTATCTGTGCTAATGCCCGGCTTGATTCCCGCAAACAAAATTCAAACAGCTTGCCGAGTTTCGGAGATAATGGTACAGGCGATTTCCATTAGCGGTGATATTATGAAGTCAACTTTTTTTCTCGGAAGAATTTCCAAAATCGGAGATGGTTACTGCCTGCGCGTGGACTTCCTGCATATACATGGCAAGTTTCACAAAGATCCGATGAAAACTCTGGGTTGTGAAACAAAAAATGTCAAAAAATAGGAATGACGTCATAGTGATGTATCATATGTGCGGTTATTCATCTCTGATAATGCCCTGTTCGATTCCCGCAAACAGAATTCAAAAAGCTTGCCTAGTTTCGGAGATAATTTTGAGGCGATTTCCATTCGCGGAGATATTTTGACGTCATAACTTTTTTTTTCTCGGAGGAATTTTCAAAATCGGAGATGGTTACTGTCTGCGCAGGGTATTTTTACATATATATGCCAAGTTTCAGGAAGTTTCGATGAAAACTGTAGGCTGTGAAACAAAAATGTCCACAAGAAGGAGATGAAGAACAACAACGTGAGTAAGACTTAGAGATCCTCCACGAGGATCTAAAAATGTTCAAAGGTGGGGATGGGGGATAACATGAGATGGTGGTGCACAACCTGCTGGAAGCACTCGATGTCAGACTGGGATTTAATAGCCCCAGGTAGGCAACTACCCAAACAAGAGAAAAGAAGAACATAAAAAGTCGAGGTGGGAAGTGAGCCTGGATTTTGGGAGTTGAACAAGGATGGAGTAAGTTGAAGAAGGTGTGCATCCTGAAGCAGCTGAAGGCAGTCAGAGGACTTAGAGAGCTGAGAAAACTAGACCAGAAGAGAGGCAGTACAACAGAGGCCACCCACCTGTCTGTAATGCGAGAGAAACAAGTTACGTGAGGAGGAGATTGGGACCATACTTGTGCAGAGTGTTCATGCTGCTTAAGCAGTCTCCTTGGATATTGGGCACAATCCTGGACGGGTCGCCACTCCGACACCATTTTCCAGCAAGCTGGCACTCATTTTACCGACTTCGGAAGGATGATAGGCTGAGTTAACCCCACCTGGTATTAATTCAACAGCAGAGCGGGATTTGAACTCAGGACCCTAGGATCCAAAGCCCGCCACGCTTACCATTAAGTCAACACCAGGCACAACGGGTCTTGTGCTTGGGCCTCATTGTAGTATATTCCAATAATGTTGAATGCTTGAGATCGCACTTACTCCAAGAGAAACAAATGTGAGATTGGGATGCTGGCCCATAGGGGACATTAATACTCCAATGAGATAGGGACAATTAAAGGCCTTGTATGCCAATAGTAGTTCTGATTTTTGAATGCAGGAGTTGGAACAATGGAGGATTCCCACTCTGCAGCTGGCTTTAGAAGCCAGCTTTGTAATATGATTAGCCCAGGAGATTTCAGGGCTGATGGTGAGGCCTAAAAGCTCAAGAAACTGAATTTTCATTTATTTGTCATTTCCTTTGAATATCTTCAATACCTCTGTCATGTCCTCATGTACTCTTCTGTCATGTCCTCATGTACATATAATATACATACACTGGTGTGCTATGGTGTGTGTTCTTGAACAAGCTATGTTTTCAGTGTCATATATGATTTTACAACACAATAAAGGTAGCATTATTTTGCCATCTGACTGGATGCCAATTGCATGGGCCTTGCTAACTCTGCTGATCAGTCCAACTGCTGCAGGAAGCTGGCTGTGGGCTTTTTGAGATGGACATATGGAATATATTTTTCTCCAATCAACAAATTTGGGGAAGACATTGGGCTGATCCTTCATATTTAAGCTCCCCCCTATAAGATAAAGGAAGGCTTATTGCTGTTGTAGGGGTTGTTTCTACAATTAGTGCCCCCAATTTTTAATGGTACCACAGAGTTTATAAGACTCCGATGAGAACTAAATCACCATTTCGAATTTTTTTTCCTCCACTCTCGTTTTCCGAGCTGTAGCAATGAGTTACTAGCCAAACCCGTGCTCTGCGCGAAGTTTTTAAAGTGAGAGTTCATTATGACGTCAATATATCCAGAGTTCACAATGTGATTTATAGAATTTCTTTATATACAATGTTTCTTGTTACATTTTTTGTGTCAAATTCACCTTCTGAGGTAGTCAGCATGTGCAGAAGAGGGTTTTACATTGCAGACACTGTATTCTAGGAGTGGCATTACGCCTCTCGGTGGTGACGGTCTGTCGACGACAGACGTAATGACGTCAGTGAATGACCGATGATGTCATGACGTCATTACGCCGCTCAGCGGTGACGTCACACATCGCCGTGCAAACGAATGTAAAAATTAGAAAATCGCCAAAAATTCCCAAACCTCTCCATCTGGCACGATCTCACATAGCCCATGCTGTACATTGGACCACAGAGATATGTCCACAAAATATGGCTTAGCGTATGAATATAATAATATCTGGCTGGGACTTTCGGAATTATATTTTGCATCAACAAATAAAAAGAGAAATAAAATGTCATAGTCCCCGTTGTTTTAGTAATTTTGTTGTATGGAGTTCAAGGGGGAGCCCATATTTATGTACAACTAAAATGGCCACCAGCCTACCAGTCGGCCATCTTGGATCTCATTTGTAAAAAAAAAAAAATGATGTGCTTATGTAAGCCATCATTCGTTACCAATGTGCTAAGTTCGAACAAGATAGGTAAATGCATGTCCGAGAAATGGTTGAGGACGTGTTCAACGCTGGGTTTCTTTTTTACAATTAAAATGGCTGCCAGTCAGCCATATTGGATCTGATGTTGAAAAGAATGATATGGATATGTAAGTCATCATTCATTATCTGTGTACCAAGTTTGAACAACATCAGTAAATGCATGTGTGAGAAATGATTGAGGCCGTGTTCACCATCGGGTTTCTTTTACAACTAAAATGACAGCCAGTCTACCAGTTGGCCATCTTTGATCAGATCACAAAATAAAGTTTGATCACAAAATAAAGTTTGATCAGATGTGTACTGTGCTTCTGCAAAGTGTGAACAAAATCAGACCATGCATGTCGGAGAAATGGTTGGAGACATGTTTAAGTAACAAAATGGCCGTCAATCAGCCATGTTGGATCTGATCTTAAAATAAAAAAAACGACGTGCACATGTAAGCCATCATTCTTTCTCAGTTTGCCAAGTTTAAATAACATCGGCAAATGCATCTCCGAGAAATGGTTGAGGACATGTTCAACATCGGATTTTTTACAACTAAAATGTCTGCCAGTCAGCCATCTTGGATCTGATCTCAAAATAAAATGACGTGCTTATGTGTACCATCATCATCATCATCACACACACACACACACACACACACACACACACACACACACACACACACACACACACACACACACACACACACACACACACACACACACACACACATACAAACACACAAACACACACACACACACACACGGACATGAAAATGAAGATCAAATCCATAAGTCCAGGTTTCGGACTAGGTCCAACAGGGGCTAATAATGTGAATTAAAGCATGCGGGGTTGACATAATCTTTTGTGACCTTGACATAATTAAGGACATGACCCAACGACAATAAACCCTTTCATATCGCGGGCTTTATGTTCCTGGACAATGCCACGATATTCAAAACTGCAATAGTTAAAACCAATTTCCTGTGGGAAAAATGGGATTATATTCTTGGGCTAAGATAAAATGTGGAGGATGGCGAGCAACAGCCAAAATAAACACATCACAATTGAAATAAACACACAAAATAAATTTAAATTCGCCCGATGATGAAGTTTGCTGCTGCAATCAAGCAGATTAAATGTCTAGGACGATTAAACTTGCCCATTACCCCCACCATTCCTCCCCTATTAATCTCTTCAATAGTTTACCTATGTAATATGTCAATGTGTTTCTTTTATAAATCATTCCGCAGCTCCGCAATCCAGCGAATAAATTAAATAAAAATAATCCCATTTATCAATTGTTTTACACTTTGGCGCTATTCAATTATTAAAGGTGGGAGAAACAAAAAAGGCTCGTGGTGGGAGATAACCATCACAGTTCAGCTCAAACACTGTAATTGGTTGAAATTAAACCACATGAAAAGTAAATCATTACATAAAGAGGATGCCCACGATTGGTCAAAACCACAATATTTAAAACCATGATATTTAATAGTATACTTATAGACATCTTAACATGTTATTTTTTTACCATAACTTCACTAAGGTTTGCCCAATCAGAACGAAATTGCCCACTCTATATAGCCCACAGCAAGCCACGTTTACATTTAATTTACATCATACTGCTCTGAGTTAAAGGTCAAGGTCTTACACCCCGAGGAGTACGAAACCACCATTTTGGTTTTTCTCCCTTTTTTCTGCCAATGTATGAGGACTTTTGGAATGACATTTTCATCAATAATAGGAATAAAAAGTATCCTGGGTTGACATCAATAATTTTGATCTGGATATAATTTTTAAGGTAATGACCCAATTATTGCCATTTTAACATTTTTCACCAAAATTTCACTCAGGTTTGTAGGATTCGAACAAAATTGGCCACTTTAGCTGTGCTAGAGCAAGCCACATTTAAACTTAATTTATATCATACCATGCTGGGTTAAAGGTCAAGGCCTTAACTCTTAGACCCCTGCGAGTGCAAAACGACCATTTCGGTCTTTCTCCCTTTTTTCTGCCAATGTCCGCTGAGCTGAATCTCAGATGAAGTTGGGACTTTCAAAATGAAATTTTGCAACAATAATGGAAATAGAAAGTATTCGGGGTTGAAATAATTATTTGACCTTGACCTCATTTTCAAGATCATGACCCAATTCTAGACATTTTAAGATTTTCACCATAACCTGGCGAAGGGTTTTCCAATCAGAACAAATTTCCTTCCCTGGATAGCCTAAAACAAAACACATTATGCTTAATTTACATCATGCCCTCCAGGTTAAAGGTCAGGGTCAAATGGTGGTCTGAAAAAAAAAAAACCTTTTTGTCATCACTCAGTTTTGCTCAATAATCAATGTGGAATCTCAAAGGCTGCTTGTCCTTCCAATATGATCTTGCATTGTAATCGTGGACCTGTACTAAATTTGTGCACCTAATATTTGATTAGTCCTTAATCTACTTTTTTCGGATTCTGACCTAATTCCCAAGCCAAGTCATTTCAGATCCATAGAGGGTGTTGTATAGCTGCTTCCACCCTTCAGCACACTCGGGTGTTTGTCATGTTCTAATGCAAAAGAACTGGTGCTATCTTCACAATCCGACTGCCTTATCATGTTTTGCCTTTCGAGGAGAGGAAAGTTGAAATATGGACAATGGCGTAACAATCTTACCTGGTGTCAATGGAGTGAAGTGAAGGTCGTGGCATGCTGAGCGTTTGCCATTCATAAAAAAAAGTGCATTTGCTTACACTTTGCATCTTTGAAATTGCATATTTTGAATTTTGCCTTTTATCGTCATGGCTGCTTCTGCTGACAAGTTGGCTTTATTAACTTCATTCGTAATACAAATGCAACTGAGCATTAACTTCTGTTGTAAAGTGTTGTCTTAATTTCCTTGTTCATTTTTTATTCCACACATAAACTCTTCCAGGAGCATATTTTTCTGCAAATAAAAAAAGCAAACAGAAACGAATAAAATATTTAGATATAGTAGAACCAGACATCTCCACAGCACAAGCACTTTGATTTAAGCATAATGCCTTTCACTGGATCTTCTAAGTCTATTTTTACCCTTGCCGAAGCAGGGTATTGCATTTGGGTCCGTTTGTTACGTGGCAATTTTTTTTTTTTGACACGTATGTTGATTGCCGCCCGTTTGTTTGTTTGTTTTTTGTTTGTTTGTCTGCTCGCATCTCGCCCAAACCTCTTAACAGATCTTTCTGAAATTTTCGGACATTATGATCACCGACCCTGCGACGGTCCCGCATTGGATTTCATAAAATTCGGTAGACGAAAAAGGTCTACTTTGGCTAAAAGGCAAATTTGGGCCAAATTTTCTAAAATCCTCAAATTTCATCCAATTGACTGGAAATTTGAACAGGATTTGCATACCACGTCAACAAATTCAATCACCTATTATTTTTGAGGTTTACTGAGGTTAAAAAGGTCAACATCAGCCAAAAGGTCAACCCAACAGAGGCCAATTTTTTTATTGTTTCTAAAATTGTCAATTTTCAACTAATTGACTTGGAATTTTAAGAACATTTGCAGATCAGCTAACTGAATTCAAGTACCAATTATTTTTGAGATCAACATCAGCCAAAAGGACAATTTGGACCAAAGTTTCAAAAATACTCAATTTTCATCCAATTGACTTGAAATTTGAAGAGCATTTGCAGAACAGTTTGCTGAATTCAAACACCTCTTAATTTTGAGGTCAACATAGGCCAGATTTCTAAAATCCTCAATTTTAATCCGATTAACTTGAAATTTAAAGAGGATTTGCAAATCAGGTCACTGAATTCAACCACATATTATTGTTGAGGTCACTAAGCCTGGTGTTGGCGCAGTGGTTAGGGCAGCGGCTTGGGATCCAAAAGGTCCTGAGTTCAAGCCCCATTGGGCCACTGAATTAATACACCAGGGGGTTGACTCAGCCTGTCATCCTTCTGAGGTCGGCGAAATGAGTACCAGTATACTGGGCCGGTGTATACCCCGGTTAAAATAGGTGTACCATATCCCTGTGTGTCGTAAGAGGCGACCAGGGTTGCGTCAGGAAGGGCATCCGGCGTAAAACATGTGCCAAATCACTATGCGGATCATACGGATGATCCGCTGTGGCGACCCCGAACGGGAGCAGCCGAAAGAAGAAGAAGAAGATTATTGTTGAGGTCAATATTGGTTGAAAGGTCAGCATAGGCCAAAACGTCAACATGGGCCGAATTTCGAAAATTGTTTCTACAATTGTCAATTTTCATCCGGTTGACTTGAAATTTAAACAGGATTTTCAAATCGGATCACTGAATATAACCACAAATGATTTTTGAGGTCAGCACATGTCAAAAGGTCAACATAGGCCAAAGGTCAACAACTTTGGATCAGTTTCTAAAATCCTCAATTTGCACACAAATGACTTGAAATTTGATCAGGATTTGCATATCAAGTCAATGAGCTGAACCACCAATTTTTTTTTAAGGTCAAAAGGTCAACACGGGTCTAATTTCTGCATTAGATTTTGGTTCTGATCCAGCCCATCAGTGAGATACAAAATGTGAACTGTTCATCCTGGCAGAGGTAAGTGCTCTTCTGAGTGCTGTTCTACTTTGTGCTGTTTTGCCAAGTGTTGCTCTGGAAATGATTTTTCATTTGTTTGTCCGCACAGAACTTTCATGTTTTTCTCCACAACCACTTGTCGGATTGAGACAAAATTTTCACCATTGGAGCAAATTCTCATGTAGAATGATTTGATCATAATTATAATGTCATAGATCATGTGGTGTGGCAGCCATGTTGGAAAAACGGAAAAACTTTGTACCTCTATCTCTGAAACCGCACCAAGGAAAAAATTGAAACTATGCACTTACTAAGTACTCCTCATGGGGAATAAGTTTGCTTTTTAAGGACGTCATAGGTGCATTCGTTATGACGTCATAATTGCATATGTGGAATGCTACATCCGATCAGTATGAAAATTTGTGAGGGTCATCGAGGGATAAAATGAACCAAAGTTTTTTTTAATGTCAACGGTCACATGATTCAGCAGCCATATACATATATATAGATACATATAAATATAGATACATATATATATATATATATATATATATATATATATATATATATACACACACACACACACACACACACACACACACACACACACACACACACACACACACACACACACACACACACACACACACACACACACACACACACACACACACAGATATTTAAAGACCTTCAAAAATATTCTTCTCTGAAATGGCCGAACAGATCGAGGTGAAGCTTTACACATATGACAGTCTATCCATGAGGAACAAATGGTTCACACATATGTCACCGGTCACATGGTTTGGCAGTAATTTTTGGATCTACTCAAAAACATAAAAATCTTCTCGAGAACGGCTGGGCAGATCGAGGGGAAACTTCACATAAATGCTCCCCAATGCATGCATGTACAAGGTTGTAAAGGAATAATTGATAAGTTACTTCGTTTGGCAGCCATATTTGATTCAAGAAAATATTAAATAATATTTTCTCTGGAACCGCTTAATCAATCGAAGTGAAATGCCAGAATTGTGATCTCGTATTGATGCATAATACATGTTTTAAATTTCAACTTGATTGGACACATAGTCTGGCAGCCATAATTATTTAATTTTTCAATCTGTGATTTTGTTTTGTTTTGTGTTTTTTTTTAATAAGGCTTACTTGGCTGTACCTGGATGGGTTTGAGGAGAGAGAAGGAGCAGCTGAAATATGAATCCTATGTAGGTTCCTCCTGATGACTTCATCTTATATTTTGCTCGTTTGGGTTCCCTCTGATTACTCCAATGCAGGACGATACCTATTTGGTCTTCCATTTGATCTGAATTTCATTTATTTTAATCCCATTATGAATTGAATTGAATAATAATCACAAAACGTCATGGGTCAGGGTCAGGTGCCAATCAAAGTGGGGTTGCATCAAAGGGGGACGTCTTGGTGCCCGGTCATCACTGCCAGCAGTTATAAAGTAGCAGTTCTAATTATGTCTCATTAATTATGTAACACACCAGAACACAAACGCCACACAAAATACACCACAAAGAATTCACAAACACCACACAGCACACCACACAAAACAAGTCATGGCGAGGGTTTGGCAATCTCTGATTGCTGTTTTTCTTGTTTTTTAAAAGTGATTCTTCACCATTGAGTGATAGAGCGAAAATGCTATATAGCATATTTCAAAACGTTAAAGACAAATTCGGACTGAACTTGGTGGATGAGTTGGTTAAGTCGCTGTCACACCTTGACGTTTTAGCCAGCGTATGCCAACGTATGAAAAATTTGGCCAATACGCTGGCACACGTCGAATACGTTCTGGGTAAGTTTTGTCTACGTTAAGAGCACGCTGAAGCACGCTGGCATACTTCGTAGTATGCCGAGCTCGTCGACAAATTTTGTGCATGCACAAAATTTGTCGACGTATGCCAGCGTATGACTCACACGTTTCACATATGCTGGCCAGAAGTTGAAGGCACGTTACGCGATTGTTGACACACGTCGACACACGTTACTTGTAAGTTACTCATAAGTTGAAATACGTCGATGTAATGTTTAGCGTACCCGAAACTTATTTCAAACCTATGAGTAACGTGCTTTGAACCTATGTGTAACGTATCTCCAATGCATATTGACGTATGTAGACGTATCTGACGTCTTCCGGACGACCACAGAAGTTACTGAATGTGTTTCTAACTTACAGCTACCGTATAATGGCGTATTGGCAGAGTTTAGCGGAATTGGTATATAAAAATGGGGTTCACAGGAGGAACCCGTCAGTGTTCCAGACTCCATGGTGAGCAGATGTCCATGTCATCTGAGAGATGGAGGATCCGGCAAGGCTGAGACGAGAAGACCTACGAGCTGTCCTCCAACATCAACATGACCTCATCGATTTGACACTGTACCAGTTGCGTGCCAATAGAGCCAGGAGAAGAAGAGGTGAACGGAGGAGAAGGAACTGGGTGACCTCTCCGTCAGATGGTGAGTGTGATGGGGAGGGTGTGGGTGATGATGGATCCTCCTTGCGTCCGCTTCCACGGCCACGGCCAGGAGACTTCTTGGCAGCAGTCTTCGAAGTTTTCTTCGACATGACGGTGATGTTGACACTTTGATGTCTAGTGCGGTTATGATTTGAATCGTCGAGCGGCAGCCTTTCAATAGGCTACACCACGTGATCGTCGGCGATACGCTGCCGCACGCTATGAATAAGTTAGACTATCGCTGGGCATAAGTTGTGAACGCCGACAATACGCTAAGCATTCGTCGGTATAAGTTATCTATAAGTTATCGAAACGTTCTGTGTACGTTACTAATACGTTATGCATACGTCCAACTCGTTATGAATACACTATTATACACCCAAAACTGAAAAAAACACCAATAGTTCAGCGTACGCCAGCGTTTTAGATAAATTTTGATACGTTGCCATACGCTGGCTAAATCGTCAAGGTGTGACGGGGCTTTAGGGGACAAGGAAAAGGTAATTCCATTTTCGTTCAGGTCCGAATCCAGATCTGGCCAATCAGTGGGATACAAAGCGTAAACTAATCAGCCTGGTGGAGGTATGTACTCTACCGAGTGCCCCTCTAGTTCTATATTTTTATGCCTTCCACCTCTTCAATGTCTTCCTGCTGACTGGATAAAAAGGTCTCTTATTACTGAAAGCAATCTTGTTGATAGTTTACATTAGAAATATTAAGTTGTTACACCTCATCATAAACACAGGAATTAATTGCTGATGTTTTATTTGACAAATAGGATGTATTGTAAGATGGTGGGACAATTTAATGTTTCAAAATGGGTGAATCCTCTCTTTTTATTTCCGACTATATTCCCGGCCACACCCCTTACCTCCCCCCCCCACCCCTGCCCTCCTTTGACCCATTTCTGCATCCACCTCCCTTCTCTGATGCACTTCTCTTCACTCTTACTTTAATTTTTATCTTCAAAACATTGAAACAAATATGGCGACAAAACACTTCGTTCATATCGTAGTACCATACTCAAGATGGCTACCACTCATATTTATGTAAATCTTGACACAATATCATGCTTCGTACCCTCATTTTCCTTTACATTTGAACTGTTTTTAAAAATTAATGCCCATTGATTGGCACACAATTAAAACCTCTGAATCCCTCCTCATTTTCCCTCTCTTACATGTCACTTTCTCTCCACATTGCCTTTGTTTCCATTCCCTCTCTCATACAAAATCCATTAGATCACAAATGAGTGCACAAAACCTTCCCAATATATATATATATATATATATATATATATATATATATATATATATATATATATATATATTTTTTTTTTTAATCACCGTCATATGTTACACTCAGCCAACTGGGAAACACAATTAGCTGTGGCTTAATGTGGGCATTTAAGAGGCAAAAATGAACCTTCAGTTCAAAAAACACAGACATGAATGCACATGCAGATACACGCATCGATTGCAAACTACTCTTCTCAAATTGCCATGTAACATAGGGTCTCGATGGATTTCATAGTGGCACGGAAAACAACAATAATGCATTCCAACTACTTCATTAATGTACCCAATTAATCCGAGCTTCTCGTGGTCTCAGACCTGGGGGAGTTTTGGACTAAGGATTTCACAAACTGACTGATCAGGCCTGACGTTTGAATGAAGGTGGTAGGAATTTGGAATTTGTTCCAGGTGCCAGGGATAATGTCCCTACTCTTCGTGAAGGACACCCAGTTTAACGTTCACCCAAGGGACAGCAGACTTTGTGATGCAACACTTTGCATGTGTAGCACCGATCTGGCAATTTATAGTCGGACTGGGAATCAAACCGAGACTTAACGGTTCAAAGGTAAGCGTGCTACACTTGCAATAAAAAAAAAGAACCAACAAATTGCATTACACCACATTCACACGTTTTGCCTTTGAATGTTATTTTAATGAAAATATCAACTTAAATTATTTTTTGAAAATAATTTATTCATAAGGAAATAAAATATAATAAATAAAAAATAATAAATTGGAATCAGTGTTCCCTTCTCAACTATCCTTCATTAAAGCCGAAAGCATGTCGACTATCTTTGATTCACAATTTGAAAGACTGTCATTCATGGATACCTCGTCATCTTTTACCAATATTGGTGGGCCATTTCTATTGATGTTGAGTATTTCCGGGTTAATTTAATTTTTATTGGATTAAAATAAAATGACCTGGTTGAAAAGTAAACTTAAGCATCCACACTTTGGGTGATGCGATTGAAATGTGGAGATTAGCACTGATTAAAGACCAGACTCGGTGGAGTACTGGCTCTAGAGTGTCTGCTCTGAATCAGGGAGGTCAGTGGTTAGAACCTCAGCTGAGTCTTCCCAAAAACAAATGATGGTACGTGCTGCTTCCTTGTTTGATGCTTAGCATTTAAGGAGGAAAGAGCATGGATGAAACAATGCTGGGAAGGCAATGGCAAACCACCCAGTATAACCCTTGCCATGAAACTGCTTGAGCAGTACCAATGCTCTGTAAATTGAGTGTGGTACAGGTTTAATAATCTGAGCAAAATATCCAACCATATAGGATGTGAAGATTAGTCAAGGTTGCATGGTTGACCAAAGTCACAGACTTACTGTAATCTGATTGGTCAAATTTGTGCCTTTCTTGCTACCAGGCTGTTCAACTCTTTCCTGTGGAATAGTTATGTGAAACATAAGGTCCTGCAGATGCTTGCCTCCAAAGGGGATGCTCGACAGTGCACAGGCTTTTAGTTACCAAGGAGCATCAAGTAGTTATCACAGTCGTGGATTATTGTTGAGGACACTGGACCATCATCCTCGAGGTTTTGTGTTCAAATCCAGCTGAAAGCAGCAATATTATGGATTTGGATTCGAATCCAAGGCACGATTGGATTGTCCGTAAAAAAAAAATTAATAAACAGCTATTTCATTCACGACCATCAGCGTCGTTGATGAACGGAATCTGGCGGCCCCACCTGCTCTGTTTCACATGCGATACGAGTTCACTCATATTGGTTGACTCTTATTCCATTCCCTAATAAAAGAAGGCTGTTCTGAAAAACGATGTGCACGAGCGGCACCACATTAACTTGTCTTGCCTACTGCAGACCACTCTTAATAACAGCCCTCCTTTACACCATTGGCTAGCTATACTAATCATTCCATGTCTTGGTGTGGTTGGTCGTGTAATTTCTGTACAAGAACGTGCAGCGTGAGAGTGGATAAATGTGATGATGCATAATGAAGATAATTAAGGGGAAACACAGCAGCAGATGGCTGTACAGCATGCTATGGGTATAAGTAAGTGTTGGTGTGGCAAGTGGGTATTTACTTTGCCTACATTTTGTCATTCACACCAACTGCTATTGCTAGCTGCATCAAAGATAAGCATTGTGCTGGTAATTCAATTATCTCTCTCATCAATCTAACCTGCCTCGTCAATCAATCTAACCTGAGCGGGCACAATATACCTCAAATTTTTCACATGTAAGACACGGTTGGTACATTAGACATGTAGATTGCACATGTAATTATCACATTTTAACTAGTAATGATGGTGAAGATTATGTCGGCATTGCAATCAACAACTAGATATCTGCGATCACAAAGCAATTGCCAGGCAAAGCCTCCCCCGGTGCCCGTGTTGCAATGGTGGCCATATTTTTTTCAGACCGCCATATGACATCAACCCTCAAAATTTAGAGATAGAGTTCTACATTAATAAAATGTACCCCCATATAGTTCTTTCCATGAAACTTAACATCACGAAAATCGGAGGAAAATGATTCAAGTTATGATTTTTGTTAATTGGGTCACAATCTGAATAAAGTAGGTCAAGGACCTGGATCAAATATCAGGTGCACAACTTCCGTGCAGTTGCACTATTAATGTGCCAAAACATATTGGAAGGCCAAGCAGTGTTTGAGCATTGGCAAAATTTAGCGATGATAAAAAATGCTTCTTTTCTTTTAGACCGCCATTTGACCTTGACCTTTACTTTGGAGGGGTGTGATGTCCATCAAGCACAAATGCACCTTGCTCTAGAGTCTAGACTATCTAGAAAGGGAAGTTTTGTTCTGACAAGACAAACCTGAATCAAGTTATGTTGAAAATGTTTAAATGTCTATACCTTAAATGAGTCATGACCTTAAAAATTAGGTCAAGGTCAAAAACTATATCAACCCCACAAACGTTTTATTGTCATCATTGTTGAAAAATTTAATTCTGGAATTCCAAGCTGGCTCTAAAATACAGCACAGATAACTGGCAGAAATTTTTTTTCTAAATGGTGATTTAGTCCTCCTAGCAGTCTAAGAAACTGTGAGGTTCCATGAAAAATTGGGGAGGGTGGGGTTGGTGAAGGTGGTTTTCGGGTGAAGAATATCTAACACCGACCACACACTATCCCTCGATGAGATCTCACAGACATCACATAGCATGGATGTACACAATCACCCATCCATACTCAAGCTACACTCAGCTTACAACAGCATCAGCAACAACTCCGACCAATATCCGTGTACCCCTCTATCGACAACGATTCTCGGTACCTATCCAGTTCCAATTTCAACCTATCTACTATTTTTGCTGCCATTACATTTCCAGGAAGACCATTCCATGCATTGACTATACCTCACACAATATTCTGCACTACAGTGATTGACCATTATTTTTTTTTCCAGTGATCTCAGGCTAAATCATATTATGCAGGACAAACACGTGAGTATACATCACTGTATTAATTTTTTAGATGAATTACATGAACATTTGTAGACGATGGACAACATGGTATTTGATCTGGGATTCTCCACGTCCTGCACCCTTGTTTCGGATGAGAATGCTAAACAGGCCAAGCTGAGCAATATCGTCATAAACAGTTATTGTGATGGATCACTTTGTGTCGTGGCATTATGGGCTGCAATGACATGGCCATCAAGTAATGAGAGGGCAAATGCAGGGTAGAGACAAAATGAACGGTAAATTAAAAAAAAATAATTAAGTGGAGCATCTCGGAACAGTAGATTAGGTCAAAATACATTAAAAAAAATAATGTGTAAATAGGTAAGCAAGTGATACCCCCAAAGTTATAATGGTTTTCGAAGTACATATGGGCATGGAGCTGTTGCTGCTATCACCGCAGCAACTGTCATCACCACCACCATAAAACTCTCTGTTTGGTGAAGTAGCTCACTCTCGTCAACCCACACATGGGCAAGTTTGGTGAGTGTGCCAAGTACCCCCAACGTGAGTTGGCTTTTATCCCTCAGTGGACTGAAATCGGATGGTTGAAGGAAAAATAAATTATTATTGTGTATATTTCCCTTGGGATCACTGACAAGAATAATGCCTGCATGATGTGAAAAAAATAATAAAATTAACACCAATAACAAACATACTCGTAATGAGATTTGGCTTGGCCTGTTTAGCACTTCCGTTTGAGTGCATAGTTATCATTGCCAGGATCCCATCCTGGGTTGAAATCCCATACGCTGTGTTTATTTGTCCATGGTCTCGTAGTATCATTGTAATCCATGCAAAAGTACACTGATGTCTCATGAGGCTCGTTTACACCCACCACCCTTCGAGGCTCCAGAGCTGGAGATGAAGTCTTGGGGTTGGAAGAGTTCCAATAAATTCACTGGTTCATAAAACATGTCAATTCATTGAAACCACACGCCTATTCAAACCGCCATCCTGGGGTGCGACTTCTCTGAGACTCATGAGGAGGAAGACTCAGAGAGGGTGAGGTTCAAGACTCATAAATGTCAAAGTGGGAACCTGTGGGGAGTTGAAAACTTCTAAATTGTTCCACATACTGTGGAGAGAAAAGCACCATCACATACGAGTATATGGCATCACCATTACCCAGAGTGCCCTGTGAAGTTACATCATTTCCCTAAAGCTCAGTGACCATGATTGTCTGAATTCGTCCGGTGTTATTAGTCTGTACGTGTGTGTGTGTGTGTGTGTGTGTGTGTGTGTGTGTGTGTGTGTGTGTGTGTGTGTGTGTGTGTGTGTGTGTGTGTGTGTGTGTGTGTGTGTGTGTGTGTGTGTGTGTGTGTGTGTGTGTGTGTGTGTGTGTGTGTGTGTGTGTGTGTGTGTGAGATTTGCGTTGAAGTTCCTCAAATGAGATACCATATCACGACTCAGGATGCATGTTCACACATCGCTCGTGTGTCCTTTGCATCACATTGGAGAATGATATGGTCAAACACTTCACTTCTTCTTCTTCTTCTTCTTCTTCTTCTTCTTCTTCTTCTTCTTCTTCTTCTTGTTATTACCTCCTCACCGAAGGTGAGGGAGGTTATGTTTTCACCCCTTTCTGTCTGTCTGTCTGTTTGTCTCTGTGCACAGGATATCTCAAAAAGTTGTAAACGGAACTGGAATAAATTTTGTGCACACGTTCGGTGTGTGACAAGGACGAACTGATTCGATTTTAGTGAAGATCCGGATTAGACTACTCGGATTTTTAAAGTGATTCTTCACCATTGAGAGATAGGGCGAAACCAATATATAGCACGATATCTCAAAAAGTTGTGTATGGATTCGGATGAAACTTGGTGACCATGTTGGGTGTGTCGCAAGAACAAACTGATTTGATTTTGGTGAATATCCAAATCTGGATCTGGATACGAGATTTATTTAATTTGTAAAGTGATTCTTCAGCGTTGAGAGATAGGGCCAAAACCGATATCGGACTACAATAGCATGATATTTCAAAAATGTATTGGGCCCGATATGTTCTCATGGATCAGGCATTACGTGGCGGAGGTATGCGCTCTACCGAGTGCCCTTCTAGTTATTAATAATATTTCATATGCAGCACATGGTTGCAGGCAGCATCACTTGCTGGTGGTGCAGCTATGCTGCCGATGCAGTGCTCCCGGTAGGTTAGAGCAGGAATTTTGAACGTGGCTAGGATGCCGGTGATAGTTCAGCTACTCTTCACAAAGGACAATACTTGATCAATAGTTTATGTATGAAATACAAAAGGAGACAATCAGCATGAGTGGCAAACAAAGGGTTAAAGACAGGTTGAATGAAGATGAACACCAAGATGTACGCACCAGTGCCACTATGCACCGCCTCTTTAAGGATTTTGAGGTCGTTGGCAAAACTGGCAATCAGGGAACTTCGAGAAAGTGGGCGTGGGATGAAACGCCGCTCGAGTTGCTCGGCTATGCGCCGCTGCACGGATGCTTCCTCGGCATTTTCAGGCTGCAGCATCAGCAACTGCAGCGAAGACAAAAGAGATAATTCAGATGGGAGA
Organism: Eptatretus burgeri; assembly: GCF_056783735.1. Taxonomy (NCBI): domain Eukaryota; kingdom Metazoa; phylum Chordata; class Myxini; order Myxiniformes; family Myxinidae; genus Eptatretus; species Eptatretus burgeri. The sequence goes on from NC_140962.1 coordinate 108,129,927, forward strand.
AAGAAAAGGCTGGATTTGGAAAGGAAGAGAGAAATTAATGGAATGGAATCAGTTTAGAGTGCAGTAAACAAGTGATATTTCAGAAGGTGTAATTATATATATATATATATATATATATATATATATATATATATATATATATATATATATATATATATATATGATATATATTATGGTTCACAAAACTATAATGTCATCAACATTAATATGGCCAATGACGACAATAATTTTATGAATATGTCAGTCATTCACTGACTTGTGAGAGTTGTGCATTTTCACACAGAATGTGTTCTCATGCTGACTCGTGACAGTGTGTACTCAAACATGGCACCTTACTATACCGTTGTGAAAGTGTACCAAAAAAATTAGGTATTTCATCCTCTTTACTATGTGGATCTGATAAATTTCACTTCATCAATATAATTTGTGGCATCGCAAAGTGAAGAAAAACTAATTAAGTAAAGCTGAACAAATCCACTTTGAAGTTTCATCTTTCAACAGATTCGCCTTTGATGACACGTCAAACGTATAGTAGTTTTGAGGACGTCTTTGTTGATTATGTGATGTGGAAGGTGCTACGAGCAATATTTAATCGATTATTTCAATCTTTTTGCCTGGAAAGATCATCTTCCTGCAAGTTTGCATAACTGAGATAGAAGAAAATAATTTTTTGTATATCACTTCCTTGATACTGTAATAAATGACAACACCAGTGAAAAATAATGAATTGTCTGGGCATCTTATACCCCTCCCTGCAGATTTATTTTACACTCTTTGCGTTGTACATCTGTGAAATATCTCAAGATTATTTGGATTTAGAAATGCGGTGGGACAATTGTATATACCAAGAAAGCTGAAACCTGCATGTTGTATATTAACCCTCCTTCTTCCTCCTCCCTTCCCCTCCTTCCCCACCCCCCCCTCCAGCTCAGCAGGTGATGGGGTTTCCATGTGCGTGCGCATGTCTCTGTGTCTGTCAAGGCCATAATGTTTTTACCATTTGAACTTTTGTCATTAAATTTTCAATTAAACACAATTATGAGAATATGGAGAAAACAATGACTAATTGGGTCAAAATGTGAAAGGGCAAATTCATAGTAACTATAAATAGCCATTATTAGTCCAGCTTCAGCACGTTAAGTGTGAGACCACGAGTTGTTTCTCCTTTGAGACAAGTTCTGGGAACGTGGTTGCTCGGGGGAAAGCCGATTACATGGAGATCCCCCCTCCCTGTGAACTGTCTATTTATCAGCAGAGAAAACTATTCAAAGTGTTCAGGGCTTCTTCCATAAATTCATTTTTTGACGAGCTTAAAGTTTGAAGAAGAAAAGTGTAATTACAAAATATTTCAGAGTCCTTCACAACACATGACTGAATACATTCTCCTCCCCTTCTCCCTTCTCTCTCCCCTTCCCCCTCCCCTCCTCTCCTCTCTCGTCTCCCCCTCCTCCCTCCTCACATTCTCTCTCCCCTCCCATGGGTGGCGGCAGCTCCGCTGGGAGGGGCACGGGGGTTGTGGCTCTTCCCTGTCTGGCAGAACGGTGATTGTGTGTGTGGAGAAAGCATGATTTTTACCATCACAGTTAGAGTGTTTTAAAATAGAGTGAAAAGTGATTAAAACCTCTCAGTGTTGGTAAGCTGCCAAAAGTGCCCAAGGACCCCGATGACCCAAAAGACCCATACAAGCCAAAAGACCTAAAAGTCCTCGAGGACAAAAAAGACCCAGGGGACCTCAAAGACCTTGTAGACCCTTTAAGACTACTATAAGTTGATGAGGCGTGTGTGTGTGTGTGTGTGTGTGTGTGTGTGTGTGTGTGTGTGTGTGTGTATGTTTTTTGTGAAGTTCGACTGCAGTGTTATGATGTGGAATGTAACACACCAAAATGATCGTCATGACCTCCTGAGTTGATTAGATGAATTAACTACAAAACATTTGTTAGAATTCCTGTTTTAACTCAAGGACACCAACGTGGGGTATGAGGTACCTGCACAAAGTGAACAGCTCGATGCTCCATTAGGTTACCCCATGAGTCAGAGCTTGGAACTCCGTATACCTTCAGTGCATGGGCCGACATCACTGAGGAAGGGTAAGTCACTCTGCTCTTTTTCCAGGTTCTTTTTTTTAATCGAGCATGGTCTGGGCATCTTGTACCCCACATTAGTGTTTCAAGTTTACCCCTTTATACACTAATGTGGGGAAAAAGATGCCCAGATCATAGAATAAAGTGATGCAATTTATATTACAATTTGTGATTTTTTACTTTTTCAGGCAGTGATATAATCCTAGACATAACTTGTGCAGACACCAGAACCTGAAAATAATACAAGACGTCGAAGAAGAGTGAGATATGTATATCTTAGTGCAGCTAAGACTTTACGGCTTTACAGCGTTGCAGCTAAGACATGACTTTACGGTGTTTACAATTTGTGGTTTCATTTTTTTTCTCAGGCAGTGAGTTATTGTGAACGGATCTATTTCTTGACATAACTTGTGCAGAGACCAGAACCTGAAAATAATACAAGATGTCGAAGAAGAGTGTGAGATGTGTATATCTTAGTGCAGCTAAGATATAGATAATGCCTTTTTTGTGCACATTGTCGTGGCTCGTATGAAAATGAACACACAATGCACAACAAGGGGGGGGGGGCAGGAGACAAGAGCAGAGGGAGAGGGAAGGACAAAACAGTGGGGAACAGAGACATTCGGAGATCTGTGGAAGAGAGAGGGATAGGGTGGGGAACATGGGGTAAACAAGATGGACAACACAGGGACTGCCAGGTCCTTACACGACAGGGAACTTTCAGGAAGGAAAGCAGGGAATTTGAAGGAGGTGGGTTCAAGGTGGATTAACGGGGGTAGTAGAGATCGAGGTTTTGGATGGGGGATGATGAGAGGTGGTGGTGAACAGCTGTTTTGAAGACCTGGAGTGAAGAGTGGGATTGAAGAGAGTGTGGGAGTTTATGCCAAAGGCAGTAAAAAAGAGGAATGAAAGGGTGAAGGTGAGCAGTGATTCGTGAGTTTGGCAATTTTACCAGAGGGGGGTTGGTGGCAGACCTTGAGCGCCCTGCGGCAATATTGGGGGGGGGGCGAGACATCGCAGACAGAGTGGGTGGGGGGGCGAGACTGAAGAGGAGATGGTAGAAGAGAGAAAGACCACCGACCTACCTACGGTGAGAGAGTGAGAGGTCCAAAGACTCAGCCTCACCATGGGAGATACCAATGATCCTAAATGCCTTGGTTTCCACAGCGTGAAGCCGAGAAAGGTGAGAGGCAGGAGCACCAGCCCAGAGGGGAGAGCAGTACTCCATCATCAGGCTGCAGATGAAAGCTTTGTATGTGGTCAGGAGCTCAGGTGGGCTGAGGTGCGAAGCAGGATTCATGGCACTTGATTGTTCACCCACTAACAAGCTCTGTTTGGAGTGTCATGAGAGATTTTTGTGGTGGATGAGGATCTTATATGAATGATCTCATATTAATTCAAAATATGCTAACTTATATTCCTTTCTCTCCATCTCTGTCTTTTGCAGTAATCTTTCCTCCATTCTCAAGGCCCAAACGTCTGAATTGCATCAAGCGGTGTGTGATTACGCTAACAAGGGAATCTATCAATCTTATTCTTGTGTATGGCCAACATGGATTGTGCGAAAGTGTAATATCCAGGTTCTGCAGCCATGTGGCTGCCTCAGGGGTGAGTTGGTGGAGAGCTAAAAGTCTCCCGATAACTTCCGCAAGGGACAGTGTGAAGGTGATGTGCTCCATTGTCTGAACTCCTCCACAATCACAGAGTGCATCCAGCCTCATCCTCCATCAGTGGTGGGTACAACCGCAAAGGCCCTGTCCAGTGAAGAGCCTGTTGAGGCTGTGCATTACCTACGTGGGAATGTGAAACCAGGTGGAGGAATGGTTGGATCATGTACAATATGTTTATTAGGAGCTGTTGCAGCCTTCCAGCTGGCCCTCCACAAGTTTGCATCACTTTGATTGGCTCCAGTAAAGAGCAAGGCACAGTTCCATGGTGGTTTTCAGGACTTGAGGCAACAGCACAGATGTTCAGTGAGAAGGCGCTGGGCTGGAATTTTGGTAGCCAAAATGTGGTTGAACTATCAGGATGATAGCACATCCCTACGGATGGATGGTGGAGCAATGTTGCAGAGGATAGGAAGCCACTCAGTCTTTGTTGGCTTGAGGGTTCCAGACACTGTTCTCATCATGGCGTTTAACTGCACGTCGATGGCTTTCGAAGGGGCACTCGCCAACCAGACTGGCGAGCAATACTCTGCCATCGAGTATATGAGGGTGAGCATTGCCGTGCATAAGGTGTTGACGCTGGCTCCCCACGATGTTCCAGCCTGTTTCCGGATGAGGTTTACTGTGCGCTGACCTCCTCCTTGCATATTTCCAGGTGTTCTTTAAAGGTCAGGGTCCAGTCAAATGTAACCCCAAGGTATTTGGGATAATGGACATTTTCAACTTTCATTCCACAGAATGTCACATATACCTCTGCGTTCGTCGTGTGATTGTCAAGATGGTGGGTGCAGATGGCTGCTATGTTGGGGTTTGGGCAGAGCTTCCATTTGTGTAAATACTCCTCCTGTATGCCCAGATCTTTGGTAAGTTGGTTCTCAACAGATTATCGGTCAGGTCCCTGCACTATGAGTGCGATGTCTTCAGCATAGATGAGTTTGAAGGAGGTCATTCATCATTGGCAGGTTGTTATCACAGAGGTTCTACAAGGCGGGGGCTAGAACAGATCCTTGAGGGAGGCTATTGTTTAGTGTTTGAACACGCCTTATTTTACTGGCGAGGCCAACACGGATCTTTCGGTCCCCAAAGAATACCCACAGAAGTCTGATTGTCTTCTGACAGAGGAAGACTTTTGAGACTTTGAGAAGGAGCCCTTTGGCCAGACTGTGCCAAAAGCCAACGACAGGTCCACCAAGGTGGTTGCCATCCTTTGTTTTCTCTGGAAACCAGCCACGATGATAGTGGAGAGGGCAAGAACCTGATCACAGGTGCTGTGGCTGGGCCTAAAGCCCCCCTGCTCATCAGGTAGGAAGACCTCCAGAGTATGGGTTAAACGGGATAGTAAGGCCATCTCCATCAGCTTTCCTGTCACTGATAGTAGGGCAATAAGGTGGTAGTTGCAGGGCAATTCTGCTGGCTTCCCAGTTTTTAGGATGGCAATAACATTAGCCTTGTATCAGGCGGCAGTTTCATGGACGGCAGTGAAAAGGGCCGCCAACCAGGTCCGACCCTTTTCTTTGACATTTTAAAGGAATTTCAGGAAAATTCCATCGGCCCCTGGGGCTTTGCCATTTTCAGTTGCCAACAGTGTGGCGAAGGGGCAACGACATGGTACTCCACCGGAAGTGTGTTAACAGGGAAATGTTTACATGAAATATATTTTTGAACTATGGATAATCTTTACCACCTTAGCCTAATGTCAACAATAAGTTAAATATATGGAGTGGTGACCAAGAAGCTATGATATTCATTAATCTGGACATGCTAACGATCTGCTACGGAAAAGACTACATCTACAATTTAATCATGTCTGCTACCAGGAAAGACAACTGACACACTCCCTCAGATTCTCGTCCTCTGTTGAAGCATCAACAAGATTTTAACATCATCGGGTGAAACAGGCTTTCGTTTTCTGAGACCAAGAATAACATATCAGAAACACAAATTACGGCGTATCGGCGAGGCACAAAAGCTGTTGGAACAGACACTGAGCTTGAGTATGGATGGATCGCTCTTCAATCGTCTTCTGGGAATGGCAACAAACCAGGAAGTGGAAATATGTGAGTCTCTTTCATGTACACACCAGGAAACTGGACATAATATGCATAGGCAACCTATAACCACATGTGAGCATGTCCTAGGCCAAAGTTACGATGCAAGTTCAATGCAAAATGCTTGGTACGTAGAACACAGCTCATGCGAGTTCCAACACAAACACAAGATGAACAGCACAAAATGTACCATGTACAATGGCATTGTGTATAGGAGGGTTGAACATTTGTCCAGTAAAATGAATTTGTCCAGCATTGTAATGAATGCTGTACATTTGGTCGAAATTTTTTCTTCATTAGATTTTCATTCAACAAATTTTGTCTGAAATGGTTCTTCAACACAGTAATCCAAGGTAGATTCTAATGACTAACCCAAGATAAATCAAGATATTGCCCATCCTACAAATTAACCAGAGCACTATACATCTAAATTATCACTTTATCATATCGATTTATGATCACAATCATTACAAAATGACTGAGAAACCAAAAATAAATAACTTCTCCAAGCTGATGTACCATAAATTTTGATATTCCGTTTGGGGGGGAAAAAATTAATTGGGCAAACACACTGATGCATTCTCGTTCTCTTACCTTGCATTGAATGAAAGGACGTAAGAGCACGAACAAGGGGATGCGAGTGCGTACGATGAAGTCAATGAAGTCCCAGTAAGCAAGTACACCCACTTTGCGACTCGCCATCTCTCGCACTTGCAGGGAGAGCCGGTACCAGAAAGGGCCAAGTTGGCGCTCAAAGCAAACTAATAGCACTTTCAGGGCTGCCAGTGGGACCAGTGAATATAAACAGGGGAGAGTCACAGTTTTTATTGACATCCTATTGGACACATAAAATGTGAATCAGAAAACACACATTGTATGTCTAGATGTAGGCTTATTAGAGAAACCTAATGATTTTTCAATGATGGCACAGTCATTCACTGGGAGTCAATCTGTGTGTAATGCCCTGCACTTAGCATTGTTCATGGTGCACAGCAAGACATTTCTCATAAGGTGAAAGACAAAGGCATGACATTTCAGTACACTTGGTACTGCATTCTGTTGACTGGAATTAGATGGTGGACGTCAAAGATCCCATGGTGTCCCTCACAAACAGTAGATATCGCCGGTACCATGTTCAAATGATAAATTCTTGGCGTAATTGACTACCAGAAAGGCAATGGCAAACCACCCAGCCTTACCCTTGCCAAAAAATTGCTTTGGCAGCAGCAATGTTTTGAGAAGAGCATAGTATATAATCATCATAGTTGTACTGACATACAAATGTATATATATATATATATATATATATATATATATATATATATATATATATATATATATATATGTATTCATAGAAATATATATATTGTTACGAATTCGCACCCGCCGGCGTGCGATTGGCCGCTTTCCACTAATAGCAGCCGCGTCGCCCACCAGACAGACAATTCAGTCGTGACCCTCCTGGAACTATCGCCAGGAACCAGTCATGGGTGGGGGTTTAACCTCACCACAGCCCAGCCCGCATTCTACCCGCGCCAAATAGGGTCACTCGCCGAATATCGAAATACCGAAGTACTCGCGCGGGTAAACTACCGAGGGGCCGTACCTCGCCGCAGGTAGGCTTGGGACACGAACCGCTTAAACGGTCCGTTCTGTTCTACAGCGATAACCGAGCGGGTATTATCACCGACCTCGACAGATCCGATTCTCTTTACCAGGTGTTTAAAACCCAACGAATTATTCCACGATGCAAGATGGCATTTCCAATGGGGGAATGAGGACCCAACAATTGGGATACATTTCACAAGCAAGGACATTTATTATTTACACACATCACAAGCAAGGCAGTCATGCAATGTACAAGCAAGAAACAAAAGCAATACCACCGACTCCGAGCAATAATGTACATGCACAGTCACTTATGCAGGTCTACTTCACAGGACATGGCGCCACCAACATTCGTTCAAAAGAAAGAAATGGCCACCCCAAAGACGAGGGTGGCAGACAGGGTATGCGGACCTTTATAACGTGGGACGTGGAGGACCGAACGGGTCCCGCGAGACCGTGGCAGGTTACCTGCCCCCCTCGGTGGTCGGCGAGTCGCGACGTCCCGCTCCCACGACCGTCAGCGTGGTCGCGCCTGGTTCCGGGCCTCCCATGTGGCCGGCAAGCTCTCTCCGGTGCTCCTCGTCCAGACGCACAGGTCCACCACACAGCCGGCACTGCTGCGCCTTCCGTCCGCGTCTCCCACCAACAGGCCGCTCACAGGACCACGAGCGCAGGAACCAAGCGAGGAAGAAGAAGAAGAACTGGACCACCGTGAGACGGGGCGACCATGAACCAAGAAGAGGGAGTGAGCCTTGCGTGCGGTCCGCCCTTTATAGCGCGGGGCTCTGCCCGTCGCTCTGCCCCGTTCTCGGCTCCACCTTCCTTCGAGAAGCTTCTCGAAAAGGGGCGTTTCTCAACTCCGACCGCCTCACTCCTCGTATCCACCAATCGCGAGCGGCCGCCTCGCCCTTCTCGTCACACCAGCCTCAGAGAAAAAAGGCGGTAAAACCCGCGCGTTATCGCAGTTCTTTCCTTGGCACCTTTGTTTGACGTTCTTGGATGGTTTTCGACGTGGAAGGGGTGGTAGCGTGCTCTGTCGGTCCAAAATAACGATAGAGAAAGAAAAACACCATCTCAAAGGGTCGCAGCCCGGTGAACACGAAGAATTCCCTCTAAACAACGGTGGGGAAACCTATCTGAACACTCACTTACCAGGATAACTGATCGAAGGAACCTTTATGGTGTTCTGCGAATTTGCACAGCCGTAACACTACCCGCTCCCCTTTTTACAGACTCGTCCCGAGTCGTCAAATTTTTGTGTGCCATCATGTGTAGTTCTCCCCTAGTAAGTTTTACCTTCCGATCCCTGAGTGCAACATTCAGTGTATTCGTGTACCCAAAAAAAAATAACTACGCGCTGAGTAACTTACTAAACAAACCCACTCATGCAGACGACTTAAATAAATTCCCGGCGACATATTAAAAAAAATAACTACGACACATATGCAGGGGGCAAGCACAACCATGTACAATCTTAACCTTAACTTATAAATTTTACACTAAACCATGGCCCAGGATCTATGGACTCTGTGGACAAAGAAGCAAAAGTCACAAGCAGGAGCCAGGCTGCTCAAGCGCAGTCTCTGGCTCATGAACCAATGCAGGTGACAGGGAACGTGGCTGGCTGCTCACACGCAGTCTTCGGCCTCCCCCGTGAAACGAGCGCAGTGAACACAAGTGGTGCACAGGCCGCCAATGCAGTCCTGTGATGCGGCTGCCTACAGGGCAGTCCCTGCAGAACGCGCGATGATCCTGGCGCACATGGCAATGAATGGGGCAAATGCAACAGGGCAGCAGGCATGGGGCAAAGGCGAAAGCAGGCAGACAAGGCATGGCAAGGCTAGACAAGGCCGTTGTAGCAAAACGGGCCGGTGGTGAAGCTGACTGGCACAGACCTTGTAGTAAACAGCCGGCAGATGATCCGACCGCCACAGGCCTTGCAGCAAAAACAGCCGGCAGATGATCCGACCGGCACAGGCCTTGCAGTAAAACAGCCGGCCTCTTACCCCGTTCAAGGAGGTTGGCGGAGGGAGTGCGGTGGTGCTGGCCACTCAGAAGGCGGGCTCGGACCTACCCTACGGTCTCCCTTCCCAACCTATCGCCTTTGCCTGTCACTGTCTATACCCACTCCCTTAATTTGTCAAACCCCAATTTAGCCCCAAATTATTTAATTTTTTTTTTCCTCCCACTATAATTCGTCCCCTAACCCCCTTTATCGTCCTTATTCGGCTAACCTATCGTCTCCTAGCCTACTCCTAACCCCTACCTTCCCTTCCTGGAGGGGAATAAGGGAGAGCCAGCGTCCTGTGTCGAGGCCCAATTCAAGCCTCAGAATGGCCTCCTCAGATTTCAGCGATCTTCAAACCCAAAGTGGGTCCAGCGGCCCACAACGAGAGCGAAGGGATGGATGGAGCGGAGGGGTACACTTCCTATCTACCCTATCCATTAACCTTGAAACTACCCCGGGGCTTTCAACAAGGGCTTCTCATTTAACCTATCGGTTCTAGCAACCAAGATTCCCGTCGCCTGTGTTGGTGTCCTCTCAAATTTCGGGCCATGCCCCCCAATTTTCCTTCCGTGCCCTCACACGGTCTCATGGCTGGGACGCGTGGCTCCCTTGGCAGGAAGTACCCTCTCCGGATTCTCCAACAATGACACTCTCGGGCACTACACTGCCTCCGAGCCTACCAGCTCCCTAAAACTGGGGAGTGCCCTCTCTGGCGACTCCCCCTCGATGCCCATGTGACGTGTTGGTGCCCCGGGTCCCTTTCCGAGGGTCGCCTGTGCCCAGTACACCACCCCCGTGGCATATGGCACCCCGGGCCCCGCATCATGCCGGCCACCTGTGCCCACTATACTATCCCGGCCCCCCATGGACCCTTGGCTTACCGTGGCCAACTAGCCCGGTGCCCGGGGTACCCACTAAGCGATACTCACCATTCGCAGCAACGCTCCCAGCCCATCAACAGGGCTTCTGCACCCCTCCAAACGGGTTTCGAGCCTACACTCCCACCAACAGCAAAACGACCTCCATTTTGTCAATTTGACTAACCCCCTAACTCGCATTACTCTGACCCCGGGGTCCCTTGGGTGGGAGTCACTCCTCCCCCCAATCACTCATCGCGCCATGCATTCCAGATTCATTCCATACACTCCGGCCCGCTGGCCCTCACTCACTCACCAAGTACAGTTTCCACTCCATAACTCTTCAACACTCATCATCGCTGATCACTGCCATTCTGCTGACTGCATCCCCTAACTAACTCGTGCTCCCACGTCGTCCCTTAAACTAGTAGCACGTTCCTTTTAACACTATGTAGCTGAGCTACGTCCCCTCTACATATCCACAGTCTGTCACTGTCTCCAAATAATCCCATAAATCCATTTCCCAACCTAAATCTGAACTACAATCCCTCGAACTATTCCATTCCACAGGCTCCATGAGGACTTACCCCTGCCCCATGAAGCCGGTCTAGCTATGCTAACCCTTCCCTCTAACTAGTGGTGTCCTGTGCCCAGCCAGGGGGGTCTTCCACCCCTTGCCTGGGAATCCTGTTCACCCGAAAGCGAGGTTTGCTTTTTTTTTTTTTTTTCAATAAATGCGCACACCAGCACGACAACTCGCAACCTGCGCTCTTTTACCCCCGTGACGTCATGGCAGCTGTTCATGCACCTCGTCCCTCCTTGGATGGTACCATCCGGCAGGGATACCCCTCCTGCCGGATTCCAACCCTACGTGCAGCCATGACGTCACCCTGCGCATTCAAAAGCAAGCCTCGCGTTTTGAGGGGTTCCCCACACGAACACATGTGCTCTGCCCGTCAGAGCTTCACACACACGGTCGCGTGGAGAACCCATCTGGTCCAAATCCGTTATCCAGCCTACCTTCTGTCCGTCCACGGGATCGGCTAATCCACCGCGTGCGTTTGCGGACCGGGCTTCACTCCCGCAGGCGCGCATGTGGCGGCCTCGTGTGCAACACAGCACGGACCCCGCGCGCGCTGCCGTGCAAACCCGGCACGGCCCCCAATGCAGCTACAGCCGCTACTCGGCCTTTGTCCACCGTCCGGCTCCGTCGTCGTCGCACTCTCGCGCACAAGCTCCCACGTGCCACGAGGCTTACACACCTTGAGATGGCACTCACACTCAGGCACGCGGTTGCGTGTTCCCGCATGCCAGCCGCCATCTCCCTTGCATACCGCTCTCTCTCTCACACACACAGTCTCTCTCACACTCAGCTGTTCACTCACGCATGCCATTTCCCTTGCACAGTGGTTCCATTCACACACGGCCGTTCCCTCACACACATGGTTCCATTCACACACGGCCGTTCCCTCACACACGTGGTTTCATTCACACATGGCGCCTCATCCACACACGGCGTGCTGGGAGGCACGCATCTCGGCTCACTCGTTACCACACACACACAGGAACAATCGCACTGGGGATTAGCGCCACCACATGGGGTTCCGGGGTCTCTTTACCCCCCAAGCTCCGCGTGCACCCGTCTACAGCACTCGTCCCTCCTAACTCGCACGGCAAGACCGAACCCACCTGGTCGCGATCAGCTTCAAGGGAGCATAGCGTCTCCCTCCGTTCCCGAAGGAGGCTATCCAGCTGCTCGCACCGGGTCACCAAACAGTCCACCAGCTCACCCCCATTAAGCCTCGCTAATTCTGTATGTGTGTGTGTGTGTGTGTGTGTGTGTGTGTGTGTGTGTGTGTGTGTGTGTGTGTGTGTGTGTGTTCGTTTTTAAGTCCTTTTAATCCACCCTCTATCTCCCGTGTCTCTGTACATTTTATTTCTGTTGTTTCTGCTTGTCCATTAGTTCCTGTTTCTTTCTGGCTCCATTTTCCTTCCCATCTGAGTCGTTCTTTATCTCCGAACTTTTTGAGTTGTTCGTTTTCTTTCCGGAGTTTTTCAATCTCCGTGGACTTCAATTTTGCTCTCTCTCTGAGTTGACCAATTTCAAACTCGTATTGCTTTTGCTTTCTACCCCACAGTCCCTCATGCTCTTCACTCTCCAATTTCATCGTTTCTTTCAATTGGCTGATTTCCTTCTTGCATTTCATTCGCTGTTCTCTCACTACTCTTCCTTGTTTCCTCTCCTGTCCTTCCTTCTCCAATCTCGTGGTTTCCTTCATTTGGTTCATCTCCTTCTTGTGTTTCATTCGCTGTTCTCTCACTACTCTTCCTTGTTTCCTCTCCTGTCCTTCCTTCTCCAGTTTCATGGTTTTCTTAATTTGGTCAATTTCCCTTTTGTGTTTCATTCGCTGTTCTTTGTCTATCTCATCGCACTTCAGCCTTGCCTTTTCTTCCAATTGGTCAACCTCAACTTCATGTTCTTTTTGTTTTCTATTCCACTGTCTCTCTTGTTCCTCATTCTGCAATCTCGCTTTGGCTTCCATCTGTTCGATCTGCACAGTGTGTTTCCTTAACGTTTCATTCTCTGCTGTCGTTCCTTCTTCCCTCGACATCCTCAGCTCGTTTTGTAGTTCCCTCTCTCTCCACTTTGGCGTTTCTGTAACTCGGAGGCTTTTTTTCTGATTCCTTTCTCATCTCCGCACACTCCAACCTTGCTTTGGCTTCTAACTGTTTGATCTGAACAGTGTGGTTCCTCAACGTTTCATTTTCCGTCCTCTTCCTTTCCTCTTTTAACTTTTCCACTTCGTTTTGTAATCCTCTCTCTTTGGTTTCGTGTTTCAGTATCTCAGAAGTTTTTTTTTCAATAGTTCCTCTCCCAATTTGCATGCTTCTTCACTCCTTTCTGCACAACTTTCCCATGCTTCCCTCCTCATTTCGTCCATTTTCTTCCCGAATTCCTTTAGTTTTTCCTGCCATTCCATTTCTTCTTTTATCGTCTTTTCTAGTCTTTCTCTTTTCCGATTGCCTTCTTCTACCTCCTCTTTCAGTTGTTCCAATTCCACATCGTGTTCTGGTTTTTCCTCTTCCCACTTTGTTTCCCATTCTTCTTCAAAGTTCTCTCTATCCCAGGAATTACTAATTTTCTCTTCCTCTATTCTTTCGTTCAGTTTCCTCTTCTCTCGTTCCAATTCATAGGTACTTAACTCTACTTTCCTCATTTAGCCCTCTAGTTCTTCGAACTGTCTTGACTTTTCCAATAATTCTTCCTTTAGTTGTTTTAATTCCAAATAGTGTTCCTTTTGTTTCTTTTTTTCTCTCATTGTCTTGGTGTTCACGTAACTCAGACATTTTTTTCCATCTTTCCTTTCTCTCTTCATCCCTTTTCCCCCTCATCTCATCATACTCCAACCTTGCTTCTTCTTTCAATTGTTTCTGATATTCCTGTGCTCTTTTTTCCTTCCGTTCCAGGCTTTCTTTTATCTGTTCGCCTGATCTTACCTCTTCCTTTAGTTGTTTTAATTCCAAATCGTGTTTCCGTTTTTCCTCCTCCAGCTTTGTTTTCCAGTTTTCCTCCAATTGTTTCCGAAGCCCACCAATGTCCGCCTGCCTCGCCTGCCATGACCACGTGGTTTGAAACGGTGTCTGGGAGCACTCACCTCGTGTCGCGCCGTTCGTTGCGCTAAAAAATAGCCGCCTGCTCCGTGTTGCGCCGAGGTGCGATTAGTTTGTCGGCATAGTCCATGCTCAGTATATGGGGTTGAGCTCCCCCATGGATTATAATTATAAAAAGAACCGTCCCGGGCCATGGATCCTACATTACAACACATTCCGACTACACCCGGCACCCGTTCGTCTTGAAAAGCCATCTTATTTCGTGGAATTTAATTTAAGTCGCCCGAATTTGGTGGGAATCGAGGGTCGCTCCACTCACCCCTGAACCGATTCCCGTAATTTTAGTTGGAGGCGGGATGGATTCGAATCCCACTCCCGGACACCAGTGTTACGAATTCGTGCCCGCCGGCGTGCGATTGTCCGCTTTCCATGAATAGCAGCCGCGTCGCCCACCGGACAGACAATTCAGTCGTGACCCTCCTGGAACTATCGCCAGGAACCAGTCATGGGTGGGGGTTTAACCTCACCACAGCCCAGTCCGCATTCTACCCACGCGAAATAGGGTCACTTGCCGAATATCGAAATACCTAAGTACTCACGCGGGTAACCTACCGAGGGGGCGTACCTCGCCGCAGGTCGGCTTGGGACACAAACCGCTTAAGCGGTCCGTTCCGTTCTACAGCGATAACCGAGCGGGGATTATCGCTGACCTCAACAGATCCGATTCTCTTTACCGGGTGTTTAAAACCCAACTAATTATTCCAAGATGCAAGATGGCATTTCCAATGGGGAAATGAGGACGCAATGAACGGGATACATTTCACAAGCAAGGACATTTATTATTTACACACACATCACAAGCAAGGCAGTCATGCAATGTACAAGCAAGAAACAAAAGCAATACCACCGACTACGAGCAATAATGTACATGCACAGTCACTTATGCAGGTCTACTTCACAGGACACGGAGCCACCAACATTCATTCAAAAGCAAGAAATGGCCACCCTCAAAGACTTGGGTGGCAGACAGGGTCCGCAGACCTTTATAACGCGGGACCTGGAGGACCGAACGTGTCCCGCGAGACCGTGGCAAGTTACCTGCCCCCCTCGGTGGTTGGCGAGTCGCAACGTCCCGCTCCCACGACCGTCAGCGTGGTCGCGCCTGGTTCCGGGCCTCCCACGTGGCCGGCAAGCTCTCTCCGGCACTCCTCGTCCGGATGCGCAGGTCCACCACACAGCCGGCACTGCTGCGCCTTCCGTCCGCGTATCCCACCAACAGGCCGCTCACAGAACCACGAGTGCAGGAACCAAGCGAGGAAGAAGAAGAAGAAGAAGTTGACCACCGTGAGACAGGGGCGAGCATAAACCAAGAAGAGGGAGTGAGCCTCGCGTGCGGTCCGCCCTTTTTAGCGCGGGGCTCCGCCCCGTTCTCGGCTCCACCTTCCTCCGAGAAGCTTCTCGAAAAGGGGCGTTTCTCAACTCCGACTGCCTCACTCCTCGTATCCACCAATCGCGCGCAAGCCGCCTCGCCCTTCTCGTCACACCAGCCTCGGAGAAAAAAGGCGGTAAAATCCGCGCGTCATCGCAGTTCTTTCCCTGGCGCCTTTGTTTGACGTTCTAGGATGGTTTTCGACGCGGAAGGGGTGGTAGCATGCACTGTCGGTCCAAAATAACGATAGAGAAAGAAAAACACTATCTCAAAGGGTCGCAGCCCAGTGAACACGAAGAAATCCTCCAAACAATGGTGGGGAAACCTATCTGAACACTCACTTACCGGGATAACTGATCTAAGGAACCTTTATGGTGTTCTGCGAATTTCCACAACCGTAACAATATGTATGTACCCCGTGCCATTGAAAAAAAAAAAAAAAAATATATATATATATATATATATATATATATATATATATATATATATATATATATATATATATATATATATATATATGTATGTTCCGCGTGCCATTTAAAAAATAAATTTTTTTTTGTGTGTACTCACGACATCTACTCACGACCCATCAACATAGTTATTTCCGAAGTAAATGTTTGGAATCGTCCCTTCCCTTTCGATGGGTCAGTGGGATCAAAACTGCGTTGGAACGGGTGGATTAGGATCCACCCCTAATTTTACATTTGCACATGGAAGGTTGTCGGCAAGGTGTTTGCAGCTTTGTGATGCGGGTTGTGCCGATCTCTTCCTTACATTCCCTTTATCATGAATTTCCCTCTCTTCTTTATCGTTAATTTATTCTCCCTTTCTCTTTTCTCACAACAAACATATGTAGATTCACTGTTAATGAATATGGACTGTAGTTTGCACAATCTCTTCTCACACGAATGTGAGGCAATCAAGACATTAAGTGGAGTTACATAACTTCAAACTCCCCCGCTCCAAAGGAGATCCCTCATCCCATTAACCCCATTGTAAGCCTTCATGATGGCTATCACATGCCTGGGTGATGCTTGGTCAGCATTGACTTGAGAAAAATCGGCTCCGTTCGTTTCAGCATAATCGTTCTTGGGCACCTCAAACCAGCCAAATGCTCTCTCGCCTCAAGGGGTGGCAAGCAAGGTCCAACTCTAACGACAGCCAGAAGACCCGACTGAGAGGTCTTGCTGCAGAAACTCGAATGGGCAGGGATAGGGTGGAGGAACGCCAATCTGCGCGCAAGCCCCACACAATGACGCACACATTCTCGAAGCTTCCAGGCCAGCCTTATAAAGGAGCGAACCCCCGGAGCGGCCACTCGTGGCTTCTTTCAATGGTCAATGGAGGCGCTCTTTTGCAACGGTCGTTTGTGGTTCTTTCAATGGTCGTTTGGGCTCTTTCAATGGTCATGGAGGCTCTTTTCAATGGTCGTTTGTGGCTCTTTCAATGGTCATGGAGGCTCTTTTCAATGGTCGTTTGTGGCTCTTTCAATGGTCGTTTGGGCTCTTTTCAATGGTCATGGAGGCTCTTTTCAATGGTCGTTTGGGCTCTTTCAATGGTCATGGAGGCTCTTTTCAATGGTCGTTTGTGGCTCTTTCAATGGTCGTTTGGGCTCTTTCAATGGTCATGGAGGCTCTTTTCAACGGTCGTTTGCACCTTCAGGTTCTTTTGATATCATTTTATTTGCTCAACTCTGAACAGTCATTTGCGGACACCCTGAGACACGACATCTACGGGCGCCAGACACTGTTCCCTGAGGTCATGCTGCTGGTTTTAGCACTTTCGCTCCTTTGGTTTTTACCTTGCAAACTGTCATCATGAGCAAGGAGCCGAGGCTGCGAGGTGGCGGGTGGAGCCAAGCCGATTAATAGGACCAAAACAAAGCTACACTGCAGACACATCTGGTAGGATCTCACACTTAGGCAATCCACTCACACATCTTTTCTGCTGCACCTTTCTCAGTTTTCCTTTTCAAATGCACTCACAACACACACACACACACACACACACACACACACACACACACACACACACACACACACACACACACACACACACACACACACACACACACACGTCACTCTTCTCCACACACCCGAGACACCTCACAGTCTTTCTTCCCACTTCTCTCCCTCAGCGTTGAATAGCGGTTGTGAATCCTTGGGCCCATGTACTGTGTTAGTGGCAGGTAAGGTGCTTGTTAAGTTTGCTCTGTGTCTCTTTTCTCTTTCTCAGATCTCATTGCTGTACAAATTACTTAACCCTCATTTCTCTCCATGCCAATGAAATCCCGATGTTCCCTCCCACCTCTTTTTCCTGGACTTGTGTAAATAAACCTGTTCTTGTTGAATCCATTTCCGATCTGACAGTGTCCGTCTTTTCTGCCATTAGTTTAGCACTGTCTGCACGTAGATATCTTGGGAGGATGAGATTCCCGACGGTTCGGTTTGCAAGGTCCGGCATGTGCGAGCGGTACAGCTCAGCTACATTCAAGATCACCAGATAAAGTAGCACATTTGCCGAGGGTGCGTGTTTGAGTAAAATGAACATTTTTGTTTGATTCTATAAACTACTGACAACATTTCTCCCAAATTCCGAAGAAAAATATTGTCATTTAGAGCATTTATTTGTAGAAAATGACAACTGGTCAAAATAACAACAAAGATTCAGTGTTTTCAGACCTCAAATAATACAAACAAAACAAGTTCACGTTCATTTTTAAACAACACAATACTGATGTTTTACCTTCGGAAGAGTTCAGAAATCAATATTTTGTGGAATAACCCTGATTTTCAATCACAGTTT
>NC_140962.1:108153041-108253041 GCF_056783735.1 Eptatretus burgeri
TCGCCCATCACGTCCCATATCAGACAGTCCTGATGGGTGCCCCGGTGAACTCTCTAGAAGAAGGTTCTTGCTGCGTGCTGCTCCAGCAACACGAAGAGGCAGTAATATGTTGAGCACAGTATGTAACAAGTAGAGTACATCAGGCTGTAGTAGTCTGGGGGAGTCTGGTGGCAAGGTGACAAAGATTATTAAAGATAATAATTATTGATATAAACAATGTGAGGACCATGATTGCTGAGGTTAAATGGTACATAAAACAAGCATTAAGCTTTTATTTCCCATGCTACAAAAACACCAGCATTACATGTACTCATTGGCCATACAAAATCAGCAAGCAAGAACCAAACAAGAATCCAAAAGTGGAATTCAGTGAAATGACTATCCTTGCACAAGAAAGTAAAACTGCCCCAGTCACTTCGCAGCAAGCAAAAAATATTTCCCCCTATTTTTTGGCTATTTATCCTTGCTGAAGGAGAGGGTGTTGTGTTTGGGTCCATCTGTTTGTTTGTTTGTTTATTTGTCTGTCTGTTTGTTTGTCTGCACAGAACTTTCGTGTTTTTCGCTGCAACAGTTTGCCGGATTGAGACAAAATTTTCACCATAGGTGCGACTACTCAAGCAGAATAATATAATGATAAAAATGACTTCAAAGGTTACGTGGTCTGACAGCCATGTTGGAAAAACATAAAAACTTTTGACCACTGTATCTCTGAAACTGCAACAAGGAAAAAATTGAAATTTAGCACACGCAAAGCACTTCTCATGAGGAATAAGTGTGATTTTTTTAAATGACATCAGAGGTGCCTTTGTTATGACATCATCATTGCATATGTAGAACACCACATTTGATCAGTATGAAAATTTTTGAGGGTTATCTATCCACAGAAAAAAAAATGATCATGTCATCAGTCACATGATTCGGCAGCCATTTAAAAATTTTTTTTTAATTTTCAAACTCTTCTTCTCTGAATTGGCTGAACAGATCGAGGTGAAACTTGACAAGTATAACTGCCTATCGATGAGGCACAAAAGGATCACAATATAACATCATAGGGAACATGGTTTGGCAGCCATATTGGATTTACCCTAAAAACTATAAAAAAATCTCCTTCTCCAGAATGGCAGGACAGATTGAGGGAAAACTTCACACAAATGTTCCCCAAGCTGTCGCTGGACAAGTTTCTTCAGGGATAATTGATAGGTCACATGGTTTGGTAGCAATATTGGATTGAAGAAAATATTAAATCACGTTTTCTCTGGAACCGCTTCATCAATCGAGATTAAACTTCACAATTATAATCTAGTAGTGATGGGGAATACATACTTTAAATTTCAACTTGATCAGACACATGGTCTGGCAGCCAGAATTATTTATTTTTTTGATCTGGGTTCTTTTTTTTCAATAAGGCTCACTTCACACTTGGATGGGGTGATTGGACGGGTTTGAGGGGAGAGGAGTAGCAACTGAAATGCAAATCCTATCCAGGTTCCTCCTGATGACTTCATCTTTGCTTTTTGCTTGTTCGGGTTCCTTCTGATAACTCCAATGCAGGACTGTCCCTATTTGGTCTTCCATTTGATTTGAAATTAATATACTTTAATCCCATTCTAGATAAAATTGAATAATAATGAAAAACAACATGGGTTAGGGAAAGTGGGTTTGCATCAAAGCGGGACGTGTTGGTACCTGTTCATCACTGCCAGCTGTTATAAAGTGGCAGTTTTAATTATGTCTGATATTAATTACATAACACACCAGTACACAAACACCACACAAAATACACCACACAAAACTACAAAATCACCACACAAAACAAGTTCTGACGAGGGTTTGCAATCTCTCATTACTCTTTCTAGTTTTATTCTATTTTTGATATTTCAGCACAATAAAAAAAAAAAATTCCCACTAAAAAAAACAAAAAAAATAGGTTTTCCTCTCCTCTGTTTGTTTTTATTTTTTTGTAATTTGGGGACTTTGATGGTTATAGTGTTTTTGTTTTTTTACCTCTGCCATTGAAGGTGGAAGGAGGTTATGTTTTCACCCCTGTCTTCTGTTTGTTTGTTTATGTAGTTTGTTTGTCTGTTTGTGTGCAGGATATCTCAAGAAGTTGTGGATGGATTTGATGAAATTTAGTGGGCAAGTTGGGGGTGTAACAACGACGAACTCTTTAGATTTTGTTGAAGATCTGGAACCGAATTCGGTGAGTAGAATTTTTAAAGTGATTCTTCATGATTGAGAGATGGGGCCAAAAATGATAACTAGCACAAAATCTCAAAAAAGTCGTTGACGGATTCGGACAAAACTTGGTGGACACATTGGGTGTGTGGCACGGCAAAATTGATTCAATTTTGGTGAAGATCCAAAACCAGATTCGGATCCGATTTTTTTTTTGGTGATTCTTCACCAATGAGATCAGGTCGGGTGAAACTGATACATATATATATATATATATATATATATATATATATATATATATATATATATATATATATATATATATATATATATATATATATATATATATATATACACACACACATATGTCACAATATCTCAAAAGGTTGTAGACGGATTCTAATAAAACTTGGTGGACAGGTTGGGTATGTGACGGACAAATTGAATCGATTTTGGTGAAAATCCGAATCCAGATCCAGATACGGGAATTTTTACATCCTCGTGGAGGATCTCGAAGTCTTATTCACGTTGTTGTTCTTCTGCTTCTTCTTGTGGACTTTTTTGTTTCACAGCCTACAGTTTTCATCAAAACTTCCTGAAACTTGGTATATATATGTAAAAAATACCCTGCGCAGACAGTAACCATCTCCGATTTTGAAAATTCCTCCCAGAAAAAAAGTTATGACGTCAAAATATCTCTGCTAATGGAAATCGCCAAAAAATTATCTCCGAAACTAGGCAAGCTTTTTGAATTCTATTTGCGGGAATCGAACAGGGCATTAGCAGAGATGAATTACCGCACATATGATACATCACTATGACGTCATATCAATTTTTATGAGGTCATTCCTATTTTTTGACATTTTTTGTTTCACAACCCAGAGTTTTCATCTGATCTTCATGAAACTTGCCATGTATATGCAGAAAGCCCATGCGCAGGCAGTGACCATCTCTGATTTTGGAAATTCTTCCTAGACAAAAAGTTGACGTCATAATATCGCCGCTAATGGAAATCGCCTATACCATTATCTCCGAAACTCAGCAAGCTGTTTGAATTTGATTTGCGGGAATCAAGCCGGACATCAGCACAGTTAATTTATCGCAAACCTGATACATCACAATGACGTCATATTCGTTTTTATGACGTCATCATTAAGAGGACGAGGATCTTCGCTCATTTGAGCTTGTTTAATTATTAAAGTGATTCTTCACCATTGAAAGATGGGGACAAAAACTATATATAGCACGATGTTTCAAAAATGTATTGGCCCGGATATGTTCTGCTTGATCAGGCATTGTGTATCTGAGTTATGCACAGTGCTGAGTGCCCTTCCAGTTTCACTATTTGTTTTGATCGTTTTTTTCTCACAATTTTTGCTATTTTCTCACTATTTTCCTGGACTTTGCTTTTTTCCACCAAATTTGTTGCTAGATTTTCCTGGACTTTGTTGTTTAACACTAGGAAGCCTGGAAATCCTTCCTTCCTGAATTAAAAAAAAAAATGAAAACAGTTATTTTGAGTATTTTAGCCTTCATAGTGTTAATAGCCTGTGCTGGAACTCTCATTTATCCCCTACTACTCGTTCTCACTCACCCAAAGTAGAAATATAACTCTAAGTTAGAATTGTTGGAATTGTTTGGAGGTTGAAGTTGGAATTGTTGGAATAAAGCGAGAGGTTGGAGTTGAAATTGTTGTTTGCACGAGGAAGGCTGGAAATTTTCCTCCCGGAATTAAAAAACAAAAAAACGAAAACAGTCATTTTGACTGCTTTGGCCTCCGAAGTGTTAATAGACCAATCTTTTTCACTATTTATCTGGACTTTATATTTTTTCCACTGATCTTATTACTATTCATCATGATTCTCTTCCTCATGATTCCCAAACCTTCATTTTCCAACTCCGTATTCAAACCTCATTACCAAACCGTCATTCTCCAACACATGCAATGAACTGCCATACTCAAACACACTGCATTCTCAAATACCCATCCTCAAACCCTCATTTTCTGACACCCATACTTGAACCACCATTTTCATGCTTCCCATTTCCAAATGCCAGTCTCAAACCACTTCACTTCACCAGTATTTCGACCAAATAATCACCATTCCAGTGTCGCAATTGCCGTAAATTCTAGTTCTCCGTCGCGGTGGAGAAGGCCCACGAGTCATCATGATATCAGAGAGAGCAGTGCTCTGGGGACAGTACGAGCAGTTGGGTCGAAGGGAGTTGGGGTGGCTGAATGCCGAGAGTGGATGTGGAGTTCAGGAGTTCATGCTTGGAGTTAATCAGTTTGTGCAGTCTGTGTATGGAGGTTCATGTATGGGTGCAGAGGTCAAGGTTGACCTTGCAATTACTGATTTTCATTCATTTACATTATTATTCAGCATTACCAAAGTTTAAAAGTTATACGGGTATTCCAATGTCGTTGAAAATATACCTCATATGTGAAGTACTTGTTCGCATTGTAATTTTACTCTATTCTTTTGTCTTAATTGCCAGTGTATGGATAAAGGGTGCATTGATATGTATTCATGATATTTACATTGTATTCATGTTTTTTCCAAAATAAAAGATTTGAAGCATTTCAGGGTTTATAAAAAAATAAAAATGAAGATTTTATGCATCTGATTTATTTTGGAATATATCCACTTTATATCCACTTCTGCCAAAAGTGTAATTGTAACAATGGAAAAGAAAAAAATGAACAGTCGTACCTAAATTTCAGTTCTTTGCAAAATAAATTCCCAGTATATTTCATCCCAAACTGCATCCGGCTATAACTTTAAATCATGCATAGTGTTCCGTAATTTTCTTCTACAGATTACTGAAATATGGAAATAGCTTTTAAAATCTATTTCAAACCTATTTTTGTTCTGTACTGTACACTTTTTTTGTGTTTTCGCTGTATGTTTGCTTCAAAACCATCTTTCAAAAAATATAAACAAAATAGCTTAAATAACCAAATAAAAATCTATTTCAAAGCTATTTTGTCATGACATGCTATTTTTCACTATTTTTTTGTTCCAAAATTGGCTATTTAAAATATTTTTTTAATATGGAGCAAAATAGGTTAAAAAAAATTCGTATGTATTTTTCCCCTATTATTTTTGTTCCAAAACTAGCTATTTAAAATATATTTTTCTCTTATTTTTCCCCTTATTTTTTCGTTCCAAAACTGACTATTTAAAATATTTTTATCCATTTTTTGTTCCAAAACTGGCTATTTAAAAAATATTTTTCTCCTTTTTTTTCCTATTTTTTTGTTACAAAACTGGCTATTTAAAATATATTTTCCCCTTTTTTTGTTCCAAAACTGGCGATTAAAAAAAAATTCTTTTTCTTTTCCTATTTTTTTGTTCCAAAACTGGTTATTTAAAATACTTTTTTTATGGAGAAAAATCGGAAAAAAATGTTTTTGTTTGTATTTTTTCTCCTATTTTCCCCTTTTTTGATGAGGGTGAATGAATGATAGCCATCACATGAGAGCAGTGTTTCTCAACCGGGGTTCCCCTGAACCCTAGGGTTCCGCAAGAGGTCGCGAGGGGTTCCGCGAGAAACAGTAATAAATAGGCTAATATATATTTTGAGTAGTTTTTGTTTGATTTAATATTCGTAATTTTACTATACACATACAGCATATTGTTGGAAACTCCTTGCTTATTATAATAGAGGCTTCAACCTCTTATATTATTAACAATTATAACAACCATAGGGAATGTATTTAACGATGTCTATATGGCGCCAGTGTGAAACCGCCCTCACTGGTTGGTGGACGTCCTGTACGCGGCGGATTCGTGTATCATTGAGTGACTGACTCAAGTACGGGACGCATGCACGGTGTCTTTTCAAAATTGTCAATACACGATAAGTTATTGTAATAGTTATATACTTTCATTATGTTTATATGTGTTATATGTATGTGATATTGGTTGTTTATGTATATTTTTTGTGTGTGTTTACAGATTTTTTTTGAATTAAAACCTCGGTGTGAGGTCTCATAAGCGAGCAGCATGTTTTTTTTTTCATTGCCAATAAATTTGACAAAAAGGGGGTCATTTTTTCCTTAAACCAGGTATCCGAAAAAATATATTATATTTACCACGTGAACTACGATAAAAGTATAAAAGAGCTGGATATTAATAATGGCATACAATAATTTTTATGCAGGGGTTCCCTGAGACATGAAAACTATTTCAAGGGTTCCACAAGGGTAAAAAGGTTGAGAAACGTTGCATGGGAGGTTGGTTGGTTGAAATCTAACAAACCCACCTGTACTAAAACGAACATATGCTTTGTTGTTAGTCGACTTTAATTCCATATTACTTTCACTTGAAATGATGTTACTTGCACTTTAGTACCAAAACAGATTGACAAACTAACAGGAAAGTGGCTACAGGATAGAAGAATGAAAGAATGTATATGGCAAAAAAAAAAAAAAAATCGAGGAAAATTTCAGAAAATTTGAAACTTCATGCAGTGTTTGTTTTCAAAAAGTAAAGCTCAAGGACAATTAGAACTAAAGAGAGAGAACAAGCAAATAAAGATGAACTACACCAACAGCGTTGAGTGTAATGCACATTCTATAACACTGGTATATGATCACTGAAAGAAAAATGAGTATATTAACTGATAAACAGAGGAGGATAAAGAGAGTGTCATGTCAGGTCACATTAGACCTGTGACTTGCGACAGGTACAATGTAAACCTGTACTAACCTGATCCATGGTCAGGTTGTCGGCGACGAAACCATCTCTCCCACCAAGTTTCTTAGTGAGGAGGGTGTATGATATGGACACCCAGCAAGATGAAGAACAAAATCTGTAAAAGGGCGGAGGAGCTCCTTGGGAGCCAACGGCCATCCACATCTAGTGCACAACGGTGTCTGCGGACGTCCTCCTGCAGTTGGGTTTCTTTAGATGAGGAGGTTGGTGGCAGGATTTGCACTCCAGCCACCATAAAACCTTTCATTCCGCAAAACATTATATAAGCAAAAATAAATCTGAAAACCCACCCGATGGGAGTACCTCCTGTGCAGCTGCCCTTCGCAGGGCAGATCACCAGGTGATGGGATTGGGGCAAAGCCTTTGGGACCCCCAATCTTTGATGTTAGGAGGGAAACCATGGGGTAACATTCCCGGCTCAGATTGTGCGAGAATGTGTCAGGGTGGTGCTGAGGTGTCGTCCACCAGATGGCAGTCCCCTTGGGTTAACCTGAGGTGGTCCCTTCGGGTGGGTGCCTGGAATGTCCTAGCCTCAAGAGAAGATGATCACCTGTCTGTTATCATCTGAGCTCAAGCGTTTGGACAACGGTATTGCAGCACTCTCTGAGGTTCAGAGAATGGATTGCGATGAGGTAATGGCGGGTGGTTGCACCTACTATTGGTCTGGTCGTTCTGATGGTTACTATGCACAAGGAGTTGCTGTAGCTGTGTCCAATAAGCTGACTCCAATGATAATTGAGGTAACACCTGTCAACAAGCATATTATGAGACTCAGGATTCGTCACTCCTTGGGTGTCATTCCCCTGGTCTCTGTGTGCTCCAACTGAGGCAAGTGATCTCACCGTGAAGGATGCATTCTATGCTATGCTCGAGTCTGTGGTTGATCTGTGCCCCAGGCGAGATACTCTTCTCGTCTTGTGGATTTCAATGCATCAACTGCAACTGATAGGGATGGTTATGAGATGTGTGTCGGTCCCCATGGGTATGGAACTGTGAACCAGAATAGCACTAAGTTCCTTGACTTTGCAAGAAGTCATGGACTTAAGGTGGCTGGTTCATGGTTTCAGTGCCCACAGGTTCATCGCTGGACTTGGTTTCCCAACGCTGGCAGTGTGGCAAAGGAGATTGACCATGTGCTCATTGATGGTCGCAGGAGGATGATCCAGAACTGCAGGGTCGACCAAAGTGATCAGTTCATCAATACTCACCACAGGCTTGTTGACGAAACTCTTAAGTTACAGCTTAATTCCAGGAGAATGGTGCCATCACAGCCAAGGCTTCATGTTGGCAAGCTCAAGGATGAGAGGGCAGCGGAGGAGTTTGCGAACAGGCGAAGTGGAGATTTGTGGGGGGGGGGTCTGGGTGCTTTGGGGGATCCTGAAGAGTTGTGGGGTGTCGTCAAGGCCACCGTCCTTGATGTTGCCGGTGGATGGCTTGGAACTCACCATAGGGCGAAGAAGAATTTTGTCTCTCAAGGGACACTGGATACCATTAACCAGTCACAGGGCCAGACTGAATGGCAGAGCTAAGCTGTACAGGGAGCTGAGGCGTAAAACTGTACACGCACTGAGGGTGGACAAGGAGGTCGACTGTATGTGGAGGAATCTGTGAGGGGTAGAGTATCACCTGCGGTCAGGTATTTCTTGTCCTGCTAGGGGAATTTGTGCATTGCGTTCCTCCAAGCCCATCCCTCGGTGTACTGCAGTTATAGCAGAGCATTGGGGGCTCTTGATAGAGGAGTCTGAAATGAAGGCCCACTGGGCCAGTTACTTTGAGCGGCTGTACCAGGCTGATCCATTAGCTGTTGAGTTGGATGTCAGTGGTGTTGCAATCCCGATTGTTGACCCTCCAATCAACTGTGGTCCACCTTCGTTTGTGGAAGCACAGGCTGTGGTGAATCGGGTGAAATGGGGTAAAGCTCTTGGGATCTATGGCATCCATACTGAACTTCTCAAGGCTGGTGGAAATGCTGCACTCATGTCGTTGCATGCAGTTCTGTGCTCTGCCTGGAACACAGGCATCATCCCAACTGACTGGAAGAGGGTCTTTGTTGTCCCTCTCTGGAAAGGGAAGGGTGATCGCAATGACTGCAACAACTACAGAGGGGTGACGCTGCCCTCAGTGCCAGGCAAGGTCTTTGCTCCGATAATTCTTGATAGGGTTCGCCACCATCTGCTTGAGTACCAGCGTCCAGAGCAGTCAGGCTTCACACCAAATAGGTCAATGATTGCCCGTATCCTTGCTATTCCTGTCCTCACCGAACGCAGATGAGAGTTTATGCAGGGGCTGCTTGCAGCCGATGTTGATCTCTGTATATCACTTGATTCAGTAAATTGGGATGCCCTCTGGAGGATTCTTTGTCTTTGTGGGGTGCCACCAAAACGGATCAAACTGATGTCTGAACCATACTCTGTGACTGATAGTGCTGTGAGATGTGGTGATACCATCTCTGACTTCGTTCAATTGTTACCGGAGTTCATCAGGAGGTGTGTACTGGCCCCCACACTTTTCGGCACTTGTATGGACTGGATTCTGGGAGGATGTTGAAGAGATCAAGCTGCGGTGCATCGTTTGGGAATGTCAAGATCTCTGACCTTGATTTCACAGATGATGCGGTCATCTTTGCAGAGACTCTAGATATCCTTTTGGGGGCCCTGGAGGTGCTGAATGAGGAGTCGGAGCCACTAGGATTTGGGGTTTTTAAGAAAACTAAGATTTCAAAACTAAGATCCAGGCTTTTAATTACATCTTGGGTACTGCTATCCTGTTTGTACCTGTTTGTGGCAAGGATGTTGAGGTCACAGAAAGTTTAATTTACCTTGGCAGTGATATTCATGTCTCTGCTGGCTGTGAGCCAGAG
This sequence comes from Eptatretus burgeri, assembly GCF_056783735.1. NCBI lineage: Eukaryota > Metazoa > Chordata > Myxini > Myxiniformes > Myxinidae > Eptatretus > Eptatretus burgeri. The sequence continues at coordinate 108,162,798 of NC_140962.1, forward strand.
GTCAACAGATGTCTGTGTCAGACCTGGGGAGTCATGGATTCACTGGATCATGGGGTGTGGCGCTGCCAGTACCTGTGTGGGAGGATGAGACCGAGTCTTCAGGTTCTTGGTGCTTCCAGTCTTGCTCTATGGATGTGACACTTGGACTCTGACCAGGGATCTGAGATGGGGACTTAATTCCTTTGGTTCCAGGTCTCGCTGGAGATTCCTTGGCTATCGCTGGTCGGATTTTGTGTCCAACGAGCGGTTGCTGAGAGAGACTCGGATGAGATTTGTTACCTGCATAGTCCGTGAGTGTCAGTTGCGGCTGTATGGACATGTGGCTCGTTTTTCTGACGCTGATCCTGCTCACCAGATTCTCTCAGCGAGGGAGTCTCATGAGTGGAGGAGGCCAGTGGGCCGACCACGTGCCTCGTGGTTGCAGCAGGTTGACCATCATCTCAAGGAGATGGGGATGGGCCAGGAATCTGCCTGGGGGATGGCCAGACGGAGGCCCCTGGAGTACCGGTGGAAAGTGGACACAGCGATGCGCTGCTGTGGCGCATGCTCCCATTCCTGTCCTGATAAAGAGAAATGTGCATTTTCTCCTGTCGTCATCATTAGTGTGCAGTACATGGCTATGGGTGAGCATCAGTTGATGCAATGCCCCATGTAGGTTATCGCAGGAATTTGTAATTTGTTCAGGTTGCTGGCGAAAGCTCGATTACTCTTCACGAAGGACACCATGCGATCTTTAATGTTCACCAGCTAGTGTTCGTCGACGGGATGCCGAGTTAACCATCTGTTTGAGGGACGGCACACACATTGATGTCTCGCCATTGCATCCAGTTATTATTATCCCTTCCGAAGTCACGTTTTATCTGAACACAGGAGAACCAAGAGCTCTGAAATAAAGACAGCAAGGTCTAAAGCAAGGTCTTTCATGAAGAGGTAAAGAATAAATGGCATGTGGCAATAACTGGACAGCAAAAAGTTTTTTACTTAAAAATGCACAGACCAATCTTTCATTGTAATTCTTTTTTTTCTTCTCACTGTTGCAATGACATTGCCTTCAACATAATTTGAAAACAAGCTCCTGGATAGCATGTACATTTTTATCCCCTGCCAACCAACGAAGTTGGCGGGGATATAGAAATGGGTTCCGTTCGTCACATTTCGTTTCCGGAGCTAAATACAAATCCCCTCAAGATATATTTACAAAATTTGGTACACATATCAAGCAAGTGGTGAACTGCTGCCTTTTGATATTTTCTAATTGATAGGTCACATGGTTTGGCAGCCATGTTGGATTCAAGAAAAATATTAAATAATGTTTTCTCAAGAATCACATCACCTAACGAAGTGAAAATTTGCAACTATCATCTTCCGTCATGTCTGCATACATAGTAAAAATTATGACATCACAAGTCACATGGTTTGGTGGCCATCTTGGATATAAAAATACACCTCATCCGATTGACACGAAACTTCACACACATATTCCACTGGAGGATTGGAGGCAGAATGTAAATTTATGATGTCATAGGTCACATGGTTCGTCAGCCATCTTGGATTGAAAATTAATAAATTTTGAAAATCTTCTCCAGAACGGCTGGACAGATTGAGGCAAAATTTCACATACACTTTCCCCAAGACATCCTTTCCGAAGTTTGTTAATTTCTAATTGATAGGTCACATGGTTTGGCAGCCATATTGAATTTACCCTGAAATCTTCAAACATCTTCTCCAGAACGGCTGGTCAGATCAAGGGGAAACTTCACATACATATTGCACATGCTTCGGGAATATAAGTTTGTTAATCCTCATTTACTATGGCGGGGGATATCGAAGACTTTGTCTTCAACGGATGCTAGTTTTTAATAGACATGATGACTTCTTCCAGAGAAGATTAGGTGAACAATAATCATCAGTCATTTGTGTATCGACTTATGAAACAGTGATGTAATGAATTATTATCAAATCTGACCATGTTTTGAATTTCATTGTGAAGTACTTTTTGTCTAGACTGAGAATGCAAACTTCATGCAGTCATACCAATGGGAATCAAGGAAGGTGTGAAAGATAATTAGTAATTTCATACATTTGCACAGGAAGATATCTTTCAAAAATTGACTTTAAATGAAATGGCCCACAAGAGAAAATGGTTGATGCTCCTGCTTCACTGCCTCATAGCTTTCGGGCCATCTATCCCATTATGGATGCAAAAATGGTGGAATTATTGACAATCTCCCGAGCACCTTGGATTTTTCCCCCCAACTATTCCCCTCATTTCACATCTCCTATCCTATTCATTTCTTTCCCTTCTGTTTAATATGGAAGTCAAGGCTCATGAAGGAGCTAATCAGCAGTGAGAAGAGGTTTGCAAACTGAGAGAGGAGGATTAAAAGGAGAACAACTGTCCTTCAGCCTTAATTTCGACATTTGACAAAGTTATCTTGAGAAAACACACACACACACACACACACACACACACACACACACACACACACACACACACACACACACACACACACACACACACACACACACACACACACACACACACACACACACACACACACACACACAGTGTCTTTTCTAGGGCCAACCATTTTCACAGAAAGATGTCAGAATTGTATCACATGATCATCTTGTGACCATCCCTACCATGTTTACATACTCATTGGAGTAACATCCCGACATCAACCATTTTCTCTAGCCTTTGGGACAATCACACTTTGATGATAGGAGGGAAAACACGGAGTGCCCTTTCTGGGTGGAATTGCAGTAGTGCGTGTCAGGGTGGTGCTGAGGTGTCGACCACTGGACGGCGGTCTGCTTGGGTTAACCTGAGGTGGTCCCCTTCGGGTGGGTGTCCTATCCCGAAGAGAGGATGATCACCTGTCTCTGTTATCATCTGAGCTCAAGCATTTGAACATCAGTAATGCAGCACTCTCTGAGGTTTGGAGACTGGATAGTGTCGAGATCATGGCGGGTGGTTACACCGGCTATTGGTCTGGTCGCTCTGGTGGATACCATGCCCAAGGAGTTGCTGTTCCTGTTTCCAAAATGCTGACTTCAATGATAATTGAGGTAACACCAGTCAATGAGCGTATCATGAGCCTAAGGATTTTCTTTGTTCTATGCCTCACACCTCGACTTCCTATTGAGTGGTCACTCCTTGAGTGTCATTTCCCTGGTATCTGTATGTGCTCTGACTGAGGCAAGTGATGACATCGGGATGGACACATTCTATGCCACGCTCAAGTCTGTGGTTGATCAGTGCCCCAGGCGATTTACTCTTTTAGTCTTCCCCACGGGTCTGGAACTGTGAACCAGAATAGCACGAAGTTCCTTGACTTTGCAAAAAGTCATGTGTAGGTTGTGTGGCAAAGGAGATTGACCATGTGCTCATAGATGGTTGCTGGAGGATGATCCAGAACCGGAGTGCTCAGTTCCTCAATACTGACCACATGCTTGTTGTAGCAACTCTGAAGTTGCAGCTTAAATCCAGGAGAATAGTACGATTGCTGGATATTGGCAAGCTCAAGGATGAGAAGGTAGCTGAGGGGTTTGCAAACAGATGGAGTGGGGATTTGGGGGTCTGAGTACTTTGGCGAATCCTGAAGCGTTGTGGAGTGCCTTCATGACCACCATCCTTGATGTTGCTGGTGGATGTCTTGGAACTTACCAAAGGGTGGAGAAGAGTTTGTCTTTCAAGGGACACTGGATACCATTGACCAGAGTCGCAGGGCCAGGCTTAATGGCAGAGCTGAGCTTTTCAGGGAGTTAGGCGTAAAACTGTACATGCACTGAGGGTGAACAAGAAGGCCTACTGTATGTGCGAGGAATCTGTGAGGGGGTAGAGCATCACCTGTGGTCAAGTGATTCTCATCCTGCTTGCAGGGGAATTCATGCATTGCGTTCCTCCAAGCTGGTCCCTTGGTGCACTGTAGTTAGGGTGGAGGGTAGTGGGCTCTTGACAGAGGAATCTGAAGTGAAGGCCCGTTGGGCCGGTGACTTTGAGTGGCTGTACCAGGCTGATCCACCACCTGTCGAATTGGATGTCAGGGGTGTTACTATCCCAATTGCTGACTCTCCAATCAACTGTGATCCACCTTTGTTTTTGGAAACACAGGCTGCGGTCAACCGCTTGAAATGGGGTAAAGCTCCTGGGATCTGTGGCATCTATACTGAACTTCTCAAAGCTGGTGGAAATGTTGTATTCTGCCTGGAACACATAAATCATCCCAGCTGACTGGAAGAGGTGCCTTGTTGTCCCTCTATGGAAAGGGAAGGGTGATCGTCAGGATGGCAACAACTCCCGACGGATGATGCTGCTCTCAGTGCCAGGTGAGGTGTTTGCTCGGATAATCTGTGAGAGGGTTCGCCACCATCTGCTTGATCACCAGTGCCCAGAGCAGTCAGGCTTTACACCAAAGAGATCAATGATTGACCGTATCCTTGCTCTTCAGGTCCTCACCAAATGCAGACGAAAGTTTCGGCAGTTGAAAGTGTGCATTCCTCTGTTGAAAGTTTTGTGTCAATTGTTCAAGCCATTGCGGATAATATGAATTTAAAAGTGAATGAAGGTGAAAAAGTGAGTGTTGAAGAAAAAAAAAAGTGAGGGTCTCTGCCGACGTTCCACAACATGGTCAAGGATGGTTGTTGACGCCTGTCTCGTAATAAGAAAATAATTGAAACATTAAAACAAAAAAAATTGTCACCGTTTTTGTTTCGATATACCGTACATGATAAATGTACCATAAAAAAAACTAAAAAAAAATTAATAATGTACTTTCCTGGAAACATATAAAGACACTCAAATAATTTTTTGGAAAACTTTTACTTTGAAAGTACAGTACTTACTCTTCCTTCATGTCGACAGTGAAAATATATCTTTATCGCTCCATCCCTAGGGCATAAGAAGCAATGCAGGATTTGTGGGTCTATTCTTTCAGCTGTGTGTGTGATGAAGCTCATTCTCCTTCTGCACACTTATACGTTGAGCACTGTCCTTGACACCTCGACTTCCTATTGATCCCTCAGTAGTGGTTGGAAATGCAAAGCTTTGGAGTGACATAATTTTTTGTTCAAGATGACGCACCTGTTCTTGAACTCACACCTTTTCATCTTGTCTTATGCACTGTTATTACTTTTATAGATTTATATTTTTAATGCTATTCTATATCTAAGCTTTCCCTCCACTCTCCATACCCCTCCCCTCCTCACCTCTGTTTTGCATTTCATTTTCTTATCCTCTTTCAAAGTTCTTCAGAAACGATGAAATATTGGCAGCAGAAAGGAAGTCATCACATAATTCCAAGGATGAAATCATTACTGTATCCTACGTCCAATTTCTGCTGTTGTTGTCTCAATTTTGCTTGCTCATCTATTAAATCTCATATACCTTATCTCCCCCTTTATTATACTCAAAGCTATCAAGACAGCCTTTTTTTTGAAAACTGGACCACATGTCCTGAATTTCACTTGGTTTGACTGAAGAATGCAAAACTAATTTCAAGAGCAAGGGAAACTAGTACTGCCCCAAATTTGATGGTATACAGTACAAAGACAGAGATGAGGAATTACATCAAGCAAGAATCTGATCTGTTATTGGTGACGATACACAGAACCTCACAGGAAGAGGCCAACCAACCTATGATATCTACTTGTATGACATCCATATTACAATTGCCAAATCTACCATTTCGGTTCACTTGTAAATTTGATTATTTACTTTTACTTAAAATCTACAGAGCATTTCACGAAACTCTTCCAGAACTATCCCTCTGTTTGAACACCATTTAAATGTTTGAACAGAAACAAAGACAAAACAGTGGGGTGACCAATCATATGTGAGAAAATATCATGCCATAATTGAAAGGAGGGAGAGGGATGTGTATGCACGCACGCACGCACGCACGCACGCACGCACGCACACACGCACGCACACACACACACACACACACACACACACACACACACACACACACACACACACACACACACACACACACACACACACACACACACACCTACCTTACATCTCCACTATAAATGTTGATCTGTCAGTCTGAATGTTACATATACTGGACACTCCAACATCTCCAGACAGAGTTGGACCAAATTTGTCACAGAGGTAAAAGGTTGTACCTGTCAGGTTTAAGCAGGGTAAGCAGCTCCTTCAGCTTCAAAAATTAAACCCCCAGGAAAATGATGGGGGTATACTTCCTCACTGTTGCAGTTTGTTTGAATAGCGCCACATTTGGTGGGAAAGTATTGAATGTTACATATACCAAAGATGCATTGCAGCAAATTGTCAACTCAAAGTGGGCCGAGAAGAGTACTCCCGCCCACTGTGAGAGCACCACCTAAAGGATGAAGCAGAACTTGAGCCCTGCAAGATGGATTTAATTTCCCTGGGTAATTGCATGACTGTCATATTCTGTGGTTATTTCCCCTACCAATAGGTTGGCTAATCCCATCAATTAAAAAAGTGGCTTTACTTATCCTATAAATTAAGAAGTATACTGGTCGGTGTAGAGTGGACCACTGTCTCAATTGGACCCGTTTTTGTTTTAATGTACTTTTCTTTCATCATAACTGACACATTGTTCAGTGTCCACTTTCCGGTGTGTAGGGAGAACGCTGCTCGGATTTAGCACTATGAAAGTGGAACAATACACCGAGTGAGAAAGGGATTTGTGTGGCGTGGTTGGGTTATTCACATTCGGAAGCCAGAAGTTATTTGGGCTACATATGCAGGAGAGAGCTGACACAAATTCCTTTGACATGTGGACACAGTTGAGCAATATGCCTCTTAAGAAAAGAGTAATCTTCGGACGGCTTACTCCATGCAGCCACAACTCTAAGTAAATCGGTGGTTGGAGGAGACTTCTGGAGAACAAGAACAGCATCAGAGCCCATGCTGCAGAAATGGAGGAAGATAGAGAACTGAGTAGACAGTGCAATCAAGTTGCAACAGCCAGAGGCCGTGAAAAACAAGATAACACAAACCACCAGAATTGGTTAGAATCGGATCAGTCACAACACTCAAGGATACAAGCTCCCTGTCCGAATGAATGGAAAAACTGTGCATTCAACTACAACGCATCTGTGCAAAATGAAGATTCACCCGGTATTTCAATCAGATGATGGGCCAGTGTTTGTCAGTTATGTCAGGCAAGAAAATGGAAAGGTGAGTCTCCAGGGATGTGCTGCTCAGAGTGTAAAGTGAAACTGCCTAAATTTAAACATCATCCAGAGCCATTGAGAGGATTATTGTCATGGTCATCCAGTGAATCAAGACATTTCCTCTCGAATGTTGGTAAATATAACAGCGCTTTCCAAATGACTTCCTTTGGAGCAGAGGAAATTCCCCTATCTGGCTACATACCCACATTCAAAGTATGTGGCCAAGTATATCACAGAGCCGGATCTCTTCCACCCCTACCAAATGAGGACCTCAAATTTTTGCTAATCTATTTCAAGGGAGACAACCACCAATGTTTGATCCATGAGTTTATTCTTCTTTGCATTGCAAAGCACTTGAAGTCGACAGTATGATATCGCCAGATGTGTTGGTCCACAACTTGCAGGACACACTCCAAACTGTGCACCAGGACATTGCAATGCAGCTTGCTACTTTGCAAACATACGCCAACGAAGACAACAGCCAGGAGATCCATGATAATCTCCAGAGTATTTGGCACAATGTTTGGCACTGCCTTAAATTCGATAAATGTCAAGTTATCGTTCCTTGCCTCAGCCCAACAAAGGCACTCAAGTGTGCAAGTGCATGCTTCTATGGTTCACGTGGCGCATCTCCATTCCGTCATTCAAAGGAAGAATAACATGATCAATCAGCTGCCCAATATAAATGGCATGAAATTTGGCAAGGGTGATGAACATGAGGATTCACCTCGCAAGGAATTTCCAAAATCAGGTGCGAATAGAATATCAGGTGCGAATCACAGAAAAATGAAATGATAACAAATACAGCCCCAACAATTGCAAAAAGACAAAATAAATATATAAAAAGAAATAAAAAATAGAAATATTTAAAATTACAACTGGGAGAATGACAAAAGAGCAGGAAAATTCAAAAAAATAAAAATTTGACCGAGTCGGGATCGACAAAAAAGGCTCATTTGGAATGGCTAACAAGAGATCAGCTCTATTGGGATGTAGAACGAATAATAATAAATGTCCAAGATCAAGGACACGACACCAATGGATAAAAAAAAGATGGAGGGACTGAGCCAGACGGACAAGCGTAGGTTCTGCAAGACAGAAACAGAAAGTACTAGTCTCCTGCTTTTGGGAAGCAAAAAAACTATTTTCAGAACAACTTTACACACAACAGAACAACAAAGTATGCAAAGTGATTTATTGGCATTTCTGCAAAAATTTCAACATCCCAGTTCCAGAAAACTCATGGAAACACGAACGAAGGGAAATCGTTGAAAATAAGGACGTCATGCTCATGTACGACCTGATGATTCCATCGAGCATGAACATAGAAACGAAAGCCTTGTGACTGGACATCGTTCTCAGGAACAAAAAGGAAAAGATAGCATTGCTGACCGAAATATTAGTACCCAGAGATTTTGGCTTAAATAATGCAGAAATCAAGAAAATGACTGGATACCTGGACCTCAAAAATGAAATCAAGAGATCTTGGAAGCTGAAGAATGTCAAAATTGCACCAGCGATAATTGGAGCAACAGGAATGATAAAGTAGAATCTCACTGAGATTTTGAAAACCATCTCCGGGAATATTACTGCAAACGAACTACAATCAGAGGCAGTCCGAGGTTCGGTGACTTTCCTGAAAAGAGCCTTCGGAACAAAACTCTCATAACAACAAAGTTGAACAGCTTGGTCCATGAACTATTATGACCCCTGACTGAAGCAGAGGTGGATACTTTGAGTCCTAGGAGGACTTCGTTCCATTTCCTAAAACCTGCAAATGGAGACAACAACCAACGACACACACCTACACACATACAATGGTGTTGAGGTAGCACACTTACCTTTGAGCTGTCTCATCTGGGTTTGATTCTCGATCAGACTATAAACTGTCAAAATTGTGCTTCACAAGCAGGGAATGGCATCACAAAGTGCACCATCTCAAATGGATGTAAAGATGGGTGTCCTATCTGCTTGCATTAGCTGATCGTTGTTAAATATCCCGCACTGTTTTTCCCAAAAAGTAGGTGAGTTATAGGCCCCACCCTGGATAAGTTGCAAATTACTACCACCTTCAGTCAAACATCGGATCTCACAAACCGGTTTGTAAAATACTTGGGCTAAAAACATTCCCGAGCAGACCATACACAATGGTGGGAGAGATTTGGGGAAGTAGGGTTGTTGTAGTATTCATAATAGTAGTGATGGTGGTAGTAGTGGGAGTAGTCGTAGTAATAGTTTTATTCAGAGGGAGAAATACAGAATAACACGAAAATAAATATACCCATCAGAGATGGGGAATCCCCCGCCATTGAACCAGTCGGCCATCTTGTATCTGGCCACGCCCAAAATCAATAGGGTTCTTCCTTTTCAGGTGGTACATGTGTGACCCAAATTTCAAATCGATATGGCGAACAGTTTATGAGTTATCGCACTCAAAGCTATAAATGTTGATGCCCAGCCAGCCAGACGGACGGACGGACAGACGACCCGGGTGACAACAATGTCCCCCTTCCGCCACGCGGCGGGTGATAAAAATAAATATACCCATCAGAGATGGGGAATCCCCCGCCATTGAACCAGTCGGCCATCTTGGATCCGGCCATGCCCAAAATCAATAGGGTTCTTCATTTTCAGGTGGTACAAGTGTGACTCAAATTTCAAATCGATATGGTGAACAGTTAATGAGTTATCGCACTCACAGCTATAAATGTTGACGCCCGGACGGACGGACGGACAGACGACCCGGGTGACAACAATATCCCCCTTCCGCCATGCGGCAGGGGATAACAATACCCCCTTCTGCCACGCGTCAGGGGATAAAAAGCACAAAAATTAGATCTTTCATCGGAGACTAAGTATTCACAAAGTTTCTCTAAGCTGCCTCAGAGCTTATTGAGAACATTCAGGTTACAAACAACATGATAATTTCAATATGCTTGATATCGGAAATTTGGAGTTTAGAACAAGGTACCAAACAATACCGCATAGGATTTATAACATTGGAAAAAATGTGGGACAGGTGTTTTTTGAAAGTCTTCTTTAAAGATAGCTGTAAACATGTTTAATTACACGTAATAAGTATAAAATTATATACACCATATATGTGTTTAATTGACAAAAATAGTGAAACATTTGATTTCCCCCTCCTCCATGATGCCTCATACATACCTACCTCCATCCTCCTCCCACGACTCCGATCACCTACCAATCCCCTTTCCATTTTGGAACCTGCTTCTCATAGTTCTACTACTGGGAAATATGTTCAAATGTTGTAGACAAATGGTGTGTGGCTGACAAGTTTACCTACCTCTGTTTCCAGAGCCCACCCCAAGCACGAAAGGGATGAGAAGATTGAGCAACATCCCTTCACGACGCTCGTGGTTTGTGAATGGAGAGATGACAAGGTTTAAGGGAAAGTCATCTTTCAGTGCCTGAAATTTCAACAACATGCATCAAACAGATCATATTACCACAAAGCCCTAGTTTTCAAAGAGTTATGCAGTTATATAGTGGAGATAGGGGGATATTATGATATTTGCACAATTACGTAGGCTTGACGGGCCGAATGACATCCTCCTGCGTTGAAGTTCCTTGTAATGCGCTGGTCCTCTTCAACAGGACCGTGAGCACATTTTTAACTTACATAGCAATACAAGCACAAAAACAATACAAGCCTCGAACAATTTGTTCGTGAATTTTCTGTGAAGAGTATTTTATGCAAAGCAATTGTCTGTGTAATTTAAGTGCAGCGACATAGAAAATGACTCCATTTTAATACACGGTCGAAGACTCGTTGTGGAGTTGCCACTCACACATACATGGACATACTGATGAGGCAAACACTTAACACAGCCACTGAGCTTGGGGGAAATGCTGTCACTTCCTGTTATACTCTGGGTAGCAGCGACGTCACAACAATGGCGCAGCTTTTCTCACCGCACTCAGCAGATCATTTCCTCAGGAGGAATTTCCTCCTACCCATACATGCCAACCGATGGGGATTGTCCGTGCTCTTATCGTTTCAAATGCTGAGCGTCAAGCAAGGAAGCGGCACGTATCATTTTAAAGCCTTTGGTATGACGAGGACAGGGCTTGAACCTTCGGCATTCCAGATGTTGGAGCGGACGCTCCAACAATGACACCACAGAGTCTGGATTTTATGCAAATCTACATCATTTTTGAAAGATGCAAGATATAAACACAAATATAGTGCTGAAAAATAACACAAATATAGTGCTGAATAATTAAAAAAACAAACTTTTCCTGTAAATCAAGGTGAAAGACTGCGAAATGTGCTGTGGGAGAGTACGCTCACCAATTTTTCTCTCAAAATTGTGATCACTGCTACTGGTGCAATGTGTGAATCACATTGAGCAATATCACATGGAGAATCGAGTTTAAAAAGGGTTTTTTCTGGCATGTGGGGAGTCAGAGTGTCAATTAGAACTAGAACTGTGCTATTCAACACAAAGAAACACCAAGTTGTACAGACGATCATGCAAACTCATAATAGATATGTACTAAGGCCTGCAAAACACCAAAACAGGTGCAATTTATTTTACTTTATCACTACTCTCCAATAAATAAATGTCATTTCTGTGTGTCTGCACCACCAATCACACCAAAACAACTGGGCCATTTGCCACAAAATTGGCACATGGATCAAATCCGACCTTGTGGTGAACATCGGTGACTTGGTTTCATCTCTAGTCACGGGGGCTCGGGAGAGAAGGTCAACAAAAATTCTCTATGTAAATGTGTATCGTGTCGCACCGTGTAGTGGTGGATGAGGGGTTTACAAGTCAGCTGTGGAGATAACTTGCATTTTTGTATTGTACACATCCCCAGAGAGTGAGAAAGGGTAGGGGATGAGAGTAGAGGGAGGGAAATAGGTGGGATGGGGGTCCCGAGGGAGGGGATGGGGTGGGAGGAGGCAGGGGGATGGGTGGGATAAGGGAGTGGAAGGGATAGGAGAAGGGAGGGGAGAGGGAGGGGAAGGGGTCGGAAGAGAGACCCGCCATTGCCTGGTAACGCCGGACACCCCTGCTTGTTTGTACGAATAAATGTCAGTGTATGTCATTCAGTCAGTCAGTCAGTCAGTGTGTCTCCTCCATAACTCCAAAACCATGAAACCTAGCAGCCTGAAACTTTGCAAGCATACAAAGGGTGCACCTTAATACCCCTCAAGAGCAAGATTGCCAAGAATGTGTCTGAGAAGGGATATAATTAAATGAGGCCGTTAATTATCTTTCATAGGGGTGTTTTAATTAACCCAAACACCCAATTTACACTCATGCATTCTCTTGGAGTTCCCTTTTTTTGTATACCTTGTCGAGGCTCGTATGAGAGCTAACACACAACGCACAGCGAGGGGGGCATGATTCAAGAGGGGTGGGAGTGGGAAGGGCAAAACAGTGGGGAACAGAGACATTAGGAGATCTGTGGATCATTGAAGCTTCTGGGTCTTATGATCTGCCATGATCTTTCCTGTGAAAGCCACATTTCAAACCACGCCTCCAAAGCCAGTCGCCGACTGGGAATCCTCCATCGTGGAAAGTCCTTCCTTGGCCCACCTGAGCTCCTGACCACATACAAAGCTTTTGTCCACAGCCTTATGGAGTACTGTTCTCCCCTCTGGGCTGGTGCTCCTGCCTCCCACCTTTCTTGGCTTCATGCTGTGGAAACCAAGACATTTCAGATCATTGGCATCTCCTGCAATGAGGCCGAGTCTTTGGGCCTCTCACTCTCTCACCGCAGGCAGGTCGATGGTCTTTCTGTCTTCTACCGTCAACTCTCCATTCTCGTCTCCCCTGCTGTGTCTGCAATTTGTCCCCACCATATTTCCGCAGGGAGCTCAAGGTCCGCCAACAACCCCCTTCTGGTAAAAGTACCAAATCACGAATCACTGCTCACCTTCACACCTTCATTTCTCTTTTTCCCCACCTTTGGAATAAACTCCCTCACTCTGTTCAATCCCATTCTTCCCTCCAGGCCTTCAAACCAGCTGTTCACCACCACCTCTTATCATCCCCCATCCAAATCCTGGATCTTTTCTACCTCCATTAATCCACCCAAGCCCACCTCCTTCAAATTCCCTGCTTTCCTTCCTGAAAGTCTCTGTGATGTCCAACTTGTATACCCCGTGTTCCCTGTCCCTTCTACAGATCTCCTTATGTCTCTGTTCCCCACTGTTTTGTGCTTCCCACTCCCTCCCCTCTTGTCTCATGCCCCCCCCCCTCGCTGTGCGTTGTGTGTTAGCTCTCATGAGAGCCTGGACAAGGTATACAAAAAAAGGGAACTCCAAGAGAGTGCATGAGTGTAAATTGGGTGTTTGGGTTAATTAAAACACCCCTTTTAAAGATAATTAACGGCCTCATTTAATTATATCCCTTTACAGGCGCATTCTCGGCAACCTTGCTCTTGATGGGGTATTAAGGTGCATCCTCGGTTACCTCGCTGGGGTTTACTTCAGCATTTTGTCCATTTTGTTCAAGAATTCCTCGAGTTGGAACAGGCGCAACGATTTAATGATAAAGTTTATTTTTTCACTTTCGTCACTTATGTCATCGAATGCCTGATCATCATACCTACGATTCGTTGGGTACATTGCAATGCAATGCTGCAATGGAACGCCCAGAGACGCCAGTGTTCGTGACTTTATTTCATTTCTGCACATGCCATAACCTCAAGAATCTCTTAAACTGAGCCAAATTACAAAATATAAGCTCCAGAATTGAACTTAGCAGCAGTTCCGACTGCTAAAAAGTGTTCATTTGTCCAATTCTGACATTCCTTTGACTTTTCTGGGTGCATGGGTTTATTTCACCGATCTGCAACCGGAAATTCCTTGCCAAGCCAGCTGTTCCATTGGAGTGCTTGCTTGAGTGCTTAAGCCACTTGGCAAGCACTCACCAAGCTGCTTGGTTGTTTGTTTCAAAGCCACCTGAAGTAAGTCCCATCGCTTTTTCTGATGGAAATACCAATCTTTGCAAAATTGCTAAAAAAAAAAAACAAAAAAAAAGGAATATAAAATAATTTTCACGCTTTAGAAATCATGCGAATGAATTATTGAAATATCAGCTGCTTTTTTGTTTTCTTTTCTCACCTGTGTTGCAAGGAGAGTGACCGACTTTGTAATGCTTAAAAAGGCGGTACATAATCTGCATTTTCTGAATCTAATTGATATGAGAAACGGGATTGATGAGACTCACATTGTTACAAGTGAAGAAGAAGATGAAGGAAAAAGGGATTTTCCACCTGGGATGATATAGAATACGGCAGTCAAAAATAAAACGAGGTTTAGCTGTGGTTTAACGTCAGAAAATGCGCTGGGATGCTGTTTACCCTCCCCAAAAGCTGCCTTCCCCTCCACTCATGCTGTCTTCCCAATCCCTCCCCTCACATTGCTTCCCCTTTCCCTCACACCGATTCCCATTTGCCTCAGGCTGATTCCCATTTCCCCCACGCTGATTCCCATTTCCCTCACGCTGATTCCCATTTCCCTCACATTGATTCCCCTTTCCCTCACGCTGACTCCCCTTTCCCTCACACCGATTCCCATTTCCCTCACGCTGACCCCCCTTTCCCTCACACCGATTCCCATTTCCCTCACGCTGACTCCCCTTTCCCTCATACAGATTCGCATTTCCCTCACGCTGATTCCCATTTCCCTCACATTGATTCCCCTTTCCCTCACATTGATTCCCCTTTCCCTCACGCTGACTCCCCTTTCCCTCACGCCGATTCCCATTTCCCTCACGCTGACCCCCCTTTCCCTCACACCGATTCCCATTTCCCTCACGCTGACTCCCCTTTCCCTCATACAGATTCGCATTTCCCTCACGCTGATTCCCATTTCCCTCATGCTGACTCCCCTTTCCCTCACACCGATTCCGCTTTCCCTCACACCGATTCCCATTTCCCTCACACCGATTCCGATTTCCCTCACACCGATTCCCATTTCCCTCACGCTGACTCCCCTTTCCCTCACACCGATTCCCATTTCCCTCACGCTGATTCCCATTTCCCTCACATTGATTCCCATTTCCCTCATGCTGACTCCCCTTTCCCTCACACCGATTCCCCTTTCCCTCACACCGATTCCCATTTCCCTCACACCGATTCCCATTTCCCTCACACCGATTCGCGTTTCCCTCACACCGATTCCCATTTTCCTCATACTGAATCCCATTTCCCTCATGCTGACTCCCTTTTCCCTCACACCGATTCCCCTTTCCCTCACACCGATTCCCCTTTCCCTCACGCCGATTCCCATTTTCCTCACGCTGATTCCCATTTCCCTCACACTGACTCCCCTTTCCCTCACATTGATTCCCCTTTCCCTCACACCGATTCCCATTTGCCTCACATTGATTCCCATTTCCCTCACGCTGACTCCCCTTTCCCTCACACCGATTCCCATTTCCCTCACACAGATTCCCATTTCCCTCACGCTGACTCCCCTTTCCCTCACACAGATTCCCATTTCCTTCACACCGATTCCCATTTCCCTCACGCTGATTCCCATTTCCCTCACATTGATTCCCATTTCCCTCATGCTGACTCCCCTTTCCCTCACACCGATTCCCATTTCCCTCACACCGATTCCCATTTCCCTCACACCGATTCCCATTTCCCTCACACCGATTCCCCTTTCCCTCATGCCGATTCCCATTTGCCTCACGCTGATTCCCATTTCCCTCACACTGACTCCCCTTTCCCTTACATTGATTCCCCTTTCCCTCACGCTGACTCCCCTTTCCCTCACACCGATTCCCATTTGCCTCACATTGATTCCCATTTCCCTCACGCTGACTCCCCTTTCCCTCACACCGATTCCCATTTCCCTCACGCTGACTCCCCTTTCCCTCATACAGATTCCCATTTCCCTCACGCTGACTCCCCTTTCCCTCACACAGATTCCCATTTCCCTCACACAGATTCCCATTTCCCTCACACCGATTCCCATTTCCCTCACGCTGATTCCCATTTCCCTCACATTGATTCCCATTTCCCTCACGCTGACTCCCCTTTCCCTCACGCCGATTCCCATTTCCCTCACGCCGATTCCCATTTCCCTCACGCCGATTCCCATTTCCCTCACGCCGATTCCCATTTCCCTCACGCCGATTCCCATTTCCCTCACATTGATTCCCATTTCCCTCACGCTGACTCCCCTTTCCCTCACGCCGATTCCCATTTCCCTCACGCTGACTCCCCTTTCCCTCACACCGATTCCCATTTCCCTCACACAGATTCCTCTTTCCCTCACGAGGACTCCCCTTTCCCTCACGATGACTCCCCTTTCCCTCACGCTGACTCCCATTTCCATCACGACGACTCCCCTTTCCCTCACGCTGATTCCCATTTGCCTCACACTGATTCCCATTTACCTCACACTGACTCCCCTTTCCCTCACATTGATTCCCCTTTCCCTCACGCTGACTCCCCTTTCCCTCACACAGAATCCCATTTCCCTCACGCTGACTCCCCTTTCCCTCATACAGATTCCCATTTCCCTCACGCTGACTCCCCTTTCCCTCACACCGATTCCCATTTCCCTCACGCTGATTCCCATTTCCCTCACATTGATTCCCATTTCCCTCATGCTGACTCCCCTTTCCCTCACACCGATTCCCCTTTCCCTCACACCGATTCCCATTTCCCTCACACCGATTCCCATTTCCCTCACACCGATTCCCATTTCCCTCACACCGATTCCCATTTTCCTCACGCTGATTCCCATTTCACTCATGCTGACTCCCTTTTCCCTCACACCGATTCCCCTTTCCCTCACACCGATTCCCCTTTCCCTCACGCCGATTCCCATTTGCCTCACGCTGATTCCCATTTCCCTCACACTGACTCCCCTTTCCCTCACATTGATTCCCCTTTCCCTCACACCGATTCCCATTTGCCTCACATTGATTCCCATTTCCCTCACGCTGACTCCCCTTTCCCTCACACCGATTCCCATTTCCCTCACGCTGACTCCCCTTTCCCTCATACAGATTCCCATTTCCCTCACGCTGACTCCCCTTTCCCTCACACAGATTCCCATTTCCCTCACACCGATTCCCATTTCCCTCACGCTGATTCCCATTTCCCTCACATTGATTCCCATTTCCCTCATGCTGACTCCCCTTTCCCTCACACCGATTCCCCTTTCCCTCACACCGATTCCCATTTCCCTCACACCGATTCCCATTTCCCTCACACCGATTCCCATTTGCCTCACGCTGATTCCCATTTCCCTCATGCTGACTCCCTTTTCCCTCACACCGATTCCCCTTTCCCTCACACCGATTCCCCTTTCCCTCATGCCGATTCCCATTTGCCTCACGCTGATTCCCATTTCCCTCACACTGACTCCCCTTTCCCTTACATTGATTCCCCTTTCCCTCACGCTGACTCCCCTTTCCCTCACACCGATTCCCATTTGCCTCACATTGATTCCCATTTCCCTCACGCTGACTCCCCTTTCCCTCACACCGATTCCCATTTCCCTCACGCTGACTCCCCTTTCCCTCATACAGATTCCCATTTCCCTCACGCTGACTCCCCTTTCCCTCACACAGATTCCCATTTCCCTCACACCGATTCCGATTTCCCTCACGCTGATTCCCATTTCCCTCACATTGATTCCCATTTCCCTCACGCTGATTCCCATTTCCCTCACATTGATTCCCATTTCCCTTATGCTGACTCCCCTTTCCCTCACGCCGATTCCCATTTCCCTCACGCCGATTCCCATTTCCCTCACGCCGATTCCCATTTCCCTCACGCCGATTCCCATTTCCCTCACATTGATTCCCATTTCCCTCACGCTGACTCCCCTTTCCCTCACGCTGACTCCCCTTTCCCTCACACCAATTCCCATTTCCCTCACACCGATTCCTCTTTCCCTCACGAGGACTCCCCTTTCCCTCACGATGACTCCCCTTTCCCTCACGCTGACTCCCATTTCCATCACGACGACTCCCCTTTCCCTCACGACGACTCCGCTTTCCCTCACGACGACTCCGCTTTCCCTCACGACGACTCCCCTTTCCCTCACGATGACTCCCCTTTCCCTCACGATGACTCCTCTTTCCCTCACGATGACTCCCCTTTCCCTCAAATGACTCCCCTTTCCCTCACGATGACTCCCCTTTCCCTCACGATGACTCCCATTTCCCTTCCGCTGACTCCCCTTTCCCTTCCGCTAACTCCCCTTTGCCTCACGCTGACTCCCCTTTCCCTTCCGCGG
Source organism: Eptatretus burgeri (assembly GCF_056783735.1). Classification (NCBI taxonomy): domain Eukaryota; kingdom Metazoa; phylum Chordata; class Myxini; order Myxiniformes; family Myxinidae; genus Eptatretus; species Eptatretus burgeri. The sequence goes on from NC_140962.1 coordinate 108,181,222, forward strand.
ACTCCCCTTTGCCTCACGATGACTCCCCTTTCCCTCACGATGACTCCCCTTTCCCTCACGCTGACTCCCCTTTCCCTCACGCTGACTCCCCTTTCCCTTCCGCTGACTCCCCTTTCCCTCACGCTGACTCCCCTTTCCCTCACGCTGACTCCCATTTCCCTCACGCTGACTCCCCTTTCCCTCACGCTGACTCGCCTTTCCCTCACGCTGACTCCCCTTTCCCTCACGCTGACTCCTCTTTCCCTCACGCTGACTCGCCTTTCCCTCACGCTGACTCCCCTTTCCCTCACGCTGACTCCCCTTTCCCTCACGCTGACTCCCATTCCCCTCACGCTGACTCCCCTTTCCCTCACGCTGACTCCCCTTTCCCTCACGCTGACTCGCCTTTCCCTCATGCTGACTCCCCTTTCCCTCACGCTGACTCCCCTTTCCCTCACGCTGACTCCCCTTTCCCTCACGCTGACTCCCCTTTCCCTCACGCTGACTCCCCTTTCCCTCACGCTGACTCCCCTTTCCCTCACGATGACTCCCCTTTCCCTCACGCTCTCTACCATTTCCCTCACGATGACTCTGCTTTCACTCACACTGACTCCCCTTTCCCTCACGATGACTCCCCTTTCCCTCACACTGACTCCCCTTTCCCTCACACTGACTCCCCTTTCCCTCTCACTGACTCCCCTTTCCCTCACACTGACTCCCCTTTCCCTCACGATGACTCCCCTTTCCCTCACGATGACTCCGCTTTCACTCACACTGACTCCCCTTTCCCTCACACCGACTCCCCTTTCCCTCACACCGATTCCCCTTTCCCTCACGATGACTCCCCCCTTTCCCTCACGATGACTCCCCTTTCCCTCACGCTGACTCCCATTTCCATCACGATGACTCCCCTTTCCCTCACGATGACTCCCCTTTCCCTCACGATGACTCCCCTTTCCCTCACGATGACTCCCCTTTCCCTCACGATGACTCCCCTTTCCCTCACGGACTCCCCTTTCCCTCACGGACTCCCCTTTCCCTCACGGACTCCCCTTTCCCTCACGATGACTCCGCTTTCACTCACACTGACTCCCCTTTTCCTCACACTCACTCCCTTTCCCTCACGCTGACCCCCTTTCCCTCACGCTGATTCCCCTTTCCCTCGCGATTTCTTCGCCCCCCCCACTCCTCTCACGCTGCCTTCCCTTCCAATTACACCATTTTTCCTCAGCCTCCCCTCATGCTCACCTCCTCCCAATCCCCCTTCCTGTCCACCCCCCATGGTCATATCACAGTGGTATCCACGTGCTGTATTAACGTTCTCTCTTAACGTATCTCGCTATGTGCAATCCTGTACTACCCCCCCCCCCACATCTTAATAATTTCCACAACCAAATGCAAATTGAGAACCCATCCCCTCATAATTACACCCTCCCAAACCCCCTTCCTCCCCACTTTCCCCCTTCTCCTCGCTCCCCCCCCCAGAGTGTACAGCAACATTTGGTGACGTGTCGCTCTCTTAATCCCCCCCTTTCCTTGCTCTTACCCCTTCCGAGCTCTTTTCCCTTTCCGAGCTTCCGTACCCCTCTTTTCTCCGTGCCCCTCCCTCCTCTCTCCCCTCCCTCTCCTCTCTTCCTCCTCCCTCCCTTCTCTCACTCCCCCTCCCTTCTTCCTCCTCTCTCCCTTCTTCCTCCTGTCTCACTTCTCCTCTGTCCTTTCTCCCTTCCCTCCCTTCCCCTCCCTCCTTCTGCCCCCCCCACCTTGGTATTCCTGTCAGCAAAGCAATGGGTTGCCCTTGTTAGTAAATAATATTAGGCTGTAAAAGCTCTGTGTCAAACTGGTAAAATAGTAGATCCCAACCAATGGCCACACTCAGCTCTTTGCTCTCTCGCCTGGGTCTGAATCTCAGCAACTCAGATATAAACTATAACCCTGGTGCTTCCCATGGAGGGCGATACATCAATGTGTATGCCGTCCCTTGGATGGACATGAAACTGTACGTCCCATCTGCCAGCATGAGACAACGGATGTTAAAAATCCCATGGTGTCCTTCATGAAGAGTCGGCTCGCTCTCGCTGGCACCCTGGCGAAATTCAAATTCCTGCTCTGACTTACACAGGGCACTGAATTAGGGGCACAGCTTCACCCCCAGTAAAATCATGCTATCTGCAGCTATACAAAAGAAGAAAACAAGAAGTTGAGCACATACCACTCCGTTGGGATAAGGAGATCGAGTCTGGCTAAACACATTTTTACGTACCGGTAAATAGACTGATGGTATATTCCAGATGGAAGATATTAAGTCGGGTTAATGGAAGCCATGGGAAGAACGGCTCGATCTTTGTATCCCTCAGAATCAAACTGGCATCTCTGGAGCCAATCCCGCTGACAAATCCTTTCCTGAAGTATCTTCACAACTCTAAACCCCCAGGAGACACTGACCTTCGTTCGTGAAGTCCAAGGAGTAAAGTCATGCAGGAAACACACGATTTGACACATAATCTGGCTTTCCGCAGACACCAAAACCTTTCCAAACTCTCTCTCTCTCCAACTAAACATCTTTTTGAAGGAATAATCTTCCTGAACAACAAGCACTGTGAATGGTGGAAGTACAATTGAGCAGGTAATGTCACCAAGCTCCAGCTATTACTGACCAAATATGGGAAAGGGATGAGGTATGGCTCACAAAACAAACAAAAAAAATTAAAAATACAACATCCCAACACTGTAAAATATTTCAATAATATGTAAATATTATTTCTCATTTGCATTTACAAATGAACGAGCAAGCAAAATATGACGTTTCGTCAACATGACGTCAGGAGCCCTTTATGTTGGAGAACCTGCTCGTTCAAATATTAAGACTCAGCTTTTCCTTACTTGCATCTTTCGCTTGTACTTGATATGCTGCAGTTTGTTAGTGAAGGCAAACAAGCCTGTGAGTTTGAGAGTACAAAGGCACACCTGTATCTGTAAGGCAACAAGCCTGACCACAGCAGAGCTGAAGGGGAGTGGTGGAGACAGGTAAGGGCTGAGATGAAGAAGGGGAAGGCCATCTGCTACACTTGATGGTCCAACGACACCCATGACCTGTAAAGAAGAATACTTCATCCTCAGAAGAAACTGCAGCGATAACAACAGGGCTGTTTGCCAAGCATTAAAAGCTCCAGATCAATGTAAAATGATTCCCAGTATAGTATTTATTTTTACCTTCCATAAAATAGGGATAGATATCAAAAAGATCCAAATGTTCTCCAAATATTACTGTACGTACTCAAGGTATACAAACCAAACATGTAGCTTGCTATTCAGTGTATAGGTTAAAGAGTAGAGATATTCCAAACACTAGATGAGCATATTGCTTTCGGAAAAGCTGCCAAATAAACAACTGCACAGTGAGGATCATTATCTCCACCACCGAAGGTGAAGGAGGTGATGTTTTCACCCCTTTCTGTCATTTTGTTTGTTTGTTTGTTTGTGTACAGGATATCTCAAAAAGTTGCGGACGGATTCGGACAAAACTTGGTGGACACGTTGGGTATGTGACATGGAAGAAATGATTCGATTCTGGTGAAGATCTGGATGTGAGAATTATTTAATTTTTTTCAAAGATTCTTCACCATTGAGAGATAGAGCCAAAAACTAGGTATGGCTGTGAACTCGGTAGAGCGCATTGAGAGATTGAAAAGACACGCATGAACAAATCAAAACAGGAAGCGCAAATTTTGCCCTGACTTATTTATCTTTCTATGTATCTGGGTCTAATACTCACAGAAGAGTTGTTACACACAAAGCACACATACACATGCAGATAGACATCAGACAACATAGGACGTAACATCAGACAAAAACAGTCCCTGACCTTGGAGGAAGTGGTGTAACTTTTTGCAGGGAAGTATATCTTTGCAGATCGTGGGGCATTTTTAAGGAGAAATATGTCGCCACCCTCTCCTTGAATTTGCCTGTGCTCTGTCCTCTGCATGCTGCGTCAAACTAGTTCCATGTCCCCCTCCCTCCACCCCCACCCCCAAGATGATATACAATCTCTTTTAGTTATCATGAACATACAAGGACAGTATGCTTTAAATGATGGCTTGAAGACTCGCACTGGAACACAAAGGTACAAGTCGACAGTGGATGAAACATGATTGTTTTTATGCTCATGAGAAGTCCTATTCTGCTCCATTACAACAAAACACACTGTGTGGCACAGCAGAATATTCTGGGCAGTGAATCCAAGGTCGTTTCCACGCTGTGGATTCCAAGGCCTCATTTGTGGTCAATAGGGCAAGAGCCCATCACCTGCAGCATGGGGTATGGCAGATTCTGTCCTGGCGGTCCCTGTGAGCTCCCACACACCAGGTTAACGCAGACGTTGATGAGCGAACGGACATGAGGCAGGAAGGAGATGATTGGTTGCTTCTGCAGTGTAATGCACACTCCTTTGATGAGGTTGCTGGCACCTTCCCATTCAATCTGATGTCTGCAATGGTACAAAATCGAAACAAAGCATATTTGACATTCTTCTGTGCTTGGTCTTTCAGCCACAGCATCAGTTACAAGGTTCTATGTGGGCATCTCATTCATTTGTTTTAAATTTATTTTTTAAGCATCTAATTGCATTCATTGTAATGCCATGCTTACTTGGTCGATATTCGTTGACTCAGGTGTTGATGACGAAACATGTTTTTGACCTTAACTGATCTTACTCAAATCACGATTGCAAGCAAGGTATCCATCAGACCAGCGTTGGGCCTATTACGAGAAGCTTACCTTAAAGTAGGCATCTTATGGATCTTGTTGAACATTCGGTCAAGTCGTTTGAGGATAAGAACTAGGGCAGGTCGCACGAGCTCTGCTGTCCAATCAGTGATGGGCAACATCTCCGTCATGTAACGTCGCAGTCCGCGACCTTCCATGGTCGCCCCATCATATGGTGAGAGCTTGAGCAGAGCATGAGCAACCTCTGCCAGCCTACAAATCACAGACAAAATTGTATATAAGTTTAAGGATAGAAAAGCAGCACATACAAATAAAAATGATACGAGACAGATAGGAGGGTTCTTTATGTCGATAAATTCTTTCTTCTTGGATATTTAGCTGAGGACCTATCTGCTAGCATTAATGGGAAGACCCTGACCAAATTCCTGCTCTAATCCAAACAAAGAAACAAAGAATGGCATCAGTAGTACAGCCACACTGTCACACTATGAGAAATGATGTAAACATCAGCCACGTGTGGCATATTATCAGAGGGAATTCTTCATTATACCCTGCGATATGTACAGATCACACATATATGTGTGTAGTGAGTGTATATATATATATATATATAAACATATATTGCCAATATAAAGTGTGCACCCCCTTTCAAAATTTTCACCTTTTGTTGCCTCATCGCGTGGAAATAAATTACATTACATCACAATTTTTCCACCTTTATTTACGCACCGTAACCCACAACTTCTAAGTGAAAAACAAATTCTACAAATTTCAGAAAATTTATTAAAAACACAAAACGAGAATATCTTGCATGGATAAGTGCCCACCCCCCTGAGAATAGCAATTGTAAATTCGCTCAGGCGTTACCAATCATCTTCAAAATCACACATCAAGTTAATTGTCCTCCACCTGTGTTAAATTGTTGTGATTCTGATGATTTCAGAATAAAATCAGCTGTTCCGATAGGTTTCCTATGCTGGGTAGCGCATTTCAAAGCAAAGACTCAACCATGAGCACCAAGGGGCTTTCAAAAGACCTTTGCGATAAAGTATACAAACGCACAGATCAGGGGATGGGTATAAATGGAATGGAAGGTGTATGGTACCACGAAGACCCTGCCTAAATCAGGCCATCCCTCAAAACTGGATGACTAAGCAAGGATGAGACTGATCAGAGAGGCCACCAAGATGCCAATGGCACCTTTGAAAGAGCTACAGGCCCTTTTGGCAGAGATGGTCACTGTATTCATGTGGCCACAATATCCTAAGCACTCTACAAGTCTGGCCTGTATGGTAGGGTGGCAAGACGGAAGCCATGACTCAAAAAAGCTCACTCTGAGTTCCATTTGAGGTATTCAAAAAAAACACTCCAGAGATTCTGAAGCTATGTGGCAAAATGTTTTTTTTGTCTGACAAAACCAAGACGGAACGTTTTGGACGAAATGCAAAACGTTATGTTTGGCGCAAACCCAACACAGCACATTACCCAAAGAATACCATCCCTACTGTGAAGCATGGTGGTGGCAGCATTATGTTGTGGGGATGTTTCTCATCAGCAAGGACTGGGGAAATTGTCAGGATAGAAAGGAAAATGGATGGGGAGAAATACAGACAAATCCTCGAGGAAAACGTGCTGCCTTCTGCAAGAAAGATGAAATTGGGACGGAATTTCACCTTTCAGCATGACAACGACCCGAAGCACACAGACAAATCTACACTGGAGCTGAGGAACAAAAAGATAAATGTCCTTGAGTGGTCCAGTCGGAGCCCCGACCTAAATCCAATGGAAAATCTGTGGCATAACTTGAAGTTTGCTGTCCATCAACTCTCCCCACGTAACTTGACTGAGCTTGAATATTTTTGTACAGAAGAATGGGAAAATATTGCCCAATCGAGGTGTGCAAAGTTGGTAGAGACCTATCCCAACAGACTCACAGCTGTAATTGCTGTCAAAAGTGCTTCGACCGAGTATTAACTCAGGGGAGGTGGGCACTTATCCAACCACGATATTCTAGTTTTGTATTTTAAATTAATTTTCTGAAATTTGTTTTTCACTTGGAAGTTGTGGGTTATGATGTGAAAATAAAGGTGGGAAAAATCTGACTTAAAACAATTTAATTCCAGGCAATCAGGCAACAAAAGGTGAAATTTTTTTTAAGGGGGTGTACACTTTCTCCAGGCACGAAACAGCTTATTTGGCTCGAGAAGTGTGGGAGGGGTCAATTATTTCTATAACCATAGCCAACTGGGTTTCGTTGATTCGGTGAGAGCTGATTGGCTATTCCCTCCATTCACAGGTGAGAGATGTGTGTGGGTCTTTCTAGAAATACACACACACACACACACACACACACACACACACACACACACACACACACACACACACACACACACACACACACACACACACACACACACACACAATCTTGTGATGATTTTGGAAATATACCCCCAGGGCAGAGCATACATGGACATGTAGGCAACCTGAGGATGAGTTATTTCAATAGTCTATGTGTGGTTAGACTCTTTGCCCCCTTGTCTCAGGGTTTTGGGAGGCATTAGTTGAGGTTAGTTTGTGTTTTCACGGTGTGATGTCTTCTTTCTATATTGTCTTCAGATAGATTGGGTGGCGGAGATGTGGCATTCCTGGAGAAGAGCATTCCCACCTTCACTGCAAGTGTCGGTAATCCAGCTGCCAAAATATTGTCCAATTCATCGTAACGCAGAACATCAGTAATCGTCTCCAAGTCGGCCCAAGCCACAGCCGCTTCTTCCTCCTGCTTCAGTTGTTCGAGATATATCTGTTGCCGCCGAGCTTTCAATTGTTTCTGCATCTATTGCTGCTCGAGATGCATATGTTGCTTCTTGAGATGTATCTGTTGCTGTTCGAGTAGCAATCAAGCTTCGTCCGATTTACATCCCATGGCAGCTCTGTCAGAGATCTCGGCTGCTTCTTCTTTGGCCTTCAACAAGAGTGAAGACCTGGAAGAGTTGGATGAAACCCAGGAACTAGTGATAGACCGCGTATGAAGCGAGCTTGACATGGTTGTTCTTCTTCCTCCCGAGGTGAGACGAGTGTGAAGTCAGATCTTATCCTGGAATGGCCTACTGGCCCGAATCTTGAATAATAATGCTCCAAACAGTTTAACCAACACTTGCAGAAGTTTAAATCACTTTTCCTTCCTTTAAAACATTCCAACTGTGTCGGTAAAAACCGTGTCTTTTCCACATACTGTACATGCACATGTCCTGCCAGAGAGGCCAACGCTGGTCTCTCCACTTGCAGCAGAGATGACGTGACACATGGTGGAACATAAATATGCATGAGGCAAAATATGACTATGCATTGAGGCAAGACATGGGCGGAACATAAATATGCACGAGGCACAGGATGAATATGCATGAGGCAAAGCATGCGCAGAGCATGAATATACATTTTACATTCAAACTTGGTTACATCACAAAAGGAACATATAGTGAAGAGTGTTGTGTAGCAAAATCAGCCCACACAAAGGATCTTTAGCTCAACTGTTTTTAATGGCGTCTCGTGCTGCTCTCACTCGACGGCCTGCTGACGTCACTCCAGGTTCCGCCTCGTCAGTTCCGGTTCACCATGCATTCATTAATATGTATTCATGTAACTCCCAATACCACATATTCCTTTTTTCATGAAAATAACTGGTGATGAACCCCCCCCCCCAATAAATAAATAAATAAAAATAGTAAGCATGTAATGCAAGATAACATGTCGCATGACAAAGTCCTTGTTCCATTCAAGGGCTCGACGATATCTCGTCCCACGATGAACACCTGGTGTAAAAACTTGTGGAGACATTTGTTGGATAGGGCTCTGTGCCCTATAGTCCTCAGAACCTGTCGCACTTCCAGCAGAAAGTCCATTTGAGGTCTCAATTGCAGGTGCTAGATGAATTACATTCCACACTTTCTCATCAGAGAATCTGTAGGTAGCAGGACCTCTCTGTTCATTGATCTTGAGGGGTTGGGTAAACTTGTTTTGTCCTTTCTGGTGAAGTCCAGGTTTCTGAACACGCACTAAAGAACCACATTGGAAGGTGGAAGGTTTTGCTCCCCGACTCTTGTCTGTGTATCATTTAGACTTATCTTGTTTCTCTTGAACACAGCGTCTCACATCCTCGAGTCTTGTCGCAGATACACAGATTTGACGGTCCCCAATGTGCAACTTGGTGTGCAATGTTCTGTACGTCCATGTAGAAGTTCAGCAGGGGTCTCATGAGTTGTTGCATGCTTGTGGCTCGACACCTTTGCAAGAATTCAGAAACAAATTATTTCCAGGTCTTCCCTTCAAGATTTGCAGGATGTAAACAGTCCTTAAACACTCTGTTGAAGTGATCTATCTCCTCGTTGGCTTGTGGGTAATAGATAGAACTACAGCAGTGTTTGATGTTTCTTTCCTGCAGGAATGTTTTGAACTCAGTTGAAACAAACTGAGATCCATTGTCAGAGATAAGTTCCCACGGATTTCCTTCATGACTGAATACAGGGTTCAGGAACTTGGTGACTGTAGCAGATGTTACTTGGGACATAAAGGCTACTTCTGGCCATTTGCTGAAGTAATTAATTAAGGTAATGCAATAGCGACAGCCCATTTGGCCATTATCAAGTGGTCCTACTATATCGATGGCAAGCTTTTCCCAAGCAACATTAGGGAGTGGAACTGGTTGCAAAAGTGGAACCCGAGTGACAGCTGTTTTGTCATGCATTTGGCAAGTAATGCACGACTTGATGGCAACTTCCACTTGGGAGTCCATCCCTGGCCACCAGTAGAGGTCACGCAGCCTTTGTTTCGTCCTTACACTACCTTGATGCATATCATGGGTAAGCTGGATTAACTTGGGTTGAAGTTCTGTTGGCACTATGACATGGTGAGTGCCACAAATCAAGTAATCCTTCTGTACAGCAGTTCATTCCGAATGCGAAAGTGGGGAAGTACATTTGGGTCAATGCCCTTCACAGTGCAAAGCCATCCTCTGGAGACATATCCTCGCACCTTCTGTAGAATAGGGTATCTATTGCAAGTTTCCTTGCACTGTTCCACAGGAACAACAGCGCAGTCACCGGACACCAATTCTACATCCGGTTTGTGGTAAGGCTTTGTTATGGGGTGTGGCAACCACGAAAAACAGTCTTCAGTCACATTTTGATGGCCAGGTTTGTCCACAATTCCGTAATTAAATGACAGTAAGCGTGCAGACCAACGTGCAATTCTCATTCCAGCTCGACAAAGACCTTTCGAAGACAGTTGTGTCGTCAGTGGACTGTGGTCTGTACGCAGGATAAATTTCTGACCCCACAGGTAAGTACGCCATTTCGCATTTGCCCAGACAGGGGCGAGTGCTTCCTTCTCCACTGTAGAGTATTTGCGTTCGCATTGTGTGAGCGTTCGTGAGGCAAATGCTACTGTTTCCTCTGTAGAATCCTCATGAAGTTGAGTGAGCACTGTTCCAAGTCCATAATCAAACATCTGTGGTCACGATGGTGGTCAGAGTATGGTCAAACAAAGCAAGTGCAGGGCTGTTTGCAATGATTTTTTTTTACCCTTTCAAATTGAGTATGCACAGCCTCGGTCAAGGAGAAGTCACCATCCTTGTGCAGTAAGGCACGAAGTGGCTCCACGACTGTCACATAATTTGGAATGAAATTGGAGCACCAAGAATTGAAACCCAGAAAAGAACGCAGAGCAGATGCATCCTTTGGAGGTCGTGCTTGTGTTACTGCCACCACTTGTTCGGTGTTTGGGCTCATGCCCTTTTCTGGGATCACGTGACCCAGAAAAGAAAGTTCAGCCTTCCTGAAATGACATTTGTCATAATGCAGTTTTAAGCCTGCTTGATCAATATGATTCAAAACAGCTTGAGGATGTTCCTCTTGTTTCTCAGGAGATGAGGCATACACAATTATGTCATCTCGGTAACACTGGATGCCCTCCTGGCCAGCTGAGATCTGTGACATCATTCGCTGGAATGCACTGGGAGCAGAAGTAAGACCATAAGGGACACGGCAAAAACAGAAAAGTCCCTCATGTGTTATGAAAGCCGTAAGGTCTCTGCTTTCCTCATGCAAGCGAACTTGATGGTATGCCCTCTGAAGATCAAGAGTAGAAAACATTTCGCTCCCTGAATACCTCCTCAATATGTGGGAGCGGATGACTGTCCATTGCGATCGCCTTATTGGGTTCACGAAGATCCACGCACAGTTGTGTACCTCCCGTTTTCTTATGCGTAACAACAGTAGGTGCAACCCATTCGGAAGAGTCAATTCTCTCGATGAAACCCGCTTCTTCAAGCATTTTCACTTCTTGTGAGACAACATCACGGACAGCAAAATGTAAACGGCGAAGCTTCTGCTGGATTGGCACCACATCGGGCCTCATCTTCACTCTGTGTACAAATCCTTTTGCATAGCCTAGAGTTCCAGTGACGTTAGGATTAGATGTCTGCCAAACCGATGTTTGATGCACAGAGGTACTTTGCACTAATGCAGGAGGAACACATCCATTAACAATGTTCAGTCCGAGAGCAGTGAAGAGATCCATGCCGAGTATAGGTGTTCCAGAAGGCACAATGAAGAAATCATTAGGAACAGAAACATGGTTGTGTCATATGGTCTTGAAGCCAACCAACGACAGAGATCATGTTTTTTTTAGGTAAGTCACCAAGTGTAACTTTGCTTCTGTAAGAAGTGCATTCTTGAAATGCTGCAGGTATGTAGACTCTGGAAGTATGGAAACGACTGCACCTGTGTCCACCAGCAATTTAGCTGAGCATGCCTGTCCATCAGGTGTGCAAAGATGAACATCACAAAATAGGTTCCCTCTAATTTGTTCAGAGGTTTGTGTGTTTATGCTTAAAACAGTCACATCTGGCACAGTCACTTCCCGCACTTGGTATTTGTGGTCTTTACTGCGACGGACTTTCGCGAAATGTCCACTTTTGCCACACTGCCTGCAATTTACATATTTTGCAGGGCAGTTGGAGTAATTGGCTAATTGCATTGCATATCCATAACGATAACAAGTCCTCTCTTAGTGTACCTGTTGAGCTTGTGAAAAATTTGGGTTTGCAGGTTCGTTTGATGTGTCCCTGTGGATGGGGTCACATCTGTATTGCCCCCCGTGGTACGTGCTGGTGTTGTATTTACATCCTGGAAGGACGTCGACGTGCCACATGTAATCGCTTTTGATTCCCCCATGGCCGATTCGATTTGTCCCGCCATTACGAGGGCTTTCTGCAGTGTAAACTCCGGTTCCAAAAGCAACCGTTGACGTATACGAGCTGTAAGAGTTTTTTTTTTCACGAGCTGATCTCGTATCATTTCTTCAGAGAGGTCATTAAACTCACAATGAACCACAATCTCACGTAAAGCAGCAACAAACTGAGCAGTGGATTCACCAGGCCTCTGTGCTCGTTGACGAAACTCGTATCGTTTGAAAACAAAGTTCACCTTCGTCATGAAAAAGGCTGTTGATGCACCGACAGCAGCAGAGTACGTGTCCCCATCAACTGGGAGGGTATAGAATAAACGCTACCCTTCAGTTCCAAGGCAGTGTATAAGCAATGCGCGCTTCCTCGCATCAGAAAGTGCGTCGTCATTTAGCGCCAGCATGAAGTTCTCGAACGTGCGCATCCACGAGGTAAAAGATATCAAAGGCTCACCCGGACTTGGTAAGAATGCAGCAGCTGGTGTAAGGGCAAGGTGAGCCATCCTCGTCGCAATGCTGTATATATGTTGTGTCGCAAAATCAGCCCACATGAAGGATCTTCAGCTCAACCGTTTCTGATGGCATCTCCTGCTGTCGTCACTCTCGTTCTGCCTCGTCAGTTCCAGTTCATCATGCATTCGTTAATATTCATGTAACACCCAATGCCACAAAGAGGGAATGAAAAATGAAAGAGTATGGAAGACACGAAAATAATTCTGGAAGAGAAACTTAAGGGAGCCAAGTGGAAGATCATGAAGATAAGAGATGGAATGGATAAAGTGAAGGAAGAAAGAGTAGAAACGGGGGAGGGGAATACAGCAAATTAAGGCAGAATTGATGGAATGTTTTGAAGGAAGGCTTAAAAATCAAAATAATGCATTGCAGGTGGAGGTGGAGAGGAGACGAGACCTCAAGGCGAACCAGGAGTTGGTGACTCTGGTAAAGGTAAGTCGGTGTGGCAGCGACTCGGAGTGGGGTATCCATGAGCCTGCCTGAGGGGAGAAGTGAGCCTCCTGACTGTGGGAAAATTAAAAAGAGGAGTTTGGAATCCGCACTGGTCGGGTGGGCTTGGCGTGCAGAGTGTGGCGTGCCAGGGAGTGTGCACGATCCGTGCCTGGCAAACTGCCTAAGCGCGGATGGTTACGTGGTTTAATGACGAATGCCCGAGGAACTGGCGTGTAAATGATCAGTGCCGGATAAATTATTATTGGAGCACAGATGGTTAAAAAGGGAACCATTACAGGGATTTGAGGAATTCGGACGAAATTTTTTTTCCACGGGAACCAGGCTGTGGGGTAAGGCATGTGCAATATGCATGAATGGAGATGGCTGGAGCGGCAGCGGGACCTCTGTGGGACGGCCGGTGTGTACGAAGGGTCTGCGAGTGAGCGTGTGGAAGTCCCGCAGTGTGAGAGTGTGTGTCCCGCAGTGTGAGGCAGCTCATGTGCATGATTGGAGCGAGAAAGTTCACGAGATGTTCTGTGTAAATAAACGGGGTGCAATGGGTTGCCAGATGGCTTGTGTGCATGTTCGGTGTAAGGAATTCATCAGATATTCTGTTTGAATGAATGAACGGTGTGCGAAGAGTTTCAAAGCGGCTCCCTAGCGTGTAGATTGGGAAAGTCCAAAGGTGTGTGAGAAAGGGCACGTGAAAGGCTGCCAGTCACCCTGTATGAATGTGACATCTGCGGAGGTTCCACAGCATGAGAAGGGGTGTGATGAATGCGGTTGCACTAAATGCCTCACCACCCCCCCCCCAGGTTTCTGCTGGATGCACATGTTCCAACATTTACCCTCTTCTGGTGAAACCACCTAAATCTAGGATCAATGCTCACCTCCATACTTATTTGTTCCTTTTTTTTTTTTCCCACCTGTGGAACAAACATCCACATCCTCTTAAATCTAATTTTCCCTCCAAGTCCTCAAGAAGACAGCTGTTCACCACCATCTCAGATCATCCCCGATCCAAAATCATGATAGTTTTTACCATTGTTATCCCCACCCCCACCCCAACTCAAGCCCTTTGCCTTCCAAATTTACAGTTTTTTCCCCTCCTGTGAGTTTCCTTGTGTATCTGTATTGTCAGTTGCTGCCCTCCATTCCTCCCCACACCTATTGTTTGTCCAAGTCTCCCTCTATCTTGACCTTCAACTCTGCTGTTGGTGTTCCCCACCCCCACCCTTCCCCCTCCCCCCTCCACTCTCTACTGTTCACTTTTTCCTGTTACGTCCTGATCCGTTCAGTGTACTGGCTCTTCCACAAGCTTGGACTTTGTATACAAAAAAAACACAAAGTTTTCGCACATCACAGCACAAAAGTTGCTAATTTAGCCAACTGATGATAAATCATACCATTTTAGATTTTCGCACAATGGTACATATTAAAATGATCACAAACTCACTGGGTATGAATGAGGAACAAAAAGGCAGAATTAAGCACTGATTGGAAAGGCTTGGAGAGTATTTGGAGAACAATGCATGACATTGTTCTCTTAGGCAAGGCAAATTAGTGAGGATATGGCAGACACCAATGACATTACAAGAGAGTTAATGAGCACCGAATATGTGACTTGATATCGAGCAGCTCCAGCATAGCGAGGCGCGGTTCTCCTGCCATGCTTTGCAGGATTTTTAGTCGAGGGCCACAGTGCTTATAGAAGTCTGTGCAGATGTTTAGAAGAGATTCGCGTGGCCGGCGAAACTCCTCCTTGGCAATGCGCTCATCCAGCTCCTCTGGGTCAAGTCCAGAGCCTTCCTCCAACAACCTAAGGTCATCCCTAGTCACGAGAAGAAGGAGATAATGATGCATTGTGCATCAGCAAATGAACCGAATGTTTGTTCAATTCCATAAATGATGCTTTATTGAGGATTACCAATGTGTTCAGGCTACACAGACAGTCACCTGATGGTAGTCGTTCCTCCTGCTGTGTGGTTAGATGAGGCAGCAGCCTTGTAGCCCTGATCCAGTCGGCTCACCTGTGGTGCTGGCATGGGTCTGAGCATATGGAACAGCATTAACATGAATATGGTCTTAAATCATGCTGAATGTAAGTTTGCACTTGTCTCATAAGCCAAAAACAATCAGATACCTAGCTGTATTAACATTGTTAGCACTGGGACACAGGTACGGAAGTACACAACTCATGACAACACATACAACTCCAAATTTTGTTTTTCATTTTGAGCACCTTGTGAGTGGTTCAACACTATGAAGAAGAGCTTGCAGTGAAGTTGCCAGTCCTGCGATAGCGACTACCTCCTCACGTGCACTTATTGCACTATCCTGTTGCTGTGTGGCATTCTTCATCCTCTGAAGGTAGCAAGGCACGAGGGCCTCCATCACCATAAGCATTTGAATACTGGTCGGGGGAAAAAATACAATAGGTAAATAGTTCATGAGCAAGGGCTGTATTATGGCTTGAGTGGGGCAAGGTGATTCATTGGGTTTTATGCACCACTTGGCTGCAGATTTGCATCAGTTCTTGCAGGTGTGGATGTGCTGTTGATGCAGTGCCCTCTATTACCAGTATACTGGTACTCATTTCGCCGACCTCGGAAGGATGACAGGCTGAGTCAACCCCACCTGGTGTTAATTCAACGGTGAAAAAACAGGGCTCAAGCTCAAGATCCTAAGATATTAAGGCAGCCACCTTAACAGTTAAGTCAACACCAGGCTTTTCCCTGTAGGTTAAAGCAGGAATTTTCGAATTTGACCAGGGTGCCAGCAATCGCTCACCTACTTTTCCATGAAGGATACCTTAGAATTCTCAATGTCTACCAAGTAATACCATCAGATGAGATGTCCATTTTAGCATTTAGCTGAGGGATAACACACATTCATGAATTGCCCTACCTGCGAAACACCATGACTGTTTATAGCTGGGTCGAGATTCAAACCCAGGCTGGACAGCTCAGACATGAGTGTGCGTACCTCTCGGATCTATCCTGCCAGCAAATGAATATGATGGTGAGGAGAATTTTTATGACGAATGTACACTAGGGTGTTTCATATTGCAACTTTTTTGCGTTCGTCAAGTTGGCTACCCGTCGTAGCTTTCTAATATCGATAAAAACCCCACTCGCCGATTTTTAGAATTTTCCTCCCAAAAATGGCCGCCGGCGGCCATTTTTTCCAAAATGGCGGCCTTTTTCGCGTTTTGACACAGAAATCGACTCCTACACCTGCTAAAATACGTTAATGTTACTTGATATGTGTATGTTTGTAGATGATTATGATTGCTATGTCTGCTAGCAGTCGGGGACGAGACATTAGGCATTCAATATGGCGGAAAAAATCCAAAATGGAGTCCAAGATGGCCGATTTTTGGCCACTGGAAAGTTGTTCCCTCCGATGTGGGTTCTAATATGTCTCGTTATAGGTTTTTGGTGTGCTGAATTCGTTTTTATGCTCTAAAATGCAGTATATCTGTCACAGAGACGTCTGCGGGGGTCATGCTCTCGCGTTAAGAAGTAATTATTACAAGTCCGAAGAAGAATTTTGAATATTCTCGCCCTCATTGATATCAGAAAATAATAATTAAATATTCGAAGGTCAAACATGTATTTATTTAACATGTACAGTATATACACGAATTACTAGTATACTAATGCCATAATGAATGTTCTAATATGAATTCATGTATGTGTGCCTATCAGCCTCGATAATCAATAATGTTGGCCATGGCATGGCATACATGGCTGTAGCGACATTTCAAATTAAAATTTCCATCGTTCAAAAACATCAATGTTCACACTTTGCCTCATCTAGTTATCTACATTTTCTGAAAAGTGGATTTCGTGTATCCAGAATAATTCTGCCTGTGCCACTCAACCACTTGAAGCAAAGCTTGCCTTTGCTGTTCATCCCTCGTTTTGTCTATAAAATCCGAAATCAACTTAATTCCACGCTCTGCAAGGTCGTTAACTACGTAAACATTGTGCACATTGTTTGCAAATTTTTGGAAACCATCACTTTCTGGCCATGTGCTTGCAGGCTCACACATCCATTCCACATCTCGTACATCATATAGTTCAAGAAGATTGAATAACCGCCACGAGTCGTCATCTATGAAACTGCTGAGACACAGGTCACTACTCTCATTCTCATCCACGGCCGGGAATTTGGCTTTCCTGAGCTGAGTTGATCATGAGGTAGTCTAGGTGTCTGATGCAACAGTTTTTCCATCGTTTCTCACTCATCTGTGGGCACGTTGGAATCGGCAAGAGCGAAAATTACCAATTGCGGTGTCAAATACCATAGGTGTCGATCACTCCTTCATATATATATATATATATATATATATATATATATATATATATATATATATATATATATATATATATATATATATATATATATATATATATATATATATATATATGCGAAAATGTAGATAACTATATGAAACGAAGTGTGAACATTGATGTTTTTGAACTATGGAAACTTTAATTTGAAATGTGGCTACAGCCATGTATGCCATGCCATGGCCAATATTATTGATTATCGAGGCTGATAGGCACACATACATGAATTCATATTAAAACATTCATTATGGCATTAGTATACTAGTAATTCGTGTATATACTGTACATGTTAAATAAATACATGTTTGACCTTCGAATATTTAATTGTTATTTTCTGATATCAATGAGGGCGAGAATATTCAAAATTCTTCTTCGGACTTGCAAGAACTACTTCTTATCGCGAGAGCATGACCCCCGCAGACGTCTCTGTGACAGATATACTGCATTTTAGAGCATAAAAACGAATTCAGCACACCAAAAAACCTATAAGCATCGGAGGGAACAACTTTCCAGTGGCCAAAAATCGGCCATTTTGGATGCCATTTTGGATTTTCCCGCCATATTGGATGCCTCATGTCTCGTCCCTGACTGCCAGCAGACATAGTAATCATAATCATCTACAAATATACACATATCAAGTAACATTAACGTATTTTAGCAGGTGTAGGAGTCGATTTCTGAGTCAAAACGCGAAAAAAGGCCGCCATTTTGGAAAAAATGGCCGCCGGTGGCCATTTTTGGGAGGAAAATTCTAAAGATCGGCGAGTGGGGTTTATATCCATATTGGAAAGCTACGACGGGTAGCCAACTTGACTCGCGCAAAAAAGTTGCAATATGAAACACCCTAATGTACACTGTGGGGTCTGTGAGGCAGGATTGAATTTTGAATTTTTTTGTAAATTTAATATGTAAATGCCCTCTTAGACTACTTTTAATGGAAACGAAGACGTGTAATCATTTTCCCAGCATGAAAGCAGCTGTTATAATTTCACAATATTTCATAAATGCGAGATAATGAAATGGCAGTAATGTCACAACTACATCACAATATTCATCTTTAATCATCATGACTTGCATTTTTTGAAAACATTTAATGAGAATGCTAAAATGTTTTTGCTTCAGTGGAAGTAATATTCTCCAGTGTGAAAGACACATTTGTACGTTTTCAATTCAGCCTTCTCCTTGAAACCACTGGCAAATAGAAAAGTTTGGCTCAATCAAGCGTTTGCATACAACTTATTTCAAATATGCTTGTTAGAAAGGACTTATTCTGTAAAAATTAATGTTTTGCATGAAATTATTCAAAAAAGAAATTTGGTACTCGTACATTTCTTTCTCTATCGTGTTAACTGTGGGTTGATAATCCCACTGCTGAACTTCAGATTACAGTCATTGGAAATTGTTAGTATTAAGCATGAAAAAAAACATCTCCAATTATCAATTCACTTAAAAAAAAATTCTCAAAAATTGTAGGAAGTTGACATGTACAAATTAGTTTTAAAATGACCGACTCAGCATATTACTAACTCAGTCTGTGTGTATATATATATATATATATATATATATATATATATATATATATATATATATATATATATATATATATATATATATATATATATATATATATATATATATATATATATATATATATATCAGCTGATATACAGATCAGTTTTGTGGTTTTTGTAATTGAATGCTGTGCTAGTTGAAAACTGTGGAAATAATTTTCTGGCTTTTCTATTTTAAACAAGATTGCTTACAAAACGTGAATTTTAAATATCTATCAGAATATGGAGTCATTGAGAGGGTGGATTGCGAATGCAATGTGTAAACAAGACTCTAACAGTTTTGCAATTTAGGTGTTAAGTCTAATGTAGATATATCATTGCAGGACTGAAAACTTTGTAAGCGTAAGAAAATTTAACTTTTTTACATAAAATTCACAGTTTTTCGAACTCTGAGATTGTTTATTCTCCTGAAAAGAAGGCACATTTAAGTATGAGCTGTCTCGCCTTGGTTAGATTCTCAGCTGCCGGATTGGTGCTTGCAGGCAGGGCATTGCATCATGAAGTGTGCCGTCACTTGGATGGATGTTAAGCTAAGTGTCCCATCTGATAACATTAGTTAGTGGACGATAAAGACCCAATTGTGGTGGCGAGTTATCACGAGTACCTTGAACAAATTTCAAATGCATGGTGTAAATTACAAGGAGGAAGAGGGGCATGGGGGGTGTCAAATGGCCATCCAAAATCCAGGGGGCATCTGTGGTAAAGCCCCAGAAGAAGAAAAAGAAGAAGAAAAAGAAAAAGAAAAAGAAAAAGAAAAAGAAAAAGAAAAAGAAAAAGAAAAAGAAAAAGAAAAAGAAAAAGAAAAAGAAAAAGAAAAAGAAAAAGAAAAGAAAAAGAAAAAGAAAAAGAAAAGAAAAAGAAAAAGAAGAAGAAGAAGAAGAAGAAGAAGAAGAAGAAGAAGAAGAAGAACAAGAACAAGAAAAAGAAGAAGAAGAAGAAGAAGAAGAAGAAGAAGAAGAAGAAAAAAGAAGAAAAAGAAAAAGAAAAAGAAAAAGAAAAAGAAAAAGAAAAAGAAAAAGAAAAGAAGAAGAAGAAGAAGAAGAAGAAGAAGAAGAAGAAGAAGAAGAAGAAGAAGAAGAAGAAGAAGAAGAAGAAGAAGAAGAAGAAGAAGAAGAAGAAGAAGAAGAAGAAGAAGAAGAAGAAGAAGAAGAAGAAGAAGAAGAAGAAGAAGAAGAAGAAGAAGAAGAAGAAGACCTGCCATATTTTAATTTCATATTTTTTAAATATGTGCACATCTTAAATTTCAAAAATAGACATATCGTCAGGAACATTCATTCCTGAGGTGATGATGGGTGGCTTCTGTGGGGGAAAAATTTATATTAATGTATTCTAAATTGTAACAAGTGGAGTTTTAGAAATGTAACTGTTATGCTACAAGTTGAATTGGCTGTCATTTCTGGCCAAAAGACTTTTGCCCTAAATGTTAAGAAATGTGTTGTTCTGGAGCAGAGTGACCAAGCTGATAAAAAAAAAACGAGCCTTTGCTTAAGGCCTGGTCACACCTTGACGTTTTAGCCAGCGATGGCAACGTATTAAAATGTATGTTAAACGCTGGCTTACGTTGAACTTTTGATGTTTTTTTTTAAAGATTCGGACATATTCATAGTGACTTGGTCTTATGTATAACGCATTGGTAATGGACACAGAACGTATCGTTGTGTTATAGATAACTTATACCAACGAATGCTGAACCTGTTGTCGGCCTACACAACCGATGCCCAACGATAGTCTAACTTAGGCATAGCGCGTTGCACGCATCGCCGACGATGTCATGACGTAGCCTATTAAAAGGCTGACGCACAACGATTCGAATCATAACTGCCGTAGAAATGGAAGTGACAACATCGCGGTCACACCTTGGCGATCTTGCCAGCGTATGCCGACCTAAGAAAAATGTGTCTAAAACGTTGGGGCACGTCAAATACGGTATGAGTAAGTTTGGTATACGTGAGTAGAACGCTAAAGTACGCTATCATACATCGTAGTAAGTAGAGTACGTCAACAAATTTTAAACATGTTCAAAATTTTACGACGTACTCGGCGTATGACACACGTTCCGCATGCGATGGGGATAAGTTTTACACACGATATGTGGACGCTTACACACGTCCACAAAGGCTACTTATAAGCTACTCATAAGTCGAAACACGTCGCGGTAATGTCTTTTTTACGCGAAACTTATTTCTAACTTATGTTTGACGTGCTTTGAACCAATTCTTTACGTAGTCCCAACACACATCGACATATGTAGACGTATTCCAATGACGTCTTCCGGTCGACAAAAAAAAAAAAAATGAACGTGTTTCTAGCTTACAACTGCCATATAAAGACGTGTTCCCAGCGGTTTTGGGAATTGGTATATAAAAATGCTGCTCATAAAAGGGGAACCCAACAGTGTTTGAGTCCTTTTTGAGTCGATGTCCATGTCAGCAGTAACAGTATCAGTATTAGTATTAGTATTTGTATTAGTATTAGTATTAGTAGTAGTTTGTTCATGTTGGCAGTAGTAGGTGAGTGTGAGGGGGAGGGAGGGTGTGGGTTATGATGGATCGTCCTTGCGTCCGCGTGTCCACGGGTAGGAGACATCTTTTCACCATTGTTCGAAGTTCTTCGCGGCTAATTTTTTTATGGGGCTTTTTCAACAATGAGCTATGGCTTGTTTTTACGATGTAGGTCTATTCATAACGGGTTGGACAAATGCACAATGAACTAATAATGTGCATAGAGCGCTTTGATTACTTATAGATACGATATACCAACGAATAATAATTATCGTGAAGCCGGCGTTCACAAACTATGCCCAACGATAGCCTAACTTATCCATATCGTGCGGCAGTTTATCTTTGCCGGTGACGTAGGGTTTGCTATTCATAGGCTGCCACTCAACGATTTAAATGGCTGCATCTCCACTATTGAAAGTAGACGCTTACGCTCAACAATTCGATTTTTTTTTTACACTCAACGACTTTTAAACGGCACCACTCAGCTATTTTCATTGTTTACAATGAACGATTTAAATTGCTGTCACTCGCCTTTGTTTTTTGACGCTGGCGCTCGGAAATTTTAATCGTTTCTATTGAACGTGCTAAATCGCTCAAACCCCATTCTTGAAAGTAGACGCTTGCGCTCAACAATTGGATTTTTTTACACTCAACGACTTTTAAACGGTACCACTCAGCTATTTTCATTGTTTACAATGAACGATTTAAATTGCTGTCACTCGCCTTTGTTTTTTGACGCTGGGGTTTTGAAATTTGAAGCGTTTCTTCTGAACGTGTTAAAACGCTCAAACTCGACTATTTTAAATAGACGCTGCCGATGGACAATTGGAATCATAGCCAAGCTAGACATCGAAGTGTGAACATCCTCGTCATGCCGAAGAAAAGTTTGAAGAATGCTGCAAATAAGTGTCCTGGCCGTGGCCGTGGACGCTGATTCAAGGACGATCAATCATACCGACGTCTTTCAGCCTATGAGTAACTTAAAAGTAACGTCTGTCGATGTGTGGCAACGATCGCGTAACGTGCCAACAACACGTTAATCATAGGTTAGAAATAAGTTTCGGGTACGCTAAACATTACCTCGGCGTGTCTCAACTTATGATTAACTTACAAGTAGCATGTGTTGACGTCTGTCAATGATCGCAGACCGTGCATACAACTTGTGGCCAGCGTAGCGGAACGAGTGAGTCATACGCCGGCATACGTTGTGAAATTTCAAGCATGAAAAAATTTGAGGACAACCAAAAAGTACAACGTTTAAAGCCAGCGTACAACGACGTATGGCAGTGTTTTTCAGCGTACTCTCAATGTTATCAAAACTTACCCATAACGTATTCAACGTGTGCCAGCGTTTTAGAAAAAAAATTCAAAAATCGGCATACGTTGGCTAAAACGTCAAGCTGTGACCGGGCCTTTAGAAATGTACGAAGTGACTTTTCGTCTTAAGGACACGTCTGCAGTCTGGGTTGAATAGCCCCAACCACTCTCTCATGAAAGTATAAAATGCTTTGAAATGTAAAATTGTTTCAGTGTAAGTACCTGAGAAAGTATTAGAATCTCAGTGGCTTGTACTCCTTGGAAATGACCAAGTACCAAGTTAGAATAAAACTCTCTGATGTAATGTGGAAGTGAATTGAATTGGGTTGGTCTGACTGTTAACTAAAGTAAGAATAAATGAAATAGAACCAAAAAAATATTGCAATCAATGGGGATTCTTAAGTTCATTGTACGAGGGTGAGAAGTGTTTGGTGTATAATTAGAAAATAAATTATTTCACAAGGAAGGACTTGTGTGGACATCGGTTTTATCAGCGTCGATAGGGTTTTATGCAGGATTTTATAACCAAATCGGACAAACGTTAAACTCTGCCTGAAGTTAAATAGGATTCCACAATCGGCCAGTTAGAATCCTTCAGGAGTTCAACGATCAAAACAAGGTGGTTTTAAAAATCCACAACACTTCAAACATTTAAAGCAGCTTTCCTCAACAATGCATTTCATGTCCTGTTGTTCTAGAAAAGGCACTTACATATTTCATGTGCAGATGTAAATTTTGCCATCATGATCAATGATAATAAGAACAATGTTGAAGATAATTGAGATATAAGCTAAGACAGGCAAATCAAATTAATATTTGTGGAATGTAACACAAAAATATTGAAATGGAGACAAAATAACAAAAAGGTCGACACCACAAGCTACGTACCTCCTAAAGGACTCTGGAGCATAGGCTACGACTGTCACACAAAGCTTGATTGCCTCTGGTATGGAGAAACTGAGGTCCTCGTTTCCATAGCAGAAATCTAAAAGAAAGTGGCAATGTTTGACAGTAACTGGCTTGAGAGAAGTTTTCCTGAAAGTACTTGCAAAAAAAAAACACAAACTAAATAAAAAGCTCTAAATTTTGAAATAAAACGTGGACCAACATGACAAGGTCAAAGACATTGGCGAGCAAAAAATAAATAAATAAAGATCGACAAAAACCAAACATTTCATATCAAATCAAAAGGCAAGAAGGAATAATTCTGTATTTAAACAAGGAACAAATGAAAAGCCAAACAAGTAGAGGTACATTCAAAGTACACTGCCCCCATGCCAAATAAATAAATAAATAAATAAATAAATAAATAACAAATCCTCCAGCGCACGACATTGCCGGGGCACCTTTTGCACCCGGCAATGCCACTGTGCAGCACATGGAGATGGAAGGAGGGAGCAGTGTAGAATAATTAATTGATTAATTGCATAATTAAAATAAATAAATAATAAATCGGAAAAGAATTGATTTATCAATCAATTGCTGAATGGTATACCTAAACCACCACCTTTTCATCCTAATCTGTAATTTTTTGAAAATGAAGCAATTCATCATAAAATTAATAATTAATCCATTAACTGATTAATCAATAAATCGAAAATACCCTTTGGAGCCAAATCACTTGTTCAATGTCATGTCCAAATATCAGCTTCCAAGCTCAAAAGGTGCCAGAGATATTGCCCAGATGAGAAATAAAATAAATGAGGAATTTATAAATCGATAACAATTAAGTAATTAATCAATTTGATTAATCAAAAAATAAAATATATAATTTTTGCCAAAGCCCATCTTCACTTTTGTCCCTAAATTTCAGCTTCCTAGCTCAAAGGATGGCTGAGATATTGCCCGGACAAACAAACAACAACCAAAAAAAAAAAACAAATAAGGAAACAAATAAACGGAGTAAAAACTGAGTACTCTCTTTCTTCAGCAGCTGGTGATGACGCCATGCATCACCTGGATGTGGAATTGGGAAGGAGCGGTGTACAATGTAAATGAAGTAATATTGATATAAGTTGATGGCATGTGAGGCAGGACAAGCAAGCACATTTCAAACAAAATGCAATTGACACTTTTATGAGTTCGGGGCGCAGCATTATTGAGTGTACATCGAGTTTTCTTTCAGCTTTAATTTAGGAATGTTTATTAATTTTATAGCTTTGCAGTGTTTTCATTTGGTACACAGTGTATGTGTACTCTCCACTTAAATAAACTGGACATGTGGAGTATATAAATGTAATTGTTGAAGGACTGTCCCAGCGTTCATTACAAGAGCCTTTTTGGTATGAGGGATGTGCATAACCCCTGATTGCAAGTTTCTACAAAACATAATTGCCTCATGCAATAATCATTCAGGTTGTGAAACTCATGCATCCTTAGGTTTTTAAAGGTGACTGTGGACAGATGACGCTCAATCACTGAAAGCACTGTTTTTTTCATATTGTTACATATACGGGTGGTCCAAAATGATGTGCAACTTTTCAAACAGCTGTCAACATTACCTCCACCACCAAAGGTGGACAGGAGTTATGTTTTCACCCCTGTTTGTCTGTCTGTGAAGAGTACATCTCAAAACGTTATGGACAGATTTGAACAAAACTTGGTGGATGAGTTAGGTAGGTGACAAGAACAAACTCATTAAATGTTGGTTAAGGTACGGATGCAGATCCAGCCTATAAGTGGCCCAAAAATGTAAACAGTCAGCCTGGCGGAGGTATGCACTCTACCGAGTGCTGTTCTCGTTTTACTCATGTGCCCATCTTTCTTTATTTTCAGGTCACTGAAGAACAAAGTTTAAAGTTTCTTTCCATTGAAGATTCAACCATGTCAAACAATTTATTTGTGCCTCTTTTCGAGACTTTTTTTTTTTGCAACAAAGTCCTATGTTTCTACACAAAGACGGTTTTGGAGGGTCTATCCATATACAACAATTCCACAAAACAAAATGCATCAAATATATCGTTGAAAAGCTTAGAGAGACTGGGAGTGTGAAAGGCCAAATTAAAGAACAGTGGTCAAAAACCTTCAGTGAGAACACCCAACAATATAGAGGCTGTAAGAGCAGCTTTGCAGGCTTCTCCGAAAAAGTCGACATGCCGACTTGCATAGCTGGTGGGAACTTCTCACACGACCACTGAAAGAATCATACACGATGATCTGAAACTGTATCTGTGCAAGATACAGTTACTGCAGCACCAGAACGAAATGAATAAGAGGGAGAGTTTCAAACTTTGCACCACCATTGCCCAGAGGATCGAAGATGATCAGGAATTTCTCTGCAACATCTTTAATGATGAGGCCCACTACCAACTCAGTGGACACTTGAACAAACAGAAGTGATTTGGGGCAGAACATCAACCACACCAACATATGGAACAACCAGTTTCTGCAGCAAAAGTAACAGTTTAATGTTTCATTGGATGTCGTGGTATAATAGGACCATTCTTCTTTGAGAAAGAAGCCAGACAACCAGTGACAGTCAACACAGACTGTATAGACAAGTGAACATGCTGCAGTGAAGATTTCTTCTCGCACTGAGAAAGAAGCAAGACATGAATTCAGTCATCTTCCAAAAAGACAGTACACCACCACATACGTCTAATGGTGCTTTGGAGGTTTTGAGGCATTTTCCGGGAGTTCGACTCATTTCTCGATGGACGGATCACCCATGGCCTTCCCCCCCCCCCCCCCCGATCTGTCTCCTCCCGACTACTACCAATGGGGTCCCTCAAAGGTCGATGAAAACAACCCACACGCACAATTCAGGAGATGAAAAATAACATCAGATGTGAAATATGATGCATACCAGCCCCAGTTCTCAACCAAGTCATCAACAACTTCAGCATCCATGTGACAGCTGTCATCCAGAGGCACAGTGCTTGATTCAGCACTTCACAAACTCCTAATGATAATGATCCTTATTGAAGAATATTTTCACTATAATCAACAAAAACTGAAACAACCCTGAGTATCATAAGACAAAAACAAACAAAATAGATGGAAAATAAAATGAGAAGGGCACTCAGGAGAGCACATACCTCCACCAGGCTGATGAGTTTACATTTTATATCCCACTTAGTCTGGTTGGTAGAAGGACCCGCCATGCACCTCCCCTGAAAATTTAACGACACACATTTTTATACTCCTAAGGATGTCTAATAACAAATTTCAGATGTTCCCTTCAAAACCAATGGGAGTGGGGGGCAGGGGGGGGGTCAATTGGTGGCCATCTTGGATTTCATCGTGCATGAATGGCTAAAGCCAAGGATTTCCATAACTTTTGAATGAGGCATCATATAAAGACAAACAAGTGAAATCCTTCAATACAGTGCGTGTCGTGAAGCAAATGAGTACACTAAATGTTAAAATATGCAATTTATGCTTTTTCAGTTGAAAAACAATTAAAAAGCATACTTAATATTTGAAATGTCAAAATCTTGTTATTATTGTGATAAGCACCTTTATATATAATAGAAGGAATGAAATCGTTCGATACAGTGTGGCAGGGGGCTACAAAAGAATGATGTAAAAAAAAATCATTAAGTTAATGTACAGACAAACAAATGATGAGTAAAATGTAAGCTTTGCTGATGAAAAGGTGAAAGCAAAGCTAAAATATTTGTTGAGCAAAACATTGAAACATAGTGGTTATACCAACTACATAATATTAGTAATATTGTTATTATATAAAATATAGATGAACACATTTTGAATTTAAGCATATTTAATTTTTGCATATTTTGAATGTACAGTACAAAGTTATGAAAATAATTCAAGATGTCCCTGGTTGAAAGAACCACTTATCACTTTGCCACCAATATCTGCCATAATTGTAAGTAAATTTCAACTACTAATGCATGACGAAACACTTGTTTATGGCTAATATTAAAGAGAATGATGACATAAGAAGAACTTAGCTTTCAGCATTCGGCGCAAAATGCCATGGTGGGCGGAAACAACGTCTTTCGTTCGTTCGTACATGAGAGGGGAGCGTTTCTTGGTTTTTTTTTTTCCGTCAAGCAATAAATTCAATGGTTTTCACATATATAACAAATTAGTTTCACAAATTTCCATTGAAAAACTCGGGTATTTCCGTCAATTGTCGCCATTTCCGTCTAGGTTACGCACTGCCATCTACCGGACGGCCGTCATTGGTTCACTTGAGGCATGTGGGGGGGGGGGACACCAGGGACATTTCAAACTTGGTGCAATTGTATACAGCGCACGTGCTGAAATAAACCCACTTTTCCATAAAATTTTGAGATGAGAAAACGTTTGGAAGCAGCATTTTTGAGATTTGAGCATGTCTTGTGAGAGGACAGAATTATTCCAGGAAATTGATTACACATTGTCTCGTCCAGGGAACTAAATTCAATCAGTCATTTAAATGTACTTCTCACTCATATATCTAATCAAGTTCAATTAGTTAAAAGTTGTTGTACTTTTCCTCTCTTCAGGTATGGTTTGAAGGTTGAAAGCCTTTCTGACCAACATTGAGTTGACGCATCCCAGTGCAACTGACCTCCTCACCAAGGGCACCTTCACTGTGGCCAGGGCCGGATTTACTTGCTTGTGGGCCCGAGGCCAAACCTTATCAGTGCCCCTCGCCCCCCTCCCCTCCAAAAAATTATATATATATATATATATATATATATATATATATATATATATATATATATCGTACTATTGAAATGTAAAAAAAAAAAAAGAATTACAACATAATGTAACACATCAATAATTTTTAATCAAATTAGTAACATATCAAGTACATCAAAGTAAATCAAGTTCCATATCATGTACATCTTACACACAGGAATAATGGAAAAATATAATGAAACTGAAGCATAATAAATTTTGCAAGCACTACAATGTGAAGTTCAAAATGACATTTTCCTGCTTTTTTATATGGCAAATTTGTCAATGATACTGTTTGTGTCAAGGGATTGTAGGAGGTCAGATTCAATGCATAGTAATGAAAGTGAGTTTAATCTGGTTTGTCCCAAAGTTGATCTCACGTGATTCTTCACCCTCGATCGAGTAGAGAAAGAGAAAGATCTCTATCTCTATCTCTATCTCTATCTCTATCTCTATCTCTATCTCTATCTCTATCTCTATCTCTATCTCTATCTCTATCTCTCTCTCTCTCTCTCTCTCTCTCTCTCTCTCTCTCTCTCTCTCTCTCTCTCTCTCTCTCTCCTTGACAGTTTGTAACAGGGATGGTAAGGA
The DNA here is from genome assembly GCF_056783735.1 of Eptatretus burgeri. Taxonomy (NCBI): domain Eukaryota; kingdom Metazoa; phylum Chordata; class Myxini; order Myxiniformes; family Myxinidae; genus Eptatretus; species Eptatretus burgeri. The sequence continues at coordinate 108,210,079 of NC_140962.1, forward strand.
ACATTCTTATCAAGATACTAATGTTTGGAAAGGCAGTTGTCAAAATACCATCTTTAGACCTCAACAAAGTGGAAATTTTTGTCACTGACCTGTCAGATTCAGAAGACAAAATGTCTTTAAACTGCAAAAATTCATCTAAAACAGATGCTTCCAGGTCACTGGAATAGGTACTGACAAGGAGTTCCAGTTGAGCTTTGAGGTCATCATAGTTCATAAAAAAATAGCACCCCAAAGCGGGCGTAACCCCTCAGCCCCTTGTCGCAAACCAATTTCAAGATGGTGGCCATATTGAAAATCGCAGCACGCCCATTTTCGAAAGCAACCTTCCTCTACTCAACCCAACACACCCAGCAAAAATGGATTTAATCGGACAAGGCGTTCTCCTCGAAATTGACGGAAACCAATTTCAAGATGGCTGCCATGGAGGCCACATTGAAAATCGCAGTGCGCCCATTTTCGAACGGACCCTTCCTCTACTCAATCCCAACATACCCTGCAAAAATGGATTTAATCGGACAAGGCGCTCTCCTTGAAATAGACGGAAACCAATTTCAAGATGGCTGCCATGGAGGCCACATTGAAAATCGCAGTATGCCCATTTTCGAAAGGAACCTTCCTCTACTCAACCTCAACATACCCTGCAAAAATGGATTTAATCGGACAAGGCGTTCTCCTCGAAATCGACGGAAACCAAAAGTTGACAGATGCCCGGACGGACGCCCGGACAATGCCTGTGACGACAATACCCCTTAGCCCAATTGGGCTGAGTGGTAAAAAGGTTGTCAGCTTTGGAAGTGATTGGAGTTGTGCAGCTTTGGTTTCTTTTAACTTTCTCTTTTGTGAGCCACTCATGTATTTCTTCTGGGACGACATAATTAATCTATCTCATGAGAATCCACAAGATTCCAAGAATAATCTGTAAGCATAAAGTAATAATAAATTAGTTCAGGTCTAGTATAAGAGATACCAATATCACAAAATAAGAACACAAAACACACGTAATATAACAATGAAGTCAACTCGATACAACACATAATGTATATAATCTACAGATAGATAGATAGATAGATAGATAGATAGATAGATAGATAGATAGATAGATAGATAGATGGATAGATGGTGGGAAACGGGCATTTAAAAATGTACTGTTATATTTTTCGTTACCTTATATTATTTTATTCATTTTACTATAGGGCCTACTAGCCTACTCCTTGGCTGATCAGAGAACCCACAAGTCCCCAGTGGGCCCCAGTTACTGGTGGGCCCGAGGCCAATGATGCCGATTGGAAAATCCGGCCCTGGCTGTGGCTCAATCACTCATCCTGGACAACTCAGTGCTGTGGACAACACAATGGAGGAGACCTTCATGTGGTTCGCCAAATCTCAGCGCTGTTGCCGCACCACTTCTCTGTGCACCAAGTTCTTCGAGAAGATGCTGAAACTGCGACATGTTGAACGACTCTGAGTGCCCCAAGGCTGAGAAAAACAGGGAACAGGAGGCTGCAGAGATCAAAAGGAGTGAGAGTGCTGTGAAGACAATGTTGGCAGCGATCAGGAGCTTCAGCAACCCTTTTACCATCCCAGACAAGGACCACCTCTACAGTCTCTCCTCTGGGGCAGCTGCTTTTCCCAAGGTGGAAATTGATGTTCTTTATGCCGAAGCAGCTGGAAAAGCAGCCAAAGAAACCTTCATCAAGGAGTGCTTCGAGTCATCAGAGGTTGACTTCTTGGACCCCATTAAGAAATACAAAGTGCTTACAATGGAGGCAAGCAACAAGCAGACTATGCTGACATTTTCTCAAGGAAAGGTAGGTATACAGTGGTGCCCCCAGAATCCGAATTTAATTCGTTCCAGGAGGCTGTTCGGATTCCAAAAAGTTCGGATTCCAAAACTATTTTCCCAATAAGAAATAATGGAAAGTGAATTAATCCGTTCCTGGACCCCAAGAAAACCCACTTTCAAGACACTTTCAACTCAAATTACCCATGTTTAAGGTAAAATAAGATGAGTAAATGACCTTTTCTGGATCATGAATCTCATTCCAAACCTGGGGAATGAGCAGGAGTGTTGTCGCTTCTAACATCAGGTCTGGATGCAGCTCCGGCCTATCAGTGGCCATTGGGATCGAAAACGTAAACTGTTCAGCCTGGTGGAGGTATGTAATTAACCATGAAGCACCAAATGGTATTTTATATCCCCAGTACACCTTGTGGAGACACAAATGTGCCGTTTTCACCGCACAGTTCCTTGGGAGAGAATCAAGAGGTGAAGCGATTGTGTGACGCAGCGTGACGTCACTACCATGCTCGCGAAAAAAAACGTTGAGTTCGTTAAAGCCGATTCGTCAGAGGGTTCATTGAATGAGTTCGCTTCACGATGGGTTTTCGCGCTTTTGTCGCTTCTTTAATTTTCAGAATCCTACACACGGTCGATTTCGGCAGCTCGAACATGGCAGCGAGATCAGACACACGCATACCGCTCTCATGCTTAGCGATAAGTTCTTTCTTCAACTCAATTGTCGTTCTCACGGACTTCCTCTTATTCCTATTTGCTTCACTGCTCTTCTTGGTTGCCATGGTGAATGCACAAGGGTGATGATTGAAAAAAAAAATGCACAAATCAAGGTGAAAACACAAGGTAAAGTAGCGATCGACACACGAGAGATGCTTTCACGAGTACTTCCACCGAGGAACTGAATGAACAAAGCGAGAAGATGCGCGTGGAACAGGTGGGGGAGACACGTGAACAAACATGAACGCCACGAACAAACATGAACGCCACATTGTGTTCGGTTTTCGAAAATGTGTTCGGTTTTTAGGGCAAAATTTTCTGGAAAAAATTGTTCGGATTCCAATTTGTTCAAACAATGGGGCGTTCGGATTCTGGGGGCACGACGGGAATATGAATCACTTTAAATCATTTTCACAGACAAGTTCTTCTGCATAGACCTGATTCACCTCCAACCCGTTGCAAATGTAGTTTCATCTTCTATTACAGCTGATCCAGTACCAGGAGCAGGAAGATCTGGTGTTGCAGTTACTCATCAAGTTCCAGCTCATGGACGAGCCCATCAACCTCTCAGAGCTAATGAAGTACTCGCTGACACCAGTCCCTCACTGCCTCAGCACACCTGATGCCTTTTTTTGCCAAGATAAACAAGGCCACCATGCTTCACTACTTGATGGATGATCATTCTGAAAAGGTGCCATTCCTGAAAGATGCAATCTACATCCAGGATGGGAATGCCTTGATTCATGCACTGAAAGACCTGCCACCAACCTTCAATGGTGTCTGTCTGAAGGTGTTCTACCACATGGCAGTGAAAAAGCACTTTATCTTCTCCACCGACTCATACAAGGCAGACTCGATCAAAGTGCAGGAGAGGCAATGCCGTGGTGTGTCTGAGAAGCTGCACCTTGCTGGTGCAGCAACAAGGAAGCCACCCAACCTGAAAGTTGCAGAACGATGAGAACAAGATGTAGTTGTGTGATCATCTTCTGAGGGTCTGGAACAGTGATGAGGCTGCTTCAAGGCTGGAGGGATGCTCATCAGCTGTTCTCATCGTGGAGGGCAAGGCTCACCAGTTGTCTGCATCAAAGGATGAAGTCAAGGTGTCTGAAATCCACAGCCTCATATCCAAGCAGGAGGAGACAGACACAAGCGTCGTTCTCTATCTGAACTACGCAGTTGAGACTGGATACAAGTCTGCTGCTGTTAGTACACCAGATACAGGCATCTTCTTAATCCTGCTGCACTATGTTTACAACATCAAGCTCAATATGTACCTCGACACAGGTGAGGGGGACAATTATTCATTTATTCTGTATTTGTGCACCAATCTTTGTACATCACGATTCAATCAATCTTGTCACCTAACCAACTCATCCACCAAGTTTCGGCCAAATGTGTCCCTAACTTTTTGAGATATCGTACTAAATATAGTTTTAGCCTTGTCACTCAATGGCAAAAAATCACATTAAAATTCTCAGATCTGCATCTGGATTCGGATCTTCACCCAAATCGAATAAATTATTCCCTTGTTACATACACAACCTCAGTCTTCTTCTTCATCTATCTATAATTCCAGCAATCTCTGTGTGTGTGCCTGTGTGTGTGGGCGTGGCCGATGGGGGAAGGGAAACTCAGCCGCGTTCCCCATTACGGGTTACAACGTACGGACTTCCGGATAGTGATGACTTCGTGATTCTAATAATTTCTCGATTTCTTATGCGCATTTATAGATAAACACTATGCCCCAAGTTATGATCGTTTTCATATTAGACGGTGCATAAATTTCGGTAACATCAGAGTGAGCTGGTATGCTCCGAACCAGGAAGTAATTTTTTTTCTCTTCTCTTCTCTTTGTGTTTTTCCTTGCGACAACATTGCGAAAAGGCAAAATACGTTGGCGCTAATTGAATAATTGGCCATTAAAACTAAATTGTGAATTATCGTAACTGTGATATGCGAACTTCCGGGCCACGCACGAATGGGCACACGAGAGTGAAGAAGAGGCCATGGGTCTGTGGTTGTTTCTTGCTCGGGGTTTGAAAGTTTTTTTTTTTTTTGTTTTTTTTTACGGGCACGTACTAGTCCATCACAATCCCACAACAAAAGTAAAATGTCAAAAGATGTTGTGATGGTAATGTACAAGAGGATTGTGATGTTGTATGGTCAGAGTGGTGGCCAGACAACTGGTCAGAGAGTATGGGCCAAAGACTACAGTTGGAGAGGGGGTAACAGCATCACCTTACCAGGTCCAAGAGAGTGAGTTGATCCAAGAAAGCATCAGAGACAGACTGAATCAAGAGAGTGACAGAGGACTGACTGACTGAGCACTTCCTATTGGGCCCAGAGTTATATACCCAACCCTCACTCTGCTGCTACAATTCTCTGCTCTGACCGTTCTCCCCCCTCCAATGAGCTACACTAATGACACCCCAGAGGTTTCACCAATCACACTCGCAGGCACTCAAGAATCCCTGTCCTGAGGCCCAGTGAATCTCTGCCCTAAAGACATTCACACATCCAAGTCTCAGCAATGAACCAATACAGCTGGAAAGGAAGAGTTCCCCCCCCCCACTCTGTTGGTGAGGGGAAAGTGATGTGTGCCCCCCTCATCTTGCCCAACCCAAATCAGTTCCACAGAGGACAATAAATCAACTGCATGCATTTATATAGCTGTCTCAAAATTGGGTAACACCCATCCCCTCACTGGCATCATTGAAAGGCTCGTTACCCGAGCACACTCTCATACAGGTGAGAGGTTCAAAAGCTACACGAACATACATGGTATCTGCAGCCTTAATCTCATTACTGCTCCCTTTCCAATACGCATAACCATATCACAGTAAATGATGTGAACTTGCTCACACATCTTGCAGCTGGAGAAATGCCTTAATGAGGATTTTGTCTCTCTCAAATTAGAACTCATTAATGAACGTTGACTCAGCAGAGTATTTTTGGGGTTTATTCCCAAATCAAATGTTAAATTACAGATAAAGTGTGCACACCAGGTTGGCTTTAACACAAAGCTGTGCTTAACCATATGTGCCGCTCTGCTGTAAAATTCGAACAGAAACTCATCCAACTGTCAATTATTATTACCAGTGTGGCAAACTTCTCCAATGCTATTATCACTAATGCAGCTGCAGGGATAGCTCATGCACGAGTATATTGCACTCTAAGCCCATGTGATTGTCTGGCTTTGAATCTTTTAGCATCCTTAAAGGGTTACTGAAATGAAAAAAATTGAAAAATGTGTTTTGCCTTTAAAATTATTACACATCTATACTAATAAATGTCTGTGTGTGTGTGTGTGTGTGTGTGTGTGTGTGTGTGTGTGTGTGTGTGTGTGTGTGTGTGTGTGTGTGTGTGTGTTTGTCCTCCATAACTCGAAAAGCATGAAACCTCACGGCCTGAAACTATGCATGCATACTCAGGGAACTCCAAGGTAGTACATTAATGAAATGTGGGTGTTTGGGTTAATTTAAACACCCTTTTTGAAGATAATTAACGGCCTTATTTAGTTATCCTTTTGTAAAGGCATCATCGTTGGTCAGTCCTCTGTCAGCTTGCTGGGGTTGGGGGTCTTAATTCGCCATTTTGTTCAGCCCATTCAAACATGCATCAATTTGGAAACGCCACCTACTCTCACGGACGAATTAAAGTACACCTGGACCCCGACATTCGCGGTTCCAACATTCGCCGGTTCCGCGTATTCACGGTTGATAATTTGGGACATGCTCCTACATTCACGGTTTTCATGGTGATTTTTTTTTCCATGAGCCGTGAGCATAACACAGTTCCAAAACATATCTTCCACAATCCACACACAAAGAAGCTGGATGTATGTGCAGTACTATACTGTGCTTATGCCAAAAACATATCTTTCATGAGCCACGAACATGACCTGCTTCTTGTACATGTATTGTAGCTTCTCAGGATAAACATAGTTTCATGGAATGTTTCATGATAAAATACCCCCGAGCGGGAGTGCCGGTCATCTCTGCCAGAGGTCGACAGAAGCAAAATCAAATTAGGGGCATCTATAATCGATTCCATGGCTTGTGGATCTGGTCGTAGAATGCAGATCGCCAGAACAGTCGGTCACTTCAAATAAATGATGAAGGAGACACTTTTCTGAAAGTGATCCTGACAACAGCAGGCGCGCTTTAATGCTAATTTATGTGATACCTGGGGTTCCGCGAAATGGTCGGTAATATGGGAATTATGGAACGCGATTATGATCGACCGTGTTGTAAACTCTCTCTAAAACGATCAGGCACGCGGGTAGCCAGCAGCCGACTTTCGGGTGGGCAATTCTGCGATTATGACATAAACTACGGTAATACAAGGTCAAAAAGTAACTCTGTGCCAGACAGGAATAGGGGCAGTTCATAAAGTATGTACGCTCTACTTCCGGGTTTCAAAACCACAGTGGTTTCAAAAACGCAGTGTGGATGTGGGGAAATCCGTGCATGTGAGAGAGTGAAAAGATAAATATATTGCTGGTGTAAGTGCACAGTTAGCATGGACCAGAAGGTAGGAAGAATGTGTATTGGGGGGGGGGGGCGTACATGTTGGCAGGCCTTTTCCAGATAGATTGCTTGGGTTTTAATTTTTAAATGCTCTTGCCCTGTTTTAATCAGAAAACTGTGGTTAAAAAGAAAATGTTGCTGTTTGGGCAGGTTTTATCACGTCAGTAATGCATATTGGTACACTGCCTTCCCTCCCATTATGTTGCCTTTCCTTATGCTTCCCTCCCCTGCTTTTACACTGCATCCCTTCCCCTTATGCTGTCTTCCCCTCCCCTCAAGCTGCCTGCCCATTCCCTCATGCTGCCTTCCCCTCCCCTCCCCTCATGCTGCCTTCCCTTCCCTCCCATCACCCTGCCTTCCCTTCCCCTCCCCTCATGCTATCTTCCACCCAAACCCCCTTCCACCACCATACAACTCTCCGGAGGTGGAGGAAGGGGTGTCAAAGAATGTGCAAATTGGACAAATGAAAGCTTTTTTTTTTAGCAGTCAAAACTGATGCTCGGATCAATTCTGCAATTCATCTCAGGTTAAGAGATTCCAAAGATTATGTGGAAATTAAATAAAGGCACGAACACTGGCACGGCTTTTTCAACGATTGAAGGAAACTGCCCTTCCTTCCCTTTCCCTTCCCTCACGCTTACCTCCTCTCAAATCCCCTCCACACACCATGGACATTTCTTGGCAGTGTCCGGGCGTTTTGTTATTTTATTGTTTTGTGTACACTGCCGAGGCTCGAATGATTGCTAACACACAGAACGTGCAACAAGGGGAGCAGGAGACAAGAGGGGGGAGATGGACGGAAAAAAAACGGTGTGGAACAGAGACATGAGGAGATCTGTGGGAGGGAGAGGGATGGGGCGGGGAACATGGGGTAAACAAGATGGACACGACAGGCACGTTCAGGAAGGAAAGCAGGGAATTTGGAGGAGGTGAGTTTGGGGTGGATTAGCGGGGGTAGAAAAGGTCGAGGATTTGGATGGGGGAAGATAAGAGGTAGTGGTGAACAGCTGTTTTGAAGATCTGGAGAAAAGAGGGGGATTGAAGAGAGTGTGGGAGTTTGGTGCAAAGGTGGGGAAAAAAGAGGAATGAAAGAGTGAAGGACGTTGTTTAGTATGACCCGTTTGAAAGTGCCGTTTTAACTTACCCAATTTCGGTCAATAAATCAATTGTATCATTATAGTCTGCCTACTAACCCAATCTTAATTACCATACACCCAACTAAAGTGTGGGCAATGGAGGGGGGGGGGAGAGGAAAGAGTGGGGCGGAGAAGAGTTCGGCAGGTGCAGGGTCTGTCCTGGCATTCCTCCTTAAATGGCATTGATATAAGTTAAGGCATTCTTTTTCACTGCAAAGCTACTCTTTATTACAATTCAATACCTCGATATATAATACTCCTGCCCCAGTATTTAATTCAGCTTTTCTTTGTGATAAATTGCATGTAACATGTATTTTTGAAATTTATAGAAAAAATCTTTTGTTAAAATTTTTGGGAAGCATTTAAGGATCACATTTAATCAAAATAAGAGAAATTCCAGTTGAATTACCTCTTCTATGCAATGATAACTTGTGCAGTGATTGTCAAGACTGTAACGAGTTGTAAGAAGCACACCTTCTCTAACTATGATCACATCTACTACCTTATATGTAGATGGCGGAGCAGGTCCCCCCCCCACCCGCCCCCCATTCCTCTTTTGCTCAGACACATCATCGTTGGTTTCATCACAAAAAAAGGATGAAGTAGAATTACAAGTAATATAAGCAGGGAAACATCTTACACCATCTTTCCTGTCAGTGGACCCTCACCCCCACCTTTCCTTCCAGGGGCAATACTGCCATACCTTACTCTCCTAAAAGCAACGTGATGACCTCTCTCTCAAATCATGTGCCCAAGGTCTGTCTTATGAGGAAGTTTATCCTGTCTTTTGAGTGAGTTGTGAAGCTGACGAAGTGGATGTGGACAATTTTTCATGGTTGGCTTCTTTGTCTCATTAGACTGAAAATGCACCGCATGTTGCATTATTGTCCACCAGCCCTTTGACAAGGTCAGGGTCAATAAAACGAGCTCCGTTCAACCAACTGACCGATCATCCATCCATGTACTTTTGTAGACGTGATATTTAAAAAAAACCGTTGAACATTTCACTTTCATATGGCAGATGTCTATTTCTCATGACATTATCTCAACCTGATGAGATGACGGCTGTGTTTGGCTGAATTATGTTGCCATGGCAACTATCAAGGTAACATGGCTTGTGTACACGATATTTCAAAAAACGTTCAAGATTTACCTTTCATATTACACAGAACTAATCCTCATACAACCCAAAAGGTATGTGACCGAGAGTAGGAGCTCATTGTGTAAAATAGTGTTATACTGTAGAATACCTCGTCTTTCAAATAAATTATATTTGTCTCTGGTTGTGTCAGCACATCGTTGTGGAAATCAAAATCATGAAATCAGAACACCATTTGTCATTGTCGCTAGTATTCTACTGCTACTTAACATTATGACTTTTGACCATATCAGAAAACAAAAAAGTGTACATTCTGCAAGGACTCAAACCAAATGATGGACCCAAATGCAAGGTGTTTGTCTTGGAAATGCTCAGTCGCAAAGAGGATGATGAAGTTCACCTGAAAAAGGTCATGTTCAGAGACAAACCTTGCTTTCATGCATCAAAGAAGGTCAACCAGCATAGTTTGAGGATCTGGGGCTCGAAAAACCCTCGTGGTCATTGAACAAATACGTGGCAAGCCGGTAGGCGACGAGGGATTCGCGAGGATCGAAGTGCTGGATACGATGCTTTTCATTCTGACCGATCCACCGACGAAGATTCATCGCCAAGACGTATTGGTTCACATACAATTGTTCCTCTGCCTGGCAAGATTTTTCCTATTGCGTACATTGCCAACTGGCACTCCTCATAAAAAATGACGGTAAATAGACACCCTATTTTTGAAGGACTACCATTTGAAAAATAATCGGTTTGCTGGTTTGTGCTGTGGAGCCTCGCGTTGCAGACACACACACAGACACACACACAGACACACACGGAAAACATGATAAACTTCTCTCAATGCTCTTGTTTTACCACACCTCCTGAACCACACAATATTTTTCACAAGCCACGCCCACTTTCAGACGCCACTCCCACTTTTCATCAACCACGTCCACTTTCCCTAAAGGCCCGGTCACACCTTGACGTTTTAGCCAGCGATGGCATCGTATTAAAATGTATGTAAAACGCTGGCTTACGTTGAACTTTTGATGTTTTTTTTTAAAGATTCGGACGTATTCATAACGACTTGGTCTTGTGCTTAACGTATTAGTAACGGACACAGAACGTTTCGTTGTGTTATAGATAACTTATACCAACGAATGCTGAACCTGTTGTCGGCCTTCACAACCTATGCCCAACGATAGTCGAACTTATGCATAGCGCGCTGCACGCATCGCCGACGATGACGTGGCGTAGGTTATGAAAAGGCTGCTGCACAACGATTCAAATCATAACCGCCGCAGAAATGGAAGTGTCAACATCGCAGTCACGCCTTGGCGATCTTGCCAGCGTATGCCGACCTCTGAAAAATGTGTCTAAAACGCTGGCGCACGTCGAATACGGTATGGGTAAGTTTGGTATACGTGAATAGAACGCTAAAGTACGCTATCATACGTCGTAGTAAGTGGAGTACGTCTTGTAATTTTAAACATGTTGAAAATTTTACCACGTACTTGCCGTATGACACACACTCCGCATGCGATGGGAATAAGTTGTACGCACGATATGCGATCGTTGACACACATCGACACACGTTACTTGTAAGGTGCTCATAAGTCGAAACACGTCAAGGTAATGGTTGGCGTCAGTGTTCCAGACTCCCTGTTTTTTTTTTCCTTCGGTATGACGGTGTTCAGTGTACAGTGCGGTTATGATTTAAATCGTTGAGCGGAAGCCTATTAATTATATTATATTATAACCGCACTAGAAATCGAAATGTCAAAATCACCATCATACCGAAGGAAGGAAGAAAAAAAAAACTAAAAAAAAAAATACTAGGGAGTCTGGAACACTGATACTAACCATTACCTTGATGTGTTTCGACTTATGAGCACCTTACAAGTAACTTGTGTCGATGTGTGTCACCGATCGCGTAACGTGAGGACAACACGTTACTCATAGGTTAGAAATAAGTTTCGGGTACGCTAAACATTACCTCGACGTGTTTCGACTTATGAGTAACTCACAAGTAACGTGTGTCGACGTGTGTCAACGATCGCGTGACGTGCCTACAACTTATGAACAGCATTATGCGGAACGTGTGAGTCGTACGCTGGCATACGTCTTAAAATTTCAAGCATGGAAAATTTGAGGACAACCAAAAAGTACAACGTTTAAAGCCAGTGTACAACGACATATGGCAGTGTTTTTCAGCGTGCTCTCAATATTATGAAAACTTACCCATAACGTATTCGACGTGTATCAGCGTTTTAGACAAACTTTCCAAAAATCGGCATAAGCTGGCTAAAACGTCAAGGTGTGACTGGGCCTTAAGCTCCGCCCACTTTCTTAAGCCCCTCATAAAAAAATGACGGTAAATAGACACCCGATTTTTGAAGGACTGCCATTTGAAAAATAAAACCTCAATCAAAAATCGGCTCAAGTAAAATTTTCTAAATATCACGAAGTGTTTAATTCCGAAATCTCGTTTCTCTACATTCAAAACTGAAGGACAAGTATTGAAAATACTGTACGCGGTTTTTCGGCCGCTGCACAGCAACGGGTGGTTGCTGGGCAACGAAATTCAAACATGCACCTTCCCAGACCATATGGCACCTGTTGGCAAAGTTTCATCGAAATCGGTTTGCTGGTTCGTGCTGTGGAGCCTCGCGTTGCAGACACACACACACACACACACACACACACACACACACACACACACACACACACACACACACACACACACACACACACACACACACACACAGACGGAAAACCCGACAATAAGGGATATCCAGCGAATCCAATAGTCCAAAAGTCAATGTGTGGTGTGGCCTTCTCCATGACCATTTTGTGGGTCCATTTTTCTTTGCAGAGGATACAATGACCAAAACAATTTACATGGACATGTTGGAAGGATTCGCCTTCCCACAGATTGAAAACCTGTAACCCGATATCATTTTTCAACAGGATGGTGCTCGCCCTCATTCATGTCTTGCTCGTGACAAACAGAGCTCACATTGAAGTGTATTGAGGGTGTACACAAAACTTTATGAGTTTCTGTGTCAAATAAACCACCAGGTATTGTATCATTTGTGGCTCTAAATATATTAACAACCAAAGTTGTCTGGGTCTTTTTGTGTATCGTTTTAGGCCCCATTTCTCAATGGTGAAGAATCACTTTAAAAAAATTAAAAACTTCTTGTATCTGGATCCAGATCTTCACCAAAATCTAATCAATTTCTCTTTGCCATACACCCAACCCGTCTACCAAATTTCAACCGAATCCATCCATAACTTTTTGAGATATCGTGCTATATATCGTTTTTGGCCCGATCTCGAAATGGTGAAGAATTTAAAAAAAAAAAAATTGAACATCCGGATCTGGATCCAGATCATCACCAAAATTTAATAAATGTGTCCTTGTCACTCACTCAACCCATTCACCGAATTTTGTTAGAATCCATCCATAACGTTTTGAGGTATCCTGCTCACAGACAAACAGACAGGGGTGAAAACATAACCTCCTTCAACCTTGTTGACATGGGTAATGATCCTTAGGTGACTTATTGAGGAGCTTTTTTTGTTAAAAAAAAGCAATTGATACCAAAAATACAATTCCTTCAGCCTTTGGACCAAACTGTAATGACTTCGCCCAAAATCTAATGCGCTCATATCTGCTCATTTCCTCTGGAAGGAAAAAAGTTTCAAAACACAGGTATAGCACCTCTAAATAAAGGTACCTCCTCTCAGTTATTATTTGCAGAGAATATGCCAAGCACATTTCATAAACTGTGTTTACAGAGTTGTTGCACAATCGATCCCTGATTCTATAGTTTAAACAAAACCAAGATGCAAACAAATCCATCACAATTACACAGAAAAATACCAGATGACAAGCTACAAGGTGGCAACAGCATTGCAGATGTCAAGAGGTGGTTCGGTTTCTCGAGGAAATATCCTTAAAATCAGGGAACTATGTGAATGTGTTTGTGTGTACAATGTACACGTTATGGGAGTATGTGTGTGTCGCATACAACCTAACGACTTTAGAGGCTTTTCAACCTTCACCAGCTCCAATACATCAAGTGTATCTGGTGAGTCTTTCTCCAGCGAGACCAGAAGGTCAAACAGGCATTGTGCAGACACTTCTCCAGAAGCTCCACTGTTTGGTGAGTCCTGCGATAAGAAAATCACCATTTATAAGTTAGAGTGATGGAAGACCATAAGTGCGTTATCCGACATGTCTCTGTGAATACCACAATTACAGAATTATCAAAGAGAAACAAGCATTTGATCAGAAGGTATAAACACAGGAATCAGATGTTGAAAGTACCGGAGATTCCAATAAAGGTGCAACGCTTGCAAAAAGTTGCAGAATAAAAGGCTTCCGGTGCAGGATGTAAAATTGTCGACAAGCAAACTCAATGGTCTCTCGAAGTAGGGCGTTACTGCGGTAACTGGTATACACCTTGGTGGTAATGAGAAAAAAAAAGCAAAACTTTGGCAGGTACATCAAAAGTCAGTGAAAATTATAACTTATAGAAGATTCAGCTATGATTAGCTGTGGTTATGTCTTTAGATAATTTGGTGGAGTCATGAAATGATGCCTGCTGATGTTGTTTGTCTCTCGGCTGCTCCTGTTAGGGGTCGCCACAGCGGATCATCCGTTATGATCCGCATACTGATTTTGGCACAGGTTTTACGCCGGATGCCCTTCCTGACGCAACCCTGGTCGCCTCTTACGACACAGGGATAAGGATTGGGTTTCGCCATGATTCCGGGCTGCCCTACACCCTCTCATAGTGCGGCCCAGCACAGAGCTCCCGTCCTCAAGCGATCCTCCAACCCAAGCCTCCGAGTCGCCGGATTACAGGCTTACACCACTACGCCCGGTATTAAATGATGCCTGCTGATAAGGTGTGTCATACAGGAAGAGTAATTTGGTCATTACCAAAAGTTTCCACAAATATTGATATATCAATCTACATATGAGAGGAATTCGCAATCCACCTTCAATGGCGTGTTTCACTACAAGCTACTGCGTGAGATAAAGACACGCATCGCTTTTGATGTGCTGAACTTTACTCTTCAATGGATGTAAATCTCATATGATCACCAGGAATCAAGAAACGACATCCAGTAGCAAAAATTTCAACCTTGAGGGATATAAATATATGAACCTGTCAATTAGTGATCAATAACATCAACTTGAACTTGCAGAGAAGGCATCTGAACTGAAGGAAAGCCTGAATCCTTTATCGTTACATCTACTGTACTTGATATCTCTGTTCATACACACGCACACATATATATATATATATATATATATATATATATATATATATATATATATATATATATATATATATATATATATATATATATATATATATATATATATATATATTCTCGAGCTATAAAATGTACCCAACATTCTGTTTTATCAAGTCATATATGCAGGAAAACCTGCTCATTGTTTGTATTTATTTACATATACAGAAGTTGAAGTGAATGAAAAAGGCAGAGGACAGAGAAGAAAGGATAAATTATATAATGCAACAGATGTCTGTCTTTCATCGCACGGCCCGGGAGCCACTGGCGGCCCCTGGTGGCTTAAAGTGCGGCCCCCAATGTGTGGCCGATAATACACAAATATGAAAACAACCCATAATAATCCGCCATAAATGCTATCAAATTGACCTCACTGTTTCAAATGAGTGTTCCAACACAAAGCGTAACAAAAGCAACGTCAGTAGGTAGCAACACAGTATGGAGTAAACCTTCAAATTTCGTGAGTTCTAATATCGCAGGTTTCGACCAATCACAGGCAACCTATTATCTTCCAATTTAGTTATCGTGGTATTTCTTTTCGGCCAATCACAGTTTCTGAGCTGAAATGAGTCATTGTTTGTGTCCGCATGTATGAATAACTTCCTTGACAAGGCTTTTCTTGTTTCTCGTGTAATAATCAGACCAGCATACAGAACGAAGCGAAGTTTAACAATGAATCATCATCAAACAGGAAATGACAAATGGAGATCCGATAAAACTCGATCTACAAGATCTCGTCGACACATACCAGTTAATAATGGTGTTCAAACATAAAACGATGGACCAAAGTAATTGTACCAAAAGCCAGAGAAACGTTATGACATTGTGCTAAAAAATGGAGTCGTTAGAAACGTTGGCAAGAGGTGAAAGTGCGGCATCTGTGGGCTGCCATTTAGAGGATCAGGGATCAGTTTTTGTGAGTACATACACATGTGAAGCAACCTTTTAAACAATGAACATTGTGAAAAGAAAACAGAGGAACAAATTGACAAATTAACGTTTGCGCTGCCTCACAAGGAATTGCTGTGACGGATTACAAATACTGCATGAAGAGGGTCATGGAGCATCAGGCACACTTCCGCTCATCCAGCTTTTGAAGTCAGTCTTGAAATCTCATTTATTGTATTATTATTATTATTATTATTATTATTATTGTAATATTATCTGTATTATTTTGCCTGAAGTTGGGGATACCTGAAATAGGTGGCCTCGTATTACATTTTTTGGTTTCTCAAAATTCAGCCAATATTGTTTTATTGCACATACAGACTTCGATATAGTTAACCGAGCTGCTATATAACATAATTGCATGAAGGACTGTATTATTTTGTTTCACATGTGGTGCGTTGGCTCTCACCGATGTCTTATCGGCAAAAGTGGCCCCCTCTAAAAAATAGTGATGATCACTGCAATAGGCAGTCTTAGAGCAAGTGACAAAGGAGAAGGATCAGGGAGTGGTAATATATACAGGCAGGGGGTGGGGGGAGCAGGGAGGGCAGTTAGACAGCACAGTGCCAGCCAGCTATAGGTAAAGCTCATCGGGTTTTAGGTTATATTCATAGGAGGGTTATATTATAATTATCAATCAAAAGAGGTAGTGTTGAATTTAGTAACACCTAATCCAGAGTATTGTATGCAGTTTTCATTGCCACATCTGAGGAAGGACACAGCTGCCACAGAGAAGGTTTAGTGGAGAGTTACTGCATTGATCTCCAGGCCGAGGAGCAGCCATAAGGAGCAGCTGAAAGAGAGGGATTTTTGCATAAGAAAGCAGGCAATTGCAAGGGACATCTGATTGAGATGTTTCGGATAATGAAGAGTATTGATAAAATGCAGAATAATTTTTCAGCAGAATAGACACTGACAAGATAAGGCGTCACAGTTTAAGAATAAAGAAGGGGAGAGCGAGGATAGTAGCGTCAAAGAATACTCAATCCTCTTGTACATTTGAACCATTTATTTAATACATATGCATATGGAGAACCAGAGGAGATTCAATAACACAAGCAAACAATATGCTCTATCCTCTGATTCTAACAGTACACAGATGTTGAGTTCCCTATATTATAAGGACAGGTGGGGAGGGTGACATCATGGGACAATGTCTTGTCATTTTCAAGACAGATACTGCTGAGGGTGAAGTTTTGAGGTGTGGGGAAAAGATTACTCATAGCCTTTTTTCGCAGTGGCCACTCATAGGTCAGCTTGAATTCAAAGGGCTGGAGAACACTTTATGATCTAAAGTTGATAGGAGTTCAAATAGTCATCTGGATATTACCTAAACACACATTCCATTGAAGCAAGACTCCAGCTTCCAGCCAGACTTTCAGATGCCAATATGATTATTAACCTCTGCCATCGAAGATGGATGGAGGTTACTGTTTTCACCCCCTTCCTGTTTGTTTGTTTGTTTGTTTGTGAACAGTATTACGGAAAAAACTCCTCAACGGATTTCGACGAAACTTGGTGGGGGCGGGGGGGGGTTAGGTCTGGTCCAAGGATCATGCCATTAGATTTTGGACTTGGTCCAAAATCCAATATGGCCGCTATGGCAGCAAATTTGAAAAATATTTGAATTTTTTTTTTTTGCATTGCTACATATTTTAAGTGATTTCCACCCCCCCCCCCCAAAAAAAAAAAAAAATTGTTAGAGAAAAAAAAATTTTGCAACTTTTTTTTTCAACAAAATTTCGATTTCTTTTTTTTGCATTTCTCCATGTTATAAGTGATTTCCAACAAAAAAAAAACATTCCAAAATTATAATTGCGGCTGATTTTGGAGCTTCAGGTGGATATACCAACGTAAAATCAATTTCTGTCTCAAGGAATCTAGTTATGACGAATGAATTGAGAATGTAAAAGTTAAAAGTAAAAGGGAAAGTTGCAAACTATAACTCTGTGAGCACTGTTGATGTCAAATTGAATGAATAGGATATCAGGTTCACTTGAGTGACCTAGCAGTATTGGCGGCGGAGGTTTTGCACTCTACCGAGTGCTCCCCCTCGAGTTTATATATGAGAATACCTTATTATTAATTAGCTAAATAGAATAATACATAATTATATTCTACTGAATAAAGATTAAAGATTATTTGGAAGGCAAAAATATTTTTGGGAGGAGGGGTGTTTTACTTGGCAGCCTGGTCACCTTCCAATACAGTAAAGATATATATATATATACATATATATATATATATATATATATATATATATATATATATATATATATATATATATATATATATATACACACAACCGGTCCAAAGTTTTAGAACACCCCCATTTTTCCAGTTTTTACTGAAATTTAAGCAGTCTAACGTTTCAATGTACTCTGAAATGAAAGCAGAGAACAAATAACCAATTGCAGATAAAAAGGAAATCATGGAATCGTATTGTTGAACAAAATTTAATCGAAATTTTTGACTCATCAAAGTAGCCACCTTTTGCAGATATAACAGCCGAACATCCTCGTGGCATTCTTTCCACAATGGAAATCAAATATTGTTCGGAAAGTTCTTCCCAATACTGTTGCAGAAGTTCCCACAAATGTGTTGCACTTGAGGTTGCTTTGCTTTGACCCTTCAGTTCAGTTCATCCCAAACCAGCTCGATGGGGTTTAAGTCTGGAGACTGTGCTGGCCATTCCATGATTTGAAGCCTACCGTCTTGTTCTTTTCTTTTAAGGTAGTTCTGACATAGGCTGGAGGTATGTTTTGGGTCGTTATCTTGCTGTAGGATGAACCCCTGATCAACTTGGCGAAGACCAGAGGGTATAGCATGGCGCTGCAAAAATGCTGTGGTAGCACTTTTGGTTCAGGGTGCCAGTCACTCTGCAAGTCGGCGACTGGATCCAGCAAAAGAGCCCCAGATCATCACACTTCCTCCTCCATGTATGACAGTTGGAGTCACACACTGAGGAACCATCCTTTCGCCTACTCGACGGTGTACAAAAACTCTGCGTGATTTCAAATTTTGATTCATGGGTCCGTAAGACCTTCTCCCAGTTTTCAGTCGTCCACTGGCGGTGCTTCATGGCCCAGGCAAACCTCTTTTTCTTATTTTGCCATCTTAGCAATGTCTGTCTTCCTACAATTAACCGGTCAAACCTGCAGCTCGAAGTCTTCTCTTCACAGTTGAAACTGAGACTTCCTTACTTCGACCAGTGATAAGCTGTGCTTGAAGCTACTGTCCTATGAGCTGCCCTTCACGCAAGCTGTTGACTCTCAGAAACTTATCCTCTGATTGTGTTGTGGCTTTGAGTCTGCCAGACCTCTTCCTGTCACAGTTTCCTCCAGTTTCCAAGTGCCTTTTGATGGTGTAGGAAACTGTACTCACTGACACCTTGGCTTCCTTTGCAATTTCTCTAAAGGAGAGACCTACACTTTTAAGGGTTATAATGGTCTGTCTGGCTTCCTTTGTTAATTTTCTTTTTCTCACCATTATTATAGCAATATACTACTTCCTGAAGTGCAATACTGTCAACATAATGCTTCAGATGGTGCAGCAACACAGTCTGTTCCAACACTGCTTTTGTACAGACAGAGGGTTTGTAACTAATCAACAAAAGTTAGGACACCTGTAGGAGTTCTTTGCATCAACTTTCACGGCTTTATTTACTTACATAGCTGCAGAACAGCTGCAGTTGCTAACCCATTACTTGTTCCCTGAAAAGGCTTTTTAACAACTCTGAAATCTTCATTATTTTTCAGTTTTTGGGAACTTTTGTTTTTAACCTCTGGCAGTTTACTGCTTAGCTTTGTACCATTTCAGGTTATTCACTGGATTTGAACTGTTTAAATTTCAGTAAAAACTTGTAAAATGGGGGTGTTATAAAACTTTGGACCGGTTGTGTGTATGTATGTATGTACATGTATATATATATATATATATATATATATATATATATATATATATATATATATATATATATATATATATATATATATATATATATATATATATATATATATGTGTGTTTGTGTGGGAGATAGAGGAATTTCATAGTAAAGGGAGGATTGTATTGTGGTCCATGGACGGGTAGGAGAAATCTCATAGTAAATTAATTAGGGAAAACTGTCACCGTAAGATTGTTATGTCACCACATGGGGGGGGGGGGGGTGGTGCTGTGTTAATTTGGTCAGGTTTAAGGCCAATTTCTCCCAGTATGTGATTGTCCCCATGACCTTTTCCTATGTTTTTGCATTTACAAGCCGGCTATAAAAAGGAAGGACGCTCTAACAACAACCGGCAGGCCACACCCCAAGGCTTGGGTTTGGTCAGTGTGTCGTGAGGTGCAAGAGAGACAAGAGGGCATGATCGGAGAGCAGATATATGTTGTGAGGAATGCGGTTGAGACAGAGGGTCTTGTTTTTGCACTTCTCTCGGCACGACAAAATAGCAGTGCGTTTCTCGTTGTTCGTGCTGGTGTGAATTCATTCACATACTGAAGCAAGATGCGAGCCATTACTGTTTGACTAAGTCACAAAGTTGTACATTTATGAAGCGAGAGAGAAGAAGAGGAGCATATCTCTCAGCGATAACTCAGCGTTATCCCATCGCATGTTTGAGGAAGAAGGCGAGCCATAGTTGTGAGCAGATCTGGTGCTTAGAGAGGAATGGTGTGGCAAGAAAAGAAGCTGCACAGTTGTTTCTGGGCCCTGGTGTTGAATACCACCACACAAATTACCACATGTATGCTTTCCACCCAGAGAGCGACTTGGTGCCACTTTGGGTGCGGTTTCCCACACAGTGATGATGCAGTTCGATCGGCAAGCTCCAAAACGATCATCTCTGGACACACAGCTTAGTGCCAGAATAAAGGGAGGATTTTCTTTATTTTATCTTTCCCCTTGTCTGTATTTGAGTCTGTGTCTCGAAATTAGCTTTGGTTAACCTCATATTTTTTATTTTCATTCGTTAATTTATTTCCATTATAAATATTTGATTTATGTTCATTCAACCCTTATTTATTAAATTTGCTTGCGTCTGTCTATTCATTGTGGGTTCAAGTGAAAACCCTTGTTCTTCAGTCCGGTACATGCTTTGCCTCCCTCCATCCAACGCGTGCTTTAATCTCTGAGGATCACCAGGGTAGAACTATTTGGCTATCCATCCAGGTCGGTGTTAACCGCCCCCGTCCATGACATGTACAGATCAACTCGTCTTTACGTAGCCATCATCAGCATCACAATCGCATTTTTGGATCAGGTCTATCATAATTATCATAAAAGATAAGTTTCATGATCTTACTAACTCAAGAAAATAAACTTCATTTTATGTTCTTCATACAGGAAAATAAGCCTGGTGTTTGCTTGATGGTCAAGGTGTCTGGCTTCAGATCTTAAGGTCTTGACTTTGAGCCCCTGTCATGTCATTAAATAACACCACACGTGTTCCCTGAGCCCGTCATCCTTCCAAGGTTAGAAAAACAAGTCCCAGCTTATGGAAAACAGAGGGCACTGCAGCAGTGGCACAGCTGCTCTCCCAGCAATGAGGCAACCAGCAGCCACAGGCTGCATTAAAAAAACTCAAGAAAATAAACTTTATTTAATGTTCTAAACTCTTTTATTCAGGAAAATAAATAGCACCAAAACAATGCACAAACATGTTCATTAACAGAACAGTTTGGAGAAAATTTGACGTTGAAGTCCCAAACTTGTCCTGAAAGTCTCTGTCGTGTCCATCTTGTTTACCCCGTGTACCCCGCCCCATCCCTCTCCCTTCCACAGATCTCCCCATGTCTCTGTTCCCCACTGTTTTATTTTCCTTCACTGTCCCACTCCTTTTGTCTCCTGCTCCTCTTGTTGTGTGTTTCTATGTGTTCGCTCTCATTTGAGCCTCGACAGTGTATACAAAAAAAAAAAAAATTCCCCATTACCCCCTAAGTTTGCGGATTTGTGGTTCATGAGGATTTTCAAGAACGTAACCCCCACAAACGGCAAGGCTCTTCTCTATATACCTGAGCACCGTGCGGAGTATTGTGTTCCATGAACTCTGTAGTTGTTTATGTATTTATTCAATTACTTGCCAATTTATTTATTCATTCATAATTCTGCTTATTAAATATCAAACAAAGGGGTTGGCACCAGTAAAACCTATGAGTACTTTTCAGTACTTTAAAATTATAGTTAGAAATATGAATAGCACAAGATCAAGTGTATTTCATTGAATCTTTAAAAAAATTATCTTGCAAGTGCGAATGGAAGGTCCATTTTGGGCTCTCGCATCACTCTCTTTTAGTCTCCCTTCCCACTGCAAACACTTCCATTCCCTTCCTCTTTGGCTCCTTTCTTGCTTCCTGCATAAACATATTGCTTTGTTGTTCTCAAATTTGAAACAGGATTCTTCTTTGTCCGTGTTTTGACAAATGTTCTTTGGGATCATGTCGTCTATTTTCACAATATAACCTTTACCAATTTGGGGCTACACCATGAAATAGAAAACCTCGAAATGACAGGATTACTCTGGCAGATACCTGTCTGAATGAGTTGGTCAATCATTTTGAGACATTGACACAGAAAATCTACTTTTCACAATTAATGTGGAACCTATCAACAAAACCTTTTCAGCTTTGACTGGCAATTAAAATGGATGTCTGCTTTTCAAATTTGATTACATATTCAAAGCATAAATCATCCTTGATCGAATACATCACGAAAGTACTAGACCAATTGGACCCTGGTAGTATTATTCGGGTACCAAGACTTTCAGGCTGGGTAATCTATTGTTTTTCTTCTGATTATCCTCCTTGTATGTTATGATTATTCCACCAGCAATTTTCAAGTTTATTCCCTATTAAATTCATTGTCTCTGCAACCGCTTGTCAGATTAAGACCAAATTTTCACCATAAGTGCAAAGACTCATGTGGAATGTTATCATCATCAGTATGATGTCATAGGTCACATAGTTTGGCAGCCATGTTGGAAAAAAGGAAAAATTTGGACCACTGTATCTACAAAACCGCAGCATGGAAAAAATTGAAACTTTGCACATGGAAAGTACTCTAAATGGGGAATAAGTGCAATTTTTTAATATTGTCATTGGAGAAGTGGTCCCAGTCAACATTTGACACGTAGAACCCTGTATCTGATTAGTATGAAATTTTTGAGGGTCGTCTGAGGATAAATTGGTCAACAGAAAAAACTTATGATGTCAAAGGTCATGTGGTGGTTTGGCAGATATATATATATATATATATATATATATATATATATATATATATATATATATATATATATATATATATATATATATATATATATATATATATATATATATTTTGAACTTTGAAAAGATTCTCCTCTGAAATGGCTGAACAGATAAAGGTGAAGCTTCACACGTTCGACCAGCCTTGGGAATACCAGGGTGTTCACGACTAATTGATAGGTCACATGGTCTGGCAGCCGTATTGGATGGAATGAAAATCTTTAAAAATTTCTTTCTCTTGAACTGCTTCATCAATCGACATGAATCTTCCCAAATATCATCTCATGCCATGGCTGCATGTAGTGCGAAAATGAAGACGTCATGAGTCACATGGTTTGGTGATCATCTTGGATAGAGAAACACACCTTATCCGATTAACACAAAACATCACAAGCTTGATACCGAACCCAAATAGAGGCAGAATGTAAATTTATGATGTCATAGATGTGGTTCAGCAGCCATATTGGATTGAAAATTTAAAAAAAAGCTTTAATTAAAAATCTTCTCCTGCAGAACGACTTAACAGATCAGTTTGAATCTCCATAAGCATGATACAATGCCCTTGAGGAATATATGGTGTAAATTTTAACATCATTCATCACATGGTCTGGCAGCCATATTGGATTTACCCAAAAACCTTTAACAATCTACTTCTTTAGAATGGCTGCACAGATCGAGAGGGAACTTCACAGCTATGTTCCACAAGCCTAGTGGATACACTGGTGTTCCCAAATAATTGATGGGTCACATAGTTTGGAAGCCATATTGGATTGAAGGAAAATATTAAATGACGTTTTCTTTAGAACTGCTTATCCTATCGAAGTGCAACTTTCCAAGTATCATCTCACATTATTGCTGCATTTGGTGTGGAAATGATGACATCATAGTTCACATGTTTTGGCAGCCTTATTGGATCCAATAACGAACATTATCTAATGAACACGAAAATTCACACACGTGATCCTATGCCCAATCCTCGGCAGAATGTAAATTTGTGACGTCATCGGTCATGTGATTCAGCATCCAAAACAGTTTGAAAATCGATCCTTTAAAATAATCTTTAAAGAAAGGATCTGGCATTCTTCAAAGAAGGATCTGGCATTTTTCACCTTTAAAAGAAAAACATTCTTCTCCAAAACTGTTCAACAGATCGATGTGAACCACATTACATAAAATGGAGAAAGGATAGTAGATCATAACTGCAAAGTTTCACATCGATTGCTACAGCAGTTTTTGAGATACAATTAAAAAATTTTTTTACTTGAAACCAATGTGGCTGCCAAACCACATCAATGATGACATCATCATTATCAAAATATATATGCCAAGGGTAATGGATCATATTCCTAAAGTATAAAATGGATAGGTTAAGTGGTTTCAGAGAATATATATGTTTTTGCAATAATGGGCTTGGTTTGGGGAATATTGGTTGAGAATTTCAACATCGTTGGTCACATGGTCTCGTGGCTACATTGGAAAAAAAATATACCTTATCTGATGAATGCGAAATTTTGAAGATTTGATCGACTACCCATTTCTGAATTTGATATTATAAAGAGGAGGTCATGGGTCAGCGTCACCTTGTTTGACTCCGGGGAGTCCTGATATAGCCTGTGGACCCATGGAGCGAACGTTTATTACTTCGTGTTCAGGTTATTTAATTACCAATGATCGAAGCAGGGTTGTATCAAATTGGGACGTCTTATAAAGTGGCAGTTCTATTTACTATTATTATCTATATATTAATACTGAAGGACCAATTTTGTGCTCCTCCGAGCGGTCGCGTCATTTTTTCTCGGAACTGTGACCTGGACTGAAAGAAACTTCGTACCTGTAAGAGTGCATCGCACATAGTGGCAATAGTCAACCTTCAACTCTGAAGCATCTATATATAAATACTGAAGGACCAATTTTGTGCTTCTCCTCGCGGTTGTGTCACGTTTTTCTCGGTACTGTGACCTGAGAAGTTTTGACACGGTGTACGTCAAAGTAGACACGTGCACAAATGAGGGGACTTCTTCACAAGTAGTGTACACCAAAATGTCGTGTACAAGGACGTTTTGTAGGCCTCATTAGGTAAGGCCATGGAGTACATCGACTGGGATCCGGCTGTTACAAGAGCCGCCACTGGTTGTCATATTGGGCTCATGGAACGGAATCCGTCTGTGACGGGGTTTCGGCAAGTTATTATTATTATTATAGTCATTATTTCATTTGCAGCCTATGGCTGCTGGTTGCATCATTGCTGGAAGCGTGACATTGCGGCTGATTCAACCTACCTGTTGTTATTTAACAGCAGAACAGGCTCAAACTCTAGACCCTAAGATCGTAAGCCAGTCACCTTAACTGTTAAACCAACATCAGGCTTTCCCTGTTCATGCACACAGCACATTCTTTTCCCCTTTCTTGATGTCTCCCAATGACCTAAATGGCCTCATTTCATCCATGACCACAGGTAATTTTAAGATCATACGATAAATAATAAACTATTATCCTGGAATAATTTTTATTCAACCTCAAGCATTCCAGAGGTAACTTTCAGGGAATTTGTATTTTATCAATCTGTGCCAGAAATTGTGATCATTACCTTTTCTTCTTATCCTCGTAAAGCTTTGCAGCCAACCTGTTATTTTATCATTGGTTTTATTATAGCTCTAATTTGAAAATTGTGGATTTTATCTTTTTGACATTAACAGGACTGATGAAGCCTGACATATTAAGCTCCAAGAACATGCATCTATACATAAAATGAGCAGAGTTTCTCAATCCGTCACGCTTTATTCGAAAGAGTTTCTGCTGTCGTATAATAAAACAAATGGTACCGTTGGAAAAGAAATAATGCAATTACTTCGTTGGAAAGCTTATGATCGATTAACTTCCAACAAATATTTGTTCCTTCAAAAACAAACTTGCCCGTTTTAAAAGCCCGTGTTTCCAGGATTGATGAAGAAGAAGCAGGATTCTGCGATTGAGGAAGAAGAAACAGGTCCTCGAGTTTTAATGGAGCATTTCCAACGGTAACATTTATTATTCTAAGACAGACAACAGGAACACTTTACAAGGACAAGGGAGGAGTACACAAATGGAGATATAGTAATACTTTTCAAACCAATATAACAAGCTCAAATGAGCCAAGATCCTCATTCTCTTAATGATGACGTCATGAAAACGAATATGACGTCATTGTGAAGTATCAGGTTTGCGATAAATTATCTGTGCTAACGCCCAGCTCGATTCCCGCAAGCAAAATTCAAACAGCTTGCCTAGTTTCGGAGATAATGGTATCGGTAATTTCCATTAGCGGCGATATTATGACGTCAACTTTTTTTCTAGGAAGAATTTCCAAAATCGGAGATGGTCACTGCCTGCGCGTGGGCTTTCTGCATATACATGGCAAGTTTCACGAAGATCCGATGAAAACTCTGGGCTGTGAAACAAAAAATGTCAAAAAATAGGAATGACGTCATAAAAAATGATATGACGTCATAGTGATGTATCATATGTGCGGTAATTCATCTCTGCTAATGCCCCGTTCAATTCCCACAAACATAATTCAAAAAGCTTGCCTAGTTTCGGAGATAATTTTTTAGGCGATTTCCATTAGCGGAGATATTTTGACGTCATAACTTTTTTTCTCGGAGGAATTTTAAAAATCGGAGATGGTTACTGTCTGCCCAGGGAATTTTTACATATATATGCCAAGTTTCAGGAAGTTTCGATGAAAACTGTAGGCTGTGAAACAAAAAAAGTCCACAAGAAGAAGATGAAGAACAACAACGTGAGTAAGACTTAGAGATCCTCCACGAGGATCTAAAAATGAAGAAAAGTACATGGAAGGAGCACAAACAAAAACAACACAAAAACAACTGCAGCCACAACAACAAGAAGTGTTATATATATATATATATATATATATATATATATATATATATATATATATATATATATATATATATATATATATATATATATATATATATATAAAATTCACATGTTTTACTTTATTCTAGAATACATCCTTATTGACACTCTCAGATAGATGTACAATGTGTTTGTGAAGTACAACATTCTGTCTTTTGTTTAAACCCGTCAGCGAAGGGACGGGAGGCATGCTTGTTTTGTTGTAGGTGTGAGAAGAATAAAACCTGCAACATAGTTGGAAGAATCCACTGGTAGCCGTTGAGTGAGAACAAATGGTTGAAGTGCACAGCAGTGTTGATGGTGGTGGCGATGTACTGCCGAAGAAGTGCGCTATCCTCCGCATGCAATACCAGAGCACCATTCAAGACATTTAGAAAAAGCATGACCTCATCACCCCATGGAAACTCGCTGGGCATTCCAAGGAACATCTTTTCGAGAAGCCTTAGCCATAGTATCTTCTGCAAGCAGTCCAGGCCAAGTAGCTCCTTTCCTGTTGATATTTTGGAAGGGAGGAAGGGTTAGTTGCGCTTGTTATCTTGAGACCAGTGAGAGTATCGCACATGTACCCTCCCCATGCCTGAGCACTTGTAAAAAAAACAATTTTGCAACTTGGCACAGTAACATGGAGAGCAGGTAATACTTGTCATTTGATATAATCATCCCTTCCCCTCCCTCACATATTGGATTTTTATTAATTTATTTATATTGCATTTCATTATTATACTGACAGTTTGAAAATAAAAAAACTGAAAATCTGCTAATCGTCAGAGGTCAGAATGACTTCCAACACGGCCAGATGCCATGTTCTCTGTTTTGAGATCATTGGTTATGGACGAGGCTATGTCTTTTTTTGAAACAGAGATTACCTGTTCCAGAATTGTTTTCTTGAAGAGTTTTTGTCTATTGTTGGTGTAAATTTGCTGATGTAATGTATTTGCACATCTCATTGAATGCCTTCACATGTGTTTTTGTGCTGGCATCATGTGCCCTTGTCTGGGCCAAGCGCTTTTGTGAGCCTTATCCGGATGTGTTGCCATTTCTTCCTCTTCCTATTTTAATGCTCGTTCATTCCCGGACTTGTTTCCCCGCCGTCGCATTGTGAGTGAGTTGCTACCCTTTTCCCCTCTGAAGAAAACTTAAGAAAACTTTGCGGATTAGAAATGTAATACCTCCAGGCAAGGCAAAGAGAGAAAATTCAGCATCAATGGCTTTGCGTGGGAAAGAAGGCAACCGTAGCAAGTCCTCCTGCAGCAGGGAAACGTGGGACTGCAAGTGTGCCGGTGGTTGGTGGCGTGTCAGTGCTTCCAGGAAAAGCAGGCGGCCAACTTCCTCCAGCTTTTGCATAAATACCTAGTTCGGAATAGTTTGGTGTCAGAGGCTGTGCAAGAAAAAAAAAAGAACTTACAAACAAAAGCCATTTTCATAGTTTATAGTACTGTGCTGAGAAATAAACTTGAATCCCAGTATGATGGTCCTTGTATTATACCGATTCATACTGTTCAACATGCCGATTCCACTACATCTAAGGAAAAGGAGATTTCATTTTGCTCATCCATATATGGATACTGACTGCAGAGTCATACCTACTGTGAACATACTTGTGGTACCGCTTACCTGTTGTTGTATCAATGACTGTCCTTTTTCCAGGTCCATCTTGACAAGGCTGAGTTGGGGTGAAACTGAGCGCCGAAATGAGTATACGTCCCGCACATAAGACTGAGTAGAGATTGGAGGAGTCAGAAAAAGATGACCATAATATCATATATATATTAGACTGAAAGGCAAGGTCATTTAATCTTGACAATATGAAATTTAATGTATTGTTTTCCCATGTGTATTACCTTTAGCACAGGAAACCGTTAAATATTATGGGGGTTACGTTCCTGGAAAATGACGCGATAATCAAAACAACGATAGTTAAAACCAATTTCATATGGTTAACGAGAAGGGCATTTGGTAGAGCGCATACCATCACCACGTAATGTCTGATCCACAAGAACATATCGGGCCCAATACTTTTTTTAAATATCATGCTGTGTCAGAGGCTTGTGGTGTCCCCACATATTGGAACTGGATGCATATTTGAAAATATATTTTTGTGATGCACTTGGTGGTATGTGTGAGGATTACTTCGATCCCTGGTGCTCTGAAAAAGCAATATATAAAGAAACTAGAAGGGCACTCAATAGAGCGCATACCTCCACCATACAATGCCTGATCCAAGGAGAACATATCGGGCCCATTACATTTATGAAATATCATGCAATACAGTACTATATCGTTTTTGGCCCGATCTCTCAATGATGAAGAATCACTTTAAAAATTAAATAATTATCGTATTCAGATCCCGATTCGGATCTTCACCTAAATCGAAACAACTGGTCCTTGCAAAACACCCAACCTGTCCACCAAGTTTCATCTGAATCCATCTACAACTTTTGGAGATATTATGCTCCATATTAGTTTAGCCCTATCAATGGTGAAGAATCACTTAAAAAGGCTTGTAGTCGGATCCGGATCTCGATCTTAACCAAAATCTAATCAGTTCATCCTTGTCACACACCCAACCTGTCCAAACAATTTCATCTGGATCCATTCACAACTTTTTGAGATATCCTGCACACAAACAAACAAACAAACAGACAAACATATAGACAAACATACAGACAGACAAACACCCAAACAGACAGAAATGGGTGAAAACATAACCTCCTTCACCTTCGGTGGTGGAGGTAATAAAAATTTGGCTGATCTGGATGGCACAAACTTCTGATGAAAATTTATTGGGGATGCCTACCCTACCATCTTTCAACATATAAGACCCCGAGAAGACAAGTCCAGGGAGGCAAGGGCACTAAAGAGAGATATCAAAAAGGTACATCTTTTTTTTTTATTATTTCTTCAGGTGTTTTTTGCTCTGTAATAGTGAGGCTCATAGAAAAGCAAAGTTAAATTGACAGTGAGGCAGTGGGGCAACAATTGGGCACAACCAGCAAGGGGATAAACAAACAGGAAAGTCAAGGAGAGAGAAGTAGGAAGGAAAGCCATCACCGGCAGCTTGAACAAATGCCAAATTCGTGAATCCTCTGTTAAATATCCTGCATCACAGTGGTGACCCCTCTATGATTGCAATGCGAGCCAAGAAACTGTGATAGTAGAACTGACACTGTATGGAGTATGGCAAGAATAATTCGTCCGGGGCCAAGCGAAACATGATCGAGGCCATTTATTCCTGATACACTCCTATGTTGAAAGTTTTGGGTCACTTCCTCCAACGGTCATGGAGAAAACTAATTTAGAAGCGAATAAAGGTGAAAAAGTTAGGGCTGAAGAAAAAAAAATAGGACCACTGGACAAGTAGCTTATCTTGTCCCTGGCCTAATGCTGTAACCCAAATTTGGTGTAATTCTGACTGGTGGATCTGGTGAGAAAGATTTTTGAAGGAATTTCCACAATTTTCAAAATTTTTTGCAAAGTCCACCATTTTGACATATTTCCAGGCATGTGATTGGCATGACCTCTGCAATTTAACATTAAGACCCTGTCCTAATCCATCCATCCATTGGGACCATTCTCTGTACAGAGCGTAAGTGCTGCTGAAGCAGTCTCCTGAGCTATTGGGCATAATCCTGGACAGGTCGCCACTCCGACATAGGATACTCAAATGGCTCAATCATCCCAGCAAGCTGGTACTCATTTTGCCGACCTCGGAAGGATGACAGGCTGAATCAACCCCACCTGGTATTAATTCAACAGCTGAGTGGGATTTGAACTCAGAACCCGAGGATCCCAAGCCCACCACCATCACCATTCAGCCAACACCAGGCCTGTCCGAATGTTGAAACCCAAATTCGGTGGC
Source organism: Eptatretus burgeri (assembly GCF_056783735.1). Taxonomy (NCBI): domain Eukaryota; kingdom Metazoa; phylum Chordata; class Myxini; order Myxiniformes; family Myxinidae; genus Eptatretus; species Eptatretus burgeri. The sequence goes on from NC_140962.1 coordinate 108,240,657, forward strand.
ATTCTGATGGGTGTGTCTGGAGAAGAATATTTTTAAAGGAATGAATGTGATTTTCCCAAAAGTTAACTAAGTTGGCCATTTTGACACACTTCTGGTCACATGATCCACAAAACCCCCTCAATATAATTAACATTCCAACCCTACCATAATGTGGCAACCCAAATCTGTGAGCATTCTGAGAAGAGAAGAAGATTTTGGAAGGAATTTGCATGACCACAATTTTTGCACACTTTCAGTCACATGATCAGCATAGCCTCCACAATTTAACACGAGGACCGTGTTGCTAATTGTGTGACCCAAATTTGGTGGGATTCTGACTGATGGGTCTGGAGAAGAAATTGAGGAATTTATGCGATTTTCGCAAAATTTGACTACGACGGCCATTTTGGCAGACTTCTGGTCACGTGACCAGTATAGCCTCTGCGAGTTAGCATCAGGACCCTATCCTAATGTTATAACCCAAATTTGGTAGCATTCTGACTGGTGGATCAGAAGAAGAATTTGGAAGGAATTCACTAAGTCGGCCATTTTGACACACTTAAAGTCATGTGACCGGAACAAGCTTTGCCATTCCTATTACCAGTGAGGAGAGGAACGTTGCTGCAAAATTTCAGCCAGATTGGCCCAGTGGTTAGGCCAGAGCAGTCGAAAAAGGAGACGAACGGACAGACGTGACAATGTCTTATCTGGAATGTAAATTCCAGAGAAGGTAAGAACAGTGAGGGCCTCGGCAGACATTCCACAACATAGTCAAGGATGGTTGTGGGTGCATATTACGAGTACAATAATAATATTAAGAAGAAGAATAACAGGTATGTTGAGTATGTGAACGGAAACGGTGTTGAAAGCCAAACACGATGATAATTAAGTTTGTGTTTAAATTTCCCTTTAAAAAGCCAAAACGTTGACATTTTGCAAAGAAAAATTTGCAAAATAAAAACAACAGAGTTATCAGAAAATGTTTTCAAATGGTACAAATTTTCGATTATTGAGACAGCATACGTACCTTTCATTTGGGAAAGCTGAGATAGAGAAAAATAGATTGTTTGAAAGTAATCGTCGCAGATACTTCACTGGCTTTGCTGATATCTAAAGTATGGATGATAAGCTATACTGTGCACATGCTACCAAAATAAAGATCTTCCATCAAGTACTGTATCAGCCCAGGATGAAAGAAAGAAGATTCGTCGGATCGCGAAAAGGATTTGATTTCTGCTTTTAAATCCTTCAAAAACATGCAAAACACCTTTGCCGGGCACTCGTCGATGACAGGACAGTGAATTGAATGTGCAAGATGCAATAACATCACTTTTGTAAGAACAATCAACGGTGTGAAGTGACAAAGTCAGATTACATGTATTCTTGCATCTCATGGAATAAAAGTTGAAGTATGGCACTTCATCATACTTGCGTACCCGATTGTAATGAATGAGGTTCCTCCGACGATCCATCAGGAAACAGCGGTTGTACTGGGATTCAGGTATGTTGAAGAATTCCAGGCTTTCCTTGAAAACAAAAAGAGTAAGTCAGGGTAGAAAGATTGGCATTGTACATGGGCTGCATTAATCAACTACACATTCACACTCCATCCACTCAAACCTTCCCCCTCATCCCACCCCCCTCAAAGCCTCACCCTCACCCTGAAAAGCTTCCCCCCCACCCCCACGTCCCACTCCACTATCCTGCACCCTCCTCCACTCCCCACCCTCCAAAGCCTCCTGTTTTCTCCAGAGCTGCATCGACCTCAAACATCCGAGGTCTCTGCTCCAACCTGACAGGTCTCTCATTGCAGGCTGCTGCCAATAAACCTGACATCATCTGTTTTAAAGAATCCTTTCTCCCACAGGACATTCCTGACTCCTTAGTGCCTCTCCCTGGCTATTGTATCTCATCCAATTTGATAGGCCTGAACCCCGCCCTGATGGCAGAGTTGCACTTTATATCAAGAACTCAATTTCTCACTGCCTTTATACTGATCTGGAGTACCTTGTACTAACACCCTTGTACTAACACCGCCCAGTCCCCAGGAGTACCTCTGGCTGCAACTTCCCCTCTGGTCCCAACTCTTGTTTGTCTGTGTGTTGTACCCTCCCCCTAACAGTGATGACTAAATGTACATACATCCATATATATCTCTATCTCTATCTCTATCTCTCTCTCTCTCATAACAGGTGCCAACTTTTAACCCCTTATCCCAACTCTCTCTTCTTCTGTGGTGATTTCAATTGCCTCAATGCAAATTCGCTGGGTGTTGGTACCTCTCTCATCAGCCATGGCACTTCAGCAAAGGATTTCTATCAAAGACTTTGAAAGGTCCATCTGGTGGCACCTGGAGCAGGAAGAAAGCGAGTGCGAGTGGGGATCATTGTGGTGGAAATACTGCATGGTGTGAATGGCCAAGGGAGCTCCCAGGAGACCGCGAGTGGTGCAACAGAAGCCCCGTGCATAACGCACGGTTGGGCGGGTGGGTTGGAGAGCCATAAAGAAAACTCCGAACAAAGGGTCACAGGCTACCAACAGAGAAAGCTCCGAGATATTGAAATTTCTGCAGATGTGCCAGTGGATTACTCCACATACTTTGTTGTGCCTTTGTGTGTACAGCTGTTCTGATATACTTCTTTTCATCCCGATAAGAGGTAGCTCATGATTTCTGTTGCGACTTTGCAAAATCTTCACTGGTCTGATTGGCTCAGTCCTGCGATTTTTTTTGATATTTTTGAAAGCCATCTAAGTTGTGTCTTTGGTCTGTGGCATATATAATGACTCTTTCTCCATCCTAATTGAGCTGATCCATTCTTAACCATTCCAGTGATCCTTTTTTGTCTATCCCCAATCTGTCCAAATCTTTTCATTTTTTATATTTCCCCGCTCTTTTGTCTTTTTCCCAGTTGTTACTATATATGTGTTGGTATTTTTCTCAAATTTTTATTTTGTCTTTTTGCAATCATTGGGGCTGTAGGGCTATATTTGTTGCTGTTTCAGTTTGGTGCATGACATCTTCTATTCACCCCTGTTTTTAGTCGTTTTTTGCAAGGTCAGTAAGAGATACCTTTTCTGGCTTGTGTTCATGCTTGTATACAACTTGTATTCGGTAGTCTGTTGAACTTTCCATGTAATCTGCCAATCCTACGGTCATGGCTCTGAGCACTTGAATGAGTTCCATCAGGCCGCTACCCCATTATTTCCTCGGCAGGTTCATTCTCGGCATGCATTGATTTTTGTAGAACATTTTGTGAAGAGTAAGGACTTTCCTTGTTTTGATGCATAGTTTTGTGATTTCCACTTGTGGCCAGTTTACTATTTGACAGCTGTATAGGAACACTGGTACTGCCAGTTGGTCTATGTCTTTGATTTTGTTCTTTGAGGATAGGTATGTTTTCAGGATCAGCCTCGTTATGCGTAGGTATTCTTTGATAATTGTTTTGCACATTATTTTATGACACATTTGGAAGCCCTCTTCTACTCCAAAGTGTTCGTCAGACACTTCGTTGTTTAGGTCCTACATTGTTGTATCTAGGTCGATTTTTATCTTGTCCATTTTTTTGGTCAGTTCAGGTATGGGAGCATGTGCCGGAGCAGCGCATCAGTGCATCCACTTTCTGCCAATACTCTAGGGGCCTCCGTCTGGCTATCTTCCAGGCAGATGCCTGGTCCATCCCCATCTCCTTGTGATGCTGATCAACCTGCTGCAACCACGAGGCACATGGTCAGATCATTGGCCTCCTCCACTCACAAGGCTTCCTCGCTGAGGGAATCTGGTGAGCAGGATCAGCGCTAGGAAAATGAGCCACATGCCCATATAGCCACAGCTGATGCTCACGGACTATACAGGTAACAAATCTCAATGGAGTCTCTCTCAGCAACCGCTCGTTGGATACAAAGTCCGACGAGCGATAGCCAAAGATTCTCCGAAGAGACCTCGTACCGAAGGAGCTAAGTCTCACATCCGTAAAGCAAGACGGGAAGCTCCATTGACCTGAAGACTCAGACTTTTGTCCTCGTACACAGGTACTGACACAGCACACCACCCCATGATCCAGTGAATCTATGACTGGTCACTGCCAGAGGAGACAAGAATATCACTGCCAATGTAAGTGAATCTCTCCGTGACCTCAGCATCCTCACCACAAACAGGTACAGACAAGACAGCAGCATTCAATATGTCATTGAAAGCCTGGATCTTAGTTTTGACTCAGGAAACCCGTAATCCCATTGGCTCCGACTCCTCACTCAGCACCTCGAGGGCCCTCAAAACGATATTCAGAGTCTCCGCAAAGATGACTGCATAGTCTGCGAAATCAACGTACGAGATCTTGACATTCCCAAACGATGCACCACAGCTTGATCTCTTTGACAACCTCCCAATAATCTAATCTATACAAGTGCTGAAAAGCATGGGGCCAGGTACACACACCTGATGAACTCCAGTAACAACTGAAAACAAGTGAGAGATGGAATCACCACATCTCACAGCACTTTCAGTTCCAGAGTATCATTCAGACATCAGATTGATCAGTTTTGGTGGAACCCCATGAAGGTGGAGAATCCTCCAGAGGGCATCCTGATTCAATGAATCGAACGCTTTACAGAGATCAACATCGGCTGTAAGCAGCCCCTGCCAAAACTCTCATCTGCGTTGGGTGAGGACCTGAAGAGCAAGGATACGGTCAATTGTTGACCTCTTTGGTGTAAAACCTGACTGCTCTGGGGGCTGGTGCTCAAGCAGATGGTGGCAAACACTATCAAGAATTATCTGAGCAAAAACGTTGCCTGACACTGAGAGCAGCATCACCCCTTGGAAGTTGTTGCAGTCCTGGCAACCACCCTTCGCTTTCCATAGAGGGACAACAAGGCCCCTCTTCCAGTCAGTTGGGATGATGCCTGTGTTCCAGGCAGAGCGCATAACTGCATGCAACGACACGGGTGCAGCATTTCCACCAGCCTTGAGAAGTTCAGCATGGATGCCACAGATCCCAGGAGCTTCACCCCATTTCAAACGGTTCACCGCAGCCTGTGTTTCCACAAACGAAGGTGGACCACAGTTGATTGGAGGGTCAGAAATCAGGATAGTAACACCCCTGACGTACAACTCACCAGCCGGTAGGTCAGCCTTGAACAGCCGCTCAAAGTAACTGACCCAGTGGACTTCACTTCAGACTCCTCTGTCAAGAGCCCACTACCCTCAGCTCTAACTGCAGTACACCGAGGGATGGGCTTGGAGGAACACAATGCAGAATTCCCCTGTAAGCAGGAGGAGAATCACTTGACCAATGATGATGCTCTACTCCCTCAAAGATTCCTCACACATGGGCCTTCTTGTCCACAATCGGTGCACTACAGTTTTATGCCTCAGCTCCCTGAACAGCTCAGCTCTGCCATTAAGCCTGGCCCTGAGACTCTTGTCAATGTATCCAGTGTCCCTTGCGAGACAAAATTCTTATTCACCCTCCGGTGAGTTCTGAGACATCCACCGGCAATAACAAGGATGGTCGTCTTGAAGGCACTCAACAACTCTTCAGGATTTCCCAAAGCACCCAGACTGCCAAATCTCTCAGCATGTTTGCAAACTTTTCAGCTACCCTCTCATCCTTGAGCTTGCTAACATCCAGCCTCCGCTGGGATGGTACCATTCTCCCTGATTTAATCTGCAACTTCAGAGTTGCTACAACAAGCCTGTGGTTGGTATTGAGGAACTGAGCACTCCGATGAACCACAGAGTTTTGGGTCATCCTCCAGCTACAATCAATGAGCACTTGGTCAATCTCCTTTGTCACACCACCAACATTGGAATTCCAAGTCCAGCGATGAGCTTGAGGGCGCTGAAACCATGAACCGGCCACCCTAATTCCATGAGTTCTTGCAAAGTCGAGGAACTTAGTGCTATTCTGGTTCACAGTTCCAGACCTATAACCATCCCTATCAGCACCAGTCGATACATTGAAATCCTCCAAGATTAGAAGGGTATCTCACCTGTGGCACTGATCAATCACAGACTCAAGCATGGCATAGAATGCATCCTTTAAGTGAGATCACTCACCTCAGTCGGAGCATTTACAGAGATCAGGGAAACGACACCCAAAGATTTGCGAATCCTGAATCTCATAACATGCTCGTTGACTACACCATTCATCATTGGAGTCAGCATATTGGACACAGCTACAGCAACTCCTTGGGTATGGTAACCATACCAATAGTTGGTGTAACCACCCGTCATGATCTCGCCGCTGTCCGGTGTCCGAGCCTCAGAGAGTGCTGCAATACCAATGTTGAAACGCTTGAGCTCAGATGATAACAGAGACAGGTGATCATCCTCTCTTAGGGATAGGACATTCCAGGCACCCACCTGCAGGTTAACCCAAGGAGACCGCTGCCGAGTGGACGACGCCTCAGCATCACTCCGCCACAACCCACCGCAATCCGATCCAGAATTTTGGTCTGCCTGACACAAATGTGCACTTGGCACACCTGTCTCAGCCAAATTCCATTTGGATGTCGTGAGAGTACCGTTTCAGCAATTTTAGTTGTTCTGCCAATTTTTCATCATTCGGTTTTTATATTTACCTGTGCAGCAAAGTGTTTTAAATCATCCATGTAAAGAAGATGTGTCACCTTTCTTGATTCATTGCATGTTCTTTTATTGGTTGTTTTGGTGTATCTGTGTCCTTGCTCATTCATTAAGTTACTTCGTGGATCCAGAGCCAGGCAAAACAGGATGAGGGAAAGGCTGTCTCCTTGGAAAATCCTGCACCATAACTTCACTTCTGGTATTTTGATCTTCCTTTCGATTGCTGCAGGATTTGTGTGATATTCTACAGATGCATTGCTTTCTCAATCAGGTTGATTATTTGGGGCTTAATCTTGTACATTGGCATGCACTTTATCATCCATGAATGCGGGGCACTATCAAAAGCTTTTTTTTTTAAATCGTCTATCCATGCTGTGGACAATTTGGTTCTTCTTGTATTGTAGTTTTCAAGTATGGCCTTGTTTAATCGTATGTGGTCTATTGTTCCATGACATCCTCTCTTGCATCCCTTCTGTTCTGCCTCTTGGCATCCTTGTTGTGTTCGGTGGTGGTACATTGTGTTCTGCCTCTCGGCCTCCTTGTTGTGTTAGGTCGTGGTACATTGTCTCGGTGATGATTCCTGGTAAAAGTTTGTACGTTGTTGGTAGACCAGGTTATTGGCCAGTATTTGTGAGATAGTTGGGTTTCTTCAAATTTTGGTATGAGGAAGGTGTTGCCTTCTGTGAGCCATTCATCAATTTCCTGATCTGCTTGGATAAGTTCATTGAATGCTCGAATGTAGTGAACGTGGAGAGCATCAAATTGCTTTAGCCAGAGGTTTGGAATCCCATCTGGGCCTTTTGAAGTTTGCCATCTTTGCAAGTTGTTGTCTTGTCTTTTCTGCATCAATTATTACTGAGGGCATTTCCTCGAGATGTTGCTTCTTCTCCTCCAGGTTTCGGATCCATTCAACCTCCTTATGATGTTCTTTACGATCTTCATAAATTCCTTTCCAGAATTGTTCCAGTTCATCTTTTTTAGGAGGGGATGATTGTCATGAAACCGTCACACCTGCAGAAGGACAATATAACTTTAGGCTGAGATATAATTGTAGTGTTGTGAAATTGTGGTGAATTTGTAATGAATCCTATACTATGGCTTCTGGGAAGAATATATTCACATGAAAAGAGTATAGACATCAAAGTTTTAGCTGGTGAAGGCAACTCCACTTGGCAGAATTCAGCTCAACTTCATGTTTCAGGAGGAGCTGTATGCAAGTCTCTGAAGAGGAAATGCAAAACTGATACTGTTGACAATAAAAGACACCAAAGAAGAAAGGCCAATTTTTCCAAAAGTGATAAGTACTTCATGCTCCATGTTCTCTCCTTGATAGATGACGATAAAATAGAGATCTTGTGAATGACCCAGGTGAAAGGATGAGTGATAACGTTTCTTCAAGAAGAGTAAGAGGCACATTACTGCAAAGTGGTGTCAATATATGTGTGACTGTTTGAAACGCAGGCAATCTTGCACCAATCGTTAACCACACAAACATTCTGCCATTGTTGCGTACATAATAAAGAGAAGGCTCCTTGGGTTTCATTTATTTGCAGATTAATTTGAAGTGTGTTGAAACTCGTCGATTTTGAAATTGATGACTACTTATAGCAAAATAAGGATCGTGAAAATACAGGTGTGATTATCATGGAACACCTCTCAATGAGCCACCATTAGCTTCTGTCTGCATACCTGATAATTGTCTTTTCTTGTTACGCTGCCTTAATAGCCAGCTGATATGAAAGTAAATCGTTAAAAGAGCATGGCTCAAACCTTCAGCACAGCATCAAACTGAGTGTCTTCATGAACAGGTAGCTGAGTTGGGATATCACACTCATTTGGTCCATGAACCACCAAGGTCTTGGTTCCTTTAAAAACAAACAAACAGGAAAAACAGTGGAGAACACAAGCAAATGAATGCCTGTTCATCGTAAGTAGTGATCGTTCAGTCATTTTGGTCTAAATGGTGATGATCTTTTAATGGAATATATTAACAAGCCTGCCAGAGGAAAGGTCACCCATTACCTTTCTGTACTTCCTTTGCCTTCCAGCAAATCCTTCCACCAGTTCAGTATGTTAATTCATGAGGTTCCAAAATTACATCAAAAATTCGCTTTACTGTTGCTCAAAGGAAGCAATTTGATATATTAGGCGCCGCGAGGAGGAGTGATGTAAGGGCCACATCGGCCATTTTGGAGTTAATGCCATATAGCACTATTTTAACCCTTCCCCTATCATCCGAGCCTATTATCATCATATCATTAAATATAATGTCGCTTACATCACTCCTCCTCGCGGGGCCTCATATATCTTTTTTTACATATATTGAGGATTTTGTACACAAAAAGATATTACATGAAGACCATAAATAGAATTTCAACTTATTGCGTCAGTCCATGGCTGGGATTAAAGCTCACATTTATCAAGTCAATCAGCCTGATGTGCAGGGTGTTTACAAGTCCCGTTGCCTCCAGATAATCATCTACCCTGGTACATTTCATATGAATGTTCATGTTAATCTTGATGTTAATATTAATCTTAATGGATTACTTAATTGATGCAGCCTTATTTTTATGCAGCCTGATGCAAATTCATTTATCAAGTTCTGTGGAGGGGGTAACAAGACTTTGTAAAAACCCTGTATACCTCTATCTTGTAGTTTTTAACAATGCATTTTTTGGAGATGAGGAGGTGGAGTGGAAGGCTTTGGGACTGTGGGCTTGCAATACTGATGAGTGATGAGCACTGAGTGCTGTGTGAAGGACACAAACAAATTCTTGGACATGGCTTTGCTAATCATGCCCTCATTTGACACCCTCATATTTGAAGTACAGCTGATACGAGCTGTTCACAATTCAGCCATTCATCTTTTCTGACACGGCAGATCATGATTACAACAACAAATGTAAAGGCACTCGGTAGAGCACATACCTCCGCCAGGCTGAACAGTTTACATTTTGCATCCCACTGACAGACCGGATCTGCATCTGGACCTCCAACATTTAATCAGCTTGTTCTTGTGACATCCCCAACTCATCCACCAAGTTTGTCATAACCCATCAACAACTTTTTTTTAAATATCGTGTTATATATCGTTTTTGCACGCATCTCTCAATGGTAAAGAATCACTTGGAATAATTAAAAAAATCCAGATCTGGATCCAGATCCAGATCTTCACTGAAATCAGATCAATTCGTCATTGTCATGAATCCAACCTGTCCACCAAGTTTTGTCCGAATCCATCCATAACGTTTTTTTGAGATATCCTGCTCACAGACAGACAGACAAACAAACAGGTGTGAAACAATAACCTCTGTTCACCTTCGGTGGCAGAGGTATTAACTTTTACTATGACGACTACTTCTTTAAGAGCCCCAAATTATTTCCACTCCACCCTCTTGTGAGATTGGCCACGAAACATTTTTGACTGAGTTCCTTCATGAACTGGCAGACCTGGCCTGACATTTGACTCATGGTGCAAGACAAATTTGTTTAGAGCACTGGTGATAGCTTCAATTACTCTTCAAGCTCAGGACACCATGGGACCGATAACATCCACTAACTAATGCTAGCAGATGGGAAACCAAGTTTAATGTCCATCCAATGGAAGGTGCACACATTGCTGTACTGCCATACTGGCAAACTCCCAAGGGACACAGTGTTTATGGTTAGGCCGATATTCCAACCCAGGCTAAACAGCTGATGGGAGTATGCACATACCTTTAAGCCATTCAGACAGCTCAGGTAGATTATGCTTTATTGGTCTTAAACATTACGATGACAAATTGAGACAGACTCAGCAAAAACACAGTTCATTTAATCAGAACTTTACTGAGAGGATACAACCTGGAAAAGACTGAAGGCAAAAATGAGATGGCTGTGATCCACCATCATGAAAGAATGGAGTGAAGAGCAGGAAAAGGCATGGGGAGGAAATTCCACAGAAAATAAGGAAGGCTATTCAGAAATTAAAATTAAAATTGTTCTTTGTATTGGAGTAAATGATCTTCCAATCACTCACTTGAAGAAACTTTCCCAAATTGTATTTTTCCACCTCCTGATATTTAACATGCAACAGCAGTAGAAAAACAATAACCCCCAAAAAACAAAACAAGGGATTAAAACCCACATATGAAAGGAAGAAGTAATGGTCATGAAGAACATTTAAGCTTCAGATAAATGGGGGAACCACAACCAACCTGGCATAGCAGCTGTTACAAGTAGCTTGAGCTCACACTGCTCCTTCTTCAAAGTCTGCTTGAGGTCTTTGAAATAAAGACCCTCAACATTGCCCGCCACTTGCCAGAGGAAAGATAGTGTGGCGGTCATTGCCTCTTCACCCCAGTTGCATGGTGTGCGGACAAAGTACATAATCAGGCCAACCTGCACGTTCAGGAGAGCAAGACGAGGTGAGAGGTAATAGGATTCGTTAAAAAAATTTTTAACTAATGATCTTTTTTTTTCAAGGGAAAGCAAAATCATCATGACATTTATTACTGTATTTTGCATGACTTTGTGACAGGTTTTCACTTTTAACATCTTCGTTATGATTCTGTGCTCTTTCATGGGAGAGTATGAGAAGATAACTTGCATGCATTTAGGAAGGTTGGCAACACAGCCATGCTATTCCATTTATTATATTCTCTGGGACCAAGGGAAATTAAAGTTTTCCTTGTGTCTATCAGATCTATGCCAATCCTGATGTGCCATGCACTTGCATACAGCACAAATGGCTCAACATAAACTTATTTGGGTGAGAGCCTGGGTGTCTGCCCAACAGTGTCTGTATTATAATTTCATATACGATATAGGTTGTTATTTCATATACGATATGGGTTGTTATGCCTGGTGTTGGCTCGATGGTAAGGGTGGTGGACTTGGGATCCGAGGGTCCTGAGTTCAAATCCCGCTCAGCTGTTGAATTAATACCAGGTGGGGTTAACTCGGCCTGTCATCCTTCGGAGGTCAGCAAAATGAGTGCCAGCATGCTGGTATACTGTGTCCAGGATTGTGCCCAACAGCAAAGGAGACTGCGAAGGCAGCACCAACGCTATGCACAGCGTATGGTCCCAATGGATGGATGGATGGGTTGTTGAGATGGCACACCTCTTTGTGGGTGTCATCGGGGGCCCAAAATCAGTTGCTGATGTTGATGTAATACCCTGCCTGTGAACCATCTGGATGAGAGTGTACTGAAAAAGTCAGGCTGGGAATTAAACACTGACAAGACAGCTCAAAAGTGGGTACTGTTATGAACCAAGGGGATATATATATATATATATATATATATATATATATATATATATATATATATATATATCTTGGAGATATATATATATATATATATATATATATATATATATATATATATATATATATATATATATATATATATATATATATATATATATATATATATATATCTTGGAGATATATATATATCTTGGAGATATATATATATATATATATATATATATATATATATATATATATATATATATATATATATATATATATATATATATATATATATATATATATATCTTGGAGATATATATATATATATCTTGGAGATATATATATATATATATCTTGGAGATATATATATATCTTGGAGATATATATATATATATATATGTATGTATATATATATATATATATATATATATATATATATATATATATATATATATATATATATATATATATATCTTGGAGATATATATATATATATCTTGGAGATATATATATATATATGTATATATATATATATATATATATATATATATATATATATATATATATATATATATATCTCTTAGA
>NC_140962.1:108258041-108263041 GCF_056783735.1 Eptatretus burgeri
TTTTGGGTATGTGTTGTCGGCGCCGTCTGTGAAGTAAAATTGTATAAGTGTTGCCGTGTGCTCGCGTAATCGGTATTAGATCTGCATTGTCGCATTTGCTTTTTGTGTAAATTGCATTGTGTTTTTCTTTTCTATGTGCTTTTGGTGGAATTGAATATGTGTGCTTTCCGTTCAGCGCGAATAAATGTGCTTTGTGTTGAACTGTTTCCCGCTTCGCTTCGTCATTTCTTTCATTGAATCCTCATCTTGCTTCACGTAAAGGGTTGGTAGTGGGCTGAATACGCCCGATAATTAATCGAACCGTCGAGGTCGACGAATAACACCGCTCGGTTATCCCGATAGTACGGAACGGGTCGCGTAAGTGGCCCGTGTCCGAAGTCGACCTGCGGCGAGGTGCGATCGCCCGGTCTACCCTCCGTGTGGGTACTTAGGTAGGTCGAATTTGGCGAGCAACCCTATCCCACGCGGGGGCTGATTGGCTCGATCGCGGTGAGACCGAAAGGTCCACCCGTGACTGGTTCCCGGCGTTAGTCCGAGAGGGTCACGACTGGATTGTCCGTCCGGTGGGCGACGTGCCGCGATTCGAGTTACGTGGCCGTCAGCACGCCGGCGGGCGCGAATCCGTAACACTGGTGTCAGGTCATGCGATACAAATCCATCGCCCTCCTCGCGGCACTGGTATCGGAGAACAGGAAAACGGGCTCTCCTGTCTCCGGCTAAATTCACGGGAATCGGTCCAGGGGTGAGAGAAGCGACCCCCGATTCCCTCCAAATTACGAGCGAGCGAAATTAACCCTTTAAGAGAAGCAAGATGGCGTCTCAAGGCGAGCGGGAGCCGGGGGTATTAGAAATGGATGTAGAATGTGTAGGATCCATGGTCCAGGATGGAATGCCCGTGCAGGAACATGAACTCGTCCAACTGAACCCAGAGCCCGAAATGGGTGCGGCAGCGGCCGCGGTGTATGACGCATCCCCCCCCCCCCCTCTCCACCAAAACCCTTCCCCAACCCCTGCCGAAACGGCTCACTCAAGCGCACCCGACATGGCCCAGCTATGCGCCATGCTGGCGGCAATGACAAACGAAATGAAAGGAATGAACGAAAAGATGGATGCGAATACACAACAAATGAACGAAAAGATGGATACAAACACAAATGAAATGAAAAACGAAATGAAAGGCATGAACAAGCAAATAAGCGGAATGGAAGCAAACATGAAGGAAGAAATGAAAAAGCTCCGGGGTGAGACGCAGAACATGGGCCGATGCCTGCAGGCGGGCATGAAGGCCGTGACCAGGGAGCTGGGAATGGCGACTCCACGTGTGGGAGCAAACGAGCTGGAAGGGGGTGCAACGGCTGACAGGCCCGCGGTGGAGGCGGGTAAGGAAAAAGTAATTCGGGAGACAAGAGACGAGGTGAAAGTAATTGCGAGGGAGAGAAAAGAACAATTAATACGGAGAGCAAGGATGAGGTACGCGGAGATCGTGAAAGAGCAAGGAGTGAAAAACAGGGAAGGACGGGAGCGACTGAAAGAGAAAGCAAGGTTGACCTACATAAAGATAAGGGAAAGACGCCAGAAAGAAGCGGAGACGAAGAGACAGGAGGGGACAACAGAAACTTATAAATGTATAGAGACACGGGAGACAAAAAAAATAGAGGAGAGACAACACGATGAAGACGGGGTAAGTGACGCACACACACACACGGAGGTAGTGGAGGATAGTGAGGTTGAGCTCGCGGAGCGTGTGGGGACCCGGTGCGAGCAGCTGGATGGCCTCCTCCAGGAACGAGGGGAGGGAGTATGCCCCCTTGAGGGGAGTCACGACCAGGTGGGTTCGGTCGTGCTTTGCGAGGTTGAGGGGACGAGTGCTGTGGACGGGTGCACGGAGAGCTTGGGGGGTGTAGAGGCCCCGGAGACCCTTGTGGGGACACAAATCCCCAGTGTGGTTGTCCCTGTGTGTGTGGTGCAAGGTGTGAGTGCGACCCCGTGTGTGGAAGCGACCCCGTGTGTGAGTGGTGTGGTGGCGATTGTGCCGGAGTGCGTGCTTCCCAGCACGCCGTGTGTGGATGAGGCACCGTGTGTGAGTGAGGCCGTGTGTGTGGATGAAACGGCCAGTGTGGATGAGGGACCGCGGGTGAGTGCCCTCGCGTGTGGGGGTGAGGCACCGTGTGTGAGTGAGGCACCGCGGGTGAGTGCCCCCGCGCGAGTGAATGGAGCACCACGTGTGAGTGGTATGGGTTATGCAAGGGAGACCGTGTGTGTGAGAGAGCGGTATGTGAGGGAGATGTCGGTTGGCATGCGGGAGCACGCAGCCGCGTCTCCCGGTGTGAATGTGATGGAGTGGACTGTGTGCGTCGTAACACGCAGGTGTGCGTGGGTCGAATGGCGACGAAGGCGACATGAGAAGAAAGAAAGCCGAGTAGCGGCTGTAGTTGTTTCGGGGACCGTGCCGGGTTCACCCAGCAGTGAGCACGAGGTTCGTGCTGTGCAACGCACGAGACCGCCACGTGCTCGCTTGCGAGAGTGAAGTCCCGGTCCGGAAACGCCAGCGGTGGATTTGCCGATCCCGCGGACGGACAAAGTTTAGGCAGGTAAACGGATTTGGACCGGACGGGTTCTCCACGCGATCGTGTGTGTTAAGCTCCAACGGGCAAAGCACATGTGTTCGCGTGGGGAACCCCTCGAGACGTGGGGCTTGTTTTTTTTTTTATGCGCACGGTGACGCCATGGCTGCACGTGGGGTTGGAATCCGGCAGGAGGGGTATCTCTGCCGGATGGTCCCGTCCAAGGAGGGACGAGGAACACGTGCAGCTGCATGACGTCACGGGCAGGTGCAAAGTGCGCGAGCTCTGAGTTGCCGCGCAGGTGCTGCGCATGAAAAAAAAAAAAAGCAAGCCTCACTTTCGGGTGCAAAGGATTCCTGGGCAAGGGGTGGAAGACCCCCTTACCTGGGCACAGGATGGAAACTAGTTAGGGGGAAGGGTTAGCTTAGCTCGACCGACTTCATGGGGCAGGGGTAAGTCCTCATGGAGTCCGTGGAATGGATTAGTTAGAGGGATTGTAGCCAGATTTAGGTTGGGAAATAAAATGAATTATTTGAAGACATGGACAGACTTGTGAATGTGTAGTGGGGGACGTAGTTTAGCTACGTAGTGTTAAAAGGAACGTGCTACTAGTTTAAGGGACGACGTGGGAGCACGAGTTAGTTAGGGGATGTAGTTAGAAGGATGGCAGAGTTCAGTGGTGTGTGTGTTGAAGAGTTGGTGAGTGAAGTGGAAGCATGTGCTTGGTGAGTGAGTGAAGCCAGCGGGTCTGTGTGAGTGGAGCGAATGGGGAATGCATGGTGCGATGAGTGATTGGGGGGAGGAGTGACTCCCGCCCAAGGGACCCCGGGGTCAGAGTAAAGTGAGTTAGGGGGTTAGTTAAATTGAAAAATGGAGGTCGTTTTGCTGTTGGTGGGAGTGTAGGCTCGAAACCCGTTTGGAGGGGTGCAGGAGCCCTGTTGACGGGCTTGGGAGCGTGGCTGCGAAAGGTGAGTATCGCTGAGTGGGTACCCCGGGCACCAGGCTAGTCGGCCGCGGTAGGCCATGGGCCCATGGGGGGCCGGGATAGAGTAGTGGGCACGGGTGCGCCTGCTTGGTGCGGGGGGCCGGGGCGCCATTAGCCGCGTGGGCAGTGTTGTGGGCACGGGTGACCCTCGGAAAGGGGCCCGGGAGGCCGGCCTTCCACGTGTGCGTTTCAGGGGAGGTGCCATGGGGGGCACTCCCCGGTGTTAGGGAGCTGGTAGGCTCGGAGGCAGTGTAGTGCCCGGGGGTGCCATAGCGGGAGATTCGGCAGAGGGTCGTGCCTGCCAAAGGGAGCCACGTGTCCCAGCCAGGAGACCGTGTGAGGGCACGGAGAGAAAATTGGGGGGCGAGGCCCGAAATTGTGAGGACACCAACACAGGCGACGGGAATCTGGGTTGTTAGAACCAATAGTTTAAGCGCGAGGCGCTTGTTGAAGCCCCGGGGTAGTTTAACAGTTAATGGTTAGGGTAGATTAGGAGATGTACCCCTCCGCACCATCCATCCCCTCGCTGTCGTTGTGGGCCGCTGGACCCACTTTGTGTTATAGATCGCTGAACTCTGGGGAGGCCATTCTGAGGCTTGAGTTGGGCCTCGACACAGGACATTAGCTCTCCCTTGTTCCCCTCCGGGAAGGGAACGTAGGGGTTGGGAGTAGGCTAGGTGACAGGATAGGTTAGCCGAACAAGGACGATAAAGGGGGTTAGGGGACGATTTATAGTGGGGGAGTAAAAATAAAAACAACAAAAAAAATTAAGTTGGGGCTAAATTGGTTTTTGACAAATTAAGGGAGTGGGTATGTACAGTGACAGGCAAAGGCGATAGGTTGGGAGGGAGACAGGTAGGTAGGTCCGAGCCCGCCTTCCAAGTGGCCAGCACCACCGCACTCCCTCCACCAACCTCCACGGAACGGCAAAGGCTGGCCAACTTCATCGGCTGGCCGTGTTTTGCTTCAAGGCAGAGGCCGGCCAACTTCATCGGCAGCTGTTGTTTTGCTGCAAGGCCTGTGCCATCGGCTGGCTGTTTTTCTTCAAGGCCTGTGCCGGCCAACTTCATCGGCAGCTGTTGTTTTGCTGCGAGGCCTGTGCCGGCTGGATCGTCTGCAGCTGCTGTGCTGCAAGGCCTGTGCCGGCCCACTTCATCTGCCGGCTGGCTGTTTTTTCTTCAAGGCCTGTGCCGGCCAGTTCATCTGCCGGCTGTGTTTGCCTGCAGCGGCCTTCTTCTGCGGGCTGTGTTTGCCTGCTGCCTTTGCCATGCCATGCCCACTGCCCCTGTTCACCAGCCCCGTTCAATTTTTGCTTTGCCCCCCCCCCCTGTTCATTGCCATGTGCGCCAGGGTCAAGGCAACAGTTTGCAAGCTGCGAGAACTGCCCCGTTGGCAGCTACAACACGGGCCTGCAGTGGCGGCCCGTGCACCGTGTTTGTGTTCACCCATCC
>NC_140962.1:108268041-108280541 GCF_056783735.1 Eptatretus burgeri
TTTACGTGAAGCAAGATGAGGGTTCAATGGGGGAAAAGACGAAGCGAAGCGGGAGAACAGTTCAACAATAAAGCACATTTATTCGCGGCACACGGGAAGCACACAAATACAATTCCACCAAAAGCACACAAAAAAAAGAAAACACAATTCCATTTACACAAAAAGCAAATATAAAAGCGAAAACAATGCAGAGCTAATACCGACTACCGAGCACACGGCAACACTTATACAATTCTACTTCACAGACGGCGCCGACAACACATACCCAAAACCAAGGAAAAGAATACCCCCAAGGATGAGGCGGGCCTGAGGCCGAGACCGGGTCGCGCCTACCCGTCTGGTGATGAGACGCGGAGCGGCGATGGCGCCTCTCTCCGCGGGCCTCGCGGACAGTGTCAGGCAGGGGGTGGGAAAAGGGGCCCCCTTTGTCGCACTATCTCAGCGCGGGGGGAAACAGGAGGGGGTTGCTGATGCTCGGGGTATAGAGGATCTTTATTATCCCTGGTGTGCGTCTCCACCTCGGCCAGGTCGCGCTGCCGGCCTCCCTCGGGCGTGCAGCTCCCGGCACCGACGCGAGCACCCCCTCGTCTGCCTTCGCCGCTGCCGCCTCTCCGCCTCTGGACTCTCCACCCTGGACTCTTCTTTGGGCTCTCCTCGTTCGACTCTCTTCAGCTTCTCCAGCTACTGCAGGCTTCGGGCTCCAGACTTCCACACTCGACTCTCCACCCTCCGACTCCTTCTCTTTCTCCTGACTGACGAACACCGTCCTTTTATCCCCCCGTAGCTTCGCCTTTGACCCCCTCCCTTTGACCTTTCACCTCGCTCCCCATTGGCCCGAGAAAAAGTGGGCGTGAAGGCTTTTTGATCCACAAATTTGCATATATCGATCGTTCTGGAGGCGGGGCCAAATTGCCCCTCGCTCACCGATTGGACGGCAAAAAGTGGGCGTGTGTCGTTTTTGATCCGTTTTTGAAGCACAAAATCCGTGATTTTGTACACGCTGTTCGACGCGCGCTCTGCACGAATCCAACACCGGTACCCACAGCGGGGCAAGAACGGTGGCGATGCTACGGTTGCGAGGTGTGACGGGAAGGTCGTGGCGGTTGTGGTGAAGCGGCGTTGTGGTTGGTGGTTGATGTTGTGGTTGTGGTGGTAATCATGGCGGTTGGTCCAAAATAAAGATAGCAAAAGAAAAACGGCTATCCTGAAGAGTCGCAGCTCGCATAAATGACATTTATTCCCACTAGACAACGGGTTCGGGCCTAACTACACATGTACTTACCGAGATACCTCACCTAAGGGACCTGAATGGTGGTTTGCGAATTTGGTAACCACAACAATATATATATATACACACACATACATACTTCTTCTTTCAGCTGCTTCTGTTTGGGGTCGCCACAGCGGATCCTCCGTATGTTCTGCATCGTGATTTGGCTTAGTTTTTTTTTTTTTTTTTTTTACGTCGGATGCCCTTCCTGACGCAACCCTGGTCGCCTCTTCCGACACAGGGATATGGTACACCTTTTCTAACCGGGGCATACACCCCGCCCAGTTCACTGGTACTCACTTTGCCGACCTCGGAAGGATGGCAGGCTGAGTCAACATCCTGGTGTGTATTAATTCAAGCGGCTAACGGGGCTTGAACTCAGGACCTTTTGGATCCCAAGCCGCTACTCTAACCACTACGCCAACACCAGGCTATATATACACATACATACATATATTTATATACAGTGGGTATATATATATATATATATATATATATATATATATATATATATATATATATATGATATATATATATATATATATATATATGATATATATATATATATATATGATATATAGATATATATATATATATATATATATATATATATATATATATATATGATATATAGATATATATATATATATATATATATATATATATATGATATATATATATATATATATATATATATATATATATATATATATATATATATATATATATATATGATATATGATATATAGATATATATATATATATATATATATATATATATATATATATATATATATATATATATATATATATATATATATATATATATATATATATATATATATATATATATATATATATATATGATATATATATATATATATATATATATATATATATATATATATGATATATATATGATATATATATATATATGATATATATATATATATATATATATATATATATATATATATATATATATATATATATATATGATATATATATATATATGATATATATGATATATAGATATATATATATATATATATATATATATATATATATATATATATATATATATATATATATATATATATATATATACTCTTACATATTTATATATATACATATATAAATATATACATGTACAAATATTGCCCAATCAAGGTGTGCAAAGTGGGTAGAGACTTTTCCCAACACACTCACAGCTATAATTGCTGTCAAAGGTGCTTCCACCAAGTGTTAACTCCAGGGGGGTGGACACTTATCCAACCACGATATTCTAGTTTTGTATTTTTAATTAATTTTCTGAAATTTGTGGAATTTGTTTTTTACTTGGAAGTTGTGGGTTATGATGTGAAAATAAAGGTGGAAAAAGTGTAATTTAATTCCAGGCTCTAAGGCAACAAAAGGTGAAAATTTTGAAAGGGGGTGTAGACTTTCTATAGGCACTGTATATCAGCACCATGATGTTGGTGGCGAAAGTTCTAACTAATAATAACCTCAACAAAAATTGCATTTCACTTATTATTGCATATATTGCACACCAGGTAGTTGAAGAGGATGTGGGAGGCTTGTGGGGGAAGATCTCCCACATTCAGGTGGAGTTTACGTAGTAGGTAAATGAGCTCTTCCTGCTGATTGCTGATGGTGAATCGCTCCAAGAAGTGTCTCAAAATCAGAGCTGGGTCTTCAATCAAGCAGCCCCACAGTACTTCGTAAGCCACAGCACAAACTGTCAGAAAATGATAAGACATGGAGGGCCTTTAAATGCAGTATGATATAGAGAATTATTTTAACCCAAAAGATCACATTGTCTTGCTTCACCTTGTTATGTTTTACAACACCTAACCTTGCATAATTGTCAAACGTTTGTGTTCCTTTTTTTCCTTGAGATTTAGTCAAGTGTCTCGGCTTGAGCTATCCTGTTTGCTACACTTTCTCAAGTACATAGCTCATGAACCTGAGACCCCACATTCAAATCCTTTGCATTGTGTTGATTTGCCCATTATCACTTTATGACAATGAAATTGATGTAAAAGTATACTTATCTTTCATAATGTCCTTGCCTAACGTCAAAACAACGGATGGAAAAAAAACTCAAGCCAATATTTCAGCTAAAGTGGACTGTTCATAATTACTGTAGTGATTTCAAATGCACAGAAAAGTGATTTTGGCAATTATTGTAATGCTAAAAACCGCTCAACTCCAACTCCATCTCAGGATGTTTTGTTCCTTTTCCTGCAAAGCATCTTCTGTTGAATCTATTTCAAGCTTTCACTCAGAAAGATACTTCATTAAATGAAAAATTACCTTTGACTGTGCAATTTTTGCCTCTTAACTTTCTCCTCTTATGAACAGATCTATAAAGGAAGATAATTTTTGCCCCCATTGGACTTAGTCTGAAACAGGGGCTTATGGATTTGGTCTCTATTTTCGTGTCCAGATGTGTGGGCGTGCGTGGGGCAACAACCATCTCTCAGACATTTATGGACCAATTTTATTCATACTTGGCAGAAAGAGACAACACATGATGGTATACATATGCATATCATTTTGTTTTGCGATACGATCAAACATGGCCGACTCGCAGCCTTTTTAGTTTTTAAAAAAACCCGATGTTGAACACGTCCTCAACCATTTCTCGGACAAGCATCTATCGATGTTATTCAAACTTCGCACCCAGATAAAGAACGATGGTGTACATAAGCATGTAAATGTTGTTCGAGATCAGACAAAATATTGGCGACTGGTGGCCATTTTAGTTGTAAAAAACCCGATGTCGAACACGTCCTCAACCATCTCTCGGAAATGCATTTATCAATCTTATTCAAACTTGGCACACAAATAAGGAATGCTAGTTTGCATATGTATGTCATTTTGGTTTGAGATCAGATCCAAGATGGACGACTGGCGACCATTTTGTTACTTAAACATGTCCCCAACCATTTATTGGACATGCATGGCCCAATTTTGTCAAACATGGCATAAGCGCAGTTTCACGATGGCATAAACTTGCATTCACTTTATTTTGCGATCTGATCAAAGATGGCCAACGAGTAGACTGGTGATCATTTTAGTTGTCAACAAATATGGGCTCACCTTTAAATCTGTTCAGATAAATTACGAAAACAACAAGGGGCTATGACATTTTATGTCTTTTTTTTCCTTGTTCATTTACAAAATTTAGTACATTCAGCTCAAAAGAAATCCATTACTACATAATGTTGAAGATGCATTCGTAAATATCTCTTACATTCTTCAAAAAACATTTAAACAGCAGGGCATTCAGATTAGTTGAGAGGTTTGTTTAAAAAAAAAAAAAAAACAACAAAAAAGCTATGACTGTGATTAATACATTTCAATGCTTCCTATGAATACAAAACAGGAAAGTAAGTTCACCACCTGAGTTGAGTATGAAAGCAAAAGTACTCAAAAAGTTACAACTAAAAAAAATATAAAATATACATTGGACTCGTGGACTTTTTGCCTCCATCTTTGCTTTGCTATCAACAGACCTATTGAGGAACTTATTTGTTTGGCAAAAATAAGTACAGGTCAAAATAAATATATACAAAATATACAAAAACTCTGAGCTGCCTTTGTAAAGAACTCTTGCAATGTCTCAAAAATCACTTCACCAACATGGCATTCATGTTCGTTGCGAGGTTTATTTTCAGAAAACTATGACTGTGATGAAAACAAATCATTGTTTCCTGAGAGTGCAACCCAAGAAAGTAAGAACTAAAGGCAATATTTTAATCCCAAATAAAGAATGAATGACTTCTGCCAATCTCCTTCAACAAAGGAAGGAAAGAGAGTTTAAAAAACTGGGCACCAAAGCAGTGAACAGGTGAATATTGTTGTGGTTCTGCGAAACTGCTGATCCTCAAGGCAACCGCATACAACATATAGCGGGTCCTGGGACAGTTATTTAATGAGCATCCATATTAGATAGCCTTTCCCTAATGTCTGGTGGGAAGAAGGGACAAAATGTGTTGTAAGGGCTTTGAGTTAGCTCCTTAATTCCGTTTTCCATTCCTTTATTCATTTTATTCCTTTACTTTACACATACGACCTCTCCTTCAAGCAAGCATCCCATTGCACAATTAGTTGGGTATGAAAGGGAAAATACTCAGACAGGTATTTCTAAAAAAGAAAAAAAAATACATTGGACTCGTGCAACTTTTGCATGTTATTTTTGCTTTGTTAAGAACAGACCTAATGAGGAAGATTAGTTGCTTGGCAAAAATAAATACAGATAAAAGTAAATGTATTACAAAATAAACTCTTTGCTGCCTCTGCAAAGAACTCTTACAATGCTTTAAAAAAACACTTCAACATGGCATTCATTTTCGTTGAGAGGTTTGTTTTCAGAAAACTATACTCTGCCATCTTGCTTCGCAATACTGTATTTCAGGACTGTGCATGTCAAACGCAAATCAGTGCACAATTCTGCTCTTTTAAGAGGCAACAGGATGGGAAAAATGCAAAAAGACTTCTGCTGCCCCATCAAAAAGCGATCCTTCCATTCAGTGGATGAAAGATTGGGTCCGTTCGATATCTTCATAAAGGTTGCCAAGATCAAGAAGGGAGCCAGAGCATCAAACAAGGCAGCCGCATTGGCGAAACACTCTTCAAGGAAAAATAAAGCACCTTCACTGAGTACTGTTGCAAAGTTGGAGCCACCGAGTGAACTTTCTACTATCGAGCGCAGGATGGAGTGTCAGCAGCATGCTCACTGGCGGTCCAGCTTACGTCGAGACAAACATTGGCAGTAGAATGGGCCAGAAGGAAGAGCTTAGTGACTTTCAACTTGGCACTGTCACAGGATGGCACCTTTCAACCATGTCAGTTCGTCAAATTTCTGCCCTACTAGAGCTGCCCCGGTCAACTGTAAATGCTGTTATTGTGAAGTGGAAATGTCTCGGAGCAACAACAGCTCAGCCGCAAAGTGGTCGGCCACACAAGCTCACAGAATGGGATGCCAAATGCTGAAGCGCGGAAAAATCGTCCATCGTCGGTTGCAACACTCACTACCGAGGTCCAAACTGACTCTGGAAGCAACATCAGCACAAGCACTGTTTGGCGAAAGCTTCATGAAATGGGTTTTCCTGGCCGAGCAGCCACACACAAGCCTAAGATCACCATGTGTAATGCCAAGCGTCGGCTGGAGTGGGGTAAAGCTCACCGCCATTGGATTCTGGAGCAGTGGAAACGAGTTCTCCAGAGTGATGAATCACGCTTCACCATCTGGCAGTCCGACGGACGAATCTGGGTTTGGCAGATGTCAGAAGAACGCAATCTGCCCAAATGCATAGTGCCAACTGCAAAGTTTGGTGGAGGAGGAATAATGGTCTGGGGCTGTTTTTCATGGTTTGGGCTAAGCCACTGAGTTCCAGTGAAGGGAAATCTTAATACTACAGCATACAATGACATTCTAGATTATTCTGTGCTTCTATATTTGTGGCAACAGTTTGAGGGAGGCCCTTTCCTGTTTCAACATGACCATGCCCCCCGTGCACAAAGCAAGGTCCATACAAAAACGGTTTGTCGATATCGGTGTGTAAGAACTTGACTGGCCTGCACAGAGCCCTGTCCTCAACCGCATCGAACACCTTTGGGATGAATTGGAACGCCGACTGAGAGTCAGACCTTATTGCCCAACATCAGTGCAAAACATCACGAATGCTCTTGTGGCTGAATGGAAGTAAATCCCAGCAACAATGTTCCAACATATAGTGGAAAGCCTTCCCAAAAGAGTGGAGGCTGTTATAGCAGCAAAGGGGGGGACCAACTCCATATTAATTCCCAAGATTTTGAATGGAGATGTTGGACGAGCAGGTGTCCACATACTTTTGGCCATGTGGTGTATGTGTGTGATGTTTGGGTTGGTGGAGACTGTGGGTAGTCTTTTCTGTTACAAATGTTTTAAGGTGGCTCGTATAACAGCTTTGGTGGACAAAATGAGAAAAGTTTTAACATCTTTGCTGGAATTTGTCAGAGGGTGGGGGATTGGTTGGAGGGAATCGATAACCTTTGTTGGGTGCATCTACGATAGGTAAATGTGTTTGTGGGGTTATGGGTGACATCGGAGGTGTGGCATGTGTTGGCAATGATGTGAGTACCCAGTGTGCTGCTGGCATTGGAGGTGCAGAGGTGGCGGGCGACAGACTGGGTGTAATGGATGCGGGTGAGAGTATGGGTTAAGGTGGGGTGGTGGGCTGCGCGTGTTGGGGTGCTATCATTTACAGTGGGAGTGGGGGGGGTTCAAACGTTGTGTTGTGTTTGCTGTTGGTGCAGTCGGTGTTATTTATAATGACTTTTCTGATAATGTTTTGGAAGAATTAACTTTGTTATTGCTCAAATTTAGACTGTCAATGTTATTTCATGAAACTTAATTTCGTTTGTGAAAAGTAATTCATCGTAAAATGTTGAACTCAGTGATGTAAAAGAACGAATTTTACAATTTGACGTAAAATGTTGGAACCATGCGGTTAGACTGCCTGTCCGACACCATCTTCAAATTTTGTGAGCACACGTTTCAGGTACTCGTCTATTCAAGATGTCAAGGTAAATGATCTACGCGTTGAACACTGATGGATATGTGAATTTAAAAGCTTGTAAATCATCGTCCTGTTGAGTGGCTGTAACGTTTAATGTTTAGTACATCTGATAATTTGGTTTGGTAAATTTGGAATCCTCATTTGACATAATTAGATCAATTGATTGAACTTGTGTAATGTTGAGATTGTCACTCATGTTACTCTAAGGTTGTTTTTGTTGGTAAACTCTCCACTGCTTTCGCTTCTTCTCTCAGTTGTATGCAAATAAACTCATTGTGCATTCAGAACGTGTTCCCATCTATTTGAATAACCAATGGTCACAAATGATTCAAAACATCAACATGCATGAATGCCAGGAAAACCCAGGAATAAAATGAATGAGGCAGGGAATCCCAAGAAATGAATGAGACAGGGAATTCACATGGTCCACCATGAACCCCCTTCTGGTGAAACTACTGAAATCTGTGGTGTAGCCTGCGGGCATGCAGGGCGGGGCATGCTGATGATGCATGATGGGCATGATGATGGGAGGAGGGGTCGGCATGGTCATCGGGTCTGCAAGGGATATAGGGTGTGCGCGCCGCCTGAGGCGTTGTAGTAATGCTGGAGTCGTCCGGCTCGTGAGTGTGCTAATACGCAAAAAAGGAGAGCCACGGGCAGAGTATGCTCGCGCTCACGCTTGTGCACCACAGCCCGGCTCGACTGTTCCTCCGCATCGTGTCTGCCTGCTAAGCATCTTCTATTCAGTACATCACAGTTGGCTGACGAGGATCTTCGGATCGGCGTGTGCAGGGCGTCAAGTAACCCGTGCGGTTCCAAGCTACGGAGCCAAGGGTCGCGCCAGCACGAGCGTGGCAGAAGGTCGGGGCACGGCGCACGGACGCGTACCCGTGTTCGGGGGAGATGAGTTCGAGTTGTTTTCTGAACAGTTAGGTTGCTACTTTCGCGCGAATGATGTAGAGGATGAAGAGAAACGCAAGGCGATCTTGCTCGCCTCGCTATCAACGGAGCACTACCGGCTACTAAGTGATTTGGTGGCTCCAAATAGACCCAGTGATGACGGGCTATCGTTTCAGGACATCGTGGCGAAAATGAAGACCCACTTGGCGCCAGAGAAGTCGTTACATCTCGCGCGGTTCCAGTTCGATCACCTCGCTAAGGGTGGCGAGGAGCGCGTTGCAGACTTCGTAGCACGGGTGAAGCATTCGGCTGTGCCATGCAAGTTCACGACAGAGGAGCGTCCGGCACGGCTCAGAGATCGTTTTATTTCTGGTCTGCGAGACGCAAAGATGGTAGCAGCCATCCTGCGGTTGACCGACATCACATTCGACTCGGCGGTCGCGACTGCTTCGTCTGTCGAGCAGACACTCACGGATGTCCGCACCATTGCTGGCCAGGACGTAATGAGTAGCTCCAGCTGGGGCATGTCGGCTAATCCCGAGGTCCACGCGATGACCGCACAAGTGCCGCAGGTCGCGCAGCCCGAAGTCCGCGCGATGGCTCAAGTGCCGCAGGTCGCACGCGTGCCTGGCGGTGCGGGACGAGGGCGCGCACCGCAGCACCGTCGCACCGGGAGCGAAGGGGCTTTCCGGGGGTGCTGGGGGTGTGGGGGTCCGCACCTGCGACAAATGTGCCCGTATAAGAACACCGTGTGTTTGCATTGTCACAAGGTGGGACATTTGAAGCGTGTGTGTCGGATGGCGGGGGCCTCCGTTGGGGTCTTGGATGACGAGGTGCGGGAGGACCCCAGTGACCTGGAGATCGGCCTGCAACCGGGGCATGACGATGCCGGCGAGCCGGAGCAGGAGATGCAACCATGGTTGAGTCTGTTTTCCGTTGGTTCGGAGATGACGACGCCTTTCACGGTGGAGGTCGAAGTGAATGGCGAACCGACCGTGTTTTGCGTGGATACCGGGGCTGCGGTGTCGGTCATGGGTGAGCAGGCGGCTCGTGGTCTTCGCGGTATTCGCCTGGTCAAGACGGCCTTGTCGCTATACACGTACACCAGTGAAGCGATTGCACCGCTTGCGAGGGCCGACGTCTCAGTGCGCTACCGAGGTCGACGCGCCCGGCTCTCGGTGTTCGTTGTACGAGGGGAGGGGCCCGCCCTTTTGGGTCGGGACTGGCTGGCGCACCTCGGACTGGATCTCCGGTTCGTACCTCCAGTTGTGCCAGTGCTCTCTTCGAGGCCTTCGTCGAGTACCGAGGGCTAGGCTCTGGCGGCGGGGGCCGCGTCGATGCAACGGGAGCGGCCGTTCGTTGCTGCCTGCGGCAGTGATGTGCGGTTCGGGAGCGGCGAGAGCCGTATCAGCTCTCGCGATGAGTTCCCGCGTTTCGGCAGCGTTCGTGAGGCAATGCGCGCCGGTGTTGTTCGGGCAGCTGCGACAGGTTGCGGTGAGCCCGTGGCGTTAAAGGGAGTCGCGAGTCACAACATCGAGTCGACAACCAAGAAACGGACTCGTGATGTGGGTTGTGGGTTGTTGTTCATGGCATATGTGTTTTTCTTTGCTCTAGTGATGCAGTTTAACGTTGTTGAAATTAATGCCAGCAGTTCCCGTGTGAAAGTGGATTTGGCGGAGATCAATCAATGGGATTTGTATTATGATCAATGTGATGTGGGGGCTTTGGGAGCGGTGGTGGCGAATAAAAAGGTTGGGTTGGCCTTCCATTGTCCCGGGCCGCGGGTTGTTGCTTTGTCATGTGCTGGGATTTTATCAAAAGAGCGCGCTGTACGGAAAAATGAGTTTGCAATGCTTCGAATGATGTTCGTAGTGATTTATAACGAGCCTATGATTGAAGTGTGGTTTAAATGGAATTGCTACCGTCTAGCTGCTGTGTGGGTCTCGGAGGTCGACTCGGGACCAAGACTGGTGTGCTGGACGGCGTTACCCCCACCTCTGGTTGCGAGCGCAGCTCTCTGTGTTCGCTCAAGGCCGTTTAGACGGGCGTTGGCGTCTCAACTGATTGTGGTGCGTGGGTTGTTTTGGAGCATTAAGTGCGTACAGCCAGCGGCGCTGTTCAGCGCCCCCAGCCAAGGTCGATCAAGGCTGGCGCTGGCGCCACGGCTTCCAGACAGCGGGCTTCCGGCCTCGGAATGTTTATCTACGTCGGGTCTGCCTGGGGGGAGTGGGCCGGAGGCGTTTGATGGTGCCGGGGGAGGTTGGCTCGAGAGATCGCCACGGCCTCGGCGAGGGCCATGTCAGCATGAGCCGCCTGGGGGCGTTTCCGCTGTGTAGGGCTGCTGTGCTTTTCGCCTTGCTGCTTCATATCGGTAACGCGGCCAGAGTTTGGGAGGTGCTGTATCTTCGGAATCTGGCCGTGGCAGCTCCATTAACTCGCTTTCACGCATTATATGATGTGGTGTGCTGTTATACTTCGCTGTTTTCATTTTATTTTCATGATTATTATACCGAAGTCCTTCGTGTTGTTTATGCTTATTATGATGGTGATCATTCAATAATCATAGTTTTAGGAGGGAGGAGTGTGGTGTAGCCTGCGGGCATGCAGGGCGGGCCATGATGATGATGCATGATGGGCATGATGATGGGAGGAGGGGTCGGCGTGGTCATCGGGTCTGCAAGGGATATAGGGTGTGCGCGCCGCCTGAGGTGTTGTAGTAATGCTGGAGTCGTCCGGCTCGTGAGTGTGCTAATACGCAATAAAGGAGAGCCACGGGCAGAGTACGCTCGTGCTCGCGCTTGTGCACCACAGCCCGGCTCGACTGTTCCTCCGCATCGTGTCTGCCTGCTAAGCATCTTCTATTCAGTACATCACAAAATCCAGGATCACTACTCACCTCCACTCATTTGTTACTCTTTTTTTTTCCACCTCTGCAACCAACTTCCACATTCTCTTCCATCTCATTTTTACTTCCAGGTCTTCAAGACTGGTATTCAGCACCATCTCGGGTTGTCCCCAATCTAAAACCATGATCTTTTCCACCATCGTTAACCCACCCCAATCCAACCTCCTTCCAAATTTCCAGTTTTCCATCATTGTAGTTTCCTTCTGTATCTATCTTGTCCACCCTATGTGTCCTCTACTACCCCTTATTCCTCCCCACACCCATTGATTGTCCAAGTCTCCCTCTATCATGGCCTTCAACTCTGCTGTTGGTGTTTATCCCCTCTCTTGACTGCTCCTTTTGCGCTTCTGCTGTTTCTTTTGCATCCTGTTTAGCATGTTTTGCGTCCTGTTTTTGTCTGTTATGCCCTGATATGTTCAGTGTACTCGCTCTTCCAAGAGCCTCGACGATGTATGCAGAAAAAAAAACAACCAGAGAATGCCTAGCTGGGAGGATGCAAATTGTGGGGTACCTCAGGGATTGGTATTGGACCATTATTATTCACAAGCAGAGTACCTGCCCTCAGAGCATCCTTGTTCCAAACGTGCAACATGTTCTTCCGAAGCACACCTTTATTTGGGCGGTGTATCGGCAACTAAGAGCCCTGTACAGCCCCCCCCCCCCCAAAAAAAACAGGTTACGTGCATGAACCAAAAACATACCTACTGCTTTTAATTCAAAACACTTCACTGCACTGGAAAACATGGGGACAGGAATACTGTTCTGTAAATGGTGGAGACTTGTAATACCCTCTCCCACCTAGAGGTGGCGCTACACGATACACATTTACATGAAGAATTTGCATCCCTCCCTGCCA
>NC_140962.1:108285541-108288041 GCF_056783735.1 Eptatretus burgeri
TCTCAAAAACATATTTGAGACTGTCTATGGAGAAAATGCAGTTGTGCACATGATGACAGGGAAAGCTGTCCAGAGGGCTTTGCGGGCCATCTTCTTGTTGACAAGTGCCTGCATAGCCAGCTTATAACGGAAATGGCCAAAGACAATCCCGAGATTCAGACACTGCTAGATCAAGCCGAGGAATTGTACTCCTCCCTTCTTAGCGGAGAGACGACGCTAGGAGATGCTGCTTGTTTTGAGGTTTTGATCCAACTCGAGACAGTAATGGAGAAGAAGAAATCTGAACTTGCTCAGACCTCAAAGACCAGCCAGTTGTGGCATAATTATCAGCGTATGGTTGGCATGGCAAGAATGTTGATCAAGGCAGATCGTACTGGGTCTTGGTTGATGCATTTACAGGCAGTGTCCAATTGCCTAACTGTCTTTGCTGCAGCTGGGCACTTCAATTACCTGCAATCTGCTCATTACTACCTGCAGAAAATGAGCAACCTGGAGGAAAAGCACCCAGACATTTATCGAAAGTTCCTTGATGGTTTTCACGTTGTTCGTAGAAGCAATCAGTGCTGGGCAGGGCTTAGAAGTGATCTTGTCATTGGACAAACGTTGATGAGGTCTCTAAAGAGCACTGGTGGTCTAACCCGAGGCAGTGGGATGACCGAGGACATGCGAAACCTTTGGACCTTATCTGCACCTGTAACATCCGAGTACAACAGTGCGATGCAGGATTTCACAGACCTGACCTATACTACAAGTCCGCAACACAAAGACTCAACTGAGGCACGCATCAAAAGAGATGCATCTGATCTCGAGAAAATTCGGATAAAGCTTGCAGCCTGCTCACCCTTCCCATCTGATTGTACTCTGAGAAACATTGTCAACGGGATAGTGGCTGGGCCAGATGTGATTGTGCATGCCTTTGAATCGGTTGGGAACAAGATCATTGAAGATATAATAGGAAAGTCGGCATTTACTTACAAATTCAAGTGGAAAGACAGAGCCCAAAACCTTGGGAATATCTCTGCTGTGAAGATTGCTCCTGATCGTACCATTGATCCTGCCCTTCTGTTCCAGCTTTTCCTTCTGGTGTCAAGGTCAGGATATCTTTCCCTTGAAGATGTTTTGACGAATGAACTAAGCCCCTACCCTCCAGCCCTCTTTGAGGTCAGGAACATTCTTTGAAAAGCAGACAAACCTCAGCTTGCCCAGGCAATTCGAGACCATGCTGCAGACTTGTCAAGTGAGGCTGTGATGAACTCTATTCGTAAAACAGATTGTTACGTGCTCGATGGTGGCTCTTTGCTCCATCGTTTACCGTGGAAGAAAGGCGACTCGTATAATGCAATAGCTGAGTCTTCTGCAGACTTCACTGTGAGACGTCACCGACTAGCGACAGTGGTATTTGATGGCTATGGTGAAGGTCCCTCCATAAAAGACAACACACATCAGAGACGAGGACAAAACCTGCACCCTATTGTTAGTTTCACTGCAGAAACAGAGTTTTCAGGCAAAAAGGAGGACTTTTTGTCTCGTGACAAAAACAAGGCAGACATGATTGCTCTCATCAGCACAGTACTAACTAAAAGGGGATGGCATGTCATTCAGTCACCAGGGGATGCAGACGTTGATATTGTTAAGGCAACTGTTGAACGATCCCGTCATTGCACCACAACGTTGGTCGGTGAGGATACAGATTTGCTGATCTTGCTCCTTCATTACTCTAGAATAGACAATGAGATCATCTACTTCCGTTCTGACGCAAACATGCAGTCAAAAGAACACAAAGTGTATAACATTAACCTGTTGAAAGACACTTCAGGAGACGATGTGTGCAATGAGTTGCTCTTTGTACATGCCTACACAGGCTGTGATTCAACTTCAAGGATTTTTGGCATCGGAAAAAAGTCAGCCTTCCGAAAATTAGTGAAATCTGATCCTGTCATGAAGTCCTGTGCTCGTGCATTCATCCTTCAAAACAAATCTCAAGAGGACATACAGTATCAGATCTTGGAAAAGACCTGATGGTTGATCTCTTTGGTGGCAAGTCTAATGACATGCTATCATCACTGCGCCATATCATTTTCACCAAGAAAGTGGCAACTGCTCAAGCATTTGTCACTCCTGAACGGCTTCCACCAACATCACCTGCAACAAGATTCCATCGCCAACGTGTGTACTTTCAAATTATGGTATGGATGGGGATGGCAAATGAAATGAACCCAACTGAATGGGGATGGAAACAGGAAAATGATCAGTTAATTCCAATTATGATCCAAAACAATGCTGCGCCTCACGAACTCTTGAAAATTATCCATTGCAACTGTTCGAGGGGGTGCAAATCCTCTCGATGCAGCTGCAGACGCTATGGACTCCCCTGCACTGCTGCATGTGGCCCTTGCCAAACTGAAAACTGTGACAATCCAAACAACACTCAAGAGGTCGATACTGAGGAGGAGGATGACACTCAAAACTGAACGCTCTGAAACTTATTCTATGGACAAAG
>NC_140962.1:108295541-108335541 GCF_056783735.1 Eptatretus burgeri
AAAATGACTCACATAGCTTCTAAAATAAGTCAAATACACTTGGAAAAGTACGTGTTAGAATGGTGTATGCCTCTGCACAAAAAAGGATTTGGAGAACTTTCTGATCAACTTGCCCAAAAAGTTGATATCTTGCAGGAAAACCCCCGTGGGGATGGTGGCAAATTAAGTCGCTACTACCTCCACCGTGTGACCTTTCGTCCTCCTGCCAAGTGTATTTGATATTGGATGAGTAATGACCAAATGTATCGTGGTCAAAAAGACAGACAGACAGACACTGAATTGCGTCGTTTAGTATGATATCCATGAGTGAAATTTGCATTTAGGAACAGAACAATTATGGTTATAACCATTTATAAATTGCCACTCTTTCATCGAAATGCTGAACATGATGTTAAAAAACACGACTTGGATTTCAGACTTTACGCGAGCCCTGCGAGCTTTACTTTAAATGTGCCCCAACGATCACAACCGAGTCACTGAAAACTAACACAGCACATGCACAAAAGGCATCGTTAGCATTCACACATCATTTTGAAAGTCCCGTATTAGTTGGGACCTGTTTTTAATTTTGAGAAAGGTCATCTTTAATCATGAATCACACCTTTGACATGAGATGGTAAGCTCTGTCATCTTAAGGAAGGAATTTACAAAGCTGTTCATTTATAAATTAATTGATATTCTTTTTCGTTGGTGTAAATCAATCATCCCAAAAGATGCTTGACTTAATTGTTTGCTAGGGATTGTAGCAGCTAAGTAATTGATGCTTTTTCGGAACTGTTCATATAATTCCACATTGAAATTTTCAATTTCCATCTCATTGTCAGGTTCACTATGTATTTTTGTTCAAATTTTCTGGAGATTAGCAAACCAGTACATTTTTGAGAAGCTTTTGGCATCAGGAATATGAAAATCAATGTTTACATTTACACCATAAAATAAGAATTTCCGAATATCTCAGCTTGTAATTAACATACAAACTTCATTCTAAATGCTAACCCTATGTTGCTAATCCCAATAAAATTAGAACGAAAGTGTTTTTATTGACATAGTGAACCAAGCTAAATGTGCAAGTGGATCGATGTTAAGTGAAGTACAATGTTAATTGCTTGGACTTCCACAGGAATCTATAGTGATAAAAAAAATCCTACACCATCATGCAGCAGC
Source organism: Eptatretus burgeri (assembly GCF_056783735.1). NCBI lineage: Eukaryota > Metazoa > Chordata > Myxini > Myxiniformes > Myxinidae > Eptatretus > Eptatretus burgeri. The sequence continues at coordinate 108,296,706 of NC_140962.1, forward strand.
TGTTGTTTGTGTGCTGAAAAGTTGGAATTATTCAAAAGAGATGAATATATTCGTGGGGCATTCTTCTTACCTTCAGATCTCTCAATTGTGCCAAGGAATAAAAAGAGCATGAGGTCGGCAATATTTAAACATTGCACTACTGCAGTCTAACTTTTTGTTGGTATATCATACACGTGGCTTTTGTGATGTCTACAATTGTCCTGATTTACGTATACTTTGCATGGAGCAAGTCATGCAAGGATATACATACACGAGGAATTCCAGACACAGGAAGCCACCAATCAGCATATCATGCCTGTGCTATCTCCACTTGCCTAAAATTCAAACAAAACAATGCAACAAAGTGGTTCTTCCCCGATGGAGGCTTAATTTCTGAAATATTAGGTTCGCCTTGCGTCCCACAGCAGTTCGTAAACTTCGATCAACAATATGTTGATGCCATCCATTGTTCTAACTGTTCACCAATGCAGAAAGGAAACCTCTTTTTAACATTGTCTATTGCTCGAAGTGGAGCTGCCACATACACATGGACATACAGATGAGTACATGAGACACAACACAAGACTGTTCGATGAGGCAAACACAGCCACTCAGTTTGGGAGAAGTTCTGACACTTCCCGGGATACCCTGGGTACCAGCGACGTCCAAACAATGGCACCTCCTTGCTTTTCACGGTAGTTAGCATACCTCAATCAACGTTATGTTAATTGTGTATAAAGGATGAATGTTCTGTAAATTTGGTTTACACCTTAAAGCTACTTGCTTTACCGATTGTTGCCTGGCACTGTGCTGTTGCCCATCCCTTCCTCCCCTACTCCCATTCTCTATTAACACCTCCAGTAAATTACCTCCACCACTGAAGGTGGACAGACAAAGGTTATCTTTTCACCCCTGCCTGTCTGTCTGTGAGCAGGATATTTCGAAATGTTTTGGATGGATTCAGCTGAAATTTGGTGGACAGGTTGGGTGTGTGACGAGGAAGAAATTATTCGATTTTGGTGAAGATCAGAATCCAGATCCAGATGCAAGAATTATTTTAATCTTCTAAGTGATTCTTCAGCGTTAAGAGATGGGGCCAAAAACGATATATAGCATCTCTAAAAACATTGTGGGACGGGTTAGGACAAAACTTGGTGGATGAGTTGGGTAGATGACAAGAACAAGCCGATTACATTTTGGGGAAGGTGCGGATGCAGATCCGGCCTATTAGTGGGACAGAAAAATGTAAACTGTTCAGTCTGGTGGAGGGATGCACTGCACTGATTGCCATTTTAATTCTCCTTTGTCACAGGCGACAAGTCTGGCCCTTTGCATGATGTAGTCTCTATTTCTATTATTATTGTCCATTCCCCTTACCTAGAGTGGCTCTATGTTTTGTTTGTGGTGATTTCCATGAAAAAAAAAAAGCTCAACACTTTATATTTCATAATTTTAAGCTGTATTTGAAAATATTTCCCCATACTATGAGAGTTTCTTGGCCCTCCTGAATGTGATTACCCCACCTTGCTTACTGCAGGCCTGCTCACTCACCTCACCATAGCCTGCTTGTCTGAGATTGATTATTCCTGCCCTGAAAAGACTTCATGAAAATATGAGTGAACATTTGTTCATGGTTGAAGATAAAGCATATCAACTGTTACATTAATGATTGCATAGCCTGGTGTTGGCTTAGCAGATAAGATGGCCAGCTTGGGACCTTAGGGTTTTGAGTTTGAGCCCCTGTCAACCATTGAATTAACACCAGGTGGGGTTGACTCAGCCTGTCATCCTTCTGTGGTCGGTGAAATTAGTACAAGTGTACTGGGGTAATAACCATTTGGGCTAACCTGCGTTTGAATGGTGACCCAGCCAGGACTGTACCCATTGCCAATGAAACTGCCTCGGCAGCCCGATGTACCTTGATGGCACAAAAGGAATGGTATGATTAATGATTGGACTTTCCTTGGATGGTTGTTAAGCCGGGGACTCATCTTGCCAGCATTAATTGGTGTACCTGAAAGATCCCACATGCAGTTGTCACCCATACCCGAACCAAATTCCAAATCCATGCCACCTTCTGCTGAATGCAAGGCCTGGCAAGCAGTTTCATAAAGTCTTGATTCAAGTCAACATGCTTTATGAGTTGCCAAAACTGTGCTGTATCACGTGATTGGGTTTTCGTATATCATGCCTCGCCCGCAAGGGGTGGCAGGAATGTACTTCCGGACGCGCAATAAAGCGGAGTTGATGCTGGCACGCTTGCTTCTCGTGTTCCACTGCACCTCGTACACCATAGTTGGCTGACGAGGATGGTTAAAAACGGACATGTGCCCGTTTTCGTCGGAGACGACTTCGAATTGTTTTCGGAGCAATTGGGATGCTATTTCCATGCGAATGATGTGGTCGACGAGGGCAAACAGAAGTCGATCTTGCTCGCTTCGCTTTCGGCGGAGCATTATCGACAACTGAGTGATTTGGTGGCGCCGGACAAGCCCCGCGATGACGGGCTGTCGTTTCGGGACATTGTGGAGAAGATGAAAGCACACATGGCGCCGGAGAAGTCATTATAACTCACTCGAAACCAGTTCGATCGCCTCTCGAAAGGTGCAGAGGAGCGCGTCGCTGATTTCGTGGCGCTGATTAAGCATTCTTCCGTGGCCTGCAAGTTCACGGCAGAGGAGCGTCCAGCGCGGCTCAGAGATCGTTTTATCGCTGGTTTACAAGATGCGAAGATGGTTTCGGCAGTTCTACGACTGAAGGGTGAAGCCATTACATTCGACTCGGCAGTCAGCATGGCTACAGCGGTCGAGCAGACTCGCGGAAATGTTCGGGCCATCACCGGCCACGCGGGGTCGCGAGCACCCCGGGACACACGCACGACCTTCGGTGCGGGTCGGACGTCGCCGCGCGGCCGCACGTGCGGCGAGGTGACCCCGCGGACGTGTTTGGGATGCGGAGGTTGATACCTGCGCCGTGCGTGCCCGTATAAAGGCACCGTGTGTTTGAATTGTCACAAGGTGGGTCATCTGAAGCGTGTGTGCCGTGGGGCGCCGGCCACCGTTAGGGTCATGGAAGGCGATGTGCGTGGCGACCCGGGGCGGGACCGGCGGCCGCTGATGGGCCTGTTTTCAATTGGCCCGGCGGCGGCGCGCCCGATGACGGTGGAAGTCGAAGTGAACAAGATGCCGATCATGTTCCAGGTCGATACGGGAGCGGCTGTGTCGATCATCGGCGAACAGACCACGCATAGACTCGACGGCCTGAAGCTTATCAGGTCCAACCTCACACTGTTCACGTACACCCGCGAGAAGATAATGCCAGTCGGGATGGCAGACGCGTCTGTGCGGTACCAAGGCCAGGTCGACACGCTTCGGGTGTACGTCGTGCGGGGGAGGGGACTGTCTCTCCTCGGCCGAGATTGGCTGGCCCGCATCAGGCTAGACTGGGCCGCAGCTCACCTTGTACAACCCGTGCCTAGACGGTGGGAGGATCAGTTGGAGAAGATTCTTCAAAGACATCAATGTTTGTTTTGCGACGACCTTGGGAAACTCAAGGGCATGGAGGAAAAACTCTTCCTGAAGGAGGGGGTGGTTCCTCGTTTTTGTAAACCACGTCCGGTGCCGTATGCCCTGTGGGACAAGGTCAAGGGTGGACTGGATAGGCTGGAGGCCTGTGGAGTGATTGAACGGGTGTCGTACTCAGAGTGGGCCACCCTGGTTGTCACAGTGCTGAAACGGAATGGAGACGTCCGATTGTGCGGGGACTTCAAATCCACGGTTAACCCGGGGCTCAGCGTGGAGCAATATCCACTGCCGTCAATCGATGAAATATATGCGCGATTGGCGGGGAGTCAATACTTCACGAAGCTAGACCTGCGTGATGCATATTTTCACCTGGCGATGGATCCCGGGAGTCGCGAGCTTTTGACAATCAACACGCGTCAAGGACTCTATCGATATACCCGACTCTGTTTTGGGATTGCTTCGGCCCCAGCCTTGTGGCAGAAAGCCATGGATCAGGTTTGCATTGGCCTGCCCGCTCAGACCTACCTGGACGATGTGCTCATTGCGGGGAAAACGGCGGACGAGCACCTTGCGAACATTGCCCAAGTGCTGACAAAGCTAGAAGCGTGCGGCCTGCGCTTGAACAGGGACAAGTGCGCGTTCTTCAAGCAGCGCTTGGAATACCTTGGGCACATCATCACGCCGGAGGGGCTGTTGAAAGGTCCTCGGAAGGTGGAAGCGATTCAGCACATGCCACCGCCTTGCGACAAGATGCTGCTGCGCTCGTTCATTGGTATGGCCCAGTATTACCAAAGGTTCGTGCGAGGGCTCAGCTCACAACTTGCTCCGTTTACACGGTTGCTCAGGAAGGACGAGCGCTGGGCTTGGGGGCCTGCACACCAGGCGTCGTTCGACCGCGTCAAGCGGCTGCTCACAGAGGATACGGTCCTCGTGCACTACGAGCCTGCGCGTCCACTCCTATTGGCATACGACAGCTCTGCATATGGCATCGGGGCAGTGCTCTCCCACAGGATGGACGATGGTTCCGAGCAGCCTGTATGTTTTGCATCCCGGACCCTGTCCACAGCAGAGCGGGGATATGCCCAGATCGAGCGCGAGGCTCTCAGCCTCGTCTGGGGTGTGCGGAGGTTTCATCAATACCTGCTGGGGCGGCATTTCACTTTGCAGACGGATCACAAACCGCTTCAATTCATCCTGAGACCCGAACGCGGGGTGCCGGTGGTAGCGGCCACGCGAATACAGCAGTGGTGTCTGTTTCTTGGTGCTTACGAATATGATATTCAGTTCCGAAGCACCGAGAAGCATGCGAACTGCGACGGGCTCTCACGCTTGCCGTGTGCGGAGGGTCCAGCTGCATCTGAGTTGGCCGACCGGGTCGATGTGTTCGCGCTGGGCCAGGTCCAAAGCGGGCCGGTCATGGCCAGACAGGTCGCGGTGGAATCGGCTCGTGATCCGGTGCTCGCCCGTGTCGTCCAGGCGATTTCTACGGGGAATTGGAGCGATCTGCCTTCGACACCGGCATTTCAACCTTTCACATCACGCGCATCGGAGCTGTCGTTGGTCCAACGGTGCGTTATGTGGGGAATGAGGACGGTGATTCCACCGAAGTTCAGGCAGCTGTGTTTGGAAGAACTGCATGTCAGTCACCTTGGCGTCGTGAAGACCAAGAGTCTTGCTCGTAGCCTGTTGTGGTGGCCGGGGTTGGACAAAGACATTGAGCAGTTGGTTAAGCGTTGCGCCACGTGCCAAACAGATGCTGATAACCCGCGTCGAGCTTCGGGACTATGGCTTGCCCCAGCCAGAGCCTGGCAGAGGGTCCATGTCGATTTTGCGGGGCCGGTTAATGGCAAAATGTTTTTGATTGTGATCGATGCATTCTCAAAATGGCCGGAGGTTGTAGTAATGCAGCATACATCAGCAAACATTACAGTAGAGAAACTGCGGACGATCTTTGCTAATAAAGGGTTACCGGAGATCTTGGTCTCTGATAACGGTCCGCAGTTCATTGCGGGTGTATTTGATGAGTTTATGCGCCAAAATGGTATTCGACATCTAAGGTCCGCACCGTATCATCCTGAGACGAATGGCCAAGCTGAATCGTTTGTTAAGATGTTGAAACGGGCTTTGCGCAGGGGGGGTGTTGCACCTGTGCAGACGGTGGTCGATGTCTTTTTGCTCCATTACAGGAACGCGAGGGTGTCACCTCGACCGAGCCGGGAGGCATCTGAGCCTGGACTGTCTGGCCGCGCTGCCCGTCCGAGGCGGGTCAGGGTGCGGCCGCGGTACTTGGAGGATTATGAGTGTTGATTGGTTTCGAGTGGTCATGTTATGATTGTCCTTTCATCATTTGACTTGTCATTTTACGAGGGGAGGAGTGTGCTGTATCACCTGATTGGGTTTTCGTATATCATGACTCACCCGCTAGGGGTGGCAGGAATGTACTTCCGGACGCGCAATAAAGTGGAGTTGATGCTGGCACGCTTGCTTCTCGTGTTCCACTGCACCTCATACACCATAAAAACCATCTTAATGGGACTTTGTGTAAGCAAGAGAAACACTGAACTAACTTTAACTGCATTTTCAATTATCCTGTTTAAAAAAAAAAAAAACATGACAGTCACAAGTGTTTATATTTCTTGGCAACTCTGTACCTATATTTTAGCATATCTGGAATTTAAATTCCAGATAAGGTATTGTCATCACGCGCCATCCGTCCGTCCGTTCGCTTGTCAGGCTCTTTTTTCGACTTCTCTAGCCAAGCCACTGGGCTGCTCCGGCTGAAAATTTTCAGCAATATTCATCTCCTGACTGGTAACAGGAATTGCAAAGCTCGTTCTGGTCACATGATTTTAAGTCGGTCAAAATGGCTGACTTAGTAAATCTCTTCAAAAATCTTTTTCTTCAGGTTACGACATTCGGGTTAGTATTTCAGGCCAGGGTAGGGATGTTAAATTGTCGAGGTCATGCCGATCACATGACAGGAAGTGTGTCCAAATGGCCAACTTAGTAAATTTTTGGGATAATCGTGTAAATTCCTTCAAAAATCTTCTTCTACAGATCCACCAGTTAAAATGCTACCAAATTTAGGTTACAACATTAGGATAGATTTGTGATGTTAAATTTTCGAGGCCATGCCGATCACAGGATCGGAAGTGTGTCAAAATGGAGGTCCCGCAAATTCCTTCGAAAATGTTTTTCTCCTGATCCACCAGTCAGGAATGCTACAAAATTTGGGTTACAACATTAGGGCAGTGTAGGGATGTGAAATGTTTTTTGATTTTTTTTGTATACCTTGTCAAGGCTCGTATGAGAGCCAACACACAACGCACAGCAAGGGGGACATGAGATAAGAGGGGTGGGAGTGGGAAGGACAAAACAGTGGGGAACAGAAACATTAGGAGATCTGTGGAAGGGAGAGGGATGGGGAGGGGAACATGGGGAATACATGATGGACATACAGGGACTTTCAGGAAGGAAAGCAGGGAATTTGAAGGAGGTGGGCTTGGGTGGATTATTTTGGATATTTTGGGTGGATATTTGGTTTGGGCTGAAGCCTGGTGTTGGCGCAGTGGTTAGGGCAGTGGCTTGGGACCCAAAAGGTCCTGAGTTCAAGCTCCGTTGGGACACTGAATTAATATATGTATGTATGTATGTATGTATGTATGTATATATATATATATATATATATATATATATATATATGTAAATATATATGCATATATAAACCAAGTCGAAAACACCAGGGGGTTGACTCAGCCTGCAATCCTTCCGAGGTCGGCGAAATGAGTACCAGTTGTACTGGGCCCGGTGTATGCCCTGGTTAGAATAGGTGTACCATATCCCTGTGTGTCTTAAGAGGCGACCAGGGTTGCGTCAGGAAGGGCATCCGGTGTAAAAACCTATGCCAAATCATTATGCGGACAACAAAACGAATTTCCATACCGGATCGGTCGAGGCCCGGGTTACCAACGACCGCCACCGGTACCGGTGGTCAGCAGGGTACCAGTGGAAATTGTGCTACTGCTGGGCGAAGGAGGAGAAGGAGACGGGGAAGGCGAGTCTGGAGGGAGTGGGAGAGGGGGAAGGGTAGAAGTGTGGAGTTGAGAGTTGGAACTCTGAATGTTGGGACGATGACTGGCAAAGGGCGAGAGTTGGCTGATATGATGGAGAGAAGAAAGGTGGACATACTGTGTGTACAAGAGACCAAGTGGATGGGGAGTAAGGCTAGGAGCATTGGAGGTGGTTTCAAACTGTTCTACCATGGTGTGGATGGGAGGAGAAATGGTGTCGGGGTAATCCTGAAGGAAGATTATGTCAAGAGGGTATTGGAGGTGAGGAGAGTGTCTGACCGAGTGATGAGTGTGAAGTTGGAAATTGAAGGGGTGATGATGAATGTCATCAGTGCATATGCCCCACATATGGGGTGTGAGATGGAGTATAAAGATTTCTGGAGTGAGTTAGATGAAGTGGTGGAGAGTGTATCCAAGGATGAAAGAGTGGTGATTGGAGCAGATTTCAATGGGCATGTTGGGGAAGGGAATAAAGAGGATGAGGAGGTGATGGGGAGGTACGGTCTCAACAAGAGAAATGTGGAAGGGCAAATGGTGGTAGAGTTTGCAAAAAGAATGGAAATGGCAGTGGTAAACACGTATTTCAAGAAGAAGGAGGAACACAGGGTGACGTACAAGAGTGGAGGAAAGTGCACACAGGTGGATTACATCTTAAGCAGGAGATGCAACCTGAAAGAGATTAGTGACTGTAAGGTGGTGGCAGGGGAGAGTGTAGCTCGACAGCATCGATTGGTGGTCTGTAGGATGACTTTAGAGGTGAGGTTGAGGAAGAGAGTGAGGGCTGAACCAAGGACCAGATGGTGGAAGCTGAAGGAGGAAGACTGTTGCGTGAAATTTAGGGAGGAGGTGAGACAGGTGTTGGATGGTGGTAAAGATGGGTGGGATGATTGGGCAACGACAGCAGAAGTTGTGAGGGAGATAGCTAGGAAGGTACTTGGTGTGACATCTGGACAGAGGAAGGAAGATAAGGAGAAGATAAGGAGAGGAGGTGGAATAAGGAAGTACAGGAAAGTATAAGGAAGAAGGGGTTGGCGAAAAAGAAGTGGGATAGTCAGAGAGATGAAGAAAGTCGGCAGGAGTACAAGGAGTGGCGGCGAAAGGCAAAAAGAGAGGTGGCAAAGGCCAAGGAAAAGGCATATGACGAGCTGTATGAGAAGTTGGATACAAAAGAAGGGGAAAAGGATTTATACCGATTGGCAAGACAGAGGGACCGAGCTGGGAAGGATGTGCTGCAGGTTAGGGTGATAAAGGACGTAAATGGGAATGTGCTGACGAGCGAGGAGAGTGTGTTGAGAAGGTGGATGGAGTACTTTGAGGAGCTGACGAATGAAGAAAATGAGAGAGAGAAGGTTGGAAGAGGTGGAGATAGTGAATCTGGAAGTGGGGTGGATCAGTTAGGATGAAGTGAGGACTGCTATGGAGAGGATGAAAAGTGGAAAGGCGGTTGGCCCAGATGGTATACCAGTGGAGGCATGGAAGTGCTTAGGAGAGATGGCAGTGGGGTTGTTAACCAGATTGTTTAATAAAGTCTTGGAAAGTGAGAGGATGCCGGAGGAGTGGAGATTCAGTGTACTGGTTCCGATTTTCAAGAATAAGGGTGATGTGCAGAGCTGTGGAAATTACAGAGGGATAAAGTTGTTAAGCCACACCATGAAGTTGGAGGAAAGAGTAGTGGAAGCTCGGTTGAGAGGAGAGGTGACGATCTGTGAGCAGCAATATGGGTTTATGCCAGGAAAGAGCACCACTGATGGGATGTTTGCTTTGAGAATGTTGATGGAGAAGTATAGGGAAGGCCAGAAGGAGTTACATTGTGTGTTTGTGGATTTAGAGAAAGCTTATGATAGGGTGCCAAGAGAGGAGTTGTGGTATTGTATGAGGAAGTCGGGAGTGGTGGAGAAGTATGTGAGGATCGTGCAGGATATGTATGAGGACAGTGTGACAGCGGTGAGGTGTGCGGTAGGAATGACGGACCGGTTTAAGGTAAAAGTGGGATTGCACCAAGGATCGACTCTGAGCCCTTTCCTGTTTGCAATGGTGATGGACAGGTTGACGGACGAGATCAGACTGCAGTCCCCATGGACTATGATGTTCGCGGATGACATCATGATCTGTCGGGAGAGTCGGGAGCAGGCTGAGGCGAGCCTCGAGCGGTGGAGGTATGCACTGGAGAGAAGGGGAATGATAGTCAGTCGGAGTAAGACGGAGTACATGTGCGTAAATGAGAGGGAGGGTGGTGGTATGGTGCAGTTGCAAGGAGTTGAGGTGGGGAAGGTGGTTTGGTTTAAATACTTGGGATCAACTGTCCAAAGTAACGGAGAGTGTGGGATAGAAGTGAAAAAGAGAGTGCAGGCAGGATGGAGTGGGTGGAGAAGAGTTGCAGGAGTGATTTGTGACAGAAGGGTAGCTGCAAGAGTGAAGGGGAAAGTATACAAGACGGTAGTGAGACCAGCTATGTTGTATGGTTTGGAGGCGGTGGCGCTAACAAAAAGACAGGAAGCAGAGCTGGAGGTGGCAGAGTTAAAGATGCTGCGATTCTCGTTGGGAGCGACGAGGATGGATAGGATAAGAAATGAGTATATTAGAGGGACAGCGCAGGTAGGACGGTTTGGAGACAAAGTGAGAGAGGCGAGATTGAGATGGTTTGGACATGTGCACAGGAGGGAAGCGGAGTATATCGGGAGAAGGATGTTGAAGATGGAGCCGCCTGGCAGGAGGAGAAGAGGAAGGCCAAAGAAGAGATTCATGGATACGGTGAGGGCGGACATGCGGGTGGTTGGAGTGTCAATGGAAGAGGTGGAGGATAGACCGAAATGGAGACAGTTGATCCGCTGTGGCGACCCCTAACGGGAGCAAGCCGAAAGTGGAAGAAGAAGGGTTTGGGGTGGATTAACGGGGGAAGAAAAGATCATGGTTTTAGATGGGGGATGATAAGAGGTGGTGGTGAACAGCTGTTTTGAAGGCCTGGAGGGAAGAATGGGATTGAATAGAGTGAGGGAGTTTATTCCAAAGGCGGGGAAAAAAGAGGAATGAAGGCGTGAAGGTGAGCAGTGATTCGTGATTTTGGTAGTTTTACCAGAATTTCCGGTCATTCCAATCATGTGACCGGAAGTGTGTCAAAATGGCCAACTTCGTCAATTTTGGGGAAAATTGTGTAAATTCCTTCAAAAATCTTCTTCTCCAGATCCACCAGTCAAAATGCTATCAACTTTAGGTAACAACATTAAGATAGAGTCCTGATGTTAAATTGCGGAGGCCATGCCGATCACATGATCGGAAGTGTGTCAAAATGGCCGGCTTCGTCAATTTTTGTGAAAATCGCATTAATTCCTTCCAAAATATTTTTCTCCTGATCCATCAGTCAGGAATGCTCCCACATTTGGGTCACAACATTAGGTCAATGTAGAGATATTAAATTGCCGAAGTCATTCCAATCACGTGACCGGAAATGTGTCGAAATGGCCAACTTAGTCAATTTTGGGGAAAATCGTGTGAATGCTTTCCATTGCCTTCTTCTCTCGACCCACCTGTCAGAATGCTAACAAATTTGGGTTGCAACATTATGGTATGGTAGGGATGTCAATTATATTTTGGAAGTCATGCAGATCACCTGACCGGAAGTGTGTCCAAATGTCAACTTTTGGAAAAATCGCATTAAATCCTTTAAAAAAAATTCTTCTCCAAACAACCTGTCAGAATGGCACCAAATTTGGGTTACAACAACATTAGGAGAGGGTCTTAATGTTAAATTGTGGAGGTCATGCCAATCACATGACCAGTTGTGTCAAAATGGGGGATTTATGAAATTTTTTGGGAAAATCATATAAATTCCTTCAAAAATCTTCCTCACCAGACCCAGCAGTCAGAATTCTACCAAATTCAGGTTACAACATTAGGCCAGGGTCCAGATAAGCTACAGGTCCAGTGGTCCTATTTTAAAATTTCTAGTGCTATCTGACGACTATGAGTATACTGTCTCAGAACAGTCGAACCATGATTGTTATTGCTGTTGAACAAACTTTTATTTTACACGTACTATGCTATTTCTTTCTTTAAATTTTATTCCTTGCATTGGTTGAAACTGAGCTCCACTCACAGCTGTATTAAGCTTTGGGGATAACATGTCACATCCTGCAATTAATGTTATTTGATCTGTGATTTGAAGAGATAAATACCCATGCACTAATGCAGCAGCCACAAAATATCAATGTAAGGTTAGCATGATGTGTCAGTCTGCAAAGGCCTAAAAGGCAGAGTTAGACTAAACATTAATAGATAGGTTGTACCACAAATTAAAGCAAAAAACAGCTAAGCAAACAAAGCCAATGCTTCACTGCCTGGCCCGTGAGGCACCAATTGGACAGTTTATATCCAGGCCAAGAATTGAAAGCAGACAAGACAAGTCAAGGGTAAGTGTTTCTCTTCTGCACCATCAGGTCAGACTCCCTTTGGATTAGTCCAATTAAAAAGTTCAAAAGTGCTGCTTGAGCATACCTGCCACTCCATCGTCTTGTATTTGTCCATCCTCGAGCAGTTGAATAATGGGCACAATACAGGCACCAATGCAGGCTGGAAAGATCATTTGTGGTGGTTGTAGAGCAAAGTGGGTGGGAGTGTGGTCCACTCCATGCTCTTCCTCTGTGGGAGGAATGACAGCTTACTCCTGGTAAACAATGTGGAATTGTGTGTGTTTACACTAAGTTTTCGTGTGAGTGTTTACAATCTGAATTTGGGATTATGTGGATTTACACGAAGTGCTAAATGTGGATGGAGATTTCTGAAATGAGTTTGATTTTGTTTCAGTAGATAATGTTATATATGACTTTCTTCAGTTTGTAGGTGATCATGCTTGCTTGACGCAAAGATGGATCAATTCATGCAGCATAGTTTGGCCTTAAAATTATTCATTTTAAACTTTTTCAAAGAGGTCACATACAAATTTTCTTGCTCAGCAATTATATTAAGGGCATGACTAGACAATGAGAAAGCAGGCTGGAGTGAATTGGAATTGCAAATTTAACCTTCCCCCCTCTCTACTCTAAAGTATGATAATCACTTAGTTACGCCTGGTGTTGGCTTCACGGTTAGGATGGCTGGCTTAAGATCCCAGGGTCTTGAGTTCAAGCCCCTGTCAGACCGTTGAATTTACACAAGGTGGGTCGACCCAGCCTGTCTTCCTTCTGAGGTCAGCAAAATGAGTACTATCTTACTGGTAACAGGAGGCATTGCATCAGCGGCACAGCCATGTCCCCAGAAAATAATGCAGCCAAGTAGCCACAGGCTGTATACGGATAAGTAAATAAATAAATCACTTCATTTCGGGACAACCAATGCAGACGGTGGGAAATGTAAGAGGTGTTGTTATTACTCCGTAACTTTCTGCAATTATGACATCGAGACATTCAAGCATTAGTACTCCAAGGGTGGCATCACATCGTGGCTGGTCAGCGAATCGCATTGCCAAGTTTCTGATTCATGGGATCCTCTCATACGTCCATTAACTTCCATCAGGACAACTGCTTCATTAGAGTGAAACTAACTGGTCTCAGTCAAAAACGTTTTTATAGTTGAGAATTTCACCTGGACAGGATGCAACTCCATTGCAGGCCAAATGACCTTCTAGTCGTGGTAGAAATTTAGAATTTGGCAGAAGTACTATCACACAATGACTTACTTTGTTGAAAAGGTACGATGAGATCTTTAAAGCTCAGAAGTGAGTTCCAGCAGAATGGATAGCCAGCTTAGCAACCATTGAGGGGAGGTATATTATGCCTGGTTTTGGATTAATGGTTAGGGTGGTGGGCTTGGATCTCAAAATCTCACTCGGATGTTGAATTAATACCAGGTGGGGTTGACTCTGCCTGTCATCCTTCTGAGGTCGGCAAAATGAGTGCCGGCTTACTGGTATCCTGTGTCGGAGTGGCGACCCATCCAGGATTGTGCCCAATAGCCAAGGAGACTGTTTTGGCAGCACCAATGCTCTGCACAAAGTATGGTCCCAATGGATGGATGGATCGAGGGGAGGTATATTGATGGAAATATATTCTTATACTTTCATACTGAGTTTGGGTGTTCTCACGTGATTTTGGAGGTAATCAGGGCATCTTAACCATTGAAACACTGAGGTTGGTCATGTCACATTGATGACAAACTGTTGAAGCTGGGCATGATACCATTTACAAAATGATCTGACATGAAATGGCCAATTTTTCATCACGAACAATAGTTCTTCTTCTGAGCAGAGCACCATGTCTGTGAAGGAAACATGTACCACACGTCATGGTCTACATCTCAATTCCCGTTTCTACCAATACACACCACAAAAATTGCTAATTTGAGGTGAGACATCTACGAACCTGTCGGAGATGGGTACCCTGCTAATAAAACTTTAAAGGGAGGGCAGAGCCAGAGTTGGAAATAAGAGGGAAAGTTTTTCAGAAGAAATGGTAAAGTAGGGGATAAAATAAGAGCATTGAGGAGTTATTGAGGCTCACTGTGCCATTATATCAGCATTCTACCACGTACGTAGTTGCATTGTGTCTTGGCCAATAGCATCAACAATGCCTTTTGCAGAGGCAAACTTCTGGTCCTCTTTATGTACAGATGCTTGCACATCTAATCAAAACAAAACAAACCTGAGCATTTTATATTACAAACACATATTTCACCAATACGGGTGAAACAAGTCTGTGATATCATCACCTCGATATCAAAAACTCCATCTTTCTTCCTGAGTGGTGAAGACACAATGATGTAGATCATAATGCCCAGTCAACCTACTGACATCTCGTGGAAGCATACAGATTTACTGCACTCGAGTACAGTAGCCGTAAGATCAACATCTACAAAAATAAAAAGAGCTAGTGTGGCTGTAGCTATGTTGCCAGTATTTACTCGTCGATTGGTCACGGCACTGACCAATTGGGTGTGACCATTTTTCCCAGCATCGTTATTCATGTCTTTTGCTATCGTGTCTATCTGCATCAGCAAACAATGGTCCATTTAAGTGATTCGGCAAATCACATGCTTTCAGCACCTCATGTTGCATCACTTCTCACAGCTGTGATTACAATTTTGGTGATCATGGCGTGGTGTCTTTATCACATGGTTTCCTCATAATATGGAGTATGATATGTAGTGATAAATAAAATTTCTTTCAAAAATGACAGAAATTAGAAAGTGCATTTCCAAGACTGTGCTGCAGTACATTGCCCACTGTTGGTGGGCAACACGAGTACTCTCGCCCAGAGGGCAGGGGTGCCCGCTAGTAATTTAAATTGTGTGGTTGTGTCAATATATGATAATTTACCATGTGTAAGTTACTAGAATAATCACTAAAACATCCACATCGATGCTGTCTTTGGTCTGGTTTACTATCGTAAAGCTGTAGCCTCAACTCCACTTCATTTGCCAGAATGACGTACATATTCTCTTGGCACAAGAAAATCGTGATTATTAGAGTTGACATTACATCATTTCGTCGGTGCTTTTGTACAACAGAAAATTGAACAATCACCCCAACCCAAAATTGCACAGTAGTCTAATTAGTAAAAGGGTATCTGATGTTCTCTTGAAACTATAAATCGTCAATCATGTCCATATTTGTTTTGCATCACCTGAAAACCAAAGGAGCAAGACGTTTAATTTGTAAGAGAGGTATAACTTATCCAGCTGGGGGATTTGGAAAGAGTTTCAAAATCATGCTGCTTGCGGCCGCATCCCAGGAATCGTGCCCTGACCGAAACTTCATAATGAGCAGGGATTAGAGATAAGCCAAAATTGACAAAGGTTTGAGTTCATGTAAATGCGAGTTTTCATCTGTGGACAAAGGAAGCTGTGGAACTGTTTATTTGTGATCATATAATCCAATGAAGTGACAGTTTGTAAGAGAGTTAGAATAAGGACAAGCATCATACCTTCTACACTGAAGGTAGACCGGACAGACCATACAGAGCTGCGCCGGAGCGAGCAGTTTCTGTGAGAGTTGCTGGAAGCACAGGATGGGCTTAAAGAAAGGCGCCGTGAAGCCATATTCCCTCCTTCCTCTGTCGTAAAAACAAACAAATAATCCTCTCACATATTCACCTCTTCTTTTTTTTATTCCCTTACATCACTTCCATATTTACACAATGATGCCACTCATTCATTCTGAAATGTAAAGCCAGTGTGTACTTCAAAGAATGGAATGGCCATACAGCTGAGCCTGCACATAATGAGAAAAAAAAAATTGACAAATGCGCTATAATAAAGACCTGGCCTTCCTTGTGATGGCATCGAGGTGATCTGTGCCAGAGTGCAGGGAGAACAATGGATGAAATTAACAGGACGTTTATTGAAGTGTGCTAACTGTCTTAGGAAGCAAGGAGGACAAGGTGAGGTTTTGGATGTTAACATCTTGTCAGAGCAAAAGGTGTGCTAACAGGCCATTGTTAACAAATGCACCGATGTGTTAACAACTTCACACCAACTAAATAATACAAAGGACAGTACCTGATTAAAATTTTGTATCTTGTGGTTCAAATGCAAATGAATTGTGCAATAAATTTTTATCACATTTCATTTATTGCTGAAAACTAAAAATCCATGCTTTTTTCCACCCCCATAAACCCAGATTAATCTCAACCCTCTCAATTGCAGCTTAACATGTTTTCTGCAAGCCTTCATCTCTTTTATTCCTGTTTATTCATTCCCTTCCTTATTGTGTTTAACTATTGTCCTGCTGCCGCACTCCGATTTCATTTCATCTTTACCCTCTGTTACCTCGCTCTCCCATTTAGTGGAGAAACTTAGCTAAATATAGCATAACAATTGTGCATTTTGTGAGGAAAGCACCAAATTTGGCACACTAGTAGCCTATCATATTATGAACAGATTTGGATATTGGGCCATCTCAAATTCAGCCGCTGATGGCTGTGGCAGCCATTTTCCACTGCCATCAAAAATTTTGAGATGGCCCAATATCCAAATCTGTTCATAATATGATAGGCTACTAGTGTGCCAAATTTGGTGCTTTCCTCACAAAATGCACAATTGTTATGCCAAGTTGCCCCACTAATTAGTCTCTATTTGTATACCAGCCTGTGCAGCCATGTGATTATATATATATATATATATATATATATATATATATATATATATATATATATATATATATATATATATATATATATATATATATATATATATAAAATGACCGTTTTTACAGCCATTTTTCCCTGCTGTGCAGGGGTTGGCTTTTTCTTGAGACAATGTTTTATGGCCGGATGCCCTTCCTGACGCCAACCCTGGTCGCCTCTTACGACACACAGGGATATGGTACACCTATTCTAACCGGGGCATACACTGTGACCAGTACACTGGTACTCATTTTGCCGACCTCGGAAGGATGACAGGCTGAGTCAACCCCCTGGTGTTAATTCAGCAGCCAACGGGGCTTGAACTCAGGACCCTGGGATCCCAAGCCACCACCCTAACCACTAAGCCAACACCAGGCTTTTATATATATATATATATATATATATATATATATATATATATATATATATATATATATATATATATATATATATATATATATATAATTTTCCTCTTCTTTTTTTTTAATTCATCAAAAGCTCTTGCATTTTGGGGTAGAAATACAAATATCGCTTATTTTTCACCACAATAACCACCAGTTCCTGTAAGCACCAGGTTGTATGAGTGCCAACCTTCAGTACTGAGTGCAGCATGGAAATTGGTCTTCATGATGTAATATCGCACTGGTAGAGCATCCTATAGAATTGTTAAAGCTTGATCATAGCCTGAAACCCACAAAATTAGTAACCTAAAGTACGAGAGGTTTTGATGAGATTGATTGTAAACTGTTGTGTGTTGAACAAGAGAGGATATTATTTCATGTTTCCAAGAAATGCAAGAAGCCATGTCTGGATGCATAATGCATAATTAAAACATACATTAAAGTGGAAAAGCATTATTAAAAACCTTTATTGAATTTAACAATCTACAGCCAATGGATCTACATTATAAAATATTAAATCAGCAGATGGCCCTCTAATTTAATTGGCAGGCCGATTCCTTATTTGCTTTCCTGTTCAACGAAAATGTTGGAATTGATTTTGTTGCTATATCTATGATCTTACTGTGTTATGTATAATGAACTTCCAAATCTCCCACCATTGCCATTTCCCAGCACTCGTATTTATTATCACAACACTTTTTGAAAAAAAACGGGAGGGATACTTGAATTGGCTCCATCTGTCTGTCTATGTCTGTCTGTGTTTGTTTGTCCATCCGTCATGCTATCTTCTCTAAACATATGGGCAGAAATTTACCAAACTTGGTGGTCATGATCATCACATGGCACAAAGACACAAGAGCAGTGTTATTTTTGACCACGCTCTGTCAAACGATCAAATACTGAAAATCACAATCACAGGCACAATTTAAAACATTTTTAACAAAACTTTGTATATGCAATCAGCTTTTGGGGATGCATGAAATATGTAATGTTTTTTGAGATTTGACCACCGGTTAATGCCCCAGGGGTGGGGAGTTGGGATCATGGGGTCAAAAGGGGAAAAAAATTTAACTCAAAATTTGATATTGGGGCAATCCTGGTGGAACTTTCTGCCATCTTTCAACTTTGCTTTAGGTTGGAAGTGTGGGGACTTGAGGTGATGCGCCATCGACTTTGCTCAAGGTGATATTTTTACCCAAGGTGAATAAATGCTGAGCATTGCATTCAACGAGAAGGGCACACAGTAGAGTGCATACTTCTGCCATGCAATGCCTGATGCACAACAACATATCGGGCCGAAGACATTTTTGAAATATGATGCTATATATCGTTTTTGGCATGGTCTCTCAATGGTGAAGAATCACTTAAAAATTAAATAATTTTCGAATCCGGATCCGGATTCAGACAATCACCAAAAATGAATCAATTCGTATTTATCACACACCAAACACGTCCACCAAGTTTTGGCCAAATCCATCCACAACCTTCTGAGATATCATGCTCTATATCGTTTTTGGCCCCATCTCTCATGAGTGAAGAATAACTTAAAAAAAATTCTAGTCACCAAACCCGCATCCGGATCTTCATCAAAATCGAACCAGTTCGTTCTTGTTACACATCCAACCTGCCCACCAAATTTTATCCAAATCTGTCCACAACTTTTTGAGATATCCTGCACAAAATGACAAACAGACAAACAATCAGAGAGAGAAGGGAGAAAACAACCTCCTTCTACTTTTGCACACTTTTTGAATGGAGGTAAATATACAGTGCCTTCGGAAAGTATTCACCCCCCTTGAATTTTGTCACAATTTGTTGTGTTGTCGCCCAAATTTAAAATGGATTAAATTAAAAAAAATTTTGCCACCGATCTACACAGCATACCCCATAATGACAAAGTGAAAACATATTTTTAGAAAATTTTAAAAATTAATAAAAAATGAAAAGCTGAAATGTCTTGAGTAAATAACTATTCAATCCCTTTTGCAATGACACTCCAAATTCAGCTCAGGTGCATCCATTTTGCTTTGATAAACCTTGAGATGTCTTTACAACTTGACTGGAGACAACCTGTGGCCAATTCCATTGATTGAACATGATTTGAAAAGAAACACACCTGTCTATATAAGGTCCAACAATTGACAGTGCATGTCAGAGAAGAAACTCCACCATGTAGTCCAAGGAACTTTCCGGAGAACTCCATTATAGAATTGTGAGGCACAGATCAGTGGAAGGGTATAAAACAATTTATATAGCATTGAAAGTTCCCAAGAGCACAGTGAGTTCCATCATTAGGAAATGGAAAGAACATGGAATGATGCAGACCCTTCCGAAAGCTGGCCAACCAACCAAACTGAGCAACTGGGAAAGAAGGACCTTGGTCAGAGAGATGACCAAGAGCCCAATGACCACTCTTACAGAATTACAGAGTTCCTTGGCTGAGATTGGAGAACCTGCTGGAAGGACAACAATCTCTGCAGCACTTCACAAATCTAGGCTTTACGGGAGAATGGCCAAAACCGAAGCCACTTCTCAGAAAAAGGCACATGACAGCATCCTTAGAGTTTTCAAAAAAGCACGTGAAAGACTGAGAGCAGGAAGCAAAATATTCTGTGGTCTGTTTTGACTAAAATTGAACTCCAGGGCCTGAATGCAAAACATGACTTCTTGTGGAAACCGAGCACAGCTCATCACCCACCCATCTAACACCATCCCTACGGTGAAGCATTGTGGTGGCAGCATGATGCTATGGGGATGCTTTTCAGTGGCAGGGATTGGGAGACTTGTAAGGATGGAGGGAACAATGAATGGAGCCAAATACAGGCAAATCCGAGAGGAGAACTTTCTTCAAAGTGCAAAAGACCTTAGACGGTGGTGAAGATTTACGTTCCAACAGGACAATGACCACAAGCATACAGCCAAAGCAACACTGGAATGGCTTCAGAGTAAGAACCTGAAAGTCCTTGAGTGGCCCAGCCAAAGCCTCAACTTCAATCCCATTGAGAATCTGTGGAAAGACTTGAAGATTGCTGTTCACTGATGCTCCTCAATCAACTTGAAAGAGCTTGAGCAAATCTGCGAGGAAAAATGGGAGAAAATCCCCAACTCCAGATGTGCAAAGCTGATAGACATACGCAAGAAGACTCGAAGCTGTAATCGCTGCCAAAGTTTCTTCTACAATGAAACAGAAGACCAAGAAGGAACCCGAAGAAGTAAAGAGCAAAGATGGAGTCATCAGGAGGAACCTAGATAGGATTCGGGTTTCAGCTGCTACTCCACAACCCTCAAACCCATCCAGGCGCAGCCAAGTGAGCCTTACCGAATATTTTTTGCAATAATTCACTTCTCCTTGGAGTGGTGGTGGTCGTATAGCTGTCATTTCTTGAAGCGCAACTGTGTCGCTGATGCAGTGCCCCTCTACCAGTACACACACTGGAACTGGTACTCATTTCGCCGACCTCGGAAGGATGACAAGGCTGAGTCAACCCCCTGGTGTATTAATTCAGTGGCCCAACGGGGCTTGAACTCAGGACCTTTTGGATCCCAGCCGCTGCCCTAACCACTGCGCCAACACCAGGCTATATATATATATATATATATATATATATATATATATATATATATATATATATATATATATATATATATATATATATATATATATATATATATATATATATATATATATATATATATATATATATATATATATATATATGATTCAAATAATTGATTCAGAGGATTGAATACTTATTGACGAAAGACATTTCAGCTTTTCATTTTCAATCCATTTGAAAAAATTTCAAAAAACATGTTTTCACTTTGTCATTATGGGGTATTTTGTAGAGATCGGTGACAATTTTTTTTAATTTAATCCATTTTAAATTCAGGATGCAACACAACACTATGTGAACAAAAGTCGAGGGGTGTGAATACTTTCTGAAGGCGCTGTACATGTTGCTTTTCCTGTGAGAACACAATGAGTTCATGGTATGGATATGCCAGGTGAAACAGATGAAAAACATTCAAATTTTCATCATCCACTCACCCTCCTCCTCTTGCTCAGCTGGACCAGCCACAGCAGCTGCTGAGGGTTCAAATCCAGCCTTCTGTGTGATAGGCACAGCACTAATGATGCTGGCCTCACGTCCCAGTCTTAGTTTTTTCTCCTCTTGCTGCATGTTCTTGAGAATGTGCTCAACTCGTTGGTGAGAGCGTGAGACAGCCTTTGCTGAGAATGATTTCTATGCGAATGATAAGTAACAAAACATTCGTCTTTGCTTTTTTCATCAGAGGTGGACAGCTTAGATGACGCGGACATGGATAAAATTTTAATCAAATGCATAAGAGTGTCATTCAAAGAGGTCGAGGAATTGGCAATAGTTGGAAATCAACAGTCCAATTTTATGTAACACAACCATCGCCGTATGCTTGTTTCTTTTATCTGACAGTCCGTGATTTCAGAGAATATTCCATAACATTGCTGCATCATACAAATTATGGATCTTACCCAGATTGAGCATCACTTTTCAATCACAGTGTAATGCAAAAAAGGAGGCAGCTCCAAGCCCATCTATGAGCCAAATGAAGAAAGCCCAATGAAGATGACACCAGGTTACAATAGCCAGCAAGTGTGACCGACCCACAAATCGTTGACCAAGTTGAGGCATCATTTGGAAATGATTGGTGTGTTAAGGTCCTTGAGATATCCAAAGAACATGGAAGTTCTCAAGGCAGCTTTTTCATCATAATCCAGACATACTTAGGCATGTCCAAGTTCCCAGGAAGAGAGGTCCCCCCAAATGTCAGTGCTCTACATCGACAGCATCGACTAGCATTATGCCGTGAGCTTCTTGAATTGCTCAATGCAGATGCAGCAGACCTTATTGCTCGGATGGGAATTCATGATAAAAACTCGGATTCACAACTGGGATACTGAAAGCAAATTGGAATCCAAGTAATGGAAATGCAAAGGGTCACTGCCACGTAAGAAATTTCGTATCCAACCCTCAGCCGGCAACAACATGTTTGTTTTTCTCAGCTGACAATGAAATTCTACCAAATGACTATATGCTTCATGAAACTACAACCACAGGAGAGTGTTGTGCTGGTAAAACATTGGGACAATGCATCAAGTACAAATACCGAGGGATGTTGACCAAAGGTGTGATTCTCTTTCACGCCAACGTGCCTATGCAAACAGCCAGTGTTGAACATCATTCTTCACTGTGGCTTAAAGCACCTCGACCATCCAGCCCAGATTTGGCCCCCAGTGATAATCCTCTGTTTGGAGATTTGAAATCTGATCTGCATAACCGTCAATTTGCAGGCAATGAGGAATGGACTGCAGAAACTGAGAAGCGGCTGAAAGAGCAATCTGAAAACCTCTATTTTACTGGCATAGACCATTTAAAGGACAAATGCAACAAGTGCATTAAAGTCGAGCGATACTATTTCGAAAAAAAGAAATTGTTTTAATTGTTAAGATCCGTATCTTGTTCCTGTAACATTTTGAACACCTCTCGTAGACACAATTAAATTCGAGGCAAGATCATTTTGTATCGTCAGGGCAGGTGTACCTTAGAAATCAACTAGATTTGGGACTTGTCAAGATGATTCATTAATTGTTTGGCTTGTAGATTGCTCACTCAATAATTGTGAGCTCTCCGTCAACGTATACCAATGTTGTCCGCTTCAAGTGTAAAGTAACTCGTGTTCTGGCATTTAGCTCTCTGCTCCTTAACAATCCAAAGAGTTTCAATATCGGGGACATCTTGAGTTGGCCCACCAAGCACAACCCCCATGTCAAGTGCTCCATGTTCCTTGTTTGACTGCCAAAATGTGTCGAGCTTCAGTTGTCAATCATGTATGTTCAATCTGGTGGAACATGCATCATGCTTTGTTGTGTTCTTGCGTATGGCAGCTTGGCTGTCGGGTCGCAATCATTTATTGGAAGCGTGGCTGTGCTGCTGATGCTGTGCCCCTCCACCAGTACACTGGTACTCATTTCACCGATCTCAGAAAGATGACAGGCTGAGTCAACCCCACCTGGTGTAAATTCAGCAGCCAATGTAGCTCGAACCCAGGACCCTACGGTCCTAAGCTAGCCACCCTAACCACTAAGCCAACACAAGGCTATGCATCATGCTGAATATACTGCATAGTGAGAAATGGTCGAATAAATTTCGTCGACATTTTAAAATGACAGTTACATTATGCAGCCATTGTAATCAAAATCATTGTGCTTGGTCTTCTATGTCCATAACTCGAGTTGGGTTCCCCATTCATTCCACACTGTGTGGCCTGGCCTAGAAGCCAAGGATTTCTCCATTCTTATTGATCTTTCTCAGCTTGTCATAACGCACTCTCACGTTCCTCATTATTTTCTGAACATCCGAACAATCCTGACTTATTTCCCTCCTCCAAGCCGACAATTTTATCCTCAAATCTCTGTATTGGTGCCTCTAGGTACCTCGGGTAAATGCCATATTTCTGCTAGCCACCTCTTCACACCCTTCTAATCACACCTCTTAACTAATCACCTACATTGGTAGTTTTAGGAGTTCCCACATCTGTGGCAATTGTTCTTTATCAAAGGCAATTTAAGGCTGTTCGGCTTATGAGCTCACTGACTGACAGCCTTCAGCCCCTCACCCACAATTCAGCAGTTTCCTCTGTAATTCTATCAACCAGCATTGATATATATATGGCTGTTTCTTGGCAAAATGATGCATGCTCATTACACTCACTTGGATTCACTACCTACCTTCAATGTGTGTCACATGAGGTATGCAGAACCATGAATAAAGGTGCAACTAATTTCTTTTCCACGTACTGCTAAATTCTGGAATCGACAGTCTCCCTCTGATTTTCCAACTATCTACAATCTTCAAGCAGTTCAAAACTCGAATCAACTCGCTCTTGTCCTTCCCATCTATTTTCCTTCCCTTGGTACAAGAAGTCACTCTGACTGACTATGGGCTTGACCCTTCTCCGGTAACTTTATACTAACAAATAAAAATAGGGGCAATACCCCTGGGGGCTTACCTGGTAGAATAATGAAACTGAGGAGGAAGTCAACGTGGGACGGAATCAGCAAAATGTACCAATGAACCAATGTTGGGGCCCCATTTTTTGATGTCGTGAACAAACTTTGGTACATCACGGATGATGAAGGTTGTGGTCAAGTTTCATCAAAATTGTGTGTGTAGTTTCTGAGAAGAAAGCAAATATCTTATTTTGGGGGGAACCCCCCCTTCCCTCCCTCAAATCGTCAATCCGGATGTGTAACTTAAATAAATAATGAGAGCACAATATAAGAAGCAAGTCATGGATTTCAAAAATATGATGGAACAGGAAATGCGTCAGGTTGTCAATACTTGAAGGTTTATCTGCTAATGGGATCTGTGCAAGGATAGACGTACCGACTGGTCTTCAGTGATGGCTTCTTGAACACTGTCAGGAGTTTGTGGAACCCACGGTGGGTCAAATACAGGAAGCGATGGTATCCCCAAGATGGGGGAGGGCAGTGTGAAGTTTATGCTTGGTGGTGGCACCTGCCAAAGGGTTGTGAAGTGATTTTCATCAACATATTTCCTGTTGACATTTCACTTAGCATGACAGAAAAAAAATATATATATACATTCATATGATTGTCACAATGCACATAACACCTTCACATGGGAAAACATGGCAGTGAAAGCCTCAGCACCCAGCTGGGCCAACCGGAAAATTCTCAAAGCAGGGTTTTCGGGCACACGGTCGATTAAATGTCATGTCGACCTGCATGTTGCCCATCAAGAATTACGCAATCAGCCACAGTCCCCACCCCCGGATGCGAAGGCCAAACCCAAGACACAAACCTGGATCAGATATGGAACATGTGACACCGAACCTGTGACCCAAACATCCAATCCAGAAGCAAATCCACCCTCCAATCCCACTCTCTTTATTTAATCTGTCCCAAACCTCATGCTGATTATTCCCCTCACAGCCCAATCGTGACCATTCCCGTTGGGCATAAGTACAGCTAACATCTCGGCATGTGCAGTGATATTAAATTATTTTACCTCTGAGGATGGAAGATAGTGGTCTTCTGAAAGGTCAGCGTTTAAATAAAGAATTTTGTTATTTTTTAGGCTCATCAGTGTGCTATTACTGTTACTCTTCACACAAATATGTCTCCTGAGCTGCTTATTTTTAGTTATTTAAATAGATATAAGTATATATATATATATATATATATATATATATATATATATATATATATATATATATATATATATATATGTATGTATATATATATATATATATATATATATATATATATATATATATATATATATATATATATATATATATATATATACACATATACATATACATATATATAGGATACATATACATATAGGATATACAGTGGGGAGAACAAGTATTTGATACTCTGCCGATTTTGCAGGTTTTCCCACTTACAAAGCACGTAGAGGTCTGTAATTTTTATCGTAGGTACACTTCAACTGTGAAAGACGGAATCTAAAACAAAAATCCTGAAAATCACATTGTATGATTTTTAAATAAATAATTTGCATTTTATTTCATGAAATAAGTATTTGATCACCTACCAACCAGTAAGAATTCCGGCTCTCACAGACCTGTTAGTTTTGTCTTCATGAAGCCCTCCCATTCTCCACTCTACCTGTATTAACTGCACCTGTTTGAACTCTTTATCTGCATAAAAGACAGCTGTCCACACTCAATCAATCAGACTCCAACCTCTCCACAATGGGCAAGACCAGATAGCTATCTAAGGACATCAGGGACAAAATTGTAGACTTGCACAAGGCTGGGATGGCTACAGGACAATCGGCAAGCAGCTTGGTGAGAAGGCAACAACTGTTCGAGCAATTATTAGAAAATGGAAGAAGTTCAAGATAACAGTCAATCTCGCTCAGTCTGGGGCTCCATGCAAGATCTCACCTCGTGGAGCCTCAATGATCATGAGAAAGGTGACAGATCAGCCCAGAACTACACAGCAGGACCTGGTCAATGACCTGAAAAGAGCTGGGACCACAGTATCAAAGAAAACCATAAGTAACACACTACACCGTCATGGATTAAAATCCTGCAGCACACGCAAGGTCCCTCTGCTCAAGCCAGCGCATGTCCAGGCCCATCTGAAGTTTGCCAATGACCATCTGGATGATCCAGAGGAGGAATGGGAGAAGGTCATGTGGTCTGATGAGACCAAAATAGAGCTTTTTGGTTTAAACTCCACTCGCTGTGTTTGGAGGAAGAAGAAGGATGAGTACAACCCCAAGAACACCATCCCAACCGTGAAGCATGGAGGTGGAAACATCATTCTTTGGGGATGCTTTTCTGCAAAGGGGACAGGACGACTGCACTGTATTGAGGGGAGGATGGATGGGCCATGTATCGCGAGATCTTGACCAACAACCTCCTTCGCTGAACAAGCGCATCGAAGATGGAGCATGGCTGGGTCTTCCAGCATGACAACGACCCGAAACACACAGCCAGGGAAACTAAGGAGTGGCTCCGTAAAAAGCATCTCAAGGTCCTGGAGTGGCCTAGCCAGTCTCCAGACCTGAACCCAATAGAAAATCTTTGGAGGGAGCTGAAAGTCTGTGTTTCCCAGTGACAGCCCCGAAACCTGAAGGATCTGGAGAAGATCTGTATGGAGGAGTGGGCCAAAATCCCTGCTGCAGTCTGTGCAAACCTGGTTAAGAATTACAGGAAACGTCTGATCTCTGTAATTGCAAACAAAGGTTTCTGTACCAAATACTTATTTCATGCAATAAAATGCGAATTAATTCTTTAAAAATCATACAATGTGATTTTCAGGATTTTTGTTTTAGATTCCGTCTTTCACAGTTGAAGTGTACCTATGATAAAAATTACAGACCTCTACGTGCTTTGTAAGTGGGAAAACCTGCAAAATCGCTCGTGTATCAAATACTTGTTCTCCCCACTGTATGTATCAATATATATTTCTTTTTTTTCTTTATTTATTTTACAAAGCTAATTCTAATCACTCACTGACTCACTCACTGACCCACTCACTCATTCACTGACTGATAATAAAGATCGGTACCTTCCAAGTGACTTAGAAAGCTGAAATGTTACATACCAGTGGACATCACAGCCAGTATACTGGAAAATGTCATAAAATCGTCAGACAACATCCATAAATGAAAATATAAGTAAATGAAAAAAAAAAGAAAAAAATGCAGGTGAGTGACCCGAGACAATGGGGAAGCACGGTAATTTTGTGTGCCGACAGACATCGAAGCCGATACACCAGCAAAATAACAGAACCGTGAGAAAACAACCGTAATTGAAAATATAAATAAATGAAGAAAAAAAATGAAAACAAGTAGCGGTACATTCAAAGTACACCGCCCCCCCCCCCCATGCCAAATAAATAAATAGCAATCTTCCCACGGGTAAGATTGCCGAGGAACCTTTGACACGCGGCGATGCCGCCTTGCAGCACAAGGAGTCGGAATTGCGAGGGAGCGGTGTACAATAATTGATTGATTAATTAATTATATGCATAATTAAAATAAATAATAATCGTTAATAATTGATTTCTTAATCGATTGGCTTAAAGCTTTCCTAAACCACCACGGTTTCATCTGAATTTGTAACTTTTTGAAAATTCAGTAATTAATCGAAAAATGAATCGATTAATTGATTCATCAATAAGTCAAAAACACCCCTTATAGCCAAATCACTTGTTCAATGTCATGTCCAAATTTGAGTTTCCAAGCTTAAAAGGCACCAAAGATATCAGAAGAGAAAGAAAATAAATAAGGAATTAATAAATCGTTAATAATTAAGTAATTAATCAATTCATTGCTCAATCAAAAAATAACAAAATTCCCTTTTTGCAAAATCAGATCTTCACTCTTGTACCCAAATTTCAGATTCTTAGCTCAAAGGATGGCTGAGATGTCGCCTGGACAAACAAACAAACAAGCAGTCATAGATTGGTACTTACGAAATCGTCAACTTGACCTCTGAACTTGTCTAATAAAAGCTGTCTCGAGAGAAGGTAGTGACACAAACCAGAAGTTTCTACGATGATTCTGTACCAAACCATCATAAATCGAATGTTTGACCTCACTGTGACCTTGACCTTTGACCAATTTTGACCAAAATCTAATCAGCGCTAGTCATAACCCTCCTGAATTACGTGGTGTAATTTGACATTGGTAGCTTCTTCCGTTCTCGAGTTATCGTGCCTACAAACAAACACACACACACACACACACACACACACACACACACACACACACACACACACACACACACACACACACACACACACACACACACACACACACACATGACGGAAGTCATCAATATACTTACGAAATCTAAGAAAACGATGTCGTGCATAGCACGATACTTGCAAAATCCACCCCCTCTCCAAAGGTTGCCATGGATACATAAAATTGTCCATTTCATTTCGATTTAAATTGAAAATCTTAATCAAAGTTCAAGTCAATCGAATGAAAATTGATTCTTTATTCAGATTGAAATTGATGACTTTAAAAGTTTGACCTTCAGTTGACCATTGACCTTTTGACCTCAAAAATAGTTGCTTTCCCAATTCAGTGATGGATTATGCAAATCCTGTTCAACCTTCAAGTTAATAGCATGTAAATTGATGATTTTTCAGTTGAAAATAGATTTTAGAAGTTTGATCTTGAGTTGACCTTTGACCTTTTGATCTAAAAAAATAGTTGGATTCCCAATTCAGTAATGTGCAATTCAATTGCTGTTTAATTTTCAAGTCAATCGCATGAAAAATTATGATTTTAGAAAATTGACCTCGAGATGACCTCTGACCTTTGACCAAAAAAATCAAATCGGCTTCTCAGTTGAGACTACTTCTACAACTTGGCAAAGTTTCATGATGATCGGTTTCGAATTGTGACCTGGAGGTGACAAACAGACAGACAGACAGACAAACAAACAAGCAGTCATGGACTGGTAGTTACGAAATCGTCAACTTGACCTCTGGCGTTGTCTTATAAAAGCTGCCTGTAGAGAAGGGAGCAACGCAAACCAGAAGTTTCTACGATGAATCTGTACCAAACCATCAAAAATCGAATGTTTTGGATGTTTGACCTCACTGTGACCTTGACCTTTGACCGATTTTGACCAAAATCTAATCAGCACGAGCCATCACCCTCCTGAATCACGTGGTGTAATTTGACATTGGTAGCTTCTTACGTTCTTGAGTTATCGTGCCTACAAACAAACAAAAAAACATACAAACAAACAAACAAGCAGTCATAGATTGGTACTTACGAAATCATCAACTTGACCTCTGACCTTGTCTAATAAAAGCTGTCTCTCGAGAAGGTAGCGACGCAAACCAGAAGTTTCTATGATGATTCTGTATCAAACCATCAAAAATCGTAGCGTCGACCGAAGCAAAAATCTCCATTTCTCCACACAATTATACCTTAAGGTCCGGTCACACCTTGACGTTTTAGCCAACGTATGCCGATTTTTGAATTTTTTTTCTAAAACGCTGGCACACGTTGAATACGTTATGGGTAAGTTTTGATAACATTGAGAGCACGCTGAAAAACACTGCCATACGTCGTTGTACGTTGGCTTTAAACGTTGTACTTTTTGGTTGTCCTCAAATTTTTCATGCTTGAAATTTCACGACGTATGCCGGCGTATGACTCACACGTTCCGCTACGCTGGCCACAAGTTGTATGCACGGTCTGCGATCGTTGACAGACGTCAACACATGCTACTTGTAAGTTAATCATAAGTTGAGACACGCCGAGGTAATGTTTAGCGTACTCGAAACTTGTTTCTAACCTATGATTAACGTGTTGTTGGCACGTTACGCGATCGTTGCCACACGTCGACAGACGTTACTTTTAAGTTACTCATAAGCTGAAAGACGTCGGTATAATGGATCGTCCTTGCGTCAGCGTCCACGGCCACGGCCAGGACACTTATTTGCAGCATTCTTCAAACTTTTCTTCGGCATGACGAGGATGTTCACACTTCGATGTCTAGCTTGGCTATGATTCCAATTGTCCATCGGCAGCGTCTATTTAAAATAGTCGAGTTTGAGCGTTTTAACACGTTCAGAAGAAACGTTTCAAATTTCCAAACCCCAGCGTCAAAAAACAAAGGCGAGTGACAGCAATTTAAATCGTTCATTGTAAACAATGAAAATAGCTGAGTGGTACCGTTTAAAAGTCGTTGAGTGTAAAAAAAATCCAATTGTTGAGCGCAAGCGTCTACTTTCAATAGTGGAGATGCAGCCATTTAAATCGTTGAGTTTATCATTTAAATCGTTAAATCGTTAAACGCAAGGACGATCCATCATAACCCACACCCTCCCCCTCACACTCACCTACTACTGCCAACATGAACAAACTGCTACTAATACTAATACTAATACTAATACTGATACTGATACTGATACTGTTACTGCTGACATGGACAGCGACTCAAAAAGGACTCGAAAACACTGTTGGGTTCCCCTTTTATGAGCAGCATTTTTATATACCAATTCCCAAAACCGCTGGGAACACGTCTTTATATGGCAGTTGTAACCTAGAAACACGTTCATTTATTTTTTTTTTGTCGACCGGAAGACGTCATTGGAATACGTCTACATACGTCGATGTGTGTTGGGAATACGTAAAGAATTGGTTCAAAGCACGTCAAACATAAGTTAGAAATAAGTTTCGCGTAAAAAAGACATTACCGCGACGTGTTTCGACTTATGAGTAGCTTATAAGTAGCCTTTGTGGACGTGTGTAAGCGTCCACATATCGTGTGTAAAACTTATCCCCATCGCATGCGGAACGTGTGTCATACGCCGAGTACGTCGTAAAATTTTGAACATGTTTAAAATTTCTTGACGTACTCTACTTACCACGACGTATGATAGCGTACTTTAGCGTTCTACTCACGTATACCAAACTTACTCATACCGTATTTGACGTGCCCCAACGTTTTAGACACATTTTTCTTAGGTCGGCATATGCTGGCAAGATCGCCAAGGTGTGACCGCGATGTTGTCACTTCCATTTCTACGGCAGTTATGATTCGAATCGTTGTGCGTCAGCCTTTTAATAGGCTACGTCACGACATCGTCGGCGATGCGTGCAACGCGCTATGCCTAAGTTAGACTATCGTTGGGCATCGGTTGTGTAGGCCGACAACAGGTTCAGCATTCGTTGGTATAAGTTATCTATAACACAACGAAACGTTCTGTGTCCGTTACCAATGCGTTATACATAAGACCAAGTCGCTATGAATACGTCCGAATCTTTAAAAAAAACTTCAAAAGTTCAACGTAAGCCAGCGTTTTACATACATTTTAATACGTTGCCATCGCTGGCGAAAACGTCAAGGTGTGACCGGGCCTTTAGCGTGACTCAACGACGTGTCTGCTCGAGCGCACTGCATCATGGGACGACCCGTGACGCGTCGAGTGAAATATTTTTTTTACACAATCTTAAAACGTCTCCAAAACATCCGATTTTTACCAGAATTTCTACAACCGAGTTTTAAGCGTCCTCAGCGATCGCAAAAACCGAAGACAAAATTAAAATCGAAGTTAAAATGAACTCGTAATGTCGAGCGTAGCAAAAATACTCCATTTCTCGATGTGAATTTATGGAATTATGATTGACCTCACTGTGACCTTGACCTTTGACCGATTTTGACCAAAATCTAATCAGCACGAGCCATCACCCTCCTGAATCAAGTGGTGTAATTTGACATTGGTAGCTTCTTCCATTCTCGAGTTATCGTGCCTACAAACAAACAAACAAACAAGCAGTCATAGACTGGTACTTACGAAATCGTCCACTTGACCTCTGACCTTGTCTAATAAAAGCTGTCTCTTGAGAAGGTCGCGATGCAAACCAGAAGTTTCTACGATGATTCTGTACCAAACCATCAAAAATCGAATGTTTTGGATGTTTGACCTCACTGTGACCTTGACCTTTGACCGATTTTGACCAAAATCTAATCAGCGCTAGCCACCACCCTCCTGAATCACGTGGTGTAATTTGACATTGGAAGCTTCTTCCATTCTCGAGTTATCATTTTTTGGATGTTTGACCTCACTGTGGCCTTGACCTTTGACCGATTTTGACCAAAATCTAATCAGCACAAGCCATCAGCCTCCTGAATCACGTGGTGTAATTTGACAATGGTAGCTTCTTCCGTTCTCGAGTTATCTGTACCAAACCATCAAAAATCGAATATTTGACCTCACCGTGACCTTGAACTTTGACCGATTTTGACCAAAATCTAATCAGCACTAGCCATCACCCTCCTGAATCAAGTGGTGTAATTTGACATTGGTAGCTTCTTCCGTTCTCGAGTTATCGTGTCTACAAACAAACAAACAGAAACGGAAGTCATCAATATACTTACGAAATCTAAAGATTTCGTAAGTAACAAACAGAATAACAAGAAGAAGACGTCGTGCAGAGCATGATACTTGCAAAGTCTGCAAAACAAATTTGACCTAAAAATAATTGGTGGTTGAATTCAATGACCAAATATGCAACTCCACTTCAAACTTCAAGTGAATCGGATGAAAATTGACAATTTTAGAAATTTTGCCTATGTTGACCTTTTGGCCTTTGTGGAACTCCAAAATAATTGGTGGTTGAATTTAATGTCCTGAAATATACATCCTCTTCAAATTTCAAGTCAATCGCATAAAAATTGCGGATTTTAGAAATATCACCTAAGTTGATCTTTGGCCTATGTTGACCTTTTGGTCGATGCTGACCTCAAAAATAATTGGCTGGTTGAATTCGGTGACCTGAAATATAAATCCTCTTCAAATTTCAAGTCAATCGGTTGAAAATGGAGGATTTTAGAAATCTCAACTAAGTTATTGACCTTTGGCCTATGTTGACCATTTGACATTTTGACCTCAAAAACAAGAAGCTTCTTCCTTTTGACAAACTCTACCATGCGATGAAGTTTTGTGAAGATCGGTTTAAATTTTCTACCTGTAGGCGATAAACAGACAGACAGACAGACAGACAGACAATAACAAAATCGACTGACCAATATACTTGAAAAATCTTCCATTTTGCAAATAATAAGAAAACAAACAAGTACTGGTACATTCAAAGTACACTGCCCACATGCCAAGTAAATAAAAAAACAATCCTCCAGCGCGTGGCATCGCCGGGGTACCTTCGGCGCAAGGCGATGCCACCGTGCAGCACATGGAGTCGGAAATAGGAGGGAGCAGTGTACAATAATTGATTGAATAATTAATTGCATAATTAAAATAAATAAATAAAACAGGGAAAATAATTAATTTCTTTATGAATTGGGTGATCACATACCGAAACCACCAATGTTTCATTTGAATCTCTAACTTTTTGAAAATTAAGTAATTAATCGAAAAAGTAAATAATTAATTGATTAATTAATAAATCAAAAATACCCTTTACAGCCAAATCACTTGTTCACTGTTGTGTCCAAATATCAACTTCTGAGCTCAAAAGGTGCCTGAGATATTGCCAGAATGAGAAATAAAATAATTAATTAGTCGATAATTAAGTAATTAATCCATTGATTAATTATTAAATAAAAGAAATACTTCGCCAAAGCACATCTTCATTTTTGTCCCCAAATTTCAGCTTCCAAGCTCAAAGGATGGCCGAGATATCTCACCCAGAAAGCAAGAAAGAAAATAATTAATCGATTAATTGATTAAAAAACTCTTTATAGCCAAATAAATTGGTCACCGTCATGTCCAAATATCAGCTTCCTTGTTCAAAAGGTGCCTGAGATATTACCAGGATGAGAAATAAAATAAATACGTCATTAATAAATCAATAATAATTAAGTAATTAATCAAGTAATTTATTAATTAAAAAAAACATTTTTATTTGTGTTTCGCATTCTTGCTTGTGTTTTTTTTCTTCTACAGGTGGATGATGAAGTCATGACCACTTTCGATCTAATGCAGCACTTTAAAATTGCAGCCTGGCTTGAAGAGATTGACTTAGTCCTGGTTGGTCAGTGCTGTTTCAGACAAATAAGTCAGCACTACTCTTCTTCTTCTTTCGGCTGCTCCCGTTCGGGGTCGCCACAGCGGATCATCCGTATGATCCGCATAGTGATTTGGCACATGTTTTACGCTGGATGCCCTTCCTGACGCAACCCTGGTCGCTTCTTACAACACAGGGATATGGTACACCTATTTTAACCGGGGTATACACCGGCCCAGTACACTGGTACTCACTTCGCCGACCTCGGAAGGATGACAGGCTGAGTCAACCCCCTGGTGTCTTAATTCAGTGGCCCAATGGGGCTTGAACTCAGGACCTTTTGGATCCCAAGCCGCTGCCCTAACCACTGCGCCAACACCAGGCTCTCAGTACTACCTAAAAGTAAAATTTACAAAAGTCATTGCGATGACCGAATATGGCTAGCAATTCCCAGTGGATTGGCCAAAAATTTCATACTCAGGAAGCTGTTGCTGAAGTCCTTGGAGCTGTTGGAACATCTCCAAAACAGAAATTAATCAGAAAGAACTGGTTTATGGAAATGGGCAAAGTCCTCAGTTTGGTCTGTTTCTGTGGAAAAGCAACAAAATAAGCAGACTTTTCATGGTGCATGAGAAGAGATACCGAAGAAAAAAAAGATACTCATTGAATGAACTTCCAAGCTTTCAATTCACTGGAGTCACAGAGAAATAAATGCTTAAATCTGCCCTTGATTACCTCTGCCACTGAAGGTGGACAGATGAGGTTATGTATTCACCCCAGTTTGTCTGTCTGAAGCAGGATATCTCAAAAGGTTATGGACGGATTCTGACGAAACTTGGTGGAGAAGTTGAGTATGTGACCAGGATGAACCATTTTGATTTTTGTGAAGATCCGGATCCGGATCCAGATACGAGAAATTTTAAAGTGATTTTTCACCATTAAGAGATGGGCCCAAAAATGATATACATCGCATAATATCTCAAAAAAGGTGTGCACAGATTATGACAAAATTTGGTGGATGAGTTAGGTATGTGACAAAAACTAGTAGATTGGATTTTGGTTAAGGTCCAGATGCAGTTCCGGCCTATCAGTGGAATACAAAACGTAAACTGTTCAGCCTGGTGGAGGTATGCAATCTACCGTGTGCTGTTCTACTCCTTGGTACTTTACATTGAAATCCTTATTGATTTGTTTGAATTATTATTTTTAAAATGGAACAGTCTTTATGGGCTATGCAAATATATTCCAAAACGAGTTTGGGCTCGTTGTATAGTTTATATCGGGATAAACCAAATAATCAAGACTTCATGTATCTGAATGATAACACTGGGCTGCATTTGAAATATTTTTTCAGAGGTCTAGGTTTTCTCAATGGCTCGTATGTTTTTTGCATGCTGAATTCAGAAATGTATCTAATTTTGCTCAATCAGGTCAAGTTTTATGCTATCTCAATTTTAAGGAAAAAAAAATAATCAAAATTTTTGTTTTTTTAATTAGCATTTTTTAAATTCAAAATCAGACTTACATTGATAGAAAATGTACAAACTATACATATAATGACACACAAGTACACTTAATGTGGAAGAAAGTGCCTTCTCAATTACTTTCATTTCAATTTCAGAAAAATAGAGATAAATCGTTGTTTCTGGCAACACCCAACTTCAGTCGCTCCAGCAGTCGCTGTTTTCCTTCGTCTTCTTAATGTTGAATTTCACATTAACGGTACTTGTGCGTCATTTTTTTATATATAGTTTGTACATTTTCTGTCAATCTAAATCTTATTTTGAATTAAAAAAAATGCTAATTGAAAAAACAAAAATTTTGATTATTTTTTTTCCTTAAAATTGAGATAGCATTGAGCGTCAAAAACTTGACCTGATTGAGCGAAATGAGATACATTTTTAAATTCAGCATGCAAAAAACATACGAGAACCGTTGAGAAAACCTAGCTCTCTGAAATGACGCAGACCAGTGTAATGCAAAATATATCAATTAAATTATGAGATGAATAATAATTACACAATGATCGTGACCAGTCAATGACGACTTGTATTTGTCACAGCAAGGAGGTCACAGATGAGTTTTGATTACCTTGAAGGTCTGTGGTGCACCTTCTTCCATGCGTGGCCACACTTGATAGCGGAAACGCCAGAGTGCACCAAAACGCAGAATCGCATTCACCCTTTGTGCCACATCCTCATGCTGGAACTCTGACAGCAGCATGTCACTCACATGATCAGGAACTTTCACAGCGCAGAGCAGGAACATCGCCGCTGCAGATGATTACAGTCAGAAGAAAATATTACAAATGCCCAAGAATACATTCCATCACTTCATAAATAATAGGGGATGAGAGGAGCAACTCCCGTGAGCCAGGTGTTCAATTGACTGCCTCGGAGAAGGGTGTGCCACAGTCATGATATCCCACTCCCTTGATACAATCGCAAAAACTGAAACGATTGGCCCTTGCAATCACGATGGTTAATTTACCCTGTATGATGATCATAATTATACCTTGGATGCACTCACAAGAAAGGATGGAGCAGGACAAGTTATGAAATCATAAACTATTTTTATTCATCAATGCACATGCCATAATCTCAGGAACAAACTGCAGTATCCAATTCAACAGCCAATCAATACCATTTATCAAACTTGGGGCACTTGCAGCAAATCAATTACTTCAGAAATCACCGCAAGATGTTTTATAATTTATTTTTAAACAAAGTCAAGGCTTCTGGAAGCATGGGTTTGTTATCCCAAAATTGCATACATATAATGTGTCAAGGGCTATAATGACAAATCAAAGACATAACTCTGCACAAAGGTTTCCAAACTCAGGGAACATAAAAGATGCAGATGACACAAATTGATTTTATGGATTGGGGATTTTTGGAGTTGGGCCATGTTCTCACAGATGCATTTTAGGAGCTCTATTCCTTTCCTCAGCTCATAGGGCCCACAACACATAGAACATAACTATATAATATGAGTGCAAAGCAGACAGAAATGCCTTGAGAGAAGGAAGGGGTGAATATTAGCTCCAGTTTCTCAAGTATGATATCAAAATGTTGGCTGCAGCAGGCAACAACACCTTTAAGCAAGCAGGAGCACTGACTGCTCGAAGAACAGCCACAATGGTCGTCAATCTTGCTGAAATTTAATCACAGCGCCACTCGCACATGCCCCTGACTTTGGTACGATATCACTTACATTGTGCCATTTTGTACATTGATTACATTTTTATCAATTCCAATGTTGTTTGTGGAGTTGTTGTTTGTTTGTTTTTCATGTGGGGATGGTCCACAACAATCAATGGTCATGCATATGGCCAAATGGAAGAACGTCCCATAATCAAATTAATACAGTTGCGCAGATGGAAAACGACGACACAACATGCAAATTTAATGAACAACTTAACATACAAATTTAATTAAATTATGCAAAACTGTGTAGCAACAATTAAGAGCTTCATTCCCTCAATGGAACCTCGATGTTTAATGGTAGAGAGTACACACACATGCAACAATTTGTAGAATATAATTTTCTTTATCGTTTCAAACTTAACGAGAAAGCATTTGAAAATGCATAACTTGTCTGCATCTGCTTTATATTCAGATGTCTTCTTCTTCCAGATGTGAAACATGACAAAAACAGCAACAAAAATACAACAACAACAAAAAAACTTGATGATTTTCAGCGAGCTTGACCGTTTAACCTCAAAAGCAATAGGCTTTAGTGACCCAATATGCAAACCATGCTCAAATTTCAAGTCAATTGGATGAAAATTGATGATTTTATGCAACCTTGACCTTTGATCGTTTGATCAAATAAAAGCAAGTGGCTTCGAGCTTTTGATTGGGGAAACAATTCAATGACCCATTATGCAAATTTTTTGAATTTCAGGTCAGTCAGATGAAAATTGATGATTATAACTAATCGTTGACTTTTGACTTTTTCATCAAAAAAACAAAAAATTGGCTTCGAGGTTTTGATTGGTGAACCAAAATGCAGATTCATAAAATTTCAGGTTAATTGGATGAAAATTGACAATTTTATGTGACATAGACCTTTGTTCATTTGATGACAAAAGCTCAAATGGAAAAAGGTTATGACTCAGACAGTCATATATATATATATATATATATATATATATATATATATATATATATATATATATATATATATATATGTATATATATGTATATATATGTATATATATATATATGTATATATATATGTATATATATATGTATATATATATATATATATATATATATATATATATATATATATATATATATATATATATATATATATATATATATATATATATATATATATATATATATATATATATATATATATATATATATATATATATATATATGGATATATTGTCGCGGATTCGCGCCCGCCGGCGTGCGAACGGCCACGTAACTCGAATCGCGGCACGTCGCCCACCGGACGGACAATCCAGTCGTGACCCTCTCGGACTAACGCCGGGAACCAGTCACGGGTGGACCTTTCGGTCTCACCGCGATCGAGCCAATCGGCCCCCGCGTGGGATAGGGTTGCTCGCCAAATTCGACCTACCTAAGTACCCACACGGAGGGTAGACCGGGCGATCGCACCTCGCCGCAGGTCGACTTCGGACACGGGCCACTTAAGCGACCCGTCCCGTACTATCGGGATAACCGAGCGGTGTTA
>NC_140962.1:108345541-108348041 GCF_056783735.1 Eptatretus burgeri
TATATATATATATATATATATATATATATATATATATATATATATATATATATATATATATATATATATATATATGAAGACCACAAGGGGAAAACCAGAGATGTCACTTTTTATAAATTTCAGGGTTATTGCACCTGCCAATAGTTGGCAACATAAGGTTTCCTCTCACAGTATTACTTTAACAAATAACCAGGGGTGTCACATAATTTATATGGTATAAAGTTTTGCCGTGCAATGAAAAAACAAGTGTTGTCAAAGCTGAACAAGTAGAAACCCAGAGTTGTCAGTACTTTACTCCTGGTTATCTCCATTTCATTCATGTTAACTGTTCCACTATAATATTAAGAGTTGAGAAACTAAAAAATGAAAGGTTGTAAAACTTTCACAGCATAAACTCTGAGCACTACAATGGCCTATTTGGTGATATCATGGGCTCCGTAGTTGGTGCATATCGTGGTTCAAGCCTGGTCAAACCTTTATTGTGACTTTTATGGGACCCACACCATGGCTTCATGGTTAACGCGTCTGAGTACCCATCCTCATTCGATGTACCCACCGCCCAATCAACCTGCTTAGGTATATGAGGGAGTCACATGAGGTGACTTCGGCTATCGCGGGGGTGGTTTATCCTTGGTTTCCTCCGGGTTTTCCATCATATTAAGTCGTACGGAGTAAGAAATGGAGAATCCATCATCACATAAGCGAAATACCCTTGAGTATGGCGTTGAACACCAATCAAACAAAAAAACAATGACCGTTTAATGTTGAAAAAAATAATCTGTGATCACCAAAGTCATGTAATGTATGCTAATAACCAACAAGCATGAATTTGCTACACATCCTGGTTTAAAATTGCATGACAATTATTAAACAAGGGAATAACCAGTGATGTCAGTTTTCAAAATTGATTCGTTCTTTGCTCTTAAATTAAATAACACAGAAGCTTGGCAAATGCTACATGCTTAATTTGATCGGCCAATGATCACTCTTCCTTTTACTGGAAAATAAATCTATATGACAGTTATTAAACAGTCTACCAAAGTCTTGAAACTTTGTTTTTCAGTTTCTTCAAAATTGACTTATCCTGACATTTACGTATGATTTATATATATATATAATAATATATACTATACATATATGTATATGTATATGTATATATATATATATATATCTATATATACTATGCATATATGTATATGTATATATATATATATATATATATATATTAATATACCATATATATATATTAATATACTGTATATATATATATATATACACATACATATAGATATATACATATACACACACACACACACACACACACACACACACACACACACACACACACACACACACACACACACACACACACACAGAGGAATGATTACAAAACTCCGACTCCCGCTATGCAGGGGACAGGCTAATCAGTCTCATCATAAAAGCATAATCACACTCAACAACACAACACCCCAAGCTCAAATCAAAACATTTTAATCTTTCCCCGATACATCCTATCATGTAATCGTTTTATTACCCACCTGCTGCAGCAGCCATATGCTCATCAGAACTGAGTAAAAGTTCCCAGGCAGCAGGCTGCACCTCACTGTACATCTCCTCAGGAAGTACAACTGCTGCTTTTATCAGCAGAGAGAGTGGTGCAGGAGCTAAGCTCAACACCTGCCATGAAAACATTGAAGACAAAGTGTTTATTTGATAACAGACTCATTTAAAAAAACGTGAAATTGTGATTTCATGTGTATGTAAGTTTTGTGTGTATATTATATATATATATATATATATATATATATATATATATATATATATATATATATATATATATATATATATACCATTTAACCCCGGTTAAAATAGGTGTACCAGATCCCTGTGTCGTAAGAGGCGACCAGGGTTGCGTCAGGAAGGGCATCCGGCGTAAAACATGTGCCAAATCACAATGCGGATCATTTGGATGATCCGCTGTGGCGACCGCTAACGGGAACAGCCGAAAGAAGAAGATATATATATATATACTAATAAAAGGCAATGTGTGTGAATTGTGTGTGAATGTATGTGTGTGTGAATGTGTGTGTGAATGTGTGTGTGTGAATGTGTGTGTGTGAATGTGTGTGTGTGAATGTGTGTGTGTGAATGTGTGTGTGTGTGAATGTGTGTGTGTGTGAATGTGTGTGTGTGAATGTGTGTGTGTGAATGTGTGTGTGTGTGTGTGTGTGTGAATATGTGTGTGTGTGAATATGTGTGTGTGTGTATGTGTGTGTGTGTGTGTGTGTGTGTGTGTGTGTGTGTGTGTGTGTGTGTGTGTGTACGTGTCTCTTCCATAACTCCAAAACCATAAAACCTTGCAGCCTGAAACTTTGCATGCATACTAAGAAAACTCCAAGGAAATGCAATCGTGAAAATTAGGTGTTTGGATTAATTAAAACACCACTTTTGAAGATATATAATCAATGGCCTGATATAATTATATCCTTCATCAGATGAT
>NC_140962.1:108353041-108370541 GCF_056783735.1 Eptatretus burgeri
ATATACATATATATACATATATATACATATATATATATATGTATATATATATATATATATATATATATATATATATATATATATATGTATGTATATATATATATATATGTATATATGTATATATTTATTTACATACCTACATATGCACATTTATACAAACACACATTTATACATACATACATACATACATACAAACACAAACACACTTTAAGACACACAATCCTATAAAATACTGGTGACCATAGTGAATAAAACATTTTGCTTTGTGCTTTCAACCATGATGATTAAGATGAACCATTTGTTTGGTTCAGGCAAGCTCGAAAAATAAAAAGTCTGTTTTTGTGAAGTCACTTCACTTCACTGAAACTAAACCGGGATATGAAAAAAAATTAAGTTGTACTTGTGTGACATATCTTTGCAAACCTCAAGTACATTTTGAAAGAACTTAAATGGTAATTTTCTCACCTGATGGCGCAAATACTTCAACATCCTCGGGTCTTTCTTGCCATCAGCAATTATTTCGGTTGTCCTCTTTTTGAGTGAAGGAGGGTGAAGTGAAGACTTGTCTGATTTGTGAAACTTAGACTGGGAACATACAGTTGATACACAGCTTAGTGAAGTTGTCAATAACGACAAAATACTGCAATACAACTTGGTTATTACTCAACACAGGAGTTGTGGCAATATATCTGGGGTGGGACTCAACGGCGGCACATTTCAGAACATACTGAATGGATGTAAAGAAGGGCTCACGAGAAATGCAAGGTGGTGCAGCATCACAATCAAGTGGAGATTATTCAGAAGTGAGTGTGAAATTATGAAGCTGTTGAGAGATATAAAGGACAGGTTAGTTTCACTTGTGTGAAAAGGAGAGGGAAGGAACGGTCAGCATAGAGGAGGAGAATGTGTGTTGCTAGATTATCTATTCGAATAAATGTGTGTGTCTCCTCAATTACTCCAAAATCATGAAACCGAGCTGCCTGAAACTTTGCATGCATATTAAGAACAGGCTGTGTGATCATCGGCAAGGTACAGGCTGTGTGATTATAGGCTGGGCACAGGCTGTGTGATCAAAGGCTTGGGACGGCTGTGTTTTCATAGGCCGGGCACAGGCTGTGTGATACCAGGCTGTGTGATCATAGGCTCGGGACAGCTGTGTGATCATCGGCTGGGCACAGGCTGTGTGATTATAGGCTGGGTGATCATAGGCTAGGGATAGCTGTGTGATCATCGGCTGGGCACAGGCTGTGTGATTAGAGGCTGTCTTTCTGAAAGATGTGAGCTCGATGGGTATAATTAAACCTGGTTTGAAGGATATGCTGGTGAAGTGCTTTGGTGATTTGGTGTGTGCGTGTGCATGTGCATGTGTGTGTCGTTGGTTGTTATCTCAATATGCGGGTTTCAGAAGTTGGAACGGAGTCCTCCCAGGTCTAGAAGTATCCACCTCCATTTAAGTAAGTAAAAAAAGTCAGTAAAAAGTAAGTGAAGAGAACTTGTAAGTTGAGGAGTGCTGACATTATGCCAGTGATAACCGAAACAACTGGAATGATAAAGTAGAACCTGACTGAAATTCTGAAAACTGCAACGGGAAATATTACAATAAACCCATACAATTCGAGGCTGTCTGGGGTTTAGTGACAATCAATCAAAAAGCCCGAGGAACAACGACATGACACCAGAAAGTCAAAATACCAACCTTATCCTCAAAAAGTGATCCAAAAAAAAAAAAAATGAGGCAATATTTTGATTGATGGAAGGAATTCCTTCCACCTGTGACATCTGCTAAAGGCGATTACAACCATTGAGAGTGAATTGTCTGGTTGTAATTCATCACCAGACATAGTTATGTTGATGTGACTGTGTCAAGTCCGTAAAGAAATACGCGCGCACGCACGCACGCACGCACACACATTAAGTTACAGCAAGAAACTACTTTACCTCAAGGCCTTTCTTTCGGCTGGGACGAGCTAGTCCACAATCATCCCGTGGAGCGTCACCTGAGTCACCGTAGATCAGTTTAAGGGCCCGTATGAGACGTGCACAGGATCGGCCATGTCTCTGGTAGCAGCTTGGTTGGCAGTAATCAATATGGGAGCAAATAAAACTTTGGTGTTTACACAACTGAATGGTAACCTGGAAGACATACAAAATCATTTATAAAGGCAGGAAGTAGAAAGATCAATTAAGTTCAGGAGGAGGAATCATCGCCAAAAGGAAAGTTTGCAATGATCATGTGGATTTGTAAAAGTTAACGTCAACACTATTTTATATTCACGTTTCACATTCAGTGTCCTCTTCAGGAAAGTAAAATGGAAGAACTAACACCAGCACAA
Source organism: Eptatretus burgeri (assembly GCF_056783735.1). NCBI lineage: Eukaryota > Metazoa > Chordata > Myxini > Myxiniformes > Myxinidae > Eptatretus > Eptatretus burgeri. The sequence continues at coordinate 108,355,375 of NC_140962.1, forward strand.
AGTCGGTTGTCAGAACTACAGCTGGGAAACTGGGAAACTTGAACAGCACTTGGTGGAGCGCATCCCTCCGTCAGGCTGAACAGTTTACGTTTTGTATCCCACTGATAGGCCGGATCTGCATCCGTATCTGAACCAAAATCGAATTGGCTTGTTCTTGTCAGCTACCCAACTCATCCAACTAGTTTTGTCATAATCTGTCCAAAACTTATTGAAATATCATGCTATATATCGTTTTTGGCCGCATCTCTTAATAGGGAAAAATTACTTTAAATTTTTTTTATTTCTCGGATCCAGATTCGGATCCAGATCTTCACCAAAAATGGAATCAATTCATCCTGGACACACACACACACACACACACACACACACACACACACACACACACACACACACACACACACACACACACACACACACACACACACACACACACACACACACAACCTGTCCACCAAATGTTGTCCAAATCCGTTCATAACTATTTGAGATATCCTGCTCAAAGACAGACATGGACGAAGTTTCGGAGGGAGACAGGTGCGAAAACATAACCTGGGACACCAGTACATAACGTACCTTCGGTGGCGGAATTAAATATCAAGTGCAGCCAATCACAAGTTTGCAGAATACAATAAATATGTCGTACATGCATCTATGTCTGAACTAAATAAATAAACTGGTGAAGATTATGGAAGAGGGAAGGGTGTCCCATCATTGAATTTGATATTAGTAAGAAAGCAAGGTTTATAGTTTTCTAGAGTATGTAGATGATTGAGTCTTGTAATGTCAATTTTGCTCTATTGGCTTGTGTTCCAACTAACTTGTCACATGGGGTGTACTGTGGTTTGCTTGTGCAAAGGAAGGTAAACTCCTGTGATGCAAACTATATCCTTTGACTTTCAAAGAGATCAACCTGGAGCCGTTAGTCTTGATGTCTCTGTGTTCGAATTGTGGAAAGGAAGGTTAACTCCTGAGATTGAGCTTACGTGGTATTGAGTTTATGTGACTCCTGTTCATTGAGCTTTCGCGATCAGAGGTGATGTGTTCGGATGTGATATTTGGGATAGGATGAGATATTGAACTGACGTGATTCCTGGTTATCGATTGACGTGACTCCTGTTTATTGAACTAAAGTGATCGGGAGGTGATATTGGGGATAGGAGGTGATATTGATTTTCCTGACTTCTGTTTATTGAGCTTACACGATGGGAGGTGATGTCAAAGAGATCCTTTCGCTGGGTTGCTTGCCGAATAATGACGAATAATTTATATAAACAGTAGCAGTCAAGCTTTAATTGAACAGAAAGTTCCCAAATTCCATAAGGTTCTCGTAACCCCCACAATCATGAACCAAGCAGAAGATAAAAAAATGTGGATATCGGGATCAAAATTCCGATTTGCAGTGAATGCGCTCACAGGCATTATTAATCTCAAAAGCCCACAGCCCACACATGTATTCCACCCACCCCGCAAGCATGCTCATGTTCTCCCAACCCATTGTCCCTCTACCCCTCAGCTTCCATTCCTCCCCTTTCCTAAATAATATGACCAACAAACAATTGAGGTTTTCATTCTAATATCACAGATTTCTCCATACAAATTGCTGCTGCTACTCCAGGGAGTGTGTATTCAATAGAAACTTTCATGTCAATGGATATCTGATTCTAAGGTGTCTTCTATATCTATTCTCTTCATTATGAAAGGCCTCATGCACCCCTGTGTTGGAATTCCCATTTATGTCAAAAAATCAACCCTCCACTGCTCACGTTTTTTTTAATGCACGATATCCATTCTGAGCCCAATGGAATATATTTATGCCCCCCCCCCGACCACAACCTTGCAACCAACAACCACCCATCTTTATATGGTTTCCTATCCACCTAACGATTGTTGCGGGCCGGGTATCAGCTGCGAGCACGACCGCTAGGTGGAGCAGTAGGGTCGATTCTGCCGAACACCCGGAATTTAGATCGTATCTTTCGGAAAACTCCGAGGGTACGGGCCCCTTACCGGACTGTGAATCGTCAATAATTCCACCACGTGGTACAGGGTTATTTGCTAAACTTCAAAATACCTAGACCCACGTGGCGAGCTACCGAGTATTCACACCGTCGACGGCACTCATACGGGACGAGCCGTATACACGCTCGACCCGTGCGTGACCCGAGCGGATGGTCACCGAGATCCGTCGGTCCAAACGTACATCTACGGCCACAATGGCCTTTCTAATTCCCCAACACGCACCATGTTAAACCAATAAAAGAAACACAAAAACGAGCTGATACATTCAACAAATAGGGTATTTATTAATAATAGGGAAAGGGAAAACATAGAGCAGAAATAACCGACTATAAAGAAATGCAATCATGTACAGCACAAGCACTTAACAGTTCCTACGTAAAGACGGGCCCACTGACACACACACACACACACACACACACACACACACACACACACACACACACACACACACACACACACACAGATACCCAGAAGGACATGGACCTGTCCACCTCATATGGTTTGGCTGACACGGGCGAACCAGGCCAGCGTCGAGATGCGATGATAGAACCAGGCACCAGCGAGCCGCGATCAGCCTCCAGAGCTCCGCTCCGCGCTCCTCCCGGAAACCAAACCTCTCTCTGTCTCCAAAACTGTCGAGAAGGCAGGAGGTTTCACTGCCACTTCTCCAAGTCTTTGAGTTGAACGTCAAAGCGAGGGCTGATAACTCCACACTTGTTCAACCTGCCCGTCAGATTGACCACAACCTTGCCTGCTCGATGGTCATCAACTATCTCAAAAACTCTCCCCCTGCGGTCCGATCGTGCTGCGACCTTATTAACCCTTGTCCGGGGCTGGGGGGAGAGGCCACCTCCACCCTCCCCGATCTCCCGAACTGGATGGTTTTGGCATGTAGAATCGCTCGTCACCCTGTCATTGGCCAAAACGAGTGGCAAGTCCATCGATTGGCCCGGGGGCATGGTGACGTCACGCGAACCGCCTTTCTCACTGTTGCAGGGTCTGATTGGCTGAGCGGCGGCCACCTCACTCGAAGCACGCTGATTGGTCAAGGGCCGCCGCGAGGTTCCTCCTTGAACTCCACCCACCATGGCGTCGGCCAGAACGAGGTGAAGGTGAGGGTGATGCTGGTGTTGTTATAGACGATGTTGGTGGCGTAAAAATAAAAGAAAACCCTGACTATCAAAATAACTCCACAGCGCATGAACATTTAATTACCCATTAAACAAGGGAAAGGGAGCTATCTATCCACATTTACTTATCAAAATAACTGAGCGATAGGACCTGTATATTGAGTGCTCATGGCTTCCAGATTCGTAACACGATCACTCCCTTATTTATATATATATATATATATATATATATATATATATATATATATATATATATATATATATATATATATATCTTCCCCTCCCCCTCTCTCCTGTTAATTTTGGTCTGTTGCATCCTGATCCATTGCATGTTCTAGCCTTTCCATGAGCCTCAACTGTATACAAAAACAAACAAAAACATTGACTTGCTATTCGTCAAACATACAAACTCTCTCTCTTCCTCAGCGTTGGTGATTACAACTGTTAACATGTCAGTTGGGTGGAAGATGGCATTACAATAACCAACCATGACATAACAGCGATGGCCCACTGTGATTCCTTGAGTCTGACAGACACTATGAAATCTTCAACCTGAAACTTCGCTGAGGATATATTCTCCGTTCTGGATCTGGTAATGACCAATTCTCCATCAAATCTCTATTGTTTCCTCCTTTGCTCCACTTGGCTCCTCTGACCATGTTTTTGTAAAAGCACAAATATTTCTGGTTGTTATTTGAGAGCTACCCCAGTGCAAGAGAGCCTGGGGATATTTGATCAGGCGGAATGGCAGGGACTGCAATCTGCCATTTCACAAATGGATTAGTCTTCCATCTATCTCCACTGCATCTGATATCGATTCCATCGAGAAATGAAATTCACAAAAAGCTGCTCTCTGTATGTAAAGGATACTCCATCTCATTTACAGCTATAATATCTATCCTCTCGGGGCTAGACCTTGGTAAAATGAATCCTACACACAGAAGAGTGGCGTGGCTATCAAACAGGTTGCTTTCTCAAAATAGAATGTTTATCCAACTGAGGACAAGCTTATATTTGTGTCATTTCACAAGGCTCACAAGTGCGTCCAACATCAAGAGTTTAAAAAAAAAAAAAGTAAAAAAAACATATTGACAATCTGAAAAATGAACTCTCCAACATGTCTGCTTTCACAAAATACAGGTGGTGGCTTATTAAGCCTGTCTCTCATGTGTACTCCTCCATCTACATCGTCACCTCAAATGGCTTCACAGATGACTACTCAAGACAAGGCTGAATGTCTGAATTTGGTATTTGACTCCAAAGCTTGTGTACCCAACCCATCTATCCCTGACCCACCTTCACCCTCATATCCAGTTCCCCCTGGACAGTGTGACTTATTCACCCAAGAAGGAAAAGAAGGTGATGACCAGCCTCAACTCTGTCTCAGCAATGGACACAGAACCACTCGTGCCTGTGTTCACAAATCCTGATTTTCTGCTGTCACTTCTGCTCTCATCAGCCAGTCCTTACGCACCTTAAATCTGCTTTTGTGCTCTGTCTGCACTCCTGAGCGAGGCCTTAACCACTTTAAATCTGCTTGGAAGACAGCCAAAATACTTCAGTCGGCAAGTACTGTACAATAATATACAGTGCCTTCAGAAAGTATTCACACCCCTCAACTTTTGTCACATTTTGTTGTGTCACGGCCTGAATTTAAAATGGATTACATTAATAAAAAAAATTGTAACCGATCAACATGAAATACCCCACAATGACAAAGTGAAAACATGTTTTTTCGGAATTTTTATAAATTATTTAAAAATGAAAAGTTGAAAAATGTTTTGCGTCAATAGGTATTTAAATCCCCTGAGTCAATTCTTTGCAGAAGCGCATTTGGCAGTGATTACAGCTTCGAATCTTCTGGGGTATATCTATCAGCTTCGCACATCTGGATTTGGGTATTTTCTCCCATTCCTCCTTGGAAATTTGCTCAAGCTCTGTCAAGTTGGATGGGGAGCGTCAGTGAAGGGCAATCTTCAAGTCTTTCCACAGATTCTCAATGGGATTCAAGTCTGGGATTTGTCTGGGCCACTCAAGGACTTTCAAGTTCTTGTTCTGAAGCCATCCCAGTGTTGCTTGGGGTCATTACTTGGCGAAAACATTTTTTTTGCCAAGTATGTTGGTCTGTCGCGGTTGTCTGTAGCAGTTGTCTGTTTGTTTGTCACACGATTTTTGGCCACAGTTTTGAAACGATAGTTCTGAATTTTTTTTTGTGTGTGTGTAGTTGACTGGCCAAGGACAGCAACACTTAATTATGGTTAAGATCCGAATCCGGATCCAGATCTGATAAATTTATTAAGTGATTCTTCACCATTGAGAGATCGAGCCAAAAACGATATGGAGTGCAATATCTCAAAATGTTATGGATGGATTCACATGAAACTTGGTGGAAAGGTTGGGAGTGGCACGAGGAAGAATTGATTCGATTTTGGTGAAGATCCGAATCCAGATCTTGATACGATAATTGCTTAATTTTTAACTGATTCTTCACCATTGAGAGATGGAGCTAAAAACGATATTGCATGATTTCTCAAAAGTTGTGAATGGATTCGGATGAAACTTGGTGGACATGTTGGGTGTGTGATAAGGACTAATTGTTTCGATTTTTGTGAAGATCCAATTTCGGATCCGGATTCAAGAATTTTTCAAGTGAAGCTTCACCATTGAGAAAATTGGGTCAAAAACTATACATTGCACAATATGTCAAAAGGTTATGGATGGATTCCGCAGAAATTTGTGAACAGGTTGGCTGTGTCAAAAGGACTAATTGATTCGATTTTGGTGAAGATCTGAATCCCGATCTGGATCAGAGAATTCGGATCTTCACCAAAAGATCCGAATTCTTGATCCAAAGACAACGAAACTTGGTGGACAGTTTGGGAATTTTGGTGAAGATCTGAAAACAGGCCAAGGACAGCAATGCTTAACTTTGGTGAAGATCCGAATCAGGATCCAGATCTGAGAATCTTTTAAGTGAATCTTCACCATTGAGAGATTGAGCCAACAACAATATAGAGCACAATACCTCAAAAGGTTATGGATGGATTCGGAAGAAACTTGGTGGATAGGATGGGGTATGTGAAAAGGACAAATTGATTCAATCTGGTGAAGATCCGAATCTGGATCCAGATACGATAATTATTTAATTTTTATCTGATTCTCTCCATTGAGAGATGGGGCTAAAAACGAAATTGCATGATATCTCCAAAAAGTTGTGGACGGATTTGGTTTAAACTTTGTGGACATGATGGGTGGTGTTGCATTGACGAATTGGATAGATTTTTGTGTAGATCCGAATCCGGATCCAGATCTGAGAGTTTTTCAAGTGATTCTTCGCCACTGAGAGATGGGGCCAAAAACTATGCATCACATGCGATCTCAAAAGGTTGAGGACAAGTTATCCAAAAACTCAGTGGAGGAGTTGGTTCGCTGACAAGAACAAGCTGATTCAATTTTGCCTCAGGTCCAGATTCAGATCCGACCCATCAGTGGCTGACAAAATGTAAACTATTCAGCGTAACGGATTTATGTGCTCTACCGAGTGCCATTCCATTTCGCCAAGTGTTACTGGATGAGTGATTTTTCATTGGCCTGCTGGAATGTAAATCTTCACTGCAGTCTAAGGTCTTTTGCACTCTGAAGCAGGTTCTCCTCATAGATTTGCCTGTATTTGGCTCCATTCATTTTATCCTCTATCCTTACAAGTCTCCCAGTCACTGCCACTGAAAAGCATCCCCATAACATAATGTTGACACCACCATGCTTCACGGTTGGGATGGTGTTTGGTGAAAACTGAGCACAGCTCATGACCCATCTGATGTCGTGCTTTGCATTCAGGCCAAAGAGTTCAGTTTTCATCTTGTCAGACCACAGAATATTTTGCCTCAGGCTCTCAGAATCTTTCAAGCCTTTTCACAAACTCTAGTCGTGCTGTGACGTGCCTTTTTTCTCAGGAATGGCTTCCGTTTGACCACTCTCCCAGAAAGCCTAGATTTGTGAACTGATGCAGAGATTGTTATCCTTCTGGTAGGTTCTCCCATCTCAGCCAAGGAACTCTGTAGTTCTGTCAGAATAGTCATTGGGTCTTGGTCATGGTCATCTCACTGACCAAGGTCCTTCGTGCCCAGTTCTCACCTTGGTCGGACTGCCAGCTGTAGGAAGAGTCCGGGTAGTTCCATATTCTTTCTATTTCCTAATAATGGAGCTCACTGTGCTCTTGGGAACTTTCAACACAACACGCCGATACATCGCCCACGTTTTTTATTATTGTTATTTCAGAAGCGAATGAGGCTGTGCTTATACATCGTCCACATTAGTAGCCCCCGTTGGACTTAGTCCGAAATGGTGGCTTATGGGTGAGGTCTCGATTTCCGTGTGTGGGCATGCGTGCATGCGTAAGTGTGTGCGTTCTTCCGCAACCATATCTCGGACATGTATGGACCAATTTTATTCGTACTTTTATGTATATGCACGTTAGTTTTTCTTAAAGACATCAGATCCAAGATGACCAACTGGTGGCCAGATGAGTTGTTAAAAAAAACCCCGGTGTCGAACACGTCCCCAACCATTTCCCGGACAGGCATTAATCGATCTTGTTCAAATTTGGCACACAGATTATGAATGATGGCTTCCATGAGATCGTCATTTCATTGACAGTGACCATAACACGTGCTCCTCCAGCTATTGACACCACTTCCTGCAATCCACCAGTATCTCACGCTATTGTTGATATCACAACATCAATCAAGCCAATGTGCACGTCTTTTTTTCTTTTCGATGGCTTTTATGTCAAACACTTGAGCAGCAAGTTTTTTAATGTATGAGAAATTGTGCTCATCAACTTCCTTGTTCGTTTTGAAGACATGAAGAGCAACCTCTGGGTACAGCAGGCTGTCTTTTGTTATCTCCCTGGACCTCAAGATGTTGAAATCAGCTGCTGTGCAGGTTGCTGTACGGACACGCATTAGAAACTCAGCAAAATCTTTGTCTTCTCTTTGCCGCATACTCTCAATCAGCTCAATCATTTGGAAGTTTTCTTCCCATCATGATCTGTGAAGCCGAGCATGTACGTCTTATGGTAGAGCAAAAACATGGTTCTGGCCAACAGGATGAAGCTGATAGAGATCTCCTATGGCAAGTATGCTGACTCCACCTAATCTTGAATAAGGATCTTTCTACCCAGCGATATCTTGCAGCCGATGATAGGGGTTATTTCGGAGTACAGCACCAACCATAGACACCTCATCTATAATTAAATCAGCAACTTGAGCTTTCCTCGTCTGCACCTTATTGGGTCGACCCTCTCACTGCTCAGTGTTTGGTATTCCTTTTTGCTCTTCGGAGCAGCAGTGAAGTTCATTGCAGAATGCAAAAGTCATTCCATCTACTCCAAAAGCTGCAGTTCCAGGAAAGGCGGTAAGGATCAGTGCAATGTCATCTGGCTCAAAGTTTCCAGACAGTGGCATGAGAAGTTTTATGGTTTAATAGTGAATTCACTTGATGTTATAGCTTTTGTCAACACCTCCTGGTTCACTCAAGAAGATCCTTTATGCAGGTATTGGCTTGTCTTGTTTAAGAACCTGTATGATGTGTTTACCCCACTTGTGATGCAGTTTTAGGATTTCCATCTGTTTAACATTTAATGTTCACATCATAGCCCTGTATTGCTGTGGTGTCATCAACTCCTTTTCTAGTTCAGATGAGTAATGTGCTTGAAGGTCCAATCTTGCTTGCTGTCTTTGAGGAACCAAGTCATTGTTGTTATCAGCTTCCTCTGGAGACATGTGTCCTTCTATGATACCTTCATCTTCGTGTTGCGCTTGTTCATGCTCGGCTCCAGGAGCAGCAGCATCCCATGCATGTTCTGGAGGTCCCAAACGATCGAGGTCTTCAAAAGCTCTTTTTTATACCACGTCGAGGGCTAACACACAATGTACAGCAAGGGGGCAGGAGACAAGAGAGGTGGGAGTGGGAAGGAAAAAACAGTGGGGAACAGAGACATAAGGAGATCTGTGGAAGGGAGAGGAATGGGGCGGGGAACATGGGGTATACAAGATGGACATCACAGGGACTTTCAGGAAGGAAAGCAGGGAATTTTAAGGAGGTGGGTTTGGGGTAGATTAACTGGAGTAGAAAAAACAATCGAGGATTTGGATTGGTGAGGATAAGAGGTGGTGGAGAACAGCCATTTTGAAGGCCTGGAGGGAAGAATGGGATTGAACAGAGTGAGGAAGTTTATTTCAAAGGCGGGAAAAAAAAGAGGAATGAAAGAGTGAAGGTGAGCAGTGATTCGTGATTTTGGTAGTTTTACCAGAAGGGGGTTGTTGGCAGACCTTGAGCGCCCTGCAGATATATGGTGGGGACAAATCATATGTGAGGGGGGGGATATATAGGGGGGCGAGACCAGAGAGGAGATGGTAAAAGACAGAAAGATCACCGACCTGCCTGCGGTGAGAGAGTGAGAGGCCCAAAAACTCAGCCTCATCATGGGAGATACCAATGATCCCAAAAGCCTTGGTTTCCACAGCGTGAAGCCGAGAAAGGTGGGAGGCAGGAGCACCAGCCCAGAGGGGAGAGCAGTACTCCATCAGGCTGGGGACGAAAGCTTTGTGTGTGGTCAGGAGCTCAGGTGGGCCAAGGAAGGACTTTGCACGACGGAGGATTCCCAGTCGGCGACTGGCTGAGGAGGCGAGGTTAGAAATGTGGCTTTCCCAGGAAAGATCATGACAAATAGTGAGACACAGAAGCTTAAAAGAAAGGACTTTTTCCAGAGGATTATTGAGAAAGTGTATGGGGGGGGTTCCAAATAGTCCTTTCGGAGAGACAAAGTAAGAGTGTAAGATTTGTCAGGATTGAAAGACATGTTCCACATGTTGGACAAGTTTGTGATTTTATCCAAATCTGCAGTGAGTGAAGAAGCTGCAGCTTGTGGGTCTGAGGGATGACAGAGGGTGGAGTCATCAGCAAAGAGATGGGGAGGATTTTCCAAAGAGTCAGAGAGATCATTGATGAAAACCAGAAAAAGAACAGGGCCCAGAACGCTACCTTGAGGAACTCCAGCCTGGACTGGAAGAGGGAATGAAAGAACTCCATTTAGGGCCACATGTTGACTGCGACAGGAGAGGAAGTCTGCGAGCCATGAGTGGAGATGGCCTTGAATACCATGGGAAGAGAGTTTGGTGAGTAGGGCAGGGTGCCAGACTGTGTCAAAAGCACGTGATATGTCCAGGGATACGGCTCGGATTCATATCATTCATTCATTCAAAAACCTCCATCCATTGTTGGGAGAGCAGAAGCAGCATATCCAGGGCAGAGTTTGGATGAGAAGATAGAAGTTGGTCCATGTTTTCTGATAGTGAAGTGTAGATTGAGTCATCACTCTTTGGTGGACGGTAGAGTACACATAAAAACATGAGGTGGGAGTGGAGGGAAAGCCGTAGCCAGAAGTATTCCTTGGGGTGTGGGTGAGTGAGGGCAGTGCATGGATAGTGAGGAATAGAGTCTTTGATGAAGAGAGCAACACCTCCACCAGGACGACAGATTTGATTGGACGCCACCAGGATTTGGAGGAGGTCGAGAGGTTTGAGAGTTCAGACTTGAGCTTAGAAAGATGTTGTTTTCTGGCTCTCCTTAGGGTAGATACACACTCTTAATTTCATTTGCATTCTGAGAATATTTGCTTTCATTCTCATCAGTGGTGTGTTTAACATTTGCATAATTCTCCTTGGTTGTTGGATGGTGATTTTTTTTAAATCTCGATCCTCATTTATCCAGGAATAATATAGCATCAAGAGACCTTTGTATTTCTCCTCTCAATCAGACTTTTCTTTGGGATATCTGTTCACTTCTCTCTTGTGTTTCTTCATTAATCCTCGCCCATTCAGAATTGCAATCGTTGTGGATCCTGCATTGCTCGCATCATCATCCTCCAGAATGTCAGGAACATGATCCACTGCATCTGGAGCAGCTTCTTTTCCACCAGTTTTGTAGTTAGCTGCAAACTCTGCTCAGCAGATGTCGTCTCGTTCAAGTGGTCACGATGCACATCTGTCTGACAATGATGTGCAAAAAATATTTTCAGCATCATCTGGCATGTTTTTGAGAACACTAAGTGGTTTCAGCATGGAAACTTGCTTGTCTTTTGGCACAGTATTCACAAATACCACTTTCCTACTAGCCCTTTTCAAAGGGAGGGATAGTAGTCTCTAGCCTGCCTCCCGAGGCACTGACCTCACGGGTGTTGAGAAATGCTGAACCACCTTTTTTCAGTTTTGACTTGATACCATCTCCCCTGCTTTCTTCAGCAACCTTCTTCAGGAGTTCACTCATAGATATCTCACCTTTCAGCATGTGGCTGGTGGCATCGGCAATACATGAATAGGGGTCGGTGATGAACTGAAGATCCATGTTGTCTTTCCATTGTGAAGAATGTCTGGATTGTATGGTTTATCCAATGTTTAGACTTTAGATGGTTGTCTTTGCAAAACTACATGTTTGCTGAATTTTGTGAATTGCAGAGCTTGATTGTACTGATAGATATCCGCCTGTGACAGTCGCAACAGCTCATCTGATGCAACATCTTCAGAAACATCTTTATCTTCGCTAGTTTCTCTCACTTGAGTGAGTATTTCTTGCTGCCGGCTAAGCCGTCGTGCTACAACTATGGGATCCAGCTCAATGGAGGGTCCTGCAATAAACATCTCAGCACTTGGTGGATGAAGGAATCTGAATTGGCACCTCTTGTTTCGTCTGCATGTTTGCGAGCGAACATGCTTCTGCAAACCAAGCACAAGTTTCTGAAGTTCCTCATCATTCTGTGGAACACAGCATTTCTGGTACTTGTCAATAAAAGCTGTTACTTCCTCATCCTCATTGATATCGAGTTTTGGAGTATCTTTTATCCACAAAATTGTGTGGACATGAGGGGAGCCCCGAGCTTGGAACTCAATTCTCATCATAAAGTCTTGAACTTCTCTTACAAGGTTACTCTTGGATCCAAGGAATTATTTGAAGAAGGAATCGACTCTGTATTGGAACTGACAAGCAGCTGTTGCTGGATTGCAATGTAGTCATTTGCACTTTTCATCCCATGAGAGATTTTTCACATCTTCATCTGTCATTACTTGGCCATATTGATGACAGATGCTCTGGATAACTTCTGGCCATTGCATATGTGCAGCTGATAGGTCAGAAACCATGTTGCGATGCCATGTTGACGTTCTGTTGCTCAGAGGTCCAGAAGTACTGTCCTCCAGTATACTTGGGATCCACAAACATTCTTGAAAAATCGGAAGGCTGTGTCCGTTCATATCATTGCCTGCATATTCTCAGAGTATTTCGTCAATCCAGCATCAATTGTTCTGTTTCTGAGTACTTTTCCATGACTTTGTCTCAGTGAAATTTGCAAGTCATCCTTCACTTGCTTTGACTCAACAACATACTGGGCAACACGTAAGTCATCTTTATCCTTGGCAAACCTGCCATCTACATCAAGGAGACGTTGGTTGAAATATTTCCTGACAGTAATAGATTTGGTCCTCTTTACAGATAATCCAACACAGCCTTGAGGATATATTTTGGGATTTGCCAGTTCTTCATATTTCTCATCAAGTAGAAATGCAGATGGCTTTTGGTGTTCTCCTGGTGCAACAGAATATGTATCCTCTGCATTAACTGGACACTCTTCTTGAAGTAGTGTATCGTAGGGGATGCCTCGAAGTTCACTGGTCTGCTCAAAGGCTATCTCATCTTCCAGGTCTTCCTCTGCCTCAGCTCGAGCTGATGTTCTGCTGTGGTGTTGAACACCTTAAGATTCAACTTTTTCTTAGGCTACATAATGCAACTCACTGATGAGACCAAGCATAACTGTGTTTTCACTTCTACCATGCCGGGGGTGTACATTATGTACCAAATCTGCTGTAATTGTGTTCAACACCTTGAAACTAATGTTCAGCATGTTAGCAAAACCTTGTACAGCCAGGTTGTTTGCCTTGTCACCAGCCCCGAGCTGGGCTGTGTACTTCTTTAATTCTCGCAATTGTTGCTGACCAGGATTATTATTGTGTACTGCAGACAGCTCTTTTCCAGTTATCTGTGCTGCCCTTGCTGGTGTTGAAGCCTGGGCTGCAGGGAGAAATTGTGCGTTTTCCTCAGCAAACTCAATGTCACCAAAGAAGCGTAAAAGCCATGCTCGTATGCCTGACCCACTAATATGTTGGATTCCTGCTGCAGGTACTGAGACGGATACAGCATGGAAAAACCAGTCTCCATTACCAGGAACATCTTTGAAAGAGAGATTATGCTGCCTTGCCAAGCACTGCAAAACATGGTAAGCATTTGTACCAGTTCCAAGAGTTGACACAGCCGAGACCACTCTGTTGGTTGCTGTGTTACTGGTTGTCTTGGCAGAGGCATTGGTCGTGGTATTGGTGGCCTTGGCAGTTGTCTTGGCAGCAATCTTGCTGGTGGCCTTGACGGCAGTCTTGATGGTGTTCTTGATTGTATTCTTGGTAGTAGTCTTCGTGGTGGCCTTGGTGGTGGCACCAGACAATGCATGTCCATCCACAGCATGGTGGCCACTCTTTCTGTGCTCATTTTGGGCAACTTAAGTGTCCATCAGTTTCGCATCTGTCTGTACCATTGCTTCCCACAATTCTGAGTCAATGTTTTCTTTCCCACTGACTTTCCCAGTCTTGACAAATGGTAATGTCCTTGTCGAGGAGGTTGTGCCGCTTAAGCCACCGAAGTGTCTGGGTCACCTTTTTGGGCCGAACATATTCATACATATAATATCGTTTCTACACAAGTTTACGCTTAAGTTTGAGTGTGTGTATGTATGTATGTATGTATGTATATATATATATATATATATATATATATATATATATATATATATATATATATATATATATATATTGTTACGGCTGTGGAAATTCGCATTACACCATAAAGGGCCTGCAGGTGAGATATCTTCATATCTTCATAGGCCTGGTGTTGGCGCAGTGGTTAGGGCAGTGGCTTGGGACCCAAAAGGTCCTGAGTTCAAGCCCCGTTGGGACACTGAATTAATATATATATACACATATATATACATATATATACATATATATACATATATATATATATATACATACATATATATATATATATACATATATATATATATATATATATATATATATATATATATATATACATACATATATATATATATATATATATATATATATATATATATATATATATATATACATATATATATATATATATATATATATATATATATATATATATATACATATATATATATATATATACATATATATATATATATACATATATATATATATATATATATTGTTACGGCTGTGGAAATTCGCATTACACCATAAAGGGCCCGCAGGTGAGATATCTTCATATCTTCATAGGCCTGGTGTTGGCGCAGCGGTTAGGGCAGTGGCTTGGGACCCAAAAGGTCCTGAGTTCAAGCCCCGTTGGGACACTGAATTAATATATATATATATATATATATATATATATATATATATGTATGTGTATCAGGTCAGGTCAGGTATGGGAGCATGTGCCAGAACAGCACGTCGCTGCGTCCTCTTTCCGCCGGTACTCCAGGGGCCTCCGTCTGGCCATCCCCCAGGCAGATGCCAGGCCCATCCCCATCTCCTTGAGATGATGGTCAACCTGCTGCAACCATGAGGCACGTGGTCGGCCCACTGGCCTCCTCCACTCATGAGACTCCCTCACTGAGAGAATCTGGTGAGCAGGATCAGCGTCAGGAAAACGAGCCACATGTCCATACAGCCGCAGCTGACGCTCACAGACTATGCAGGTAACAAATCTCATCCGAGTCTCTCTCAGCAACCGCTCGTTGGACACAAAATCCGACCAGCGATAGCCAAGGATTCTCCGAAGAGCTCTGGTACCAAAGGAATTAAGTCTCCGTCTCAGATCCTTGGTCAGAGTCCAAGTCTCGCATCCATAGAGCAAGACTGGAATTACCAA
>NC_140962.1:108375541-108383041 GCF_056783735.1 Eptatretus burgeri
CAGGGGAGAGTGTAGCTCGACAGCATCGATTGGTGGTCTGTAGGATGACTTTAGAGGTGAGGTTGAGGAAGAGAGTGATGGCTGAACCAAGGACCAGATGGTGGAAGCTGAAGGAGGAAGACTGTTGCGTGAAATTTAGGGAGGAGGTGAGACAGGCGTTGGATGGTGGTAAAGATGGGTGGGATGATTGGGCAATGAACAGCAGAAGTTGTGATGGAGAAAGCTAGGAAGGTACTTGGTGTGACATGTGGACAGAGGAAGGAAGATAAGGAGACTTGGTGGTGGAATAAGGAAGTACAGGAAAGTATAAGGAAGAAAGGGTTGGTGAAAAATAAGTGGGATAGTCAGAGAGATGAAGAAAGTAGGCAGGAGTACAAGGAGTGGCGGCGAAAGGCAAAGAGAGAGGTGGCAAAGGCCAAGGAAAAGGCATATGACGAGCTGTATGAGAAGTTGGATACAAAAGAAGGGGGAAAGGATTTATACCGATTGGCCAGACAGAGGGACCAAGCTGGGAAGGATGTGCTGCAGGTTCGGGTGACAAAGGACGTAAATGGGAATGTGCTGACGAGCGAGGAGAGTGTGTTGAGAAGGTGGATGGAGTACTTTGAGGAGCTGATGAATGAAGAAAAAAAAAGAGAGAGAGAGAGAGAGGTCTGGAGAGAGAGAGAGAGAGAGAGAGAGAGAGAGAGAGAGAGAGAGAGAGAGAGAGAGAGAGAGAGAGAGAGAGAGAGAGAGAGAGAGAGAGAGAGTCTGGAGAGAGAGAGAGAGAGAGAGAGAGAGAGAGAGAGAGAGAGAGAGAGAGAGAGAGAGAGAGAGAGAGAGAGAGAGAGAGAGAGAGAGAGAGAGAGAGAGAGAGAGAGAGAGAGAGAGAGAGAGAGAGAGAGAGAGAGAGAGAGAGAGAGAGAGAGAGAGAGAGAGAGAGAGAGAGAGAGAGAGAGAGAGAGAGAGAGAGAGAGAGAGAGAGGTCTGGAGAGAGAGGGCGAGAGAGAGAGAGAGAGAGAGGCCGGGAGAGAGAGAGAGAGAGAGAGAGAGGTCTGGGGGGAGAGGGCGAGAGAGAGAGAGAGAGAGAGAGAGAGAGAGAGAGAGTCTGGAGAGAGAGAGAGAGGTCTGGAGAGAGAGAGGTCTGGAGAGAGAGAGAGAGAGAGAGAGAGAGAGAGAGAGAGAGAGAGAGAGAGAGAGAGTCTGGAGAGAGAGAGAGAGAGAGAGAGAGAGAGAGAGGTCTGGAGAGAGAGAGAGAGAGAGAGAGAGAGAGAGAGAGAGAGAGAGAGAGAGAGAGAGGTCTGGAGAGAGAGAGAGAGAGAGAGAGAGGTCTGGAGAGAGAGAGAGAGAGAGAGAGGTCTGGAGAGAGAGAGAGAGAGAGAGAGAGAGAGAGAGAGAGAGAGAGAGAGAGAGAGAGAGAGAGAGAGAGAGGTCTGGAGAGAGAGAGAGAGAGAGAGAGAGGTCGGGAGAGAGAGAGAGAGAGAGAGAGGGCTGGAGAGAGAGAGAGAGAGAGAGAGAGAGAGGTCTGGAGAGAGAGAGAGAGGTCTGGAGAGAGAGAGGTCTGGAGAGAGAGAGAGAGAGAGAGAGAGAGAGAGAGAGAGAGAGAGAGAGAGAGAGAGAGAGTCTGGAGAGAGAGAGAGAGAGAGAGAGAGAGAGAGAGAGAGAGAGAGAGAGAGAGAGAGAGAGAGAGAGGTCTGGAGAGAGAGAGAGAGAGAGAGAGAGAGAGAGAGAGAGAGAGAGAGAGGTCTGGAGAGAGAGAGAGAGAGAGAGAGAGAGAGAGAGAGAGAGAGAGAGAGAGAGAGAGAGAGAGAGGTCTGGAGAGAGAGAGAGAGAGAGTCTGGAGAGAGAGAGAGAGAGAGAGAGAGAGAGAGAGAGGTCTGGAGAGAGAGAGGTCTGGAGAGAGAGAGGTCTGGAGAGAGAGAGGTCTGGAGAGAGAGAGGTGTGGAGAGGGAGAGGTGTGGAGAGAGAGAGGTCTGGAGAGAGAGAGGTCTGGAGAGAGAGAGGTCTGGAGAGAGAGAGGTCTGGAGAGAGAGAGGTCTGGAGAGAGAGAGGTCTGGAGAGAGAGAGGTCTGGAGAGAGAGAGGTCTGGAGAGAGAGAGGTCTGGAGAGAGAGAGGTCTGGAGAGAGAGAGGTCGAGAGGTCGAGAGGTCGAGAGGTCGAGAGGTCGAGAGGTCGAGAGGTCGAGAGGTCGAGAGAGAGAGAGAGAGAGAGAGAGAGAGAGAGAGAGAGAGAGAGAGAGAGAGAGAGAGAGAGAGAGAGAGAGAGAGAGAGAGAGAGAGAGAGAGATAGATATATATATATGGAAGAGGTGGAGATAGTGAATCTGGAAGTGGGGTGGATCAGTAAGGATGAAGTGAGGACTGCTATGAAGAAGATGAAAAGTGGAAAGGCGGTTGGCCCAGATGGTATACCAGTGGAGGCATGGAAGTGCTTAGGAGAGATGGCAGTGGGGTTGTAAACCAGATTGTTTAATAAAGTCTTGGAAAGTGAGAGGATGCCGGAGGAGTGGAGATTAAGTGTACTGGTTCCGATTTTCAAGAATAAGGGTGATGTGCAGAGCTGTGGAAATTACAGAGGGATAAAGTTGTAAAGCCACACCATGAAGTTGTGGGAAAGAGTAGTGGAAGCTCGGTTGAGAGGAGAGGTGATGATCTGTGAGCAGCAATATGGGTTTATACCAGGAAAGAGCACCACTGATGAGATGTTTGCTTTGAGAATGTTGATGGAGAAGTATAGGGAAGGCCAGAAGGAGTTACATTGTGTGTTTGTGGATTTCGAGAAAGCTTATGATAGGGTGCCAAGAGAGGAGTTGTGGCATTGTATGAGGAAGTCGGGAGTGGTGGAGAAGAATGTGAGGGTGGTGAAGGAAATGTATGAGGACAGTGTGACAGCGGTGAGGTGTGCGGTAGGAATGACGGACCGGTTTAAGGTGAAAGTGGGATTGCACCAAGGATCGACTCTGAGCCCTTTCCTGTTTGCAATGGTGATGGACAGGTTGATGGACGAGATCAGACTGGAGTCCCCATGGACTATGATGTTCGCGGATGACATCATGATCTGTAGGGAGAGTAGGGAGCAGGCTGAGGCGAGCCTTGAGAGGTGGAGGTACGCACTGGAGAGAAGGGGAATGATAGTCAGTCGGAGTAAGACGGAGTACATGTGCGTAAATGAGAGGGAGGGTGGTGGTATGGTGCGGTTGCAAGGAGTTGAGGTGGGGAAGGTGGATTGGTTTAAATACTTGGGATCAACTGTCCAAAGTAACGGAGAGTGTGGGAGAGAAGTGAAAAAGAGAGTGCAGGCAGGATGAAGTGGGTGGAGAAGAGTTGCAGGAGTGATTTGTGACAGAAGGGTAGCTGCAAGAGTGAAGGGGAAAGTATATAAGACGGTAGTGAGACCAGCTATGTTCTATGGTTTGGAGGCGGTGGCACTAACAATAAGACAGGGAGCAGAGCTGGAGGTGGCAGAGTTGTAGATGCTGCGATTCTCGTTGGGAGTGACGAGGATGGACAGGATGAGGAATGAGTATATTAGAGGGACAGCGCAGGTCGGACGGTTTGGAGACAAAGTGAGAGAGGCGAGATTGAGATGGTTTGGACATGTGCTCAGGAGGGAAGCGGAGTATATCGGGAGAAGGATGTTGAAGATGGAGCCGCCAGGCAGGAGTAGAAGAGGAAGGCCAAAGAAGAGGTGCATGGATACGGTGAGGGCGGACATGCGCGTGGTTGGAGTGTCAATGGAAGATGTGGAGGATAGACCGAAATGGAGACGGTTGATCCGCTGTGGCGACCCCTAACGGGAGAGAGCTGAAAGAAGAAGAAGAAGAAGAAGAAGAAGGTGAGATATCTTCATCGGTACATGTGTAGTTAGCCCAAACCCGTTGTATAGAGGGCATTTATGTGATTCATCCGGGCTGCGACGCTTTGAGTTAGCCCTTTTTTCTTTCTCTATTGTTATTTTCGACCATTAAGCCGCCAACAACGCAAACAGCCACTACCCTTACCTTCACAACTCCATCCCACAAACATTGCTTCACCGCCGTTCCCAAACGACACCATAACCATCAAACCACCACCGAAAACCCTCCACCACCTTTGCCTCTCTCTTTCACAACCAACAACCGCACCACCTGTGAACACTAAATGTCGGGCTGTCTCAGGCTCGTTCGGCGATTGGTGCCAAACGCACCGAGCCGCGAGCGCGAATGGCGGCCTTTCCGAGGGGAAATTCGGATCAGAAACGCTTCACGCCCACTTCTCCTCTGTCCAATTGGCGAGCGCGGGGCGGTTTGGCCCCGCCTCCAAGCGTGTGTATGTGAAGTCCGTATATGCAAATTTTAGGATCAGGAGAGGTTCACGCCCATTTTTGCCCGACCAATGGCTGACCGGGGGGGGCGGCGTGGCCCTGCCTCCAATCGCGTTCTGATCTTAAAATTTGCAGATTGGCTGCTCCTGCCGCCGATAAAAAGGCGAGCACAAGGCGAATTGGAGAGAGTTGGGTTTTGGAGTTGCTTGGAGAGTGTCGTCGAGAGGTTGCTCCTGGGGGACAAGGAGCGTGCGTTGGCGGAGTGGAGTCGAGTGCGCGCGGTGGAACTGCAAGCAAGGGAGCTCGGGTCCGAGGCAGGAAGGACGGGGGTCGGCGACGAGGTTGCGGTGTGGGGGATCGCTCGTCTCATCGCGGGACCCAAGCCAGCCAGCCACTCCCCTCCCCCAGGGCATCAACAATTCCCCCTTTCCCCCACGCTGAGATAGTGCAAAAGGGGGCCCCGTTCCCACCCCACCCCAAACGTAGTGCCAACGAAACCCACCAAGGGGCACGGAGTCAGGGCACAGCGGCGCGGCCACATTTTTGCGGCTTGCCCGCCAACGCGTCACGAGGACACGGGTGAGACCTCCCCGGTCTCATGGACCTGGCCGCTCCTACAGGTCACGCGCACGTTTGGCCTACGGGCCCGTCTGCCTCCTTGTCTGTGAGGGTGGCTTCTTTCCTTTGCTTTTGTGTAAATGTGTGTTGGCGCCATCTGTGAAGTAAAACTGTATAAGTGTTGCCGTGTGTGCGCGTAGTCGGTTTTCGCTCTTACATCTGCTTTATGTGCATTTTGATTCTGTATGGCTGTATATACGTGCTTTCCGTGTGCCGGGAAATAAAATGCTTGCTTGTCGAACAGTGCCCGTTTCGCTTTGTCTTTTCTCTATTGACCCTCTATCTTGCTTCACGTAAAGGGTTCGTAGTGGGTGCAACATCCCGGTAATTAATCTGAACCGTCCAGGTCGACGATAACACCGCTCGGTTATCCCGATAGTACGGAACGGGCCGCCCAAGCGGCTCGTGTCTGGAGTTGACCTGCGGCGAGGTACGATCGCCCGGTTTACCATCCGCGTGGGTACTTAGGTAGGTCGAGTTTGGCGAACAACCTTATCCTACGCGGGTGGCCGATTGGCACGAATGTGGTGAGGTCGAAAGGCCCACCCGTGACTAGCTCCCGGCGTTGGTCCGAGAGGGTCACGACAGAATTGTCCGTCCGGTGGGCGACGTGCCGCGATTCGAGTTACGCGGCCGTTCGCACGCCGGCGGGCGCAAATTCGCAACAACATATATATATATATATATATATATATATATATATATATATATATATATATATATATATATATATATATATATATATATATATATATATACATATATATCTTGCCATGGCATTTCATGAGGCATATTGGCTGAAAGGTTTTTCAGAAACCATATAGAAAGGTTTTTCTTCTTCATTTTTGATGAATGGACAGATGGAAGGAAGGAATCAGTAGTAAAAAATATTATAAAGCACAACCACATATGATTACATTTTAAAACAGTCACTACTGCTGTTTAACACAAAAGTGAAATAAATCTGGAGAAATCTCGACATATTTGAGGCATCCTGTGCCTTTCATCATGTCCACCACAGACTAACGGACTCAATCCTGTAATTTATATACCCCAGAAAGGATCATAACATGACTCTTCCTGTCGCTCCAGTAGGGAGTGGGTGTGTAGTCATAACATAAAATGCAACAACGCTTACCTTCGTCAAACAATACAGTAATGTGTTCTTTACCCACATCCATTCTCGTCATGATATGAATCGCAACAACATTTCACTTTAATCTCCTCAATTGTCATATGACAAAGATGCGACCATCTCCAACAACAGCTTGCTTTTATAACACCGAATCATTTTAAAAGGGAATTTGTTATTGCCATCACCAATGATTTGTGATGTCCTCACCTCCAACCATGGCATAGTCTTGTGATAACTGTCATCCGAACCATGTGAACCAGCATTTTCTGGTTCAATGCTGGGGTCACTGGTGCTCCTCTGGCTTCCTGCACATGTAAACATTTGTCATCTGATTATTTCACGTCTTACTGTGTGAACAGGTCGAATGTTAATAAGAGACTTGTGGAGCGAATTGAGAACTTTTGGTTCTCTTATAGACATACTCTTATTTAGAATGTCTACAATTATAATGTCTGACACAGATTCCACGAAGGGCAATTCAAACTCACATTATTACAATAAATAATATAGGCAGAGTGTACCAATATCAGTGATGGTGTCCCGGCTCTGTGAAAGTTGTGCCTCCTCATTCTCAGACTCCGAATCTTGTCGAGGAGATTTTCCACTCTTCAGACTCCCTGCTCGACGAATGCTCGAAAGAGAACCCCCTTTCTTGAGGCGGAAACTTCGAGAGCCTTTGATTTGCAGCAGCCGAAGGGCACCCTGGCGTACTCGACGTGGGCCTACATACAGTATCAACATAACAATCTATACATAGTATCATGATGAGAACAATAATGACAGCCAACAACATAATTAAACCAGCAACAATCAGTCAGACTTATCCACTGGATCAAATACTTCTTCAGCTATCAGCAACTAATAATGGTCTATAAGGCCTTCATCCAAAGTTCCATGGAATATAGCTCCCTATTATGGGCAGGTGCACTGTCATCCTAATTTGTTCTCCTAAGGTCATGGAATCCAAGATTCTCCATGTAAATATTCTCTCTGCTTCAAAGAAGCAAGCATGTAATTGTTGTTGAAGCGATTTATTTCTGTGACAAGCACATAAAGACCCGTCGCTTCCATTGGTATTCCATCATCTTTGATCAAACCTTCATGAATGGAAGCGATGAATGATGAATATCATCGTCGATGATGGAATACCAATCTTAAATTTTAATTTGAAATCGGCAAAGCCTCGAAACAAATGAAACCCATGAGAATTACCCTTCAGAATGACCCTTTAGAACCCTTAAGAATTAAACAGGGTGGGTTAGAAAGGTTTTTCTTCTTCATTTTTGATGAATGGACAGATGGAAAGAAGGAAATAGCCAAATATTGAAATGGCTTCACCACTTCATAAGCGGTATGTATGTATGTATTTATGTATGTATATATATATATATATATATGCATATATATATATATATATATATATATATATATATATATATATATATATATATATATATATATATATA
>NC_140962.1:108388041-108405541 GCF_056783735.1 Eptatretus burgeri
AGCATCATCTGGATTTCCCTAAAGTGTTGAAAAGTGTAACTCTATTTTAACTGCCCTTATCTATTACCGCAGATGGCTCAGTGCGAGGTCTGGGTAATACAGGAAATGTTTCTCGTAGGAAGGAGGTGATCTCCAACAGCAACTGACATGCCGCCATTTTCACTGCATATGGACAACCACATTTTGTGGGGTTTACGCTGCCTGTACAAAATAAAAAAGAAATTATATGACACATGCATGCATGCGTACAAGTACACTCAGACTATTTTGTACTCGACAAGATGCGACAAATAACTTTCAAATGATCACTGGTCTGTGATCACAAACTACTCAAAGCAAGCAAAACTTATGGTATCAATAATCGGTGTACAGGCTTTCTGTGTTGAGCTCATTTTTTAAGGTGACCATACAGGTAAAAGTCAAATTGTGTGAGGTCAATGGAATGAATTGGCCAAGTGATTGGCCCATCACGACCTATCTAATATTCAGGAAAAAAAATAATTAAGAAAGTTTTGAACAGCATGTAGTGGCAATATGAGCAGGACCCCATCGTACCCAAAGCTTACCCTCCCTTTGAGGCCTCCAACAGCTCTCGGATGTGCAAGGAGGAATGTTTGTAGCATTTTTAGGTAATTTTCCCATGATACTCTCGGTTTGAGAAAGAATATTTAAGTCCAATGACATGACTCCATGATATAATGATCTAGTTCCGTCAAGTCGTGGCCGACTTCTGATGACTGTCATCATCAAATTTCTCCAAACATTCCTATCCTGCACTGCTTCTTGAAGCTCTGGCATAGACAGCTTGGTTTCAGCCTCCACCGCATCCATCCAGCACATATAAGGTCTTCATCTTCTTCGCTCAAACATACCAAGCATGTATGACTTCTCTAAACTTTCAGTTTCTGCATGCATGAGGCTTAAATAAAGACCAGCCCATGGGGGTCAGAGTGCTTGCTCCATGATAAAGTGCACCAAATATTGACTTTGGAGGAGTGACTCCTATGCTATCCTGTTTGTGCAGATCCTACCATCCCATACAATGTGGTTATATGATGGTTTGCCTTTCTACTAATAGGGAAGATTGCATCTTCTGAAAATAGGAGGTTATCAAGAAAACTACTGTCTTGTTCAATCACTTCAAGTAAGGTACCACAACCACAAAACACATGTGGTGTAATCCTCTTCCAATCAATTTGAAGCAACGTGCATTCCATTTCCAGTTTGAATTAGTTGATGCATCATTTGACCAAAAAGCGAGTAACTTGAAAAATAGGGAGTAACCATACTTAATACTGTACACATTGTTTTTAAGTTACAAACAATCCTATTTGGACCCCCAAAAATGGGACACCCAGTACTTGTTGATGGAGGGTGTGTGTACCAATAAAATGATTAAATTACAAGCAGCAAGACTGCAGTTGAATATGTTTGAATATGAGCATCAATTCGATCCCTCCAACCAGAACGGTGATCTCGGTGGTGCTGGGACGAGTCCCACATAATCCACAATCACAGGAGAGGCCGTTCCACCATTTTGGGGCCCAAATGAGTGCAACACATTTCATAACTCTGAGCAGATGGTGGCTATGGACATCAGAAAAGCTGGAGGCTGCATCACTGCCTTTCTCCTCAACATTAGCACCATTAACACTTTGAAATTTAAGTTTCAGTCAGTCAGGTTTGACCAAGGAAAGATAGAATTAACATTTGAACAGGGGCTCACATTGTTAAATTTTATGTTTACTGGGCTGTATGTCCTATTAACCTCCGCCATCTTGGAAGATGGATGGAGGTTACTGTTTTCACCCCTTTCTGTTTGTTTGTTTGTGAACAGTATTACGGAAAAACTCCTCGACGGATTTCGACGAAACTTGGTGGGGGGGGGGGTTAGGTATGGTCCAAGGATCATGCATTAAATTTTGGACTTGGTCCCCCCCCCCAAAAAAAATTGTTAGAGAAAAAAAAATGTTTTTTTGCATTTCTACATGTTTTAAGTGATTTCCAACCCCCCCCCAAAAGAAATTGTTCGAGAAAAAAAAATTTTTGCAACTTTTTTTTTAAACAAAATTTCGATTTTTTAATTTTTTTTGCATTTCTACATGTTTTAAGCGATTTCCAACCCATCCCCCCCCCCCCAAAAAAAAATGGAGAAAAGAACTATAATTCTGTCAGCACTGTTGACATCATATTTAATGAATAAGATATAAGGTTCACTTGAGTGACCCAGCAGTATTGGCGGCGGAGGTTTTGCACTCTCCCGAGTGCTCCACTCTAGTTTCACTGTGCAGAGATCTCGAGAAATGGTAAATACCCTTTCTTATTGCTAATTATTCATTGAACTTCCACTCGTCAGTAAGGTCATTGAATCCATCATCGAAGCTAACATCAAATCCTTCCTTTTCTCCATTGGCCTGATCTCAGATCATGAGTACTTTCTGACTTTATCACCTTGTTCATGACTTCACCATCTGCCATTACATCCCTCATCATTCAGATAGGCATGCAATGGCTTCTTCACTCTCTGTGGACCTTCATAGATTGAGAGGCTTCAGCCTCATCCCCACTGTGTCTGGTTGTTTGTTTTTGTGTGTGTGATATCATTGTTAGGAAATGTGTGTGAAAAAACGAGATGTGTGTGATCATTGACATTTCTTTTGGTGAGGCTTCTCCTGATTTGTCATTATCTTGTGGTGGAAAATCCACTGTACTGTTTCTTCAATATTTACGTTTATGTATTTATTTGATTCTTGTGTATTGACTGACTGCATGCACGCAACTGAGGTTGTGGATGGAGGTAAACTACTGATGTGGATCCACCGTTTGGAGGGGTTCTGGGCTGAAATGATCAGAACCTCGAGGAAGAACGGTGCCCAGCTGATCATCCATGCAGTCAAGAAAGTGTGTGTTTGTGTGTGTGTGTGTGTGTGTGTGTGTGTGTGTGTGTGTGTGTGTGTGTGTGCGTGCGTGCGTGCGTGCGTGCGTGTGTGTGTGTGTGTGTGTGTGCATGCATTTGTTTGTTTGTTTTTGTGTTTATGAGTGTTTGTTTTTGTTTGTGTGTGTGTTTTTATCTCTATTTATTTATTTCTATTTATTTGTAATCATCATTTATTTATTTGTGAGTGCTTGTGTGTGTGATAGAATTGTTTGGAACAGTTGTGTGAAAAAATGAGGTCTGTATGTGTGTGTGTGTGTGTGTGTGTGTGTGTGTGTGTGTGTGTGTGTGTGTGTGTGTGTGTGTGAGTGATGTTTTTTGTGGAGTTCTACTGGAGCTTTCCGATGTGGAATGTGATACACCGAAATGATTGTCATCATTTCCTGAGTTGAGTAAGCTAATTAACTACAAGGAACCCAGAAGAATTCCCATGTTTTAAATGCACGCCATGTTAAGGTGTATATATGTACTTCTGCAGTTTAATACGTAGTTCTGCAGCATGACATTCTATTTTCAAAATAAATAACCAAAATAATGACAATATTGTAACAATTCATAATATTAAGACAAATGATATGAACAACAATAATAATAGTATCATTTGGCAAGAACAATAACGAACGTTTAATCTCTGACCAACGGGCCCAATAGTAATTCTAAAGGTTTCTAAAGGGTAATTCCAAAGGGTTCTGAAAGATCATTCTTGTCGATTCTATTGGGTTCTAAAGGGTAATTCTAGTGGATTCTAGTAGGTTCTAAAGAGTAATTCTAAAGGGCAATTCTAAAGGAAGATAAAGGGTAATTGTAGTGGGTTCCGATAGGTTCAAAATGGTAATTCTAGTGAATTATAATGGTGTCCAAATGGTAGTTCTGGAAGGCTCTGAAGGATGATTCAAAAGGGTAATTGTAAAGGGTAATTGCAAAGGGCAATTCTATGGGGGATATTCTAAAGGGTAATTCTAAAGGACAATTCCAAAGGGTAATTCCAAAGGGTAATTCCAAAGAGTAATTCTAAAGGGTAATTCTGAAGGATAATTCCAAAGAGTAATTCTAAAGAAGAATTCTGAAGGATAATTCCAACGGGTAATTCGAAAGGGAAATTCTAAAGGGTTATTCTAAAATCTAAAGGGTTATTCTAAAGGGTAGTTCTAAAGAGTAATTCTAAAGGGTTCTAAAGAGTAATTCTAAAGGGTTCTCAAGAGTAATTCCAAAAGGTAATTCTCAAGGGTATTGCTAAAAAAAAGGGTGGTTTTAAAGGTTAATTCAAAAAGGCAATTCTCAAGGGTTATTCTCAAGGGTAGTTCTAAAGAGTAATTCTAAAAGGTAATTTCAATGGGTCTTGCTAAAAAAGGGTGGTTTGAAAGGTTAATTCTAAAGGGCAATTCTAAAGGATTATTCTGAAGGATAATTCCAAAGAGTAATTCTAAAAGGTAATTCTAAAGGGTCTTGCTAAAAAAGGGTGGTTTTAAAGGTTAATTCTAAAGGTTAATTCTAAACGGCAATTTTAAAGGTAATTCTAAAGGGTACTTCTCAACGGCTATTTTAAAGGTTATTCTAAAGGGTACTTCTCAACGGCTATTTTAAAGGTAATTCTAAAGGGTACTTCTCAACAGCAATTTTAAAGGTAATTCTAAAGGGTAATTCTAAACGGCAATTTTAAAGGTAATTCTAAAGGGTAATTCTAAATGGCAATTTTAAAGGTAATTTTAAAGGGTAATTCTAAACGGCAATTTTAAAGGTAATTCTAAAGGGTAATTCTAAACGGCAATTTTAAAGGTAATTCTAAAGGGTAATTCTAAAAGGTAATTCTAAAGGGTCTTGCTAAAAAAAAAGGTGGTTTTAAAGGTTAATTCTAAAGGGTTATTCGAAAGGGTCGTTCTAAAGAGTAATTCTAAATGGTTCTAAAGAGTAATTCTAAAAGGTAATTCTAAAGGGTCTTGCTAAAAAAATGGTGGTTTTAAAGGTTAATTCTAAAGGGTAATTCTAAATGGCAATTTTAAAAGTAATTCTAAAGGAGAATTCTAAATGGCAATTTTAAAGGTAATTCTAAAGGGTAATTCTAAACGGCAATTTAAAGGTAATTCTAAAGGGTAATTCTAAACGGCAATTTTAAAGGTAATTCTAAAGGGTAATTCCAAACGGCAATTTTAAAGGTAATTCTAAAGGGTAATTCTAAACGGCAATTTTAAAGGCAGTTCTAAAGGATAATTCCAAACGGCAATTTTAAAGGTAATTCTAAAGGGTAATTCTAAACGGCAATTTTAAAGGTAATTCTAAAGGGTAATTCTAAACGGCAATTTTAAAGGGTAACTCTGAGGGGTTCCAAAGGGTTTCAAAGAGTAGTTCTCGAGGTTAATTGTAAAGGTTAATTCTAAAGGGTTCTAAAGGTTAATTATAAAGCTAAATTCTAAAGGATAATTCTAAAAGGAAATTATAAAAACAATGCTGCAACTCACTGTCATCCAAGAAATCCTCCTCTTCATCTTCCTTTTTCAGCAGCCGTTTTATGTCATCATCACTCCCTTGATTTCGAATCTGTGAAGTGCTTTCACTCTCAGCAAGACAGAGTTCAGCAAGTCGGACACCAATCGCCTTTTGGAACATGGGAGAGGATTTGTGGGTTCCTTATACAAATGGTTGACCACATTAAACCAAATATGTTCAAGACAGCAAAATGACTCCCTCACTACCATTTTTAGCTCATCTGGAACAAAAAATGTTCAGGTGAGGTATTATCATTGTACAGTATCCCATCAGTCAGTCAATGAATCAGTATGTAAACACTCGGAACTTCTTCTCCGAAACCACACACACGACTTCGAAGAAACTTGACCACAACCTTCATCACCCGTGATGTACTAAAGTTTTGGGATCTGATCGAGATGTTTCAGATAATGAAGATGTTTCAGATAATGTCATAGATTATAATTGCCATGTGTTTAAATGATATGGTATTAGAGTACAAATGAGTAAATGCAATTATATACAAGAGATCTATTTGAAAATAACTTGGCAAGAATGATCTAGATAAGACCCGATTACAATTGCTGGATATGAATTGGACCGTATTCAAAGACAGTTGCCTCCAACTAATAATGAGGACATTCAATTTAAATTTTAAAATAATTCATCCTGTGAATTTGCTCTCCATAAGTAACTTTCCATGAACTAAGTTCATCCTTTCAGCTGTTTTGCAATCCTGAAATTGCTTTTGTTAGTGTTTAGCACCAGCTGCATTGAGCTGAGCCATGAAGCTGGATGAGCAAAAGTTGAGATAAAGTATCACGGCATTTCATAGGTGAGTGGAACTGCACACTGGTGCACAACAAACTAAGCATTACTCGTTGTTTATGTACAGGGGTAAATGGATCCACACGAGTGTAAAATTGAGTGTATGAGTGCTATAAAAATGTGTGAATGAAACAATTATCACCTCTCCCCACTGATAGAAGAGGCGTGCAGCATTCCACTGCAAACGCTGGTTTCTCCGTGTGCCAGGGACAGGTGAACGACCACGAGAGAGGCCACGGCGTGGCACTGGTAGGAAATGGCCCTTCATCCATTCAGGCCAAGCTCCACGGTTACACCGGTGCACAAAGCGTGCACATTCAAGGTAAAGTGCAGCCCGTGCCAGCACAGGTGCTTCCTACCATGAAACATACAGAGGATGGGTGTAAATTACTGCAAGATGGAAGAAATGAGAGGATAACACATACTCATTGAATTTATATCAAGTCGATGTTGACCAAAAGTGTAACGTGTACTGTTGTTGAAAAATATCAAATTCAGTATTATAGGAGAAAAAGAATTGTTGTCCCCAATACAAACTGGCCCTCTAAAACTGCCTGATCCAAAACTACATTATCTGAAGATGAATGTTACTTTTTTATTTGATTGTGTAAAAGTGACTTGCCAGCAGTAGGCCCATATGGACACATGTGCAAGATCTTCCTCAATTTCAAAAGCTTTAAGCACCTAATCACTGGGAAATGGAAAGACCTGAAAAAGCAGGATGTTGGCAGGATAAAGCAAGACCCTACATGAGTGCAACTCCCGAACAAGGTCTTCAATAAAGAACAAGAAAAGAGTGGGAATGTGTGGAACCATGGGGTATGCCTTCACAAATAGGCAATGCTCAAGATACCCCCCCCCCCTTTATGACTCCATTGCATTGCAATTTGACAGGTACTCAGTAACGAAATGCTACAGCAGGCCTCAAAGCCCAACTGATGGTCTAGTTTGAAAATGAGACCCTTGTCATAGAGCATTAAAAACTAGAAAGAGCAATCAGAGATTGCAGAGCCTCGCCAGAACTTATTTTGTATTGTCTTAATGTAATTTTGTGTGGTGTATTTTGTATGGCGTTTGTGTACTGGTGTGTTACAAAATTAGAACTGCCACTTTATAACTACTGGCAGTGATCAGCTGGGCGAACTATAATTGCTGGCAATGCAGGACCGGGTACCAAGACGTCCCGCTTTGATGCAACCCTGCTTTGCTTGAACACCTGACCCTGACCCATGACGTTTTTCATTATTATGAAATTTGATTTAGAATGGGATTAAAATAAATTCAAGTCAAATCAAATGGAAGACCAAATCGGTACAGTCCTGCATTGGAGTCATCAGAAGGAACCCGAACAAGCAAAAAGCAAAGATGAAGTCATCAGGAGGAACGTGGATAGGATTCGCATTTCAGCTGCGAATCCTCTACCCTCAAACCCATCCAGGCAAAGCCAAGGGAACCTTTTTCAAAAACATAAATAAATAAAAAATAAAAAATAACCCCCCCCCCAAAAAAAATTCTGCCTGCCAGACCATGTGTCCGATCACGTTGAAATTTAAAACTTTTTTTCTGCATCACCACTCGAGCATAATTCTGAAGTTTCATGTCGATTGATTCAGCGGTTCCAGAGAAAACATTATTTAATATTTTTATTCAATCCAATATGGCTGCCAAACCATGTAACCTATCCATTATTCCTTAAAAAAATTGTACCCCCAAGGCTTGGGGAACATTTTTTGAAGTTTCCCCTCGATCGTTCCAGCCATTCTGGAGAAGAAGCTTTTTATAGGTTTTATGGTAAATCCAATTTGGCTGCCAAACCATATGACCGATGACGTAATATGTGTGAACCTTTTGTTCCTCATGGATAGGTCTTCATACCTGTAATATTTCACCTTGATCTGTTCAGCCACTTCAGAGAAGAAGATATTTGAATGTTTTTTGTTTTAAACAAAATGGCTGCATAATATCATGTGACCAATGACATCATCAATTTTTTTTCTGTGGATCATTTTATCCCAAGATGACCCTCAAAATTTTCATACTGATCAGATGGAGCATTCTGCATATGCAATTATGACATAATGAAGGCACCTCTGATGTGCCTTCATCCAACTTATTCCCTATGAGGAGTACTTGCCATGTGCCAAGTTTCAATTTTTTCCTTGGTGCGGTTACAGAGATACAGAGGTCCAAAGTTTTTCCATTTTTCCAACATGGATGCCACACGACACGGCCAATGATGTCATAATTATGATTAAAACATCCTACTTGAGTCGTGCAGTCACACCTATGCTGAAAATTTTGTCTCAATCCGACAAGCGGTTGCGGAGAAAAACACGAAAGTTCTGTGCAACCAAACAAACAAACAAACGA
The DNA here is from genome assembly GCF_056783735.1 of Eptatretus burgeri. NCBI lineage: Eukaryota > Metazoa > Chordata > Myxini > Myxiniformes > Myxinidae > Eptatretus > Eptatretus burgeri. The sequence continues at coordinate 108,396,638 of NC_140962.1, forward strand.
AAAATTACTTGGAGTGACACGTGGCGAAACGAAACGGCACTTGATAGAGCACATACCTCCACCAGGCTGAACAGTATACATTTTGTCTGCCACTGATAGATCCAATCAGAATCCGGTCCTGAACCAAAATCAAATATGCTTGTTCTTGTCACCGAACCAACTCTTCCACCTCATTTTGTCATAACTCGTCCACAACTTTTAGAGATCTCATGTGATCCACAATTTTTGGCCCCAACTCTCAATGGTGAAGAATCACTTAAAAATTATTGTATCCGGATCCGGATTCAAATCTTCACCAAAATTGAATCGTTTCGTCCTCGTCACACACCCAACCTGTCCACCAAGTTTCGCCCAAATCCATCCAAAATCTTTCGAGATATTGTGGTATATATTATTATTGGCCATATCTCTCAATGATGAGGAATTACTTTAAAATTCTCATCTCCAGATCGGAATTGGGTTAATCAGCAAAATTTAATCGATTTGTCCATGTCACACACACATGTCCACAAAGTTTTATCCGAATCCATCCACAACTTTTTGAGATATTGTGCAATGTCACTTTTCGCTCCATCTCTCAATGGTGAAGAATCACTAAAAAAATTTAATAGTTCTCATATCTGGAACTGGATTTGGATCTTCACCAAAATTGAATCGTTTCATCCTTGTCACACACTTAAATTGTCCACCAAGTTATGTGTGAATCCATCGATAACCATTTGAGATATTGTGCTATATATCGTTTTTGGCCGTATCTCTCAATGCTGAAGAATCACTGAAAAAATTAAGAAGTTCTCGTAACTGGATCCGGATTTAGATCTTCACCAAAATTGGATAATTTGATCCTTGTCACACTCCCAACCTGTCCACACACTTTCTGTGGAATCCATCCATAATCATTTGAAATTTTGTGCTGTATATCGTTTTTGGCCGGACCTCTCAATGGTGAAGAATCACGTAAGAAAATTTTCATATCCTGATCCGGATTCGGATCTTCACCAAAGTTAATTGTTGCTGTCCTTGGCGGGTCACCAACACACAAAAAAGTTCAGAACGATTGTTTGAAAACTGTGGCCAAAAATAATGTGACAAACAGATAGTCTGTGGGCTTATGTAAAAAAAAGAAAAATTTTGGGTAGATTTTTTGCACCCATGTTTGAACACATCGATAAACTTCACTGATTCAGAAAAAAGGGTGCCAGTTTTTCTATTAGCTTTTAGGGCCTCCATTTTGAATTTCAAAATGGCTGCCAATTTTACCCTATATGTATGATTTTTAGGTATTTAACATGATTTTGAACATATAATTCAAAGTGTGTGCAAATAGAGTTTGGGTACCAAATGCATTGTAGTTGAGGAAACTGTTCATCTGAACTCTGTTTGCATGGATATCAACAGGTTTGATGTTAATGTCAAGAAATATTGGTATGAATGTGACACTTATTACTGGTATCTGACGAATATTTTATGCTTGCAATATGATGCATATCCACTGTGAACCAAATAACTTACTGCTTTATTCAGAAGACCAAAAAATGCACAGTGGACATCCCATCCTATAAAATACTTAAGGCATTGAAATTTATGGCAACTTGTTAATTTCACTTATTATATGGTTATGATTCCAGATTAACCATGGTGCCCTGTGGAGAACCATCATGTAAAAAGCATGCAACTGAACCTTCCATTGACTTTCGAATCTGCTTGTTGTGTCAAGGAGACAAGTTCACTGACATTAAAGGTGTTCATTAACTGGAGCATCTGCGACTACCAGAACTGGAATCATACCAATCATTGTTGGACTGTGTAAGCAAGAGGGCTCAATATCAAAACCCTGAGTATGTTCGTTTGCATCAACAACTGAGTGTCAATCTGGAAGAAGTGATTGGCATGCAGGAGTTTGCCTTCACCAACAAAATTCTCATGGCACCAGATGGATCTATTCATCCCACTACAGACAAGAGCACAGTGATAAAGCTTCTGGAAGATCTGGTGGCCAATGACACAGATCAAGCTTCTGCACAACCTGCCGAGTTTGAAGAGGGATCTGAGACATGTCTTGTAGTTGATGGAATGGGAGTGGTACAAGAATTAATGGCAGTCAAAAATTTCAAGACTTGCAAAGAACTTGCAACATCCTTTGTCACACTCATTGACTCAAAGGCTCGTGGATATTGTCAAGTGCAAGTTATATTTGATAATTACACAAGAATGTATCACTGAAGGAGCAGACTAAAGAGTGGCGGAAAGGCAAGCTGAAGGGAACTAAATCCTACATTGTTAAAGACTCAACAGGCATCAAAGACAAAAAAAAGTTTCTCGCCAGCAGCAACACAAAGGATTCACTAACTCTCTACCTTTCCCATCAGCTCATCCACTACAGTACCGTCAAGGTTATGACTGCAACACGGAAAGAGGTCATGACGAATTATGAAGTTGAAACAATGACCGGTATCAGCACACAGGAAGAGGCAGACACTCTTATAATTTATCATGCTGTAGAAGTTGCGAACAATGGAATGAATGTCCACATATATTCACAAGACACTGATGTGCTACTTTTGGCTCCACGAAGAACACCACGACTTGGCAACCATTCTGCACTAATCATGGGCACAAGCGAAAGATGACGGAAAGTCTTCCTACAGCCTATATACGACAAGATTGGCCTAGAGAAATCGGCAGCTTTGATCAACTGGCATGCTCTCACAGGCTCTGATATGACAGGACATATCCAAGGGAAGGGAAAGAAGGGGTGCTTTACAACTTTCCTGAAGGCAAGCCACACCATTCTGAGAGCACTAGCTGACCTTGTTGAAGGGGATGAGCCATCTGAAGAAGTTCTTCGTGGTTGTGAAGAGTTTCTTTGCTCTCTTTTCTCTCCAGTTGGAGTCCACTTTGGGCAAGCAAAGATGCTGAGATGGTTTTTGTTCAAGCAACTCACAGATGAACAAGGAGTTGACAAACTGCCACCGACTCAGGGAGCATGGATTGAACATATATGCCGTGCCCATGTCCAGTGTAATATCTGGCACCAGGATATGGTATTGAACCCAACTTTTCTTGACCCTTTGACTTTGGGGTGGCGAAACCAAGACAAAAAGCAACTGATTGTTCTTTCTCAGGTTGCACCAGCTCGTCTCGGTGCTGCAGCTCGTCAGGTGTAACTGTGAGAAATAAAAGTGTTCAAGAAGGTGCCTATGCAGAGGAAACAGTGTGGTCTGTACCGAACTTTGCAAATGTGGTGGGGAAGGCGACAGCTGTACGAACATAACACCACCAAGGATTGGCGTAGATCTAGAAGATGATTGAAGCAATGACAATTATAAATGTTTAATCAGTAACATTGACACTCCCGATTCATACATGTAGCATTTTCATAACTTTGAAAAAAAACATATCCATCTTCTAATTGTATAACCGCCCAAATAAGTTTATATTGAATTACATGCTCTTTATTATTTCTGTTAAATGTTTTGGAGGATTGGCAAAGAGTGTTCCAATCATAAATATGTTGTTATTATTGAAATCCTCCTGTGCCAAAACATATGATCAGACACCAAAAACATCTTCTTATGTCTATTGGTTCAAAAGTAATGGCATTTTACATAGAAAACCCCCGAAATCAGGCGGCCATCTTGAATTTTTTCCAATATTTAGAGTATTTCTAGTGCTCTTAGTTTGCTTCAAATGAATCTTTGTCCCCTTTATATGAGTTTAGATAAAATAAAATAAATATTGTATGACATTTGAATGAATAGTTCAAACAGCTTGGTTAATTTGCAATATTATTTTTAAAAGAAGATTTTCGGCGGTGGCCATTTTGAAATTCAAAATGGAGGCCCTAAATGTTAATGGAAAAACTGGCACCTTTTTTTTTTCTAAACCAGTGAAGTTTCTAGATGCGTTTAGACATGGGTAACACGAATCTACCCCCAAAAAATGACAAATCCAGAAAATGTTACATAAGCCCACGGACTATGAGAGACAGATAGACAAACAGACAAACGCAACAGACCAACATACTTGGCAAAAAAAAAATTTCAACAAGTAACAAACAGAGACAAACAAACGGACCCAAATGAAATACCCTCTCCTTCGGCAAGGGTAACTCATGAAATATCGAAAGTGATATTTCTCACTTCATGTCTGTCATGATGGTCAAGTGTGTCAGAGCATGTCTGAGTAAGATTCACAAGTGAATGAATTTGGGAGTAATGTTAACGAAAATCCAAACAGTTCATGATGATAAACATAATAATCATGAACTATGAACTCCATAACGCCAAAGTGAATGTGGAAAAGGCTGACAGGACGGCATTGGATTGGTTTTGATATCCCTTTTCTGGACAGGTATCATTTTGAGGTTATCCAATTAATCGACCTGGTTCCTTCATCAGTGCAAAACCCTGCTCAGGTATACAAAGTTGGAGGGTAATAGGTAGAATGCTATCAGACTTTAAATTATTCAAAAATAAGCTCAGCTACTTTTTGGTCAGAAAGGAACAAACTCAGGGGTTCCCCCCCCCCCAACCTTAAAGGAAAATCTGCACCAGGGAAAAATTAGATAAATTTGCCGAGGTTATATTTTAGGCTTAATGGTGCACTCCTACATAAAAAAGATGAGTAGAAAACAAAGATAATTATCAGTTGTTGTAATTCCTATCAGTGCTGAACTTTCAAAAATCGGGGATAGTTTGTGGACCACATGTTAAAAAGTAACCATTCACATGAAACTCATTCACATGAAACCATTCACATGAAACTGAATGCTACTAACATGGCATAGAGAAGAGCAAGATATTTGAACAATTGACCAGTTATAAGGCAAAAAAGTGAAAATTCATGATTTAGCAGAAATTGGACACATCTGTTTTAGAATCTCATTTCCATTCATCCCAAAGCCAGCGGTTAAAACAATGACATTGAAATTGCTTGGCATGACTGGGTTTGCTCAAAAATCATGAAGAGGAACCTGACCAGATCAAGAGTGGCAGCTAATATGGAGGCGTCAGGAACGGTGCCTGGACTGCAGCAATTGAACAAAAACTGCAGACGTTTCATGCCAAGGCAAAGGGCTGCCAAGTTCACCAGAGTGCGACGGCGTTGCCCCTCCTGGGCAAGGTGCTCCTCCAGCATCTGCTCAACTGGTGTACATATTGCAACTTTAATGTCCTGAGAGAATGTCCACTTCAACTATGTTTGCTTCGTATTGAGATTAAATAAAGTTTCATCAGTTTTTGATCCAAAGTTAAATAAATTACTTGATCAGTTTTCAATTGTTAATTTCATGATTCTCTCAGTGACTTTGCTTTCGTACTTATGTCATTGAACATTGAAATTAGGGTGACTCACTGTCTTTCTCCTCTGGATGAGCCACCTTTGAGGGATGTCTACGACTGACTCTCCATTTGCTAAGCCGCTTGAAGAAGTTTTCTTCTTCCTCTTGACGTGCCTCCTCCAGTACTCCAACCTCTGACAGTTTTGTGGTGCTTGTAAATTTAACCTAAATACATAAGCCGGAGAATGTAACAAAAAAAAGAGAAAATATTTAATGCAGGCATGATAATGGTTTTTGCCCAAAAAGCTTGAAAGAAAAACATTTGAAGTTGGGAAAATGGGATCCCCTTTCTGTGTTCAGGACAAATCCTAAGACAAAGCATGATGAAGCGACTGGATTTATCAAGGTGGAGCTGCCAAATTAATGGCTCCCATGAAACATATTTTTTCATGAAATGTATGTTTAAAGAGAGAAATTAACATATAATTGATAACGTATTCCCAAAGCTCGTTTTATTACACCTATTAAAAATATATATATTTCTATATATATGTACCTTGTCGAGACTCGTATGAGAGAAGTCGGGGGAAGTATTTATCATTATTAACATCTTTTGTAGATATATATATATATATATATACATATATATATATATACATATATATATATATATATATATATATATATATATATATATATATATATATATATATATACATATATATATATATATATATATACATATACATATACATATACATATACACACACACACATATACATATATTGCATACATATACTGTATATGAGGTCCATCTAAAAAGTAACAGGACTGACCTCACAGAAATTTCATTCCAAAAAATATATTTAAATCACAGCTTATCCCCTTCAAAATAGTTTTCCTCCCTTCTGGAAGCTTCCCAAAAAGGGGCGTGCACTCTTGTTCCCCCCTCCCCGCGCCGTGCGGGGGACGAGGAAAGTCAGTTTTGGCTCGGGGCCAGGGAATTATTCCCCCAAAATCAGGCCCCCACCTTTTCTCACCTTTGACCTCTGGCTCAAATCGCACCTCCCCCATGCCAAAGCACGGGCGTTTTGGGCGGGAGATCGGCAGGAGATATTTAAGCTGCCACTCCGCTCCTTTCATCCGTCCCGCGGAGATCGTGACCACACGGTGCTTGTTGAATGGCGAGTGGCGAAGATGTGGTGGTGTAGTTGTGGAAGGTGGCGTCGTGGTGTGAATGGCATGATTGTTGGCGTCGTGTCGTGAATGGCGTGATCATTGAGATGTTGGTTGTGCCGATGTTCATTGTTGTTCTTGCACCAAATTAACGACAGCAAAAGAAAAACGACGAACTGAAGAATCGCAGCCCGAATGGATCACATATATTCCCTCAATACAACGGGTTTGGGCTAACGACACATGAACTTACTGATATATCTCACCTGAGGACCCTTTATGGTGTAATGCGAATTTCCACAGCCATAACAATCTACATATATATATATATATATATATATATATATATATATATATATATATATATATATATATATATATATATATATATATATATATATATATATATATATATATATATATATATATATATATATATATATATATATATATATATATATATATATATATATATATATATATATATATATATATATATATATATATATATATATATATATATATATATATATATATATATATATATATATATATATATATATATATATATATATATATATATATATATATATATATATATATATATATATATATATATATTTATATGTATATATATATATATAGACAGATATATATATGTATATATATATATATATATATATATATATATATATATTTATATATATATATTTATATGTATATATATATATATATATATATATTTATATGTATATATATATATATATATATATATATATATTTATATGTATATATATATATATATATATATATTTATATGTATATATATATATATATATATATATATATTTATATATATTTATATGTATATATATATATATATATTTATATGTATATATATATATATATATATATATATATATATATATATATATATATATATATATATATATATATATATATATATATATATATATATATATATATATATACAGTGGGGAGAACAAGTATTTGATACACTGCTGATTTTGCAGGTTTTCCCACTTACAAAGCATGTACAGGTCTGTAATTTTTATCATAGGTACACTTCAACTGTGAAAGACGGAATCGAAAACAAAAATCCTGAAAAACACATTGTATGATTTTTAAATAATTAATTTGCATTTTATTGCATGAAATAAGTATTTGATCACCTACCAACCAGTAAGAATTCCGGCTCTCACAGACCTGTTAGTTTTGTCTTTAAGAAGCCCTCCCATTCTCCACTCATTACCTGTATTAACTGCACCTGTGTGAATTCATTATCTGCAAAAAAGACAGCTGTCCACACTCAATCAATCAGACTCCAACCTCTCCACAATGGGCAAGACCAGAGAGCTGTCTTAAGGACATCAGGGACAAAATTGTATACTTGCACAAAGCTGGGATGGGCTTCAGGACAATAGGCAAGCAGCTTGGTGAGAAGGCAACAACTGTTGGTGCAATTATTAGAAAATGGAAGAAGTTCAAGATAACAGACAATCTCCCTCGGTCTGGGGCTCCATGCAAGAGCTCACCTCGTGGAGCCTCAATGATCATGAGAAAGGTGAGGGATCAGCCCAGAACTACACGGCAGGATCTTCAATGACCTGGAGAGTCAATGACCTGGAGAGAGCTGGGACCACAGTATCAAAGAAAACCACAAGTAACACACTACGCCGTCATGGATTAAAATCCTGCAGTGCACGCAAGGTCCCTCTGCTCAAGCCAGCACATGTCCAGGCCCGTCTGAAGTTTGCCAATGACCATCTGGATGATCCAGAGGAGGAATGGGAGAAGGTCATGTGGTCTGATGAGACCAAAATAGAGCTTTTTGGTTTAAGCTGCACTCGCCGTGTTTGGAGGAAGAAGAAGGATAAGTACAACCCCAAGAACACCATCCCAACCGTGAAGCATGGAGGTGGAAACATCATTCGTTGGGGATGCTTTTCTGCAAAGGGGACAGGACGACTGCACTGTATTGAGGGGAGAATGGATGGGGCCATGTATCGCGAGATCTTGGCCAACAACCTCTTTCCCTCAACAAGAGCATTGAAGATGGGGCGTGGCTGGGTCTTCCAGCATGACAATGACCCGAAACACACAGCCAGGACAACTAAGGAGTGGCTCCGTAAGAAGCATCTCAAGGTCCTGGAGTGGCCGAGCCAGTCTCCAGACCTGAACCCAATGGAAAATCTTTGGAGGGAGCTGAAGGTCTGTGTTGCCCAGTGACAGCCCCGAAACCTGAAGGATCTGGAGAAGATCTGTATGGAGGAGTGGGCCAAAATCCCTGCTGCAGTCTGTGCAAACGTGGTTAAGAACTACAGGAAACGTCTGATCTCTGTAATTGCAAACAAAGGTTTCTGTACCAAATATTAAGTTCTGTTTTTCTGATGTATCAAATACTTATTTCATGCAATAAAATGCA
>NC_140962.1:108407934-108410434 GCF_056783735.1 Eptatretus burgeri
AGAACCATCACGGGCCATGGATTCTACATCAAAACATATTCCTCCCTGCCCCTGCTCGCCTTAAGCTGCCATTTTGCGTATCGGATATAAAAAATTTCCACGCTCGGAATTTGATGGAACCGGAGGGTCGCCTCGCACACCCTTGATCCGGTTCCGTTAATTTAGTGTGGAGGAGGGATTTGAATCCCACTCCTTGACAACAGTGTTGTGGATCTCCACCATGCTGGCGTACGAGCGACCGCTTTTAGCTAATGGCGCCGCGCACCCACCGGACAGGCAATCCGAGTCGCGGCTTTCGGATCAACGCCGAAAGTGGAGTCAATGGAGGAAGGGGACGCAACGAGCAGGTGAACATTTAAACAATGACATTTATGTGTTTATTTATGCTCCGGGTGTGTTTTTATTCACACCGTAAATCAGCCAACTCTTCTGTCCACGCGCGATAGGGTCCGATCGCCGAATTGTCGATTTACCCAAGTATGCGCACAGACAGAAATGCCAGGGATTTACACCTCGACAGGACCCGTACGGATACGAGCCGCTTTACGCAGCTCACGCCTGCCGAGTGGTTTATTATCGCCAAGCCCCGTCAGACTTGATTATCTTATCGGCTATTAAAAGCCAGCTAATATTCCGTACGTAATTACAGCAGCTCAATGGAGGAAGGGGACGCAACGAGCAGGTGAACATTTAAACAATGACATTTATTTGTCACACATATGCAGTCAATGAAGCAATGCAGATATACAAGCACGTATGCAATGAATGGGGGTAAGGACAAGGCACGAGCAAACAAAAGACCTGCAGCCATATCTATTTATTATGTACACAATCACTTGACCACAATTCTACTTTGCAGACTCAGCACCACAACTTTCAGACAAAGAAAACCCCAGGAAAGGAAAGGGCAGAACAGGACCCATAGGCCTTTCATGTTCGCGGAGCTTTGGAGACCGAAGGTGCTCCGTGAGACCGGGCTGGTTACCTGCCACCCTCGTGGTGACTCGCTGGGTGACCCTCATTGGTTCGTCACCACCAGACTGGACTCCACCAGCTCCTGATTCCACTCTCAAGACTCCAGACTCCACTGCTGGCAACTCCTCTCCTCCACTGCTGGTCGACGTCTCCTCTCCCCAACTCAACTCGTCGGCGTCTGAAACGCGCCCTTTTATCGCCATGGAGCTTGGCCCCTAAGGGGTGGGGCCGCGGTGGGCTTTTTCCACCCGAAATCAGCACCCTCCCTTACTTCACCTTTGACCCTTTACCCAGGCTGAATCCACCCCTCCTCCTTCCCGGCGCGTGGGGGGGGGGGAAGAGATGGAGTTGTTGTCTTTTTTTGTTTGTCGAGGATACATCGCGTTGGTTGGCGGAGATGTTATTCATTGGGGAGGCCGTTGTGGTTGTTGAAGTAGTGGTGTGGTTGGCGTTTTGGAGAAGGTGGTTGTGGTTGATGAAGTCGTGGTGTGGTTGGCATTTTGGAGAAGGTGGTTGTGGTTGTTGAAGTAGTAGTGTGGTTGGCGTTTTGGAGAAGGTGGTGAGGAGATGCTTGTTCGTTTGTGGAGATGTTGGTGAGGAGATGGTGAGATGTCGTGGTTGGCGCTGTGGTGGGGATGGCGTGCTTGTTGAGATGCGGTTGTGGTTGTTGAGATGCGGTTGTTCCAAAATAAAGATAGCAAAAGAATAATACTAACTCAAAGATCACAGCCCGGTTACACGAATAAATCCCTTTCGTCATCGGTGGGGAAATCTACTCTGAACACACACTTATCGACATAACTGATCTCCAGGAAACCTGAATGGTGTTCTGTGAATTACCACAACCGTAACAATATATTGTTACGGTTGTGGAAATTCGCAGAGCACCATAAAGGATATCCTCAAGATCAGTTATATCGCTAAGTCCGTGGTCAGTTAGATTTCCCCACCGTTGTTTTATGGGATTTTGGTGTGGACAGGGCTGTGATCTTTGAGTTCGTCGTTATTCTTTGCTATCGTTATTTTGGACCAACCACACCACCAACCACCTTTTCCACAAGCGCCCAACCACACCACCCTCACGACCACCACACAACGCCAACCACGCCACCATTACAACAACCACGATCACCTCAACCACCAACCACACCACCAACCACCTTTTCCACAAGTGCCCAACCACGCCACCATTACAACAACCACGATCACCTCAACCACCAATCATCTCCACAACCACGCTACAACCCTCCCCACATCAAAAACTGTCTCTGCCATGGAGAAAGAAGAAGGCGTTCCGATAACGCACGGATTGTTCCTCTTACTTTCCCGCGCTTCGGGACGGGGGAGGGGCGAGTGGAGAGAGAATAAAGAAGAGCGACCAAAATGACTGCTACGAAAAACCCCGACCCACGAGGAAAACGCCCCCCTACTAGAGGCTTCCCGTGGGAGCTGGAAGAAGGGCGGGGCGAGAAGGCAGGGGGAATAAAAGGGGCTGTCGAGCTGTCTTTGGAATGAGTTGGTTGTT
>NC_140962.1:108417934-108472934 GCF_056783735.1 Eptatretus burgeri
GATTACATTAAATGCTGAATGGTGTTTCCAGTTCATTGTCTGAAAGTACAGTCATAACTTTGATTACATCTTAAACTTTCTCATTCCCCTATTGCTCATCAGGTAATAGATCATATTTAAAGAAACAAAATGATGTCTTGATTAACATCATTTTTTTTTTCATTTCCACGAGACCCACTGCAATGGTATCGTGGGCGTACCAAGCTATCCTATGAGGATAGTTTTATGAGGTGTTGTAGTTAATGTTGTAAGTTTGTAATCTTGGCCAAGGAATATATGAAAGAGAAAGTGAAAAAGGCAATCACATAGCTCACCCCCTGTTGATGCCAGCCCTGTGATCTGGGCCTGGGTCAGACTTTTTGCCTGGCATGACACAGTTGGTGCTGTCAAGCAAGCCACTCAGCGCCACCCGTCGGAAGATGTTTCCATGGGTCTCTTTGATGAATTGTATGCACTGTCTGATATCACAAAATAATCCCTATGCACAAGGCCAGAAACAGAAAATGAGTGCGTATGACAGTAAATTTGGCTTTGGTGTATTAAAATGCACAAAAATGGCAGAAAAAGTACCGGTATCTCATGCCTGAGCCACATTCACATTCCAACATATCTTCTAATTGCAGGTCGTGATAATTTTGCAGGTCGCACCAAGCAGGAGATAATTATGAAGCTCACCCCATGCACACATGAACTTCTCTATGTTGATGATTCATCCTGAGTTGCACATCCTCGACAATATGTTCAATAAATTACTGATAGTGTGCAATGGCAATCAAGTAATTTCATCAAACAAGCAACACAAACAAGACCCGGGTACTTTACCAACCTCCCCCACTTGCACAAAACAGAGACCCTCAACTATTATCGTCCTCAATGGTACAGCACCAAACCCAGTGAAAAGGTTCACCCACCTTGGCAGCACGGTTGAAAATGACAACACACTTGGCGCTGAACTCACAAACCACAAACAAACCACAGCTGTTGCCTTTGATCGCCTTCACAGTTGAGTATAGTCCCAAAGATATATCAGCCCTTAAAACTAAGTGTAAAGTCTACAAAGCACCAGTCCTCACATCACTCTTCTACTCCATTGAGACGTACACACAACATAGGTGGCACATGAAGAAGCTTGCTCCAGTTCAGAAATGATGTTGGCACATCCGCTGGATCTCCTGGCAAGATAATATTACCAACGTCGATGTCCTTCAGAGTGCCTGCATACCAAGCATAGTTTCACTCATCACCTTACAGCTTTGCTGAGCTAGACGCACAGTCTGCATGGGTGAGGACAGACGACCAAAGGCAGTTTTCTATGGAGAACTTTCATTGGCTCTAGAGCAAGAGGTGGTCAGCAGCTGCGGTACAAAGGTGTTGTCAAAAGGTATCTGGTGGCTGATGGTATTGTGGTCAACATTTGGGAAGAAGCAGCACTGGGCCATGAACAGTGGTATAACCTGGTCAGTTATGGAGCATTACCTTCTGAGGAAATCCGCACTCACAAGGAACAAGTGAGACAGCAAAGGCGCCATGAAGCGTCTGACAACCCTGCCCCCAGCTACCATCCGATGTGCATTCCGTGGGAGTCACTTCCAGACCATCAATGGCCTTTGGTCCCGCCAAAATGCTTTCCAAATATGTTGAACCTTTCTTATCTTTTCCTGACGTTATCATCGAAAATGATGCACAGCCAGTTCAGTTCAACAACCCCAATTATTGAAACCTTTGTAATGCGACAGCTGGAGAAAGTTTTTGGCTCAAGTCTTTCTAGAACCAGCTGGCTATGCCTGACATTCAACTGAAGGTTATTTTGGCAGGATTTTTTTTTATTTGTTCAGGGTGCCAGTGATAACTCATCTACTCTGCGTGAAAGATTCAGTGGGATGTTTAAAGTTCACCAGTTTTTTTGTTTTTTCTTTTTCTTTACAGGAGCGAGGCTCATAGAAGAGTAAGATAGAACTTACAATGAGACAAACATAAAGGGAACTAGTGAACAGGAAAAGAGGAGAGGACAGAGAGGAGGAAACACTGAAATGCTAGCATATAAGACAGGCAGTTTAATATCCATTTGAAGCATGGTACACTTTGTGATGAAACTCCATGCGGACAGAGCACCAATCTGAAAGCTTAGAGTCAGGTTGTGCATTGAACCCAGACTCTCACTACTTTTACTGCTTCTTACTCTTCTGTAACCACCCAAATTTTGTCACCTTTTTTGCGGGGTCAGCTGGAAATAATTTTGGCCCAAGCCCATCACAAACCGGCCGGCGAGGCAGGATGAGCGACTGAAGGTGATAGGAATTTGAAATTTGTTCAGGATCTCTCAGGTAATATCTCAGCTACTCGTCACAAAAGACACCATAGGATAATTAACATTCACCAAATTCTATCAGACCAGACTCCCGGCAGAGCATCCACCCGAGGGACGACTCACTTCGTGATGCAAAATCCTGTAGTCCTGTCTACAAAGTATGAATCCGACAGTTTAGTGGGTCGAGAATCAGGCCCAGACGAAGTAAGTGAAAGCCAGGTGTGCTACGTATGCACCATCCTGTGACAATGCCAATTACCCCATCACACCGATGCAAATAAATTACATACCATGGGTGTTTGCATCCTCATGATGTATAGCCAGTTTATTTTTAACTCACAGAAGTACCCGGCATTGCATGGGGAAAGTCAATGAAATATTCTGGTAATTAAATTTGTGTCCCTGACAAAGAAATCACAACAACCTCAACATACGATCTTCACAAGACGTATTACTCGATCACTCCAGGGAAAAAAAAATACAGGCAGTGTATCAGCACAAGACCCGATTGAGGCCTCAATGCCAATTATCTGGTTATATCTGGGGTCAAAGTTTTTTTTTTATCCAAACATCACCCTCAACCTTCCGCTGGATGAAAGTTTGATTGCACGCATTCCTGCATGGGTCTGAATGCATAAATGAACAAATAAACAAACAAACAAACAAACTTTCTTCTTTACATATTAGACAGCAGAGGACCCAACCACGATCTAGGTGCGTCGTATTTACGTGTTACTTTTTTCTTTTGGATATATGCAATTTCAAGGCTCATGTAAGAGCGAACACACAGGACGTATAACAAGGGGAGCAGGAGACGAAGGGCGAGAGAGGAAAGAACACAACAGTGGGGAATAGACACATGAGGAGATCTGGGAAAGGGAGAGGGATGGGGTGGGGTACATGGGGTAAACAAGATGGACACTACAGGGACTTTCAGGAAGGAAAGCAGGGAATACGAAGGAGGTGGGTGTGGGGTGGATTAACGGGGGTAGAAAAGATCGAGGATTTGGATGGGGGATGATAAGAGGTGGTGGAGAACAGCTGTTTTGAAGGCCTGGAGGGAAGAATGGGACTGAACAGAGTGTGGGAGTTTATCCCAAACGTGGGGAAAAAGAGGAATGAAAGAGTGAAGGTGAGCAGTGATTCGTGATTTGTGATTAGGGCTTTTCAGATGGTCCTTTTGGAGAGACCTCGTGAGAGTGTGAGTTTTGTCAGCATTGAAAGACATGTTTCACGTGTTGGACCAGCTTGTGATTTTATACAGATCTGCAAAGAGTGAAGAGGCTGCTGCTTGCCAATCTGAGGGATGACAGATGATATGGCAGAGGGTAGAGTCATCAGCAAAGAGATAAAAGAGGATTTTCCAGAGAATCGGAGAGTTCATTGATGAAAATGAGAAAAATCACTGGGCATAGAACACTGCCTTCAGGAACTCCTGCCTGGACAGGAAGAGGGGATGAGAGAATTCTATGACAGGCCACACGTTGATTGTGACATGAGAGGAAGTCTGTGAATCAAGAGTGGAGATTGCCTTGGATACCATAGGAAGAGAGTTTGGTGAGCAGGGCACGGTGCAAGACCGTATCGAAAGTATATGTCTCGGGAGATGGCTCTGATTTCATGTCCAGCATTGAGGATCTCCACACATTGTTTGAAAAGCAGGAGCAGCAAGTCCTACTTGAAAAGCAGGAGTTTGAAAAGCAGGAGCACAGAGTGACCTGGTCTGAATCCAAATTGATGATCAGAAACCAAGTCATTGGAGAAGAGGAAGGAATTAATGTCTGAAGCGATGATGGATTCCATAACCTTGCTGATGATTGGGAGAAGGCTGATTGGTCTGTAGTTGCAGGGATCTGTGTTTGCACCTTTTTATGCAGAGTGGTAATGTTTGCTGATTTCCAATCAGATGGCAGATGACCTTGAGCAAATGAGAAGGTGAATAGAACTGAGAGAAGGTGGGCAAGAGCAGCAGAGCAGGTTTTTAGGACACGTGGGCTGATGCCATCTGAACCGGTTGCAGAATCAGAGTCGACGTTTGACAGCAAACTCTCCACCTTGTCAGGAGAAAAGGACACAGAGTGCAGGGACAGTTGGGTGTGATGAGTAGGGTGGGTACAGAAAGCGATGGGTTTCAGTCAGTTGATTTAGACGCAAACACCGAGTTTAGGCATTCAGCCTTTTCACGTGCGGTATCAGCAGTGCAGCCATTTGAGGTAAGAGAGGGGATGGAGGGAGAACATACACCAGAAACAGGCTTAATTCGATGTCACTAGGATTTAGAGGATGGAGACAGGTTTGAGAGTTCAGACTTGATATTGGAAAGATGTTGTTTCCTGGCTCTCTTGGGTGAAGACAAACACTTGTTCTGACCTTTGTGGAAGGAACTGAGAATTCCTTCAGTTGGATACATCTTCCATAAGACGAAAGCAAGTTGTTTCAGGACAAGTGCCTCGCCACAAGCTTCAGTGCACCATGGGTGGGAGGAAGGGTAGGACAACGAACTGAGATTGCCATTAGTTGGATTTGCCTTCCATGAGACGAAGGCAAGTTGTTTCAGGGCACCTGCCTCACCACAAGCTTCAGTGCACCATGCGTGGGAGGAAGGGTAGGACAACTGAAGACGACATGAGATAAATCTGTGTATGAGAGAGAGCAAGTATCTTTTAAATAATTCCCAGGATGAATTGATGTCGGAGGAAATAGAGATGGGAGACCAGTGCAGAAGTTTGATGGCTGCTTGAAGACCTTGCCAGTCGGCCTGAATGAAATGCCAGACTCGTTGGCACTGAGGTGGTTCTCTAATAACAGCCAGAGAGATGTCTCCTTTGACAAGCACATGGGCAGATGAACCGATTGGATCAGAGGAAGAACAGCAGATGTTTTCAGGGAAATTGGTCAAAATCAGATCCAGAGGAGATGGAGTACCATTGGTCGAGACCCTGGTCGGAAAGTTGACAGACTGTGTCAGTCCCAATGAGTCACAGAAGTCTTTAATTTGCTGAAGAGCAATGGTAGGTGAGGGAGGTACCCACATCCAGCCAACTGACATGATGGCAATTGAAGTCACCACATATGAGGAAGAGAGAGTTGGGATGAGAGGATAGAAGTTGGTCCATGTTTTCGGCAAGCAAGGTGTAAATGGAGTCATCACTGTTTGGTGGACAGTACAACACACATATAAACATGAGGTGGGAGTGGAGGGAAGCCATGGTCAGAGGTATTCCTCTGGGTGTGGGGGAGTGAGGGCAGTGCATGGAGAGTGAGGAATGGAGTTTTTGATGAAGAGAGCAACTCCTCCACCAGGGCAAGGCTCAGGTCTGTCAGACCGGAGGAGGGAGTAACCAGAGAGTGATACAAGGGAGTGAGAGACATCTTGAAGGAAAGTTTCTGTTAAACAGATTATTAAATGGTTTGTTTGTGGCAACCTGTATGGAAAGATCTGTCAGATTTGAGTGAAGGCCCCGGATGTTTGAGCTCCACACTGTTGAGGAAGATGGAGGGAGGAAGCTTTGGGTGCAGGGGAGGGGGGAGGGTAGGACGAGTGAGGAGTGGGGAGGAGGAGGTTGTGAGAGATGTTGACAGTGTGTGGGGGATAGCAGAAGAGCTCGAGGAGAGGGCCGGATGAGGAGGAGAAAAGGCTCGGTGGTGATGGGATGAGGCACAGTGGGGGGTAATAAGAGAGGTGGCAGAGGGAAGTTGAAGATTGGAGGAGGTGGAGGAATGAGATGGAAGAGAGAAGGCACGGAAAAGGAGGCAGCTTTGTGGATATGAGGGAGGGGGGCAACTTTGAGAAGGGGGAGTGAGGGGGGAGATTGTTGTGGGAAGAGTGTGCAGGTTGCTTTGAGAGGGACGGGAGACAATGGGAGCAGGCACGGCCAAGGGGCAGGTGGGTGATGGGAGAGAGGAAGGATGAGACTTGGCAATGGTATGGTGAAGAAGGGAGCAGGCAGGGGAGGTGCGATATTTGAGGGATTGGGAAGAAGGGGAAGTGTGAGAGGAAAGAAAGAGCATGTTTTAAATGTTGAGGAGTGCACTGATTGAGACAGTGAGATATCTGTTAGATTAGAACGGAGACCATATATGTTAGAACACCACACAGTTTGGGACATCAGAGGAGCTGATACTAAAGCAGAAGACAGTGAAGAGGAACGAAGAGCAGTGGTAGGATGAGGGGCAAGATGGGAGGGGTAAGGAGAGGGTATAAAGGGTGAGGGTTTCGGAAGAAGTAGATGTAAGGAGGTGGGGTGAATTGGCACGTAGTTGGAAAAAATTACCCCCGTGTGGGGGTGACGGTCAACTCTATAATACCACAAGTTCTCAATGTTCAGTTCAGGTAACCGCGAAACAGTCCAAACTAACCGTTTAGATTGAAATAGTTCACAGAGATACACTTGGATAATACTACTAATGACATAATTTATAAATATGTATTGTTCATTTAGTACCCGGATTTACACATCAGAATCACCAGCAAGTGCAATACGTGGTTTTCTGGTCCGTCCACTCTCTGGGGACATTTCACTTCCAGTTGTAGAAAAAAAACGAAAAAATAGGCTTAGCTCTCGGAGATTATGATAATCCTGTAGATTATTCTTCAGATTATAATGCAACTTTCAGAATGAAAATTGGTCAAGTATTTATAGAGATATTGAGGTTTGAAAAATCGTTAGAGCGAGCAAATTCATTAATTATTAATTCCACAGAAGTTTCGTGACACTGCACAAAGTAACATGTCAGGTATGAAAAAGCATTTTGTATGCCAGATTCATTAATTATTAATTCATTAATTATGGAATGTACTCATTGATATATTAATCAGAAAGCCCGAAGCATGTAGCATAATTTATCACTTATCCCCTCATCCGGGATCCGTGGCCTCGCCCCACTGCCTGCAGCCCTATGTCCGCCGGTGATTATGTTAGATATCGGCACGATCGAGAAGAGCCTGCGAATCATCCCTGCTGATGCACTGAATTGATGCAATCGTTCGGCCAGAATATTCGTTGTCAAGATGTTGCGTGATTAAATCACCAATACAGTCACTCGAATTTATACCGCCGACATACTTCTTAACAATCACCTTCGCCACAGAAACCACAGTCAATCTGAACCATGCTGGCCACTGCTCAGACGCCATAACCAGACTACTGTGCAGTTCTACTACGCAGTTTGGTTAAAGATGACTCGGCATTTTGGCGCGCACACGAAATCACATTTTGAAAATAAATGCCGACGTTTACATTTCGGGTTTTGAAACTTTTGCACCTTCGGCAAAAAAATGTATAAATATAAAAGGCTAAAAATGTGTTTTATAGTGAACGAAGTAGGCTTAATACTTAACGCGTGCACGTGAGAGAATAGGAAATAACAACAACAACAACAACAACAACAACAACAACAACAACAACAACACAATAGCCCTGGCTATTTCAAATCCGTGTCATTAGCTATGACTTTTTGCTTTCGGTTGTTTTTAACCGCTGTGCGGTGTATAAACACGATTGGGTTTTATTTCTATCTTGTGAATATTACTTAACGCGTGCACATGAGAGAATAGGAAACAACAAAAACAACACAATACCTTGGCAATTGTGAATCCGTGTCATTGGCCATGACCATTTTGCTTCCGTTTTTTGTTTTGTTGTTGTTTTTTTTTTGTTTCCGGTTTTTTCATGGGGAATGATGCATGCCAGGAGATCATGACCGGAAGTGTTTATTTATTTATTCAATTATGTTTTTCCCAAAGTAAATTTTATACTTCCGAAGGTGATTTTTTTTTCATGACAGGAAGTGTTTATTTTGTATTTAACATTACCGGGAGTGATTTTGATACTCTTTCCGGAACTTTTAATTTCTTTTATGCTTGACCAGAAGTGATCGTTTATTTATTCAATTATTTTTTCCCCCAAAGTTAATTTTAATAAATATATCTCCCGCATCATCAAAAAAAATTTTTAAGCGCGATTTACATTATTTGTTCGCTGATCCCGAATCCAGGCCGAAGTAACCGGAAATTGCGTCAAAATCATCAGCTGTGCGGCGCTTACATGTACCATGGTATAGTTGGCAAGTATACAGTTGTGAACAAGTTTTATGTAAAGTCAGAAGCAAATGTAAGAAGAATTCTACGTTCACTTCTCGGCTTTGCCTATTCCATATTATTTATATTTCATTTCTCCTTCCTTCCTTCTTTGCGAATCGCATCGGCGTTTTTGGCCATCTTCCAGATCACGTGACGATCAAACGGGAAGGAAATTCAAAAATCTGTCCGGTTAGATACAAGATAATGTTTTTTTACTGTCATAATCAATAAACAGTTGCCGAATATCTTGTAGAATGGCAGACTAGATAGGTTTTGAAAATGGCGATTTTTATAACTTACGTGACCTTGACCCTGACCTTGAACCTGGACAAAAGTTATATCGTTGTGCAACACTCATCCACCTCTACCCACATACGAAGTTTCATCAAGATCGGAAAGAAAAATTGTTGACGGACGTACGTACGGACGGCCATTTAGTCCGGCTTTATTAGGTCATCTCGGTAGAGATGACCTAAAAAGGGACTATTGATGGAACACAAACATGCATTGCAAACTGGGATTGAAATTTTTTTTAAGTCAGAGATGCGATTAAAGACATTGCATGAGGGATGCAATAGAGAATTAAGAGAACGCAGAAAGGAAATGCTGTAACAGTGGGACTTTGTATACATGGGATGAAGGAAAGAAAAACAAAATGACCGTTTTTACAGCCATTTTTCCCTGCGGTGCAGGGGTTGGGCTTTTTCTTGAGGCAATGTTTTATGGCCGGATGCCCTTCCTGACGCCAACCTTGGTCGCCTCTTACAACACACAGGGATATGGTATACCTATTCTTACCGGGGCATACGCCGGGACCAGTACACTGGTACTCATTTCGCCGACCTCGGAAGGATGACAGGCTGAGTCAACCCCTGGTGTTAATTCAGCAGCCAACGGGGCTTGAACTCAGGACCCTGGGATCCCAAGCCACCACCCTAACAACTAAGCCAACACCAGGCTCATGGGATGAAGGAAAGGCCAAATTGAAAACAGTCTTTTCAAGAAGAAGAAGAGAAGTGAATTATGACACAACAAAGGGAACCAAATGTGTGAAAGTGGAAATTGAAGCATTTTATGACTTTTTTTTTTGATAAATATTAGGTTAGATAGGTAGAGGAAAGGTTGAAGAAAAAAAACCGTGAAGGTATATGGTGAATTTGGATCGGCGAAAACAAAAGGAAGATGGGAGGTCGGTGAAAGATACGGGAAGGGAAGAGGAAGAGGGGGGCAGATAAATCACGTGGTTACGGGAGGGAAAGGTGAGAAGTAAAAAGAATGAAGATTTTAATTCTTTTTAAGATTAGGGAAGATTAGGTAAAGGAAATGTTGAAGAAAAAAATCATGAAGGTGTTTGATGAATGTGGGTCAGCAAAAGTAGAATGAAGATGGTAGATCAACAAAAGAAGAGCCTGGTGTTGGCTTTGCGGATAGGGTGGTGGCTTGGGATCCACGGGTCGAAGTTTGAGCCCCGTTACCACTGAATTAACACCAGGGGGTTGACTCAGCCTGTCATCCTTCTGAGGTCAGTGAAATGAGCACCAGTATACATGGTAATAGGGGCACTGCATCAGCGGCAGAGCCGCATCCCTAACCAATGATGCAACCAGCAGACAAAAAGGCAGCACACGATGGGAACAGAAGAAGGAGGAAGAAGAGTCAGGACAGGAAGTCACGTGGTTACGTTGGGTATAAGATGAAGATGGAAGAGGCTTATTTTTTTTATATTTTAAGACATGAAATGGAGGGTTTCGTTGGGAGGAATATAAGGAGAGTGGAAGGAAAAGTGGTGAAAATAATAACTTGTGGTCATAAGGAGAAAATACAACAAACACGATTATGCACACGATTCCAATTTCACCATTCACCTCACGATTTTTTCGACAACACTTCCATGACCTAATCTGATGAAAACTCTCTCAAACAATAAAAATAATAATAATAATAATAATAATAAAAACGATCCCTTATAATGCTTCATCTTCCTCTTTCACACATGTGGTACTCTTTACTGTATCGTAATTCACGACTCTTCTGCGATTCAAACAGACTGCTCTCAATTCGACCTCTCCTTCATACCTTGCCTAAAAAAATCCAACTGTAACAGCATTTCTTCTCTCCATTCTCTGAATTCACCTTTATTGCATCCCTCAAGAAATGTGTTAAATCGCATCTCTGACCTAAAACTTTTTAAAACCCCAGTTTGCTATGAATGTTCACTTTCCATCAACCATTCTTTTTTTCCAACTTCAGTGCCAACTCACCCCCTCACCCCTCACCCCTCACTCTCAAAGCAACCAGCCCACTCTTCTCCCTCCAAGCCTCCCTCTCACCTCTTTCAAAAATTCCTCCCTCACCTTTCTCCCTCAACTCTCCCCACTCACCCTTCTCCCACCATTCACCCCCCTCACTCACCCTTCTCAAAGTTTCCCCCCCTCTCATCCACAAAGCTGCCCCCTTCCCGTGCCCTCTCACCTCCATCTCTTCAACTCCACCTTCTCAAATCCTCAACTGCCTTCTGCCCCTGCTCTTGCCCCCTCTCCCCCAGCACCACAGAGCCTTTTTTCCTCCTCATCCAGCCCCCCTGAGCTATTCTGCAATCCCCCATACTCTTGCAACAACCCTCCTTACCTCCCCTCCCCCTCTCCTCCCACCCCCTTCACCCAAAGCCTCCCCCCCTCCCTCTTCATGAACAGTGTGGACTTCAAATATTCAGGGCCTTCGCTCAAAACTTTCAGATCTTTCCATACAGATTGCCACTGACAAACCAGACAATCTGCCTAACAGAAACCTTCCTCCCTCAAAACATCTCTGACTCCAAAGTATCTCTCCCTGGTTACTCCCTCCTCCGGTTTAACCGATCTGAGCCTCGTCCCGATGGAGGAGTTGCTCTCTTCATCAAAGACTCTATTCCTCACTCTCCATGCACTGTTCTCACTCCCCCACACCCAAGGAATTCTTCTGGCTACGGCTTCCCCTCCACTCGCACCTCATGTTTTTATGTGTACTCTACCGTCCACCAAAGAGTGATGACTCCATCGACACCTCACCATCCGAAAACATGGACCAACTTCTATCTTCTCATCAACACTCTCTCTTCCTCATTTGTGGTGACTTCAATTGTCATCATTCCAGTTGGCTAGGTGTGGGTAACTGTCATGGCACTTCAGCAAAAGCTTTCTGCGACTCATTGGGACTGACTCAATCGGTCAACTTCTCGACCCGGATCTCAACCAATGGTACTCCATCTCCTCTGGATCTGATTTTGACAACTATCCCTGAAAATATCTGTTGCCCTTCCTCCGCTCCAATCTGTTCTTCTGACCACATCCTTGTCAAAGTGGACATCTCTCTGGCTATTATCAGAGAACCACCTCACCGCCGTCGAGTCTGGCATTTCACTAAAGCCGACTGGCAGGGTCTCCAAGCAGCCATCAAACTTATAGACTGGTCTCCTATCGCTACTTTCTCAAACATCAACTCATCTTGGGAATTCTTTCAAAGAAACTTGCTCTTCCTCATGCACAGATTTATCCCCTCTCGTCTTCAGTTGTCCTCCCCTTCCTCCCACCCATGGTTCACTGAAGCTTGTGGTGAGGCAGCTGTCCTGAAACAACTTGCCTTTGCATCATAGAAAGCAAACCCAACTGAGGGCAATCTCAGTTCCTTCCACAAAGCTCGGAACAAGTGTGTATCTACCCTCAGGAGAGCCAGAAAACAACATCTTTCTCATCTCAAGTCTGAACTTTCAAACCTCTCTCCCTCCTGCAAATCCTGGTGGCATCTAATCAAATCTGTTTCTGGTGTATGTTCCCCCTCCATCCCTTCCCTTACCTCAAATGGCCGCACTGCTGAAACTGCACATGAAAAGGCTGAATGCCTAAACTCGGTGTTTGCATCGAAATCTTGTGTCCAAAACCCATCGCTTTCTGTACCCACCTTACCCAGTCGCACCCAACTGTCCCTGGACTCTGTGACCTTTTCTCCCGACAAGGTGGAGAGCTTTCTCTCAAACCTCGACTCAGATTCTGCAACCGGTCCAAACGGCATCAGCCCACGTGTCCGAAAAACCTGCTCTTCTGCTCTTGCTCACCCTCTCTCTGTTCCATTCAACCTCTCATTTCCCCAAGGTCATCTGCCATGTGCTTGGAAATCCGTAAACATTACTGCCCTGCATAAAAAGCTGCAAAAACAGATCCTTGCAACTACAGACCAATCAGCCTTCTCTCAATCATCAGCAGGGTTATGGAATCCATCATCACTTCAGACATTAAATCCTTCCTCTTCTCCAATGGCCTGATTCCCAATCATCAATTTGGTTTCAGACCAGGTCATTCTACCCTGGATATGCTACTTTGCTCTCCCAACAATGGATGGAGGTCCTCAATACGGACGTGAAATGAGAGCGATATCCCTACACATATCGCGTGCTTTTGACACGGTCTGGCACCCAATACTGCTCACCAAACTCTCTTCCTATGGTATCCAAGGCCATCTCCACTCATGGGTCGTGGACTTCCTCTCCTGTCGCAGTCAAGGTGTGGCCCTAAATCGAGTTCTTTCATCCCCTCTTCCCGTCCAGGCTGGAGTTCCTCAAGGTAGCGTCCTGGGCCCTGTTCTTTTTCTGGTTTTCATCAATGATCTCTCCATCTCTCTGGAAAATCCTCTTTATCTCTTTGCTGTTGACTCCACTCCATACTCTGCTGTACCACCTGCATCCCTCAGACCGGCATGCAGCAGCTTCTTCGCTCACTGCAGATATGGATAAAATCACAAACTGGTCCAACACGTGGAACATGTCTTTCAATCTGGACAAATCTCACACTCTCACTATGTCTCTCCGAAAGGACGGTTTATAACCCCCCCCCATCCACTTTCTCAACAACCCTCTTGAAGAAGACCTTTCTTTCAAGCTTCTGGGTCTCACTATCTGCCATGATCTTTCCTGGGAAAGCCACATTTCCAACCTCACCTCCAAAGCCAGTCGCCGACTGGGAATCCTCCTTCATGCAAAGTCCTTCTTCGGCCCGCCTGAGCTCCTGACCACTTACAAAGCTTTCGTCCGCAGCCTCATGGAGTTCTGCTCTCCTCTCTTGGCTGGTGTTCCTGTCTCCCACATTTCTCGGCTTCTCGATGTGGAAACCAAGGCATTTCGGATCATTGGCATCTCCCGCGATGAGGCTGAGCCTTTGGGCCTCTCACTCTCACCGCAGGCAGGTCGGTGGTCTTTATATCTTCTACCGTCTCCTCTCCAGCCTCGCTCGTGTCTCTGTGTCTGTCTCTCTGTCTGTCTGTCTGTCTGTCCCTCTGTCTGTCTGTCTCTCTGTCTGTCTGTCTCTCTGTCTGTCTGTCTCTCTGTCTGTCTGTCTCTCTGTCTGTCTGTCTCTCTGTCTGTCTGTCTCTCTGTCTGTCTGTCTCTCTGTCTGTCTGTCTCTCTGTCTGTCTGTCTCTCTGTCTGTCTGTCTCTCTGTCTGTCTGTCTCTCTGTCTGTCTGTCTCTCTGTCTGTCTGTCTGTCTGTCTGTCTGTCTCTCTCCGATTTGTCCCCACCACATTTCCGCAGGTCGCTCAAGGTCCGCCAACAACCCCCTTCTGGTAAAACTACCAAAATCACGAATCACTGCTCACCTTCACTCTTTCATTCTTATTTTTTCCCACCTTTGGAATGAACTCCCTCACTCTATTCAATCCCATTCTTCCCTCCAGGCCTTCAAAACAGCTGTTCACCACCACCTATCATCCCCCATCCAAATCCTCGATCTTTTCCACCTCCGTTAATCCACCCCAAATCCACCTCCTTCAAATTCTCTGCTTTCCTTCCTGAAAGTCCCTGTAATGTCCATCTTGTATTCCCCATGTTCCCCGCCCCATCCCTTTCCCTTTCCCTTTCACAGATCTCCTAATGTCTCTGTTCCTCACTGTTTTGTCGTTCCCACTCCCACCCCTCTTGTCTCATGCCCCCCTTGATGTGCATTGTGTTCGCTCTCATATGAGCCTCGACAAGGTATACAAAAAAAAGGGTCTTGGTGGTCTTCAGGTTCTTTGTGGACTAAAGGGTCTTATGAGTCTTCAGGGTCTTAGAGGTTTTCGGGGTCTTAAAGGGTCTAAAGGATCTTAGTGGTTTCAGGGGACTTAAGGGTCTTCGTGGGTCTTAAAGGGTCTTCTGGGTCTTTATGGTCTTAAATGTTTTAGGGGCCTTTAAAGGTCTTAGTTGGGGTCTTTGGAGTTTTCAGTCTCTTTGGTGTCTAAAAAGTCTTCTGGTTCTGAAAAGTATTAAGGGTCCTAAAGGGTCTTTGGGATTTTAAAGGGTCTTAGAGGTCTTAAGGATCTTGAGGGTCTTCAGGTCTTTTTGGGGTCTTTAGAGTTTGAAGCACTTCAGGGTCTTAGTGGTCTTAAAGATCTTGGGGCCTTAAAGGGTCTTCAAAGGTCCAATGGGTCTCAACAGTCTAAAGCCCTGTTCTTCACTGCACAGCCCATGGGCCACTGGTAACCCCTGACGTGTGGCTGATAATACACAAATGTGAAAACGCCGCATCATAATCTGCCATAAATGATATCAAATTGACCCAATGGTTTCAAATGAGTGTTACAACACAAAGCATAAGAGCAACGTAACTACATGAGGCCATGGTTACAGTATACAAACAATTATGCTTGCAGCTCAGTTAACCACAACATAGAAGACTATATGGAGGCTGGGCCCAGTTGCAGCTATTCTGGAGTCCTGCAGGTGGTGTGGTGGCTCTCACACTGATGTCTTACAGAAAAAGTGCCCCCCCTCCCTCTGAAACAATAGTGAAGATCACTGGTCTAAAGGGTCAGAAGGGTCTTCAAAGGTCTAAGGGGTCTCAACAGGCTCAAGGGTTGAAAGATTTAAAAGGTACATTCCAATTGTACGTAATTAACAGATGTACATGTAGTCAAGATGCAACTGACGTTCAAACAGTACATAATTTATGAACATACTATATCGTCACATGGCTTCACAGATGGATGGAGTATTAAGGGTCTTGGGGGTCTCAGGGGTCTTTGAAGGCTGAGGTGGTGGATGAAATACTTGGTCTGTGTGCTAAAGACAGACAGACAGATAGATGACAAATTTTATTTGTTAGCTATCATCTTGAATACAGCAGACTATCTATATTCCTGCTTGGAAAGCACATGTATTGCAGTTTAACTAGGATTTAATGCCACCAGCAAATACAAGAAAGAACACAGTCAAGTGAGCTGAGTCCCGCTGTTTATCCTTCATTTTCTTTGCAGCTTGCATTAAATTGTTGACTGATCTTTCTTGCTACTAAAACCCCCAAAAACATAGTAACAGAGATATTGATATGCTCCAGCAAGATTAAAGTACAACCACTACATAAACGAGTGAAAGTAGATAGAACGAGACGGGTGTAGAAAGAAACCATCAAAGTTTGGCAGCAACAGCAACAAAATTAAAGAAGAGAAGAGACCAAAGAAGTTCTCAGAAGCATTATCAATAGGACCCCCTACACTCAATTCCACAATTAATCAATTATCAAAAGTACTTAACTCAAGCATCACTCCGAATACACACCAAGTTGTCAGAGCTGTGAAGCTCGTGGGTCGCAGAGGCACAGCGGGTAATGAGTTGCTTGAATGTGCAGCCCACCACAATTGACTCCATGCAGTGCATTGGCCGCTCCTCACCACTCACAAAATCGTTTCCAAATCCAGCTTTGCCTGTCCCATGCAGGTGACAAACCATGAAAAGTATAATGAAGGAATGCCTGGATCTGTCAAAAGTATTTTCCTTTACCTCTGCTTTAGAATTATCTGTTTAAGTAACGCGCTATAAATTCAAACATAATTCATTGGAGACAATGTGATAGTTCAATTAACCACTGATAACAAAAATGAATGCAATATGAAGCTAATATAATGTGCAGTCCAGTCAAATGATGCCACATGATTAATTCGGGGTTCATCAAGCTAGTTCACTTTTTAAAGAACTATGTAGTCGACAGAGCTCTTCAATTACCCTCTAATGTGAAGACAATGAAGGAAGATCCAGGGATTGTAGGAATGAGGCACAACTATAATTATTAGGGGTTAAAACTGAGCTCAGCCAAAATGCTCCAGCTGAAACACTTACACATGGTTCAATTGGGAAACTGTTCAGGTGAAAAGTATTTTTCATGGATGTATTGTATTGTACAATATGCAATGAAAGAAACTCAAGCATTGGTCCAACAAACAAAGTACAATTTGAATACTCAAGCAGAAAAATGTTCAACCCTCAAAAATATATGGTGCAATTATTTAGCAATCATATAAAGTCAGTCTCGACTCTGTTACTATCCTCAACAGATAAGTTATCACACTCAAATGCTTTTTGCAATACCAAAGAAAGCAGTTCTTTCTGGCTAATAATACAAAAAAACACCATTGCTCGCTGAATATGGTAATGTATAATTGCTGCTTCGAAATTTATACCCCACACGCAAAGCAAAAGGAGGGGCAAAGTCAGCCTATGGTCGAGGAACACCTGATTTTTAATTGAATTTTATATTTTGAACATTGCAGAACACAAATCAGACCACATGCCTGCAGTTTAGCAGCACGTTGGCTCTGAATTTGGCAAATTGTATCGATTTTTGTCCTGATCACGCATGCGTAGAGAGAGTGAGATAATTATTTTAGTCTGTCCACCTGTCTGGCAGTCAAACAAATTTGAAAATCATTCCAAACAGGGAATTTACTGTTTTTAAGGATGTCATAAAGGACACAAACAACAGGCACGAATATTTAATGTAACGTGGTAAATAAGGTGGTGTAAAAGACGGTGCGTCAACAGCGGAAAACTTCTGAAAAAAGTTTTTTCTTCCAACACAATTTAAAGCCTTTATTTCATTTCAATGATTTTTTTTTCTTTTTTTAAAGTGTATTTTTTCAAGGATATATTTTTTCTATTTTTCAGGATTAAAAAAACTTGAAAAATATTTTTCATAAAAGAGTAATTATGTCTCTTCTATTGGAAATGTAGACAGTGATATGCAAACTGAGTCTCAAGGGTGGTGAAGAGAAACGTTAAAAAATAGTAATAAATACAAGGTACAGGGAGGTGAAATTCGCTACACATGATGTGTAACACACACACACACACACACACACACACACACACACACACACACACACACACACACACACACACACACACAAACACACACACACGTGTTCATTTACATCCATAGGATGTCTAATAAATGAAGAAGATATAAGCACACCTGACGCTAGGTTGAGGTTTCAGACTTTTGCACACTCACAAAGCTGTTCAGTCAAAACAAAATGTCCCAGAAGATAAAGAAAATAGGATCACATTTGTACATGTAGTGTTAAAAATACTGCTTTTTGATACAAAACATCACATCTTGCAGGCTCTTTAAATATTTTGTTGCCATTTCTTCAACCCATCATTTTTGATGGGCTTTTGCACTACAAAATAAATAAAAACACAAAACAAAAGTTAATCGACCAGGAAGTTTACAAATGAAAGCATTACCACAATTGGGTGGTTGTACTTACTGTCAGACATGGTTTCCATACAAAATCCCAGCAAGGCATGCAGAAAATCTACGACGTTGTTGAGGGAATCTTTTCGCACGTAGCAACGGAAGGTGTTCTTGAAGCTGAACTTATCCAGCTTGTACAGGCGATCTAAGCAGTCATATGCCTAGTGGAAATTCCCCAAACATTATTCAAATAGGAAGGATGACAGAAAATCAATTTACAGCTCATTCCATACCAACTAAACTAACTTTCCAATCGAGTTATTCATGCAACCATCAAAGAGATTGATAAAAAAAAATTCTCAAATACCTTCATGGGTAAAATTATACTTCAAAGAATGTTAATACTGAACTCAAAGTGGTTTGTTCCATCATTGAAATTGATTACTTTCTTGGCGGTTAGTAGTACCTCCTTCAGGTATGAAAGCCATATTAAAATGAAAGCAAAAGCAGTGGAGGTGTCATGTTTTAAGGTGTCTTTCACAAATTCTTAGATACTTCAGTTCTCCATTATCCCTGTAATACAAAGGGAGGGAGAGTCGGTTGAATGTTATCCCACTGTTAGCTTTCCTTGTACTGAGACAGAATCTTCAACGATAACGTATTTTTCTGCAAAGTCCAAGAGAACAATGGCAGCTTCAAGAATCGAGAGGATGATTCTCCTTGAGTGATTGTATGTGAACAGACCGTTCTTTTGTGACAAAAGGTTGTTGAAAAAGTCAATCAAATGCATCGCAAACTGTCTCTAGAATCTCACGTGAAGAGTTCTTGAATGTCATGCAGGTTAAACTTGCATTATGTTATTAAAGATTCATGTATTATTAATTGAATGACTTAAGTCGATTGATATTTAAAGGGCAACTTTAGGAGAAAATGTGACTTTCATCCATGCCGTAGCTGTAGCAACAGATGATAAAGAATGGCATATTGTTGTTGTGGTGTGATTGGGAAAGGGGGGAGTTTATTCTGATAAAAAGGTCAGTGAGACAAAAGGAAATAAAATAATGTACATTTGAAATATCAAAGATTAGATGGAAAGTGAGTAAGGCAGCTAATGTTTTCATTGCCGGAAGCTGAGAGCTCCGCACATCAGCCTCTGAGCTGTCCAGCTTGGGTTTGAATCTCCGACCAGCTATAAACTGTCACCCTTGTGTTTCGCAGGAAGTGCAAGGCATCAATGTGCATGCAGTCCTATGGATCGATGTTAAACTTGGCATCACGTCTGCGGGTATTAGTTGGTGGAAGTTAAAGATTTCATGGTTGGTATATTTTGAGAAGAGGTGACTTAACACCGGTACCCTGAACAAATTACAAATCCCTTCTCTAACCTACAGCAGGCACTGCTTCAGTGGTATACCTATGCTCCCAGCAATGATGCAAACCAGCATACATGTGCTGCACACATAATGAAGCAAAGATTGTACAAAAATCTGCAATTCCAAAAAAAAAAAAACCCAACATAGAGGGAACTGAGCCAAGAAGTGAAATTTGATACTGATGTCAATCACATACACTGTATATATTTCTTAAGTGTGAGTTTTGATGAATGAGACCGTCGTTTCTTCCCCTTTGGTCAACAATATCATGCATCCAGCCTTCAACCTCAGCCATACATACAGTATACAAATGGATTCATGCCTGTTATCAGTGATCTAACGATGCCAAAATGTTTATCTGTAACTCTCTGACCACTTATGTGGGCACTGCTTGAATCACCAAATCTCTAAAATCCGGTCATGTAAGACAAAATGTCTGGTTTGAGAGTCCAGGAACTTAAAAATGGAAAACTTCCAGTTAATTGTATGGGCATTATTGTGGGCAGATTCTTAAATTAAGCTTGGGTTAAAATCTCTCAGGATTCAAAAGTTTGGCTTCATACTTTATTTGAATGAAACAGTCACACCCCCATTTCAAGTGGGGCCATAATTCCCAAAATACTTGGAATTAGAGGTTGAAATATAGTCCATGATCATTTTACACATAAAGGTATTTTGGAAACTTTTTTTCATCAATCTCTAAGATAGATGGTCACCTGAGGAATCTTTTTGAAAAGTTAGGTGAGTTGGTGTAGAATGGAAAAGTAAAAACTGGAATGGTAAGGGAGACACCTCTCAGTGAGGTGGAAAGCAATTACCATGCTGACAATAGAACATCATCTGTGTTTGTGGGAAGAAGTCTAACATTAATGGTGAAAGAAAATTGCAAAAACACAACTCCACAAAAAGCTGATAAACTGTGCCTTTCAATGAGAATACCCTCAACATCACTATTTCATACCAGTGAACGGAGCCGGTCACCAGACAAACCCCTGTGACCCTCACCACACCCGTACGCACAGCCCAAAGACTTGATGATGCGAATTAGTAGCATGAGCATGAGTCGATGTGTGTTCTCTCCTGTGATGTTCTCCTGGAACAAATACGAATAGTAGTCTCATCTGCTTTCATTCACAAGGCCAAATCCTTTGGGTAGATTATGTAGAAAACAGCACAGGAAGAACATCTTTACCTCTGTCAACGAAGGCAGATGGAGGTTATGTTTTTACCCCTGTCTCTGTATATCTGCCTGTGAGCAGGATATCTCAAAAAGTTGTTGACGGATTCGGACGAAATGTGGTGGAAATGTTGGGTGTGTGACAAGGATGCATCGATGAGATTTTGGTGAAGATTCAGATCCGGATCCAGACACTAAATCTTTTTAAAATGATTCCTCAGCATTGAGAGGTGGGGCCAAAAAACGATATATAACATGATATTTCAAAAAGTTGTTGGCGAGTTATGACAAAACTAGGTGGACAAGTTGGTTAGGTAACAAATACAAGCAGTTTTGATTTTGGTTCAGGTCCAGATCCAGCCTATCGGTGGAGTACAAAATGTAACCTTTCAGCCTGGCGGAGGTGTGCACTCCACCGAGTATCATTCTAGTTACTACATGGATTCATGACTGCCATGCATCTATAAAGTCATAATTTTGATGAAATCAAATTATATTTTCCTTACATTGCTAAATGTTTGTCGATCATGGAGCTGTAGCAAAATGCCGATCTACGTATTCAACAAAGTTTCAAGTTAACGCATGACGGTTGTACTGTTTTTAAACCTTGACGTTTGTTGAGCTCTATCTGCTTGTAGGAATTGTAACTGTAGGAACAAGATACTTGGAATACTTTATTCAACGAATCATGTTGTGGGGGAAAAATTTATATTAATGTATTTTAAATTGTAACAAATGGAGTTTCAGAAATGTAACTTTTATGCTGCAAGTTGAATTGGCTGTCATTTCTGGCCAAAAGACTTTTGCCCAAAATGATAAGAAATGTGTTGTTCTGGAGCAGAGTGACCGAGCTGATAAATGAACCTTTGCTTAGAAATGTATGAAGTGGCTTTTCGTCTAAAGGACACGTCTACAGTCTGGGTGAATCTCCCCCAACCTCTCTCTCATGGAAGTATAAAATATTTTGAAAGGCACATTGTTCTCAGTGCAAGCACGTGAGAAAGTATAGTTTCTCAGTGGCGTGTACTCCTTGGAACTGACCAAGTACCAAGTTGGAATAAAACTCTCTGATGTAATGTAGAAGTGAATTGAATCGGGTTGGTCTAACTGTTAACTAAAGTAAGAATAAATGAAATAGAACCAAATAATATTGCAATCAATGGGGATTCTTAAGTTCATTGTACAAGGGTGAGAGGTGTATGGTGTATAATTAGGAAATAAATTTTTTCACAAGGACTTGTGTGGACATCAGTTTTATAGGTGCCGATAGGGTTTTTGTAGGATTTTATAATCAAATCGGACAAACGTTAAACTCTGTCTGAAGTCAAATAGGATTCCACAATCGGCCAGTTAGAATCCTTCAGGAGGACAACGATCACAACAAGGTGGGTTTAAAAAATCCACGTCAATGTATAGTTTGCACCTTAATGCTTTCTGGCGACGTTTTCCCTCCAGCTTTCTCGTCTCTCCGACGCTCGCTAGTCTTCGTCTTCAGGTCAGACTGCTCCCGAATGCCCTCGACACCTGCCCCAGCTTCTGCTCCCACCAGCACTTTGTCGCTGCGATCTCCATCTTGGCGACACCCTGGAACAGTGTCAAGCTGCAGCAATTCGTGAATGATGTGCAACGCTGTATCAAAGATGCGAGAGCTTGCATCTCTACTAAGTACCACAGACAAGGCCTTCAGTACCACCTACAAAAAAAAACAAGATGCAGAGAGGAAACACAATACCAATGAAATGTTTTTTTTTCTAATGTGATGTCAATAAAGCATTTGTTTCTACCGAAAAAAGGTCATCCAATCATACGCAACCTCGTCAAAATATTTGGGTAATGTCGGCTTATTGACCTTTGAATTCCACAACACCGAAAAAAAATCTCTCCTATAAACCTAAACAAATTATCTTGCATGCATGTTACTGTGCTTCCTCTCCTCTTCTCTCTCTCTCCTCTATTCCTGGTCTTTCATTTCCATGCTTGTTGTGTCTATTTGTAACGTCCCCAAGGAAACCACA
This sequence comes from Eptatretus burgeri, assembly GCF_056783735.1. Taxonomy (NCBI): domain Eukaryota; kingdom Metazoa; phylum Chordata; class Myxini; order Myxiniformes; family Myxinidae; genus Eptatretus; species Eptatretus burgeri. The sequence goes on from NC_140962.1 coordinate 108,440,364, forward strand.
ATGTAGGAGGAAGCATGCACTCAGTATGCATCATCGCCATATTCCCAATAAACCACATTATTCTTGTATCCCAGTACCAATCCCCCCCCCCCCCCCGACACATTCTCACTTGACATGATACACATGCAAAACAATCGGACATCTCCAACTTGCAGACATCACAGCTCAATCACACCTGGCTAATCTTACGTCACCTACCATTCTCTGCCAACATCCCTGTACCAACTATATTCATTGCCTCTAACTACTCATCTGAATCTAGTTTAAACCGATCAAGTGTCCTGACTGCTACAACCTTTGCTGGATCCCAACTGACTGGAAGAGGGGCTTTGCTGTCCCTCTCTGGAAAGCCAAGGATGACCACTAGGACTGCAACAACTAATGAGGGGTGACACTGCTCTCAGTGCCGGGCAAGGTCTATGCTTGGGTAATTCTTGATAGGGTTCACCACTCTCTGCTTGAGCATCAGCACCCAGAGCAGTCAGGGTTTACACCAAGGAGGTCAACGATTGACATTATCCTTGCTCTTCGGCTCCTCACTGAACGCAGATGAGAGTTTAGGCAGGGCTGTTTCCAGCCTATATTGATCTCTGCAAAGCATTTGATTCCGTAAATGGGGATGCCTTCTGGAGGATTCTCGGTCTTCGTGGGGTGCCACCAAAACTGTTCAATCTGATTTATGAACTCTGGTAATGAGAATGCTGTGAGGGGTGGTGGTACCATCTCTGACTTATTTCAAGTTGGTAATGGAGTTCGTCAGGGGTGTGTGCTAAACCCCACACTTTTCAGCACTTGCATGGACTGGATTCTAGGAGGATGTCAGAGATATCAAGCTGCGGTGCATGATTTGGGAATGTCTATGTCTGACCTTCGTTTCGCAGGTTATGCAGTCATCTTTGCGGAGATGTTGGATATCCTTATGCGGGACCTCCAGGTGCTGAAAGAAGAGTCAGAGCCACTGGTATTACAAGTTTCCTGAGTCAAAACTAAGATCCAGGCTTTCAAAGACATATTGGATGCTGCTATCTTGTCTGTTCCTGCTTGTGGCAAGGATATTGAGGTCACATTGAGATTAATTAACCTTGGTCGTGATATTCATGTCTCGACATGTTGTGAGTCTGAGGTCAATAGATGTCTGGGTCGCGCTTGGGGAGTCATGGATTCACTGGATCATGGGGTGCGGCGCTGTCGGTACTGATGCAGGATGACGAAAGCCCGAGTCTTTATGTCCTTGGCGTTTCCAGTCTTGCTGTACGGATGTGAGGCTTGGACTCTGACCTCCACTGTATTTGGAGGTCAGAGGATCTGAAATAAGGATCTGAAACAGATACTTAACTCCTTCAGTACCAGATTTCTTTGGAGAATCTTTGTCTATTGCTGGTCAGACTTTGTGTCCAATGAGCATTTGCTGAGAGAGACTCAGATAAGATTTGTTACCTTTATAGTCCGTGAGCGTTGGCTGTGACTTTATGGGCATATGGCTCATTTTCCTGATGCTGAACCTGCTCACCAGATTTATTAGCGACTGAACCTCGTGGGTGGAGGAGGCCAACAGGCTGACCATGTGCCTCATGGTTGTAGCATGTTTATCAGCATCTCAAGCAGATGGGGATGGGCCAGGTATCTACCTGGGGATGGCCAGACGGAGGCCCCTGGAGTACTGGTGGAAAGTGGACACAGTGACGTGCTGCTCCAGTGCAGGCTCCCATACCTGACTTAACCACTGTTAAGTTGATCTCAATTAAAGGACACATGAAAAAGCAAAAGTCATGAGAAAGAGAGAGAGGGAGAGGGAGAGAGAGAGAAAAGAGACAAGTACAACATAGAACATGAGATTATTCAATCTCGAGGTATGGTGTGCAAAATGATTTTCAAAGGCAATATGACCTTATGACCTGTTCAATCCAAAATAGTTTTTCACAACATTTCACAAGTTACTGTTGTAACAAAGATTTTCAATTGAAGGTAAAATGACTTTTGACCTTTATGAATCCAAATAGAATCAGTTCATCTTTGTATTACATTCCATACCTGTGCCAAGTTTCACAAATCCCTTTGGTGGTTCACAAGTTATAATGTTAACAAAAAAATAACAGGCGGATGTCCGACCTGGACAGATGGCCTGATGGAAACAGCAAAAAACATAATGCTTCCAGTGTTCAGCTGTGTTTAACTTGTGAATGCCAATAAAAACGAGAGCGAAGTCAATGGCGTGCCATCACAAAACCCCATACTTCCCACCGAAAGCAAAGTTAAAAGATTGCAAAGAGTTCAACCAGGAATGACCCCATATCAAATTTTGAGTTAAATTTTTTTCTTCCTATTTTGACCCCTGTGACCCGAAGTCTCCATGCTCTGGGACATGAACTACAAACAGTGGTCAAATCCAAATTCTTTAGTTTACATATTTCATGCGCCCCCCCCCCCCAATGTTAACTGCAAATACTAAATTTCATTTAAAAAAACGTTTTGAAATGTGCCCGTAATTACATTTTTTGGTATTTGACCTGTTGACCAAGCATCAGGGGTGGGGCCAAAATGATACTGTGGTGATCATAACTACCAAGCTTGGTGAATTGCTACACACCCGTTTAGGAGATAGCGTGCCGGACGGACGGAGAGACAGACATACGCAGCCCATTCCAATTTATTCAAAAAAATGGGAATAATAATTATCACAAATCTCATTGGTCAAAATCCTGTTATTGCATCAATATATCAGTGTGCTAACCACAAGTTGAAATTTTCAAGATGGACAAAATAAGACAAATTAATCCCAAAACATGCTCTGCTATTTGTGCTTTCAAAAGTCAATGTTTCACTGAGAGGAATTGTAAAATTATAATATACATATACACTACCAGTCACGAGTTTGAGAACACCCCCATTTTTCCAGTTTTCACTGAAATTTAAGCAGTTCAAGTCCAGTGAATAACCTGAAATGGTAAAAAGCTAAGCGAAAAACTGCCAGAGGTTAAAAAAAAGTTTAGGTCACCAAAAACTGAAAAATAATGCAATTTCAGAGTTGTTAAAAAAGGCCCTTTTCAGGGAACAAGTAATGGGTTCGCAACAGCAGCTGTTCTGCAGCAATGAGAGCAAATTAAGTCTTGAAAGTTGATGCAAACAATTGCTGCAGGTGTCCCAACTTTTATTGATTAGTGACAACCCCTCTGTCTGTATAAAAGCAGTGTTGGAAAAGAATGTGTTGCTGCACCCTCTGAAGCATTATTTGGACAATATTGCACTGCAGGAAGTAGTATATTGCTATCATAATGGTCAGAAAAAGACAATTAACAAAGGAAGACACACAAACCATTATAACCCTTAAGAGTGTAGGTGTTTCCTTGAGAGAAATTGCAAAGAAAGCCAAGGTGTCAGTGAGTACAGTTTCCTACACCATCAAAAGGCACTTTGAAACTGGAGGAAACTGACAGGAAGAGGTCTGGCAGACCCAAAGCCACAATACAATCAGAAGACAAGTTTCTGAGAGTCAACAGCCTGCGTGATAGGGGGCTCACAGGACAGCAGCTTCAAGCACAGCTTAACACTGGTCGAAGTAAGGAAGTCTCAGTATCAACTGTGAAGAGAAGACTTCGAGCTGTAGGTTTGACAGGTCGAGTGGCAGGAAGACAGACATTGCTAAGATGGCGAAATAAGAAAAAGAGGCTTGCCTGGGCCAAGAAGCACCGCCAGTGGATTACTGAAAACTGGAAGAAGGTCTTATTGGACCGATGAATCAAAATTTGAAATTTTTGGTTCATCATGCAAGGATTTTGTACACCGTCGAGTAGGCGAAAGGTTGTTTCCTCAGTGTGTGACACCAACTGTCAAAGATGGAGCAGGAAGTGTGATGATCTGGGGCTCTTTTTGCCGGATCCAGTCGGCGACTTGCATAGAGTGACTGGCACCCTGAACCAAAAGCGCTACCACAGCATTTTGCAGCGCCATACAATACCCTCTGGTTTACGCCGAGTTGGTCAGGTGTTCATCCTACAGCAAGATAATGACAGCACCAGTAGTGTGTGTGTGTGTATGTATATATATATATATATATATATATATATATATATATATATATATATATATATATATATATATACATATACATATACATATATAGTTAAATATTGGTACAAAGGTATATATATATATATATATATATATATATATATATATATATATATATATTTATGCAGTATGTACATATATCTATATATAATATACATATACACTATATATAGAAATCTATATATAGAGTTAAATATTGGTATAAAGGTACATATATATATATATATATATATATATATATATATATATATATATATATTAATATATATATATATGTAGTATGTACATATATGTAGTATGTACATATATATATATATATATATATATATATATATATATATATATATATATATATATATATATATATATGTAGTATGTACACACATATATATATATATATATATATATATATATATATATATATATATATATATATATATATATATATATATATATATATATATATATAGTATGTACATACATATATATATATATATATATATATACAGCTCTGGAAAAAATTAAGAGACCACTGCAAAATTATCAGTTTTTCTGGTTTTACTATTTATAGATGTGTTTGAGTAAAATGAACATTTTTGTTTTATTCTATAAACTACTGACAACATTTCTCCCAAATTCCGAATAAAAATATTGTCATTTAGAGCATTTATTTGCAGAAAATGACAACTGGTCAATATAACAAAGATTCAATGTTTTCAGACCTCAAATAATACAAACAAAACAAGTTCATATTCATTGTTAAACAACACAATACTAATGTTGAAACTTAGGAAGAATTCAGAAATCAATATTTTGTGGAATAACACTGATTTTCAATCACAGTTTTCATGCGTCTTGACATGTTCTCCACCAGTCTTTCACATTGCTGTTGGGTGACTTTATGCCACTCCTGGCGCAAAAATTCAAGCAGCTCGGCTTTGTTTGATGTCTTGTGAGCATCCATCTTCCTCTTGATCACATTCCAGAGGTTTTCAATGGGGTTCAGGTCTGGAGATTGGGCTGGTCATGACAGGGTCTTGATCTGATAGTCCTCCATCCACACCTTGATTGATCTGGCTGTGTGGCATGGAGCATTGTCCTGCTGGAAAAACCAATCCTCAGAGTTGGGGAACATTGTCAGAGCAGAAGGAAGCAAGTGTTCTTCCAGGACAACCTTGTACCTGGTTTGATTTATGAATCCTTCACAAAGACAAATCTGCCCAATTCCAGCCTTGTTAAAGCAACCCCAGATCATCACCGATCCTCCACCAAATTTAACAGTGGGTGCGAAACACTGTGGCTTGTAGGCCTCTCCAGGTCTCCGTCTAACCATTAGACAACCAGGTGTTGGGCAAAGCTGAAAATTGGACTCATCAGAGAAGATGACCTTACTCCAGTCCTCTACGGTCCAATCCTGATGGTCTTTTGCAAACCTCAGCCTGGTTCTTCTTTGATTCTCATTGATGAAGGGCTTTTTCTGGCTTTGCACGACTTCAGCCCTGCCCCGAGGAGCTTGTTTCAAACCGTCCTCGCCGTGCACTTCACCCAGCTGCCGTTTGCCATTCTTTTTGTAGGTCACTTGGTGTCATCCTACGGTTGTTGAGTGACATTCGAATGAGTTGGCGGTCATCCTGGTCAGTGGAAAGTCGTTTTCGCCCTCTGCCAGTCTGTAGCTTTGTTGTCCCCAATGCCTGCTGCTTGACCTTGTTCTTATGAACCGCCGTCTTTGAAATTTTTGAGGATGGAAGCAACGTGACATTCACTGTATCCCTCTACCAGTAAAGCCAGAATTGAACCCTTCTTTTCCTCACTCAAAACTTTTTTTTTCAACTCTTTTGGCATGGTCAATAGTTTTTTTTTTAATTCCAATTAATTTGAGGTACTATTAGCACTGTTTTTGCCATCCAGCTGGTCCTATTGCAAGAGGATAGTGATGACCACAGCAGTGGTTTTTATACTTTCCCTTGTTAAATAAGATTCAGTTCAGGTGATCACCTAATCAGTACCTCACCAAGTAGAATGAGGTGTGCCTGTGTTGGAATTCAACAGACACTGGAATGGAATGGCTGCCATACATGTAGAGATGCTGATTTAAAAAAAAAATTCTGGAGTGGTCTCTTATTCTTTTCAATATATATATATATATATATATATATATATATATATATATATATATATATATATATATATATATATATATATATATATATATATATATATATATATATTGGTATAAAGGTACATATATATGCAGTATGTATTGATATATGCAACAAAGGTGTTCATTATACACCATATATAAAAGACTCATCTGCAGAGGAAATGGAAAAATTGACAGGAAACAATCAGTTAACATCAAAGGCAAGTAAGGGACCAATATGCTGTATAAAGTTAACCAGCATGTGGATTAGAAAAGGAAACCATTGCTGCAAATATATGTAAATGACAGATGAACATGAAGTAATACCCCATGGCTTGTGATTTATTATTTTGGTGAAACAAGCTTCACATGCACACACCTTGAGATTGAGTGAGCCGTCGGTAAGTACGAATGTACCAACACTAGATTGCACCGTTCCTACATGTGGAAGTGAAACCATATCACTGTAAGCAAGGCAGGAGTCTGTAAGACTACGCGGCAGGTTGGCGCAGGCGAGGGGCTCGTGCGAGAGCTCTGGTATTGCCGTCTGGCTGCACAGCCTGCGCATATGTTCCACAAATGAATCCGAATACCCAACATTGAAAGAGGCCAACGTGGTATTGAAGGTCGCCATGCTGATGGTGGATATCTGTGACTTCACTGCTCATGCAGACAAAGGGGAATGAGGAGAAAAATAAATAAATGAAGACTAGAAAAAGGGTTCAATCAATATTGCAATTGGTGAAAAAGATTATAATTAATAAATGATCTTTAAATGGGGAAACACAAAGGAGTAAATCTAAAAGCAAAGGGCTGAGAGTGGGTACATTAGGAAAATTTATATTTGTGAAGATTGGGAAAATGTGTAAGGGTGATGAACAAAAATAAGGGAGGTGTGGAGAGGATAGTTATGGAGGGGTTGGGGAGGAGAGGAATATGTGGAACATACAAAGGACAGGGGGTGGGAGGAAGAGGATGTGATGCAAGATTATACCACTTTCTCAGACATAATATGCAGATTTAGGATGAGCCTCAATGACGAAAATGCATTTGATTTCAAAGCAGAAAATAATGGGGTTAGCCAACAGGGAACAATATCGATTACGAAATCCCATACTTTAAAATAATTTTTTGAATCAGTATTTCCAAGATGCAGCATAACAAGTGTAAATGCAAGTAGGAGTGTAGATTCATATGCAGTACGGTATTTCAAAATGGTAAAGTATAATGATCGGAGCAGGAAGCACAGCCTGAAGGTGAATAACAAAAACAAGACAAAGAAAAGATAATATTTGGTGTGAAACTGTTCACCACAAAAGGTAGTTAAGTTCTTCGATGTTATATGCAGCACAAAACTACAAGGTAGCATCATTGGTTGAGGGTGCAGCTGTGCCACCCTCTGCTGGTTAGGGCAGAAATTTTGGAATTTAGCCACATTGCTGGCGATAACTCGTTGAAGGTATTATGGAGTTTTTTGCAAACACATATTCCTTCTGCCCCTAACTCAGCTTATGCACCTTTCTTACCCTCTCCACTGCACAAACTTCAACATAAATCATCCATGCTATATACACATTATATTCACAAGGGATAAGGAAGAAAGAAAGGTAAGTGAAGGAGCAGTGCATAGCCCACGTTTAGGTCACACAAGGAAATGTTTGATGATGCATGAGTGGATGGCATTGAGCAAAATGGCATGTGACTGATGTGCAATGCAATGATGTCACACTGGATGTTGGGAATGTCATTTTCATTTTAGAGCCACACAATTTATATTTAGGGAAGTCAAGCAGGTAACACATTTTAGAGTTTAAACTAATAACAATAGATGGGCGATACATTTCAATACAAACCTTCCCTAAGTGGAGGATCCATGTGGCTGTTTGAATGTTCAGGTGGACACTCGCTTAGCAATGCATGCTGGGAATGTGACAGCAAGGCATGCTGGGAATGAGAACGCCGACCATAAAGAGGATCAAGTTCAGCCATATCAGAGCTTCCACGTCTTGAAAATCTCCCTATGAAGATAAAGAACTGCCTTTATTGAAATGGCCAAGGTCCCCCAATCCCTCCTTCCCCTACCCAACCTTTCCCCATAACAGACTGCTCTTTGCAGCATCTGTATTTCTCACCAACTAATGCTGAGAAGTTCTGAGTTAATCTTGACAGCTCCTCTTAAACTGGTGTTTACCGCATTGGCACTGTTCCTTAAGAACTGTGCTTCACCTCTTTCCTATCCTCTTCTCTAGGTCTTTCTCAGATGCTCCCCTGCCTTCATCGTGGAAAGCTGCATCAGCCCGATTCACAAAAAAGGGTTCCAAGTCTGATCCACACAACTTCTGACCAGTCAGTCTTCTCCTGATCTGAAGCAATATGATGGGTTCTATCATTGCTGCAGACATCATGCAGGCATTATATTTTCTATAACGGCAGAATCTTTGACTCGAAGTTCAATGACTATTCTAACATTGATGTTTCTTCTTTTAATTAAAAAAAAAAGAGATGGATGCACTGAATTTCAAATGAGAGGTCAGATTGGCATCTCTCTGGAAATCGCTAGAGATTCAATACCACCTGTCACGGAGAATGACTCTGCAAACTGTCTGAAAATGGTATCTTGGGGCCCTCCTTGAACGGTTATCAGATCTTATCTGTGAGCAGGAACAACAGGTTGCCTTTGATGTCATTCCATCTCAACAATTCCATCTGGAGACTTGTACTTTGAAAGGCAGTGTTTTGAGGATGGACCATATATTATTGGTATACATGACTGGCTTCCCCACTTCCTTGAATAATGTTCTGTACAATTTTGCTGGTGAGTCTGCGCTGTGAATAACAGTGCACCACACTTCTAAAAGCATCCTCTGTAGATCTGGAAAAAAGTAATTGCTCAACGACCTCAAACATGTTTCGCAACACATGAAAATCCCATGCTCTCACTCTCCCTCCCCAAGGATAGGCTTTCAAACCACTCAGTCGAATTCACCGGCCACCTCCTGGAAGAGGTGCAATCCATAGAGCTTCAAAGCATCACAATCTGTCACAACCTATCTTTGGCAGACCACATTGGCAAACTAGCCTCTGGCAGGCCAAAACATCGATATTGTATGTAGAGATACTGTAAGTCCATTTAGAGATGCTCAGAGTGCATGCTACAGTTTATGAGGCATTTCTCTGAAGTAGCAAGTAGTATGAGTTCACACGGATTTGGGCTGGTGCAGATGCTTCGCATCTTGCTCCCTCAGAGGTGATCACTTCCAAAGCTGTCCATTTTATGAGCATATCTCAGTAAGAAGCTAAGTCCCAAGATCTGCTGTTCACCCACCGCAGGCACGTTGGTGGAATCTCGGTTTTTATAGTGCCTCACTTCCGGCTATTCCCTGTCCATCCTCTAATTGTACAGTCCTCCACGAGGTCATATGAGAATCTCACTCCTGGTTACTCACCCCAAATTCGAAGCTGCACACGAATCTCCATTTTTTAATCCCTCAAAATGTTATTATTTTTCTTTTTTAAAGTGACCTTAGGATCATTGAGAAACTTGTGCAAAAATCATGTCAGACAAGGAATGGATCAGATATCAATGTACTGACCACGAATTACCTGACTTATTAGGACGCAAATCACAAGAACATGTCCGATGTGGGATTTGAAACTGAGTTCCATGCATCATGAGTAAGGACTTCAGATCAGAACAATATAGGCTAACCCTCTATTTATTCATCTGAGAAACTGACACCATGTGTCTCTCATCTCATGTCCCTCCCTCTGCAGTCTTTCAAGAATGCTGCCCATTGTAACCTCATGCTTTTTTCCCCACACACACTACTGCCCTCTTCTTCTCTCGACTGACCCTCCCCAATTCGTCACTCATCCATTCTTTGTCTCCCTGTTTCCTGTTGATCCTCTGTAAATTTGTACACATGCTGCCTCAATCATTTAAGCTCCTCCATTATCCTTGGCTTCTATATCCCAAAAAAGAAAGATCAAGAAAGCAGCCAGACTCAGATTTTACATAATCTTCATAATGTACTCCACGATACAAAGCGAATAAGGCAACAAACAGGAAATTAATATGTGCAACACATAATTTACAAAGTGAACTGGCAATACAGTACTGCTGATGTGCATGTTGCAAACAACAAAACATACAGGAAACACAATCTGGTTTCCATTAATAGAACTCAACCGTTATCAGCTCTACTCAAATCGAAAAGTGAGATGATGATTAAGATAAAGCCGATAAGCTGTGAAATATTACATGTAAATAATAACATAATAACACTTACAAAATCAAGATGGAACTAAACCAAATGAGATTATCATCAAATGTGGAGTTCAGAACAGCAAGTGATAATTGATGAAATATGTGTCGTGTACACACAAAAATGGGACATCGCTTGGCTCTTCCTAAAGGAGTAAATTTCTACAGGCTAGTTCACAAAACAGGAATTTGAATTGTCATTTTGGTTAAGAAATTTGGCAACAATGTCAGGATTGTAAACCGCTCCTTCCCAATTCCATGTCCAGGCGATGCATGACATCATCCCCGGGCGCCGAAGAAAGGCAGTACTCAGTTTTTACTCCGTTTGTTTTCTTGCTTCCTTATTTGTTGGGTGGTCGCTCGACTATCGTGATTCTCAGGTTTTCCGTCTGTCTGTTTGTTTGTATGTAATGGACAACTCTGGAGGCCAGAGGAGTCAACCAATTTTAATGAAACTTGACTGGTAGGTTCATACCAGGATCGAGTTGTATGCTTTTGAGCACAGTTGCTGTGGACGCCACTGGTGCCAAGCAACGGGACTTTGAAATTTTTGAAAAAATCCGAAAAATATTTATATATATATTTTTTTCGAAAATCAAAAATCGGCTTCCGCGCTTTTATGCGGACTATAATCAACCTTTGTCAAAAATTTTTAGCCCGATCCATCAAAAACTGTATGACTAGTATGCAATTATATAGCGACCACCCATGTCGCCTACCGGCTTGTTTGTTGGGTGGTCGCTAGAGTACCTTTATTTTCACTTTTTCCGTCTGTCTGTATGTTTGTATGTTGGGTGGTCGCTAGAGTACCCTTATTTTCACTTTTTCTGTCTGTCTGTATGTTTGTTTGTTTGTTTGTATATCTGTATGTAATGGACAGCTCTGGAGGCCAGAGGAGTCAACCGATTTTGATGAAATTGGACAGGTAGGTTCATACCAGGATATAGTTCTATGCTTTTGAGCACCGTTGCTATTGGACACCACCGTTGCCGAGCAACGGGACTTTGAAATTTTTGAAAAATCCTAAAAAATATATTTTTTCGAAAATCAAAAATCGGCTTCCAGGCTTTTATGCACACTATAATCAACCTCTGTCAAAATTTTCAGCCCGATCCGTCAAATTGTATGACTAGTATGCAATTATATAGCGACCACCCATGTCGCCTACCGGCTTGTATGTTTGTTTGTATGTAATGGACAGCTCTGGAGGCCAGAGGAGTCAACCGATTTTGATGAAACTTGACAGGTAGGTTCATACCAGGATCTAGTTCTATGCTTTTAAGCACCGTTGCTATGGACACCACCGTTGCCTAGCTACGGGACTGAAATTTTTGAAAAACTCAAAAAATTATTTTTTCGAAAATCAAAAATCGGCTTCCAGGCTTTTACGCGCACGATAATCAACCTCTTTGTCAAAAAATTTCAGCCCGATCCGTCAAAAACTGTATGACTAGTATGCAATTATGTAGCGACCACCCATGTCGCCTACCGGCTTGTTAACCTCCGCCATCGAAGATCGGAGGTTACTGTTTTCACCCCTTTGTTTGTTTGTTTGTTTACTGTATTACGGAAAAACTGGACAGATTTTGACGAAATTTGGTGGGGCGATTAGGTATGGTCCAAGGATCATGCCATTAGATTTTGGACTTGGTCCAAAATCCAATATGGCCGCTATGGTGGCCATTTTGAAAAAATATTTGAATGGTTTTTTTTTGCATTTCTACATGTTTTAAGTGGTTTCAAATCCCCACCACCCCGCCCCCCCCCCAAAAAAAAATTGTTAGAGAAAAAAAAATTTTTGCAACTTTTTTTCAACAAAATTTCGATTTTTTTTTCTTGCATTTCCACATGTTATAAGTGATTTCCAACAAAAAATATGCCAAAATTATAATTGCGGCTGATTTTGGAACTTCAGGTGGATATACCCACGTAAAATCAATTTCTGTCTCAAGGAATCTAGTTATGACGAATGAATTGAGTATGTAAAAGTTAAAAGTAAAAGGGAAAGTTGCAAACTATAACTCTGTGAGCACTGTTGACGTCAAATTGAATGAATAGGATATCAGGTTCACTTGAGTGACTGAGCAGTATTGGCGGCGGAGGTTTTGCACTCTACCGAGTGCTCCCCCTCTCGTTTGTTTGTGTGTTTGTCCGGGCAATATCTCAGCCATCATTTGAGCTCGGAAGCTGAAATTTGGGGACAAAAGTGAAGATGTGCTTTGGTGAGTTTTTATTAATTACTTAATTATTATCGATTTATTGATGCCTTATTTTCTTCATTTCTCATCCTGGCAATATCTCAGGCACCTTTTGAGCATGGAAGCTGTTATTTGGACATGACAGTGAACAAGTGATTTGGCTATCAAGAGTTTTTTTGATTTACTGATTAATAAATTAATTATTTAATCTTTCGATTTGATTACTTAATTTTCAAACGGTTACAGATTCGGATGAAACAGTGGTGGCTCAGGTATACTGTTAGCCAATTGATTAAGAAATTAATTATTTTCGATTATTATTTATTTTAATTATGCAATTAATCAATCAATTATTGTACAATTAATACCGCTCACTCCCAATTCTGACTCCATGTGCTGCATGGCGGCATTGCCAGGTGATGAAGGTGCCCGGCGATGTCGCGCGCTGGAGGATGTTATTTATTTATTTGGCATGGGGGCGGTGAACTTTAAATGTACCAGTACGTGTGTGTGTGCGTGTGTGTGCGTGTGCATTATTACAGTTACTGTTCTGCTCTCTCGGCACTTTTAACCTACCATTTCTCGTGCGAAATGTGCAATTCAAATCATCCTTTCAACATAATTTTCAGGATTTAGATGACAGAGTGCCAATTTCAAAATGGTTAACCATAATTGTTCTGTTCCTGAATGCAAATTGGACTCATGGAAATATAGAGATATGTGTGGATGACCGGAGTCGGGTTCCTATAATTTCCTGTTAATATAATTAGCTCGTGGAAGCCATGGTTATAACACACACACACACACACACACACACACACACACACACACACACACACACACGGACAGACAGACGCTTCTCCTTTCACCAATAGATGCAAAAATTGAGTATAATTTCTCTTGTGGCCCCAGAACCAAACAAAAAAAATACATTTATAACTCCACTCACAGCCCACACAATACCCACTCCCACCCCCATTCCTCATCTCCTTCCTCCAAAACATGACTAATAGTAAATTTCATCATTTTAAACTTACCGTGTGCATTGACAAGCCACAGATACGACCCCCCCCCCCCCATCGGTGTTAAGAAGCACAAAGGTTTGGATAGAATGCACCATCTACGGACATTCAGCCTTCCACGGACCCACATTTGGACGAATTGATCAGGAAATTATCCAACTATTTTGTTGTGCAGAGGCACACAACTTTCTTGCAGATATGTTTGCAAGTACTTTCACCTTCTTCAAACGTTTTAGTCATGTAATTCTACAATCATTATCTGGGAGCCATGAAATATGTTTCGGCTGGCCCGATTGACTTTGTAAGTCGGTGGTTTCTGTACATGTGCACTGAGCAATCTGAAGCGGATTATGGCATTTCAAAAGTGCCATATTAACACAAAGCAAGCCAACAGCCATTTCTTGCAACAGGAAGTATTCGGTGTTCCAATGCATCACGAGATTTATACAGACATACATATCAATAATTTATATACTGGAAATTATGTGAAGAACAGTTGAAAGAAATTGGGAGTAACAGAAAATCAGAGATGAGCGGTGATATTGTTGGTTGAAAATGCAGGGAAATGTGTCTTCAAAGGAGAGGGACATAGCAACAGGGTGATTCTTGTCAAAGTACAAAATGGAAACTGTGGATGTTGTTGTTATTCATTTATACATGCTAGCTACTGATGACCAGATGCAGTAGTTTAACTCCTTTGGGATGGAGCACATGGCGACTGGTAGTATAATTTCTGAGGAGCATGGCTGTGCCGCTGAGGCAGTGCTGCCCTGTTGGTTAGGTAGGAATTGTTGGAAGTAGGCCAGGATGCTGGCGATAACTCAACTACCCATTGCCAAAAGCCATCTTACTATAATTCACCCTCTGTCTGTCTGTCTGTTCCCAGGTACCGTAAAAATGGCTGAACCGATTGCAACCATTTTTTGGGTGTGTAATCCTGGTACCCCTTGGAGTAAAATAGGCATAAATATAATAACATGACCCCCTTGACGGCTCCCGTAGGGAGCGGGTGCTTCCCGTAGGATCTAATACATTTAGGAGCAATTGATGCGAGCAGATATTGCATCCTATGAAATGTGCAATTTTTGATGCAACATTCTGACAGATTATTTCTTCAATGCAAGAGAAACAACTTTCTCCTGCCTGAGAATTGACGACAACTAATATTGCTCTCTCTGGTTTTGATAAAGAGCTCAAAACCAAAATGTTGCTTCACCTCCTTTACGACGGCAATTAGCATTCATCTCTCAAAATTTGCTCAAGAAAATTTGCTGCCAACTGTGAATAGTCTGGTTGAGAAAGGAACCGAAATGAGAAAGATCAAAGCCAAGTGTGTTAACCCCGTCTGTTGAAATATTGGTAAATTAGACTTTCCTGCTACAGAGTTGTTGATAAATTCCTTGACAAATGAAATAATGGGATCTCTGTGAGAATACTTCCATGTTCTTTGTTCAGGACAATAATTTTCAAAATGTCCTATAATTACGCTTGGAGGCTAATCTGTTCTGTGTTCATGCTCCTCCACCAGCCTCGACTCTATTCAAAAAAGAGTTTCATTTGCTAATGTCTGTTTTTTGTTGTTTGTTTGTTTGTTTGTTCTTCTTGTATATATTTGAATCTGTTGTTTATCTCAACATGGAATTCATTTATTTTTTCTTGCAACCTGGATGTTTTCATTTTTTACATCGAGTCTTTCTTATGAGTTTTGTTCCTTCCTACCTTAAGGTTGACAACTAGTTTTTACTCCTGAACAGTTGATGGTTACTTCCTGTAGTATTTACACTTTTTCACTGGTGCATCTGTTTCGACGTTATTGTTGTTCATCAAAATGAAATCTCTCATTCAGTTGCCTTGCCAATTTTATCAATTCCTTCATTTTTAAAGATGTTCTTAATGTAAAATTTATTTTTTAAAGCAAATTCTGCTGATCTGCTTTTCTCTTTGATTTATTTTACCTATTCTGAAATTTCCAACAGATTCTTCAATGTCCTCTTGTAATTATTTTATATATTAAATTCACCCATAATCAGCATTGACAGTATTTTGTTGCAGGATTCATATTTTTGAAAATCCTTCAAATTGACACTTCTTCCTCATCATGACTTGGTGGTGGTGTGTGGAATTGCATGAATTTCAGATACCATTTCTTCATCAATTTAATAATCAGTTGTGCTGTTCAGTCAGACATTCTCTTGGAACTCAGAATATTCCCAGCTAACTCGGGTTTTACCTTGCAGCAATCTCACTCCACTTGTACTTTTTATTCTTCAACTGTAATACATTTTCGTCTTTATGGATTACTTCACTGAACCCAATTCTATCCCATTTCATGTGATTGTATTCTTCTTCCTAAAAGACAGTGTACCACTTCCTCGAGAGCCGAGACCGTCAAGTTCGCTCATCTTGTCGGCGCACCAGCACGAGCTGACACAACGACAACGTGGCACAACAAAATAGTGCCACAACAAAGTAGTGCAATGTGTTTTGCAGATAGCCCGTGCAACGGCTGATCTGAGAATCTCACCAAACCATCCCATCGGTGGAAGCGACGAGTGGTGTGTACAAAGGGCAGGGATTTAATCAAAGTGAGCTGATTACTCACGTTTACTGGGAATTCCTCGTTCGTGGAACACTATCTCAAGCCCCAGTCCCCATCAGAGACAGGGCTCAGTGGTTTACCCGAGCCCGTCAGCGAAGGGCAAGGTATGGCCCATCCAGTGTAGCGTGTGGGCATCCCACCACGCGTACCCATCGAAGGGCATCACAAACCTGCTATGACTCCATCTCGCACGACTTGCAGCCGCTCGTCCCTCGAAGAAGTTAGTCCACTGGCCACACCAAGCCATAGGCTGGGTCGCAGAACTAGTTCGCGTGTCGGAGTCTCACTCCTTCTCGGAATCGACCAGATGGATCGCTCCACCAACTAAGAATGTCTATGCACCACCACCCACAGAATCATGAAAGAGCTCTCAGTCTGTCAATCCTCCTAAAAGACAGTCAGATTTTCTTCACCTAAAAGAAGGTGTACATTGTACATGCATAGGTCCAATGTCCAAGGGCAGCTTAGTCAAATGCGAAGATTGTGAGCACCCTCTGCTATATCCTTATAATGATGTCTCACGAAGCCAGCAATTCAAAAACTGCTGTGGATTTAGGGCCATTTCTTAGAATGTGACGTGTCATGTTTGAGGGTTTTAGCATACTCACCATGCTTGCCAATGTGGGTTGGCGAAGGAACTCTCTTAGTCTGGCTCCTACTCTTTGACCTTCGCAGCATGGGTGACCCTGCTGGTGTTGGCATAAAATGATAATACCACTAGTATAGCTCTTGGAGTCATTGGAACATGTAAACTATATAACCACAGTAAGGTGGAGGTAAATTTGGAAAAACAAAACAGGCGATACAGAAAATTATCCACTTGATTCCATCTTTTGTGAGACAAAGACGTTGTAAGTAATGTGAAAAGGTAGTGCAGTTTGCATGGTGCGGATAAAAGCACAGACTGGACTTGTGGCAATGAAAATGAGATTGCACCTGAAGAACATGAAAAGAGGTAAAAACTGAAAAGATAGAATATAATAATGTGGAAAAGAGAATGTGGAGACAAGATCAGGGAGGAAGTATAAGGAATGAGAACAACAACAACAACAACACAGGAGTCAAATATATCAATGAGAAATGGGGAGAAAATAAAGTCATTCAACTCTGCTTTCCACCACCACCCCATTGTCTCTTCCATTTTTATTACTCAGTTTTACTATCATTGCCAAGAGATCTGTTCCAACCGTTCTACTGAAAATCCTCTCCTTGTGCTGTGGTGCAACTGATTGTTGTTGTCCCCCTGTATTCCCTTTACATCATTTTTGTATGTTGTTCTGCTCCACATGAGCTTCTGTTACTGTTTTAACAAATTAAACAATTCATTGCAGTAATTGCATAGAATACGATCATTCAAATTAAGGAAAAATGTGAAGAACAAAAATTGGGATAACCAAGAAGTGATGGCAAAGATGAATGAATGAATGAATGAATGAAAGGACTGGAAGAATGGGAACAATGATTGAGGTCAAACGATGTGGAGAAAACTGATTAATAAGCTGAAAAAAAAACTGTTAATGCCTGATAACGATGTCGATTTTTTTTTGGAAAACATGCAAAAACGATAATGGCACTCGATAGAGCGCACACCTCAGCCAGGCTGAACAGTTTACGGTTGTATCCCACTGATAGGCCAGATCTGGATATTGTCACCGACCCAATTCATCCACCAAGTTTTGTCATAATCCATCAAAAACTTTTTGAAATTTTGAGATATAAATCATTTTTGGCCCCATCTCTCAATAGTGAAGATTCACTTTGAAAAAATGTTGTTGTTTTTTAACTCTCGTATCTGGATCCGGATCCAGATCTTCACAAAAATGGAACAAGTTTATCCTTGGCAGACACCGAACCTGTCCACTGAGTTTCGTCCGGATCTGTCCATAACTCTTTGAGATATCATGCGATACGTTGTTTTTGGCTCTAAACTCAATGGTGAAGGATCATGCAAAAAAATTCTCCGATCTGGATCCAGATCTGGATCTTCAACAAAACTGAATCAATTCATCCTCATCACACACCCAAACTGTCCATCAAGTTTCATCCGATTCCGTCCATAACTTTTTGAGATATCGTGCTCACAGACAGATAGACAGGGGTGAAAACAACCTCTGTCCACCTTTGGTGGTGGAGGTAATATTTCAATGCTGCAAATTTGTTCAATGATGTAGTTTATGCTTAACAAGCTATACAACAAGCTTGGATGAGCTAAGATCCTCATCCTCTTAATGATGACGTCATAAAAACGAATATGACGTCATTGTAATGTATCAGGTTTGCGATAAATTATCTGTGCTAATGCCCAGCTTGATTCCCGCAAAAAACAAAATTCAAACAGCTTGCCTAGTTTCAGAGATAATGGTATAGGCGATTTCCATCAGCAGTGCTATTATGACGTCAACTTTTTTTCGAGGAAGAATTTCCAAAATCGGAGATGGTTACTGTCTGCGCGTGGGCTTTCTGCATATACATGGCAAGTTTCACGCAGATCCAATGAAAACTCATGTATCATATGTGCGGTAATTCATCTCTGCTAATGCCCCGTTCGATTCCCGCAAACAGAATTCACAAAGCTTGCCTAGTTTCGGAGATAATTTTTTGGCGATTTCCATTAGCGGAGATATTTTGACGTCATAACAATTTTTCTCGGTGGAATTTTCAAAATCGGGGATGGTTACTGTCTGCGCAGGGTATCTTTACATATATACGCCAAGTTTCAGGAAGTTTCGATGAAAACTGTAGGCTGTGAAACAAAAAAAGTCCACAAGAACAACAACGTGAGTAAGACTCAGAGATCCTCCATGAGGATCTAAAAAGTGACATCGACTGGTCAAAGTATTCTGGATAAAACCAAGATGGCAGCCAAGATAATAACGTGTGCTCTGGAGCACAGGTTATCAGGATTATTTGTAAAGGGGAAGATCAAACCGACTGAAATCCACAGGAGAGACTGTCTGCACAACTCCTGCAGCTGTGATAATTACATCGTGATCTTGAGAATTCTCACAAGCAACAAACTTGTCACTCAAGTAAACATTAAAAGTGTTGAGCAGCAAAGTAATGAGAATCACAGAATTACTATCAATCAAATTTCAGAAGAATTGAATCTCAGTTTTGGAAGTGGTCTATTTTTTTGGGGGGTTTTTTTGTATACCTTGTCGATTCTCGTATAAGAGCAAATACCCAGAAACATACAACAAGGCAGGAGACGAGATGGGCAGAAGAGAGAAGCACAAAATAGTGGGGAACAAACATGATGGGATATCTGTGGAAGGGAGTTGCAGAACTGGTGAATTTCACTCCCGTGATTACACTCCAAACAAAAACTGCTCAAGGTAATTTCCACGCAGGTCTTATAAAAAAAAATAAAAAAACAACACAAATCTAGTTTTGATAGGGCTTCGTGATTTCATGTCTTATGTGAACATGAGAATTGATGACAAAAAAAGTGAAAGCACATTGTACCTTTTGAACAGAGTATTGAACTGCACACAGCTCCGCACCGAACAATAACTCTCTCACGCTTGAAGCTAATGCCCTCTTCTCAATGGCATTCTCTTTACCGTGAAACTTTTGGTTATGAAGAAGAAACGTTATCAGAGAACTGCTATGGTCCTGCCACTGCTGTTGCTGTTCATGTCAAGAAGTCCTTTGCTCATTGACCATTATCCACACTCCCCCCCTGCAAGCCATTGAGAATACGTCAGGCTGTGTCTACCTCTCCACAACCACCTAATGTCTGTGTGGTGACTCCATATGGAGATGACTCCATATACACCACTGTTTCCTCTAATATAAATCAGCTCAACCATCCATCCCAACTTTACGTTTCTCAGCGGCAGCAATTTCAAATGTTACCAAGCCAGCTGGCTGGGTGTTGGCTCAGCAACAAACAGCCATGGCATTGCAGCAAAGGCCATCTGTGACTCGGTGGGTTTGACCCAACACGTGAATTTCCAAACCCGGATTTCTACAACTGGTACGTCCTCCCTCCTGGACTTAGAAATGACTGATTTCCCATACAATCCCTCTTGTATCTCTTCTAACCACTTTCATGTCAAAGCACACATCTCGCTGGCTATTGTAAGGAAGCAACCTTAACAACACAGAATATGGCTGTTTGCACAGGCCAACTTGCAGATATTGCAATCTGCCCTCTCATGAAAGGGATTGCACCACCATCTTCACAGTACCTAATATTGACTCAACATAGAAATACTTTCAGAAAAGCATACTTTTGCTCATGAACTGGTTTATCCCATCCTGACAGCAGCTATCCCACCCATCCTCTCGGCTACTGGTTCCCAAACTGTAGGGAACACCCCCCCTAAATTGGGTATTTTTATGGGGGAAATATATTTTTAAAACAGTTCTTTTATATTGTTACGGACATGACCTCCGGACGAAATTGGAGATAGTTAAAATAGTTATTTCTTAGTAAGTGTAGCACACGTGTCATTTAGGACGGGCCAAGGTCGCACGTAAAGAAACCACGATTTGTCTACCATCCCCACATGGATCCCTCAAGCCACCCACCATTCCTTCTCATACATTCTTTCTCTTTTCCCGATGTTCTTCTACTGGGTGAGCATTTTGTAATGCTCTGGGAAGTCTTTGGAGCCAGCAGTCCAACAGCACAGATGCACGGGACACATTTTGTGGCAGTGGGGTGGGGTTTGAGGTCGCCCATAAAAATGAACCCTGTCATGTTGGGGAAGTAGCTTCATGTCATTAATTACAAGACTTTATTGATTATTTTTTTTCTTCAAATTTTCTCTTCGATTTACCATTTATTTCACCTTTCTTGCTCCTCACTTACTTTGTTACTTACATTTGATTTACTTTCAAACAAAAGATAAAGAGATGTACATTTTTGTACTTTCGGTCTTTGGAGTTGACAGTTTGCGCCCTAATAAACTGCAGAATCATTTGCAGAACATCCACACCAAACTTGCTCAAAAGGATTCAAATTTTTTCTATTGCCGAGAACACTTGAACTCTGTCTCTGTCTCTGTCTCGATCTGTATGTCCACCCCCCCCCCCTTTCCAGCCTTAACTCCAATGGCTGTTTTCAACAACAAAATGCAGCTTCAGCAACAGCTTCTTTTGAAGTTTCTCAAATGATTGCTCGAGCCAAGAAGCCTCACACAATCGTGTGTCAGTTAAAAGCAAGATGTTGTGGTATTTGTAAGCACAAGTAAATGCCTGTAAATTAACAATTAAGATTTACGGTTACATGTTATAAGTTTTGTTTTGCATGGATCTGTAAATTGTAATATAAACTGCGAGATGTAATGAGCTAATTTTTTTTTTTTGTATACCTTGGTCGAGGCTCTTGTGAGAGTGAACACACAACACACAGCAAGGGGGCATGAGACAAGAGGGGCGGGAGTGGGAGGGACAAAACAGTGGGGGAACTGACACATCAGGTGAACTGTGGAAGGGAGAGGGATGGGGATGGAACGGGGAACATGGGGAAGAGAAGATGGACATGACAGGGACTTTCAGGAAGGAAAGCAGGGGAATTGAAGGAAGTGGGCTTGGGTGGATTATCTGGGGTAGAAAAGATCGAGGATTTGGATGGGGGAAGATAAGAGGTGGTGGTGAACAGCTCTTTTGAAAGCCTGGAGGGAAGAATGGGAAAGAATAGAGTGAGGGAGTTTATTCCAAACACGGGAAAAAAGAGGAATGAAAGCGTGAAGGTGAGCAGTGATTCGTGATTTTGGTAGTTTTACCAGAAGGGGGTTGTTGGCGGACCTTGAGCATCCTGTGGAAATGTGGTGGGGACAAATCTCAGAGAGAGCAGGGGGAGCAAGGCTGGAGAGGAGACGGTAGAAGACAGAAAGACCACCGACCAACCTGCGGTGATTGAGTGAGCCCAAATACTCAGCTTCATTGCGGGAGATGCCGATGATCGTAAATGCACTGGTTTCGACAGCGTGAAGCCGAGAAAGGTGGGAGGCAGAAGCACCAGCCCAGAGGGGAGAGCAGTACTCCATCAGGCTACGGACAAAAGCTTTGGAAGTGGTCAGGAGCTCAGGTGGGTCGAGGAAGGACTTTGCACGACGGAGGATTCCAAGTTGGCGACTGGCTTTGGAGACGAGGTTGGAAATGTGACTTTCCCAGGAAAGGTCATGGCAGATAGTGAGACCCAGAAGCTTGAAAGAAAAGACTTCTTCCAGAGGATTGTTGAGAAAGTGGATGGGGGGGGGGGTTCCTAAATGGTCCTTTCGAAGAGACATAGTGAGAGTCTGAGATTTGTCCGGATTGAAAGACATGTTCCATGTGTTGGACCAGTTTGTGATTTTATCCAGATCTGCAGTGAGCGAAGAAGCTGCTGCTTGCCGGTCTGAGGGATGACAGATGGTATGGCAGAGGGTGGAGTCGTCGGCAAAGAGAAATAGAGGATTTTCCAGAGAGTCCGAGAGATCATTGATGAAAACCAGAAAAAGAACAGGGCCCAGAACGCTACCTTGAGGAACTCCAGCCTGCACAGGAAGAGGGGATGAAAGAACTCCATTTAGGGCCACACGTTGACTGCGACAGGAGAGGAAGTCTGCGAGCCATGAGTGATGGCCTTGGATACCATAGGAAGATAGTTTGGTGAGCAGGGCAGGGTGCCAGAATGTGTAAAAAGCACGTGATATGTCCAGGGATACGGCTCAGATTTCCTGTCTGGCATTGAGGACCTCCATCCATTGTTGGGAGAGCAGAAGCAGCATATCCTGGGTAGAGTAACCTGGTCTGAAACCAAATTGATGATCGGAAATCAAGCCATTGGAGAAGAGGAAGGATTTCATGTCTGAAGCGATGATGGATTCCATAACCGTGCTGATGATTGGTGGAAGGCTGATTGGTCTGTAGTTGCAGGGATCTGTTTTTGCACCTTTTTATGCAGGGCAGTAATGTTTGCAGATTTCCAAGCAGATGGCAGATGACCTTGGGCAAATGCGAGGGTGAATAGAACTGAGAGAGGTTGAGCAAGAGCAGAAGAGCAGGCTTTGAGAACACGTGGGCTGATGCCGTCTGGACCAGGTGCAGAATCTGACTCGAGGTTTGAAAGCAAGGTCTCCACCTTGTCAGGAGAAAAGGATACAGAGTCCAGGGACAGTTGGTGCGACTGGGTAAAGTGGGTAGAGAAAGTGATGGGTTTAGGACACAAGATTTAGCTGCAAACACCGAGTTTAGACATTCAGCTTTATCATGTGTGGAATCAGCAGTGCTGCCATTTGATGTAAGGGAGGGGATGGAGGGGGAACATACATCAGAAACAGATTTGATTAAACGCCACCAGGATCTTGAGGAGGGAGAGAGGTTTGAGAGTTCAGACTTGAGATGAGAAACATGTTGTTTTCTGGCTCTCCTGAGGGTAGATACACACTTGTTCCGAGCTTTGTGGAAGGAACTGAGATTACCCTCAGTTGGGTTTGCTTTCCATGAGGAAAAGACAAGTTGTTTCAGGACAACTGCCTCGCCACAAGCTTCAGTAAAACAAGGGCGGGAGGAAGGGTAGGATAACTGAAGACGAGAGGGGATAAATCTGTGCATGAGGGAGAGTAAGTTTCTTTGAAAGAATTCCCAGGATGAGTTGATGTTTGAGAAAGTAGTGATAGGAGACCAGTCTGTAAGTTTGATGGCTGCTCGGAGACCCTGCCAGTCGGCTTGAGTGAAATGCCAGACTCGACGGTGGTGAGGTGGTTCTCTGATAATAGCCAGAGATGTCCACTTTGACAAGGACGTGGTCAGAAGAACCGATTGGAGCGAAGGAAGAGCAGCAGATATTGTCAGGGAAATTTGTCAAAATCAGATCCAGAAGAGATGGAGTACCATTGGTTGAGATCCGGGTTGGGAAATTGACCGATTGAGTCATTCCCAATGAGTCGCAGAAAGCTTTTGCTGAGGTGCCATGGCAGGTGAGAGAGGTACCCACACCGAGCCAACTGGCGTGATGACAATTGAAGTCACCACATATGAGGAAGAGAGAGTTTGGATGAGAAGATAGAAGATGGTCCATGTTTTCGGATAGTGAGGTGTAGATGGAGTCATCACTGTAAGGTGGACGGTACAGTACACATATAAACATGAGGTGGGAGTGGAGGGAAGCCATAGCCAGAGGTATTCCTAGGGGTGTGGGGGAGTGAGGGCAGTGCATGGAGAGTGAGGAATAGTCTTTGATGAAGAGAGCAACACCTCCACCAGGACGAGGCTCAGGTCTGTCATACCGGAGGAGAGAGTAACCGGGGAGAGATACTTGGGAGTCAGACACGTCTTGGGAGAGGAAAGCTTCTTTTAGGCAGATTATGTCTGGTTTGTCAGCGGTAGCCTGTATGGAAAGATCTGAAAGGTTTGAGTGAAGGCCCCGGATATTTGAGGTCCACACTTTTAATGAAGAGGTAGGGGAGGAGGCTTTCGGCGCAGGGGGTGCGGGGGAGGGGAAGGGTAGGACAAGGGACGAGGGGGGGAGGTAAGGAGTGTTGTTGAAAGAGTGTGGGGGATTGCAGAATAGCTCGGGGTGGCGGCCGAATGACGAGGAGAAACCGCTCTCTGGTGCTGGGGGAGAGGGGGGACAAGAGAGGGGGAAGAAGGCAGTTGAGGATTTGAGGAGGTGGAGTGAAGAGATGGAGGTGAGAGGGCAGTGGAGGGAGGCAGCTTGGTGGATGAGAGGGGGGGGCAACTTTGAGAAGGATGAGTGAGGGGGATGAAAGGTGGGAGAAAGGTGAGGGAGGAATTTTTGAGAGAGGTGAGAGGGAGGCTTGGAGGGAGAAGAGTGCGATGGTTGTTTTGAGAGTGAGAGTGAGGGGTGAGGGTGGTGAGTTGGCACTGAAGTTGGAAAAAAAGAATGGTTGATGGAAAGCGAACATTCATCGCAAACTGGGTTTTTTTTTTAAGTTTTAGGTCAGAGATGCAATTTAACACAATTCTTGATGGATAAAATAAAGGCGAATTCAGAGAATGGAGAGAAGAAACGCTATAACAGTTGGATTTTTTAGGCAAGGAATGAAGGAGAGGTCGAAATGCGAGCAGTCTGTTAAAATATCAGAAGAGTAGTGCATTTTGAGACAGTAAAGAGTACCACATGTGTGAGAGAGGCATTATGAGATCGTATTTTTTATTATTATTAATGTTTGAGAGCGTTTTCAAAAGATTAGGTCATGGAAGTGTTGTGGAAAAAAAAAATCGAGGAAGAAGAGGAGGAAGATAAGAGGAAGAAGAAGAAGCAGATTCGGGAGAAGGTTCGCGTATTGTTTTTGTTGTTTTTTTGGAGATAAGAAATCGAGAGATTAGTTGGGAGAATGGGGGACGTTAAGAAAGTGGGAAGGATAGAAATTGAAGATAATGGGGAGGATAGAAATTGAAGGTAATGGGGAGAAAAAAAAAACAAACAAACAAAAAAAACCGATCGAACACCGAGGGGAACAGGTAGGCCTCAAGCCTAGGCCAAGGCCTCGGCCTCAAACACCCGGTAAGAACGTCGACAAAAAAAAAACTCACAAAATAGCACGATTTTTGAAACAAAACTGAACTAGGAACACAGAGTAACATGTAGGCGAGAAAATTAAACAGTTAAAACGGGACAAATAACGACCGGAAACTTACCTTTGAGAAAGTCAGCAGAGAGTCCCTAAGGAGACTTCTCGTCGCTCCAAGGTTTTCGAAATTTTGACTGTGGATGGCGGCATTGTATTGGAAACTGCCCCGGTGAAAAGGAAAGAAGCGTGAACGAAATGAATGTAGAAGGAAGTGGAGGACGGGGAATACCGAGAAAGACTTGGCTGAAGGTGGTGGATGAAGAAATGCGGGTAAGGGGGTTAACAAGGGGAGATGCAGAAAATATGGCAACGTGGAGAAGATTGTCATGTGGCCTGCAAGGCTAATCCTCGCTCTTGCAGGGAAAATGGCCTTTCAATGCCTGTTGTTGTTGTTTGTCTCCACTGTGTATGACACTAAATGACATAGGGAGATCTTAAATAGTCTTTTATTGAATTCTCTGCTCTTTTGTCTTGATGGCATCCTCCTTTGATAATAAATAAAGAGCAGCATCCTTTTGTTTGAAACCTATTTATTCATTTTCAATTATTGCTCAAATATATTTTATACATCCACCATTCTCAGCTCGGATGCTCCCCAGATACTTCAGGTCAGGTATGGGAGCATGTGCCAGAACAGCGCGTCGCTGCGTCCACTTTCCGCCGGTACTCCAGGGGCCTCCGTCTGGCCATCCCCCAGGCAGATGCCAGGCCCATCCCCATCTCCTTGAGATGATGGTCAACCTGTTGCAACCATGAGGCACGTGGTCGACCCACTGGCCTCCTCCACTCATGAGACTCCCTCGCTGAGAGAATCTGGTGAGCAGGATCAGAGTCAGGAAAACGAGCCACATGTCCATACAGCCGCAACTGACGCTCACGGACTATGCAGGTAACAAATCTCATCCGAGTCTCTCTCAGCAACCGCTCGTTGGACAAAAAATCCGACCAGCGATAGCCAAGGATTCTCCGAAGAGACCTGGTACCAAAGGAATTAAGTCTCCGTCTCAGATCATTGGTCAGAGTCCAGGTCTCGCACCCATAGAGCAAGACTGGAAGTACCAAGGACCTGAAGACTCGGACTTTCGTCCTCCCGCACAGGTACCGGCAGCGCCACACCCCATGATCCAGTGAATCCATGACTCCCCAGGCCCGACCCAGACGTCTATTGACCTCTGACTCGCAGCCAGCAGAGACATGAATATCACTGCCAAGGTAAGTGAATCTCTCCACGACCTCAACATCCTCACCACAAACAGACACAGACAGGACAGCAGCATGCAAGATGTCACCGAAAGCCTGGATCTTAGTTTTGACCCAAGAAACCCATAATCCCAACGGCTCCGACTACTCATTCAGCACCTCGAGGGCCCCCAAGAGGATGTCTAAAGTCTCCGCAAAGATGACTGCATCATCTGCAAAGTCAAGGTCCGAGATCTTGACATTCCCAAATGACGCACCGCAACTTGATCTCTCCGACATCCTCCCTAGAATCCAGTCCATACAAGTGCTGAAAAGTGTGGGGGCAAGTACACATCCCTGACGAACTCCAGTAACAACTGGAAATAAGTCAGAGATGGTACCACCACACTTCACAGCACTCTCAGTACCAGAGTAGAGTTCAGACATCAGATCGATCAGTTTTGGTGGCACCCCACGAAGACCAAGAATCCTCCAGAGGACATCCCGATTCACTGAATCGAACGCTTTACAGAGATCAACATAGGCTGCAAGCAGCCCCTGCCGAAACTCTCGTCTGCGTTCGGTGAGGACACGAAGTGCAAGGATACGGTCAATCGTTGACCTCTTTGGTGTAAAGCCTGACTGCTCTGGACGCTGGTGCTCAAGCAGATGGTGGCGAACCCTATCGAGAATTATCCGAGCAAAGACCTTGCCCGGCACTGAGAGCAGCGTCACCCCTCGGTAGTTGTTGCAGTCTTGGCGATCACCCTTCCCTTTCCAGAGAGGGACAACAAGGCCCCTCTTCCAGTCAGTTGGGATGATGCCTGTGTTCCAGGCAGAGCACAAAACTGCATGCAACGACACGAGTGCAGCATTTCCACCAGCCTTGAGAAGTTCGGCATGGATGCCACAGATCCCTGGAGCTTTGCCCCGTTTCAACTGGTTCACCGCAGCCCGTGTTTCCACAAGCGTAGGTGGACCACAGTTGATTCGAGGGTCAGCAACAGGGATTGTAACACCCTTGACGTCCAACTCGACAGTTGGGGGATCAGCCTGGTACAACCGCTCAAAGTAACCAGCCCAGCGGGCCTTCACTTCAGACTCCTCTGTCAAGAGCCTACCACTCTCTGCTCGAACTGTAGTGCTCTGAGGGATGGGCTTGGATGAACGTAATGCGCGAATTCCCCTGTAAGCGGGACGAGAATCACCTGTCCACAGGTGATGCTCTACCCTCTCACAGATTCCTCGCACATAGGCCTCCTTGTCCACCCTCAGTGCACGTACAGTTTTACGCCTCAGCTCCCTGAACAGCTCAGCTCTGCCATTCAGCCTGGCCCTGCGACTCTGGTCAATGGTATCCAGTGTCCCTTGAGAGACAAAATTCTTCTTTGCCCT
The DNA here is from genome assembly GCF_056783735.1 of Eptatretus burgeri. NCBI lineage: Eukaryota > Metazoa > Chordata > Myxini > Myxiniformes > Myxinidae > Eptatretus > Eptatretus burgeri. Next base: position 108,468,759 of record NC_140962.1, read on the forward strand.
GCGGTGAGCTCCAAGGCATCCACCGGCAACATCAAGGACGGTGGTCTTGAAGGCGCTCCACAACTCTTCAGGACCCCCAAAGCACCCAGACCCCCAAGTGTCCACTCAGCCTGTTCGCAAACTCCTCAGCTACTCTCTCATCCCTGAGCTTGGCAACATCCAGCCTCGGCTGGGATGGTACCATTCTCCAGGATTTAAGGTGCAGCTTTAGAGTTGCTACAACAAGCCTGTGGTCAGTATTGAGGAACTGAGCACTCCGGTAGACCCTGCAGTTCTGGATCATCCTCCAACGACCGTCAATGAGGACATGGTCAATCTCCTTTGCCACACCGCCAGCGTTGGAATACCAAGTCCAGCGATGAGCTTGTGGGCGCTGAAACCATGAACCAGCCACCCTAAGTCCATGACTTCTTGCAAAGTCAAGGAACTTAGTGCTATTCTGGTTCATAGTTCCTGACCCATGGGGACCAACACACACCTCATAACCGTCCCTATCAGTTCCAGTCGATGCATTGAAATCCCCCAAGACTAGAAGTGTATCTCGTCTGGGGCACTGATCAACCACAGACTCGAGTGTGGCGTAGAATGCGTCCTTCACGGTGAGATCACTCGCCTCAGTCGGAGCATAAACAGAGACCAGGGAAATGACACCTAAGGAGTGACGAATCCTTAATCTCATAATACGCTCGTTGACCGGTGTTACCTCAATTATCATTGGGGTCAGCTTATTGGACACAGCTACAGCAACTCCTTGGGTATGGTAACCATCAGAGCGACCAGACCAATAGTAGGTGTAACCACCCACCATTATCTCGCCGCAATCCGGTCTCCGAACCTCAGAGAGAGCTGCAATCCCGATGTCCAAACGCTTGAGCTCAGATGATAACAGAGACAGGTGATCATCCTCTCTTAGGGATAGGACATTCCAGGCACCCACCCGAAGGGACCGCCTCAGGTTAACCCAAGGAGACCGCCGTCTGGTGGACGACACCTCAGCACCACTCCGACACACTCTCCCGCAATCTGACCCAGGGATGTTACCCCATGGTTTCCCTCCTATCAAAGATTGGGGGTCCCGAAGGCTTTGCCCCAATCCCGTCATCCGGTGAGCTGCCCTGCGAAGGGAAGCTGCACAGGAGGTACTCCCACGGAGTGGGTTTTCAGATTTTTTTGCGTTTTTGCGGAATGAAGGGTTTTACGGTGGCCGGAGTGCAAATCCTGCCACCAACCTCCTAATAAGAAGTGACCCAACTGCAGGAGGGCGTCCGCAGACACAGTTGGGCACTAGATATGGATGGCCATTGGCTCACAAGGAGCTCCTCCGCCCTTTGACAGGTTTTGTTTTTAATCCTGCTGGGTGTCCATATCCAAACACCCTCCTCACCAGAAAACCTGGTGGGGGAGACGGTTTAGTCGCCGACAACCCGACCATGGAACAGGTTAGTACAGGTTTACATGGTACCTGTAGCAGGTCACAGATCGAACCTGACCTGACACCAGATACTTGAGCTGATTGAATCGTTCCAGTGTTTGGCCAGTTACATTCAGGTTGATCTTTGCAGTGCTATCAACATGTGAGATCTCATTTTAGTTATTGTTTACATCACAATAATTTATATTTCAAAAAATAGTCCTGTTCAAGCTCTCCACCAATATCTGCAAACCATATTTTGGATGGACAGTTGGATGGATTGCAAAAGCAACAAGGTTTTTTAACTAGTGCAGTAGAAGAGCTTTATTGGAACCAGTCACCAAAGAGAAATAATATCTGAATCAATTATATCATGTTAAGATCGAGGCTTTTCAAAATGGTTCCAGAAAAAAAACTTTTGTCGGAGTGGAGGGAGGGGGGGTGAAGAAGAGAATGAGGTGTAGAAGGGAAGGGGTCCTTTCCACAAGTCTTCCAAGAAGTTACAATCTCTTTGATTAATCCTTTGGTTTGGGGATGTGGAAGAAACTTTGTTCAATCGTAGCAAGATTATACTATGTGCTTGTTCAAAATAAAGTGAAGAAAATTTTGGGAAATAGGTACAGAGTGAAAAGTCAAAAATAGTACAAGACCTACTCACCAAGAATTGCGGTTTGCCAAGGAGCCTTTTCCAAGCCTCCAGCAAAAGAAAAGGTGCTACGTGTTGGAGATGTATCACAAGGATCCTCATGGACCAAGAAGGGAACACCAATTCTTCGTTGGCGTTTCTTGCCAAATGGATGTATTGGAATAGATCCTTTTCGTTCATCTTTACGGCTCTTAAACTTGGATGGCAAATGAAGATGGAGAGAGGTAACACAAGTAAAACAACAGGTAGGTTGAACCACCCAGCACCATTTTTGCAAAGAAACATTGCATAATATAGTTAACAGTGGTGAAACCGATGCAATTCGATGAGGATTTAATTCTGTTGAAGATTCTGTACTTACCCTTTTGAAGATACTTGCTCCCAATTCAGAAGAAAGGTCAGGAACAGCTTGGCGTCGTAAGCTAGTAAGAGATATGCGTGGACATGCTTCACAATTTAGAAGACTCCCCTCCCCCTGCGGCTGCTCCATAAGGTCCTGCTTAAAAAAACAAAAGTACAAACAAGCATGTTTGTAAATGATGCAAATATATTAGATCCTAATTGCATTAAACAAATTATAAAATCACATCAGCACACACAGCTCTAAACGAGAAATAGGAAGCACAATACCACGGCAATAACATGTAAAACTGATCATATCGCTAATTCCCAATGCAGATTCTTGCCTTTGATTTTCGTCCATCCGCACCCAAATAGGGCATTGCAGCTACAGAGTGACTCCGCGGTCGAGGCCGGGGGGGCAGCAGCCCAGCCTCACCGCGCCCAGCCTTTGCATCTAGGGTTCTTCGAAGACGCTGCAGGCAGTAAGTGAGTGCCCAATATACCCCCTCTTCAGCCCATTGAGGCTGGAAGAGGCAACGCAAAACTGCCACATCAAAGTATGAGGCGGCATTTGCTTTGATGATGGACAGGGGTTTCACATCCTGCTTTCTGTAATAGAAGTAGCGATATGAGGGAAGCATGTTGCTAGAGGAGAATTATGTTTGAACAGTGATGAAACAGGTAAAATAGTTTAAACAACAAAATGTGAAAGTGTAACCCACTAACAATGGACAAACAGGTTTGGTGGGTGGCAGGTTCACATGTAGATTGAGGGACAAGTGAGCAAGCAGATTTGGTGATCAGCATAAAATATTGTGATGGGAGATCATTATGAAAAATATCGAAAAGTACATGCGATTTATTTATTTATTTTTCAATGTGTGTAATTTTGGAAGATTATATTCAACGGTGGTGAACTGCCATCTTAAAAAAAAAACTGAAAAGAAATAAGGGATGCACGAAAGCAGGGATGGGGTTCAAAATACATGAGGAATCAAACGAGTCGTGTTCTGAATTAAAATTTTGTTTCCAACACCACGAGTTTGAATAATAACAACAGCGAGAATTGCTTCGCAATGCATGTCGGTCCCAAACAATGCTCGGGAGATCAAAATTTGTTTGCATTTTAATGCATGCTCGAGCACATACCAGAACCAAAAATGAAGAAGAAGAAACCTTATAATTCAGCATATTTTGGTCTATTCGGCAAAATAAAAGCAATTTTCATTGACTGATATATTTCGTAGATGAGAAACCAAGAAAGACAGAGGATAACAAACCAGAGATCAAAAAATTAGCTTGCTTTAACGCACGCTCGAGCCATTACTGGAACAAAAATTAAGAAGAAGAAACTCTCGAACCCACCGTATTTCGTTCATTTCTCGGATTTGCCGATTTCACATTAAAAATAACCCGATGTACTTACATGAAGGAAAAACATGCATACAGCATATATGCATTTATAATACATTGTGGTTATATACCTGGGATTATTCCAATTGCACTGGGCCATGAGGCCTGCTGATCTTTACTGCTTCATGCAATGGCAGCGCATGATATTATTGGGGTGGAGTCAGGCCAGCTGTCCAGCTAATGGGTGTGGAGAAGTGGGGTGGAGTCATGGCAGCTGAACACTGACCTATGTACAGAGACATGGCAGAAGTAAACAGACACCTTAAATTTCATTTCATCTGTAAAATGCAGTTTTACTCAGTAATTTGTACTAATATTGGACTATTTCTTTGCAGAGACGAGTTATTGGGTCGTGTATGGCAAT
>NC_140962.1:108487934-108552958 GCF_056783735.1 Eptatretus burgeri
ATATTGAAAGGTGAACTTCCGGCCAAATTTCAGCTTTCTTGCAGAGTGCAGCAGGTTTTCCTCAAGGATTTTTCGGTAATTTGCTCCATCCATTTTCTCTTCTATCCTGCCAAGTGCCCCAGTCCCTGCTGATGAGAAACATCCCCATAACATGATGCTGCCACCACCATGCTTCACAGTGGGGATGCTGTTCTTTGGGTGATGCGCTGTGTTGGGTTTGCGCCAAACGTAACGTTTTACATTTAGGCCAAAAGGTTCCATATTGGTTTCGTCAGACCACAAAAGTTTTTGCCACATGGCTTTAGAATCTCCAGAGTGGTTTTTTGCATACCTCAAATGAGATTCAAGGTGGGATTTTTTGAGTAAAGGCTTCCTTCTTGCCACCCGACCATACAGGACAGACTTGTGGAGTGCTTGGGATATTGTTGTCATGTGCACATAGTGACCAGTCTTTGCCATAAAGGCATGTAACTCTTTCAAAGTTGCCATTGGCCTCTTGGTGGCCTCTCTGATCAGTCTCCTCCTTGCTTGGTAATCCAGTTTGGAGGTATGGCCTGATCTAGGCAGTCCTGGTGGTACCATATGCCTTCCACTTCTTAATGATTGTCTTGACTGTGCTCCAATCAATATTCAAGGCCTTTCAAATATTTTTATACTCATTCCCTGATCTGTGCTTTCCACAACTTTATCCTGGCAGTCTTTTAAAAGTTCCCTGTGTCTCATGGTTGAGTCTTTACTGTGAAATGCACTACCCAGCAGAGGAAACCTACAGGAACAGCTGATTTTATTCTGAAATTTTCAGAATCACTCCAATTTAACACAGGTAGGGGCCAATTAACTTGGTATGTGATTTTGAAGGTGATTGGTTACACCTGAGCTAATTCACAATTGCTATTATAAGGGGGGGGGGACACTTCGAGCTTTGTATTTCAATTAATTTTCTGAAATTTGTAGAATTTAGTTTTCAGTTGGAAGTTGTGGGTTACAATGTGTAAATAAAGGTGGAAAAAGTCTGATTTAATGCAATTTAATTCCAGGCTATAAGGCAACAAAAGGTGAAAATTTCGAAAGGGGGTGTAGACTTTCTATAGGCACGATATATGGTCAAACCCAGGAGGTTCTGAGGCTGAACATCTCCATCCCTGTATTTGATTCTGGAAATAGACAGGTGAGTTAGTTTTGTGATCCTTCCCAAGAGTCAGGCTGAGAATGCAATATCTGCCTGGTTTGAAAGATGGTCTAAGTGCTAAACCAGGATGATCATTTTAAGGTTTGCGGAAAAGGAAACCACTGCTGTCAGATTGTCAGTGGAATGTGCAATAATGAGATACAAGGTGAGGTCTCATGGAATTGGAAAGGTCATTTATGCATAAAAGTGTGATGGATGCAGTCCGTTCTGGTTACCCGGTTTGAGACCTGCATGTTGTGTCAAAATGACCATGACTACCAGCTAAGGTCACAGCCCAGAGTAAGTTCCTGGGCCTGTTTGCCATATTACAATACTCGTAAGGACCGCAAAATTAACTGGGTGAAGTGCAGATTGGCATTCATGACCTTTCTAATCTGGCTGAGCAACAGTTGGTCATGAGCTGGTCTGAGACAAGTTTGAACCAGCTGTTCAAACAAGGCAAACAGAACGAGCAGAATCCAACCTGAGGGCAGGCATATTTATTAACAAACAAATGTTCGGTGGAAGGATTACATGAAGCAAACCACAATCTCAAATACAAATACAAATCTGCAGTAATAAGTGTGTGTGTGTGTGTGTGTGTGTGTGTGTGTGTGTGTGTGTGTGTGTGTGTGTGTGTGTGTGTGTGTGTGTGTGTGTGTGTGTGTGTGTGTCCTCCATAACTACAAAGCCATGAAACCTAGTGGCCCAAAACAATGCATGCATACTGAGGGAACTCCAAGGGAGTGCATGAATGAAATTTGGGTGTTTGGCTAAATTTAAACACCCCTTTTGAAGATAACTCGTGGATTACCTCCATGAAAGGCTTATCCTTGGTCAGCCCAACTTTGCCTCACAGGGGTCTGAGCTGCCATTTTGATTTGGCCTATTCCGATCTGCTCCTCTGATGAACAACCAGTCAACAAGCTCGAGTCGAGCAACCAGTTCAACTCTCTTCCGATCCACCAGGCACAAAAAAGCGAACCATCACTCTCTCTCTTCCGAACAAAGCAAGAACCCTAACCCTAACCCGAGCCAAGCAGAAGCCAGAAGCCCACTACAAGCCAAGCCAAAAAGCCCCGGCAGAGGGTCTCCCTCATATTCCGATCCACCCCTCCCCCGCTCCCGGCGTGACTCATCCCCTCGTGCCCGCACAACCACGGGTGGGAGGGAGTTGTTTACGTCATGAATCACGGGACCGGAGGGGCTCTTCTTCCTCTTCCCACAAGAGGGGGAGGGTCGTTTCCATTGTGTTGTGATTGCTCCCTATTAAATTAAATCACAGCACATTTAATCGATTTCTGCCCATTAAACAATGGAAGGTGAGCTATCTATGGAACATGCACTTATCGACATAACTGAGCTAAAGGAACCTGAATGATGAGTGCGATTGATTTCCAAATTCGTAACAATATATACACACACATATATTGTTGCGAATTCGCGCCCGCCGGCGTGCAAACGGCCACGTAACTCGAATCGCGACACGTCGCCCACCGGATGGAAAATTCAGTCGTGACCCTCCGGGAACTACCGCCCGGAGCCAGTCACGGGTGGAGGTCTAACCTCACCACGATCGTGCCAATTGCCCACCCGCGCAGGATAGGGTTGCTCGCCAAATTCGATCTACCTAAGTACCTGCGCGAGTGGTGGACCGGGCGATCGTACCACGCCACAGGCCGACTCCGGACACCTCCGTATTACAGGGATAACCGAGTGGAGTTATCGTCGGCCTTGACGGTTCCGATTAATTACCGGGCGTTTTAAACCCTCTATCAATCCCTTACGTGATGCAAGATGGAGATTCAATACAAGGAAAAGACGAAGCGAAACGGGAAAACAGTTCACACAATGCACTTTATTTACACACACACAGACAAGCACGTATATACAGCCATACAGTCATGCAACAAAAGCAAGAACGAAAGCAAGAACGAAAGCAAGAACTACAACCGAATATGACTTACTCGGGCACACTTACACAGTTCTACTTGTCGGACGGTGCCACACACACATTTACACAAAAAAGAAAAGAAAAGAAAAGCAGTAACTTCCCTGCGCGCGTCAAGTCCTCCTCCCACGACCTCAGCTCCCAGCTCCTCCGGCGTGGTCGGTGAGCTCGTGCTTCGCGCCGGCACGTGTTGGCCGCTCGACGCCACGGACGGGGTTTCCGGCACTATCTCAGCGCGGATAAAGGGGGGGGGAACCGTTGATGCTCGGGGTTGGGAGAGGGGAATGGCAGACGCTCCGTCCCGCCAGCGGGGTCTCGGGACCGCACCGACAGAAGACCTTGGCACCGACAGAAGACCAGACCAGACCACCAGGCGAGACGAGCCAAGACGAATGACGAGACCAGCTCCAGGACGAAGCGAAGAGACGAACGGCGAGACCAGCTCCAGGACAAAGAGAAGAGACGAACGGCGAGACCAGCTCCAGGACGAAGAGAAGAGACAAACGGCGGGACCAGCTCCAGGACGAAGAGAAGAGCCGAACGAGGAGACCTGCTCCAGGATAAAGAGAAGAGACGAACGGCGAGACCAGCTCCAGGACGAAGAGAAGAGACAAATGGCGGGACCAGCTCCAGGACGAAGAGAAGAGCCGAACGACGAGACCAGCTCCAGGACGAAGAGAAGAGGGCGCGCCCCACCCGTGTCTGTCCTTCATGGAGCGGGGCTCCGCCCATCGCTCCGCCCCGTTTTTGGCTCCGCCTCTCCTCTCTCCCTTTCGAGAAGCTCCTCGAAAAGGGGCGTTTCCTCCTCACGGCCGCCTCACACCCCGTATCTACCAATCCCCAGCGAGCTCTCGCAGCCTCTTCTGTCAGCCCCCGGCGCCGCAAAAAAGGCGGGAAAACTCGCGCGCCATTGTAGGCCTTTCACGGGGCCTTCGTTTGAAGTCTTCGGATGGTCCAAAATAACGATAGAACAGAAAAACGGCTAACTCAAAGAATCACAGCCCGATAAATCACATCTATTCCCTCTATACAACGGGTTTGGGCTAACTACACATGAACTTACCGATATATCTCACCTGAGGACTCTTTATGGTGTAATGCGAATTTCCACAACCGTAACAATATATTTCATGTGATTTAAATAGCCATTGGAGGTGACAAAAAACAGCTTGGTCGAGTGAAATGCCTGCATACATAATTAATTAGTCAGGAGGCAGCCAGGGAAATTCCTGAGTTTTTTTTTCTTTACCTCTTTGTTAGAAGGTAATATGCATCATGCAAAAATGCACTTCAATATGCATCATGCAAAATATATTTGTGGGAGGAGCAGGCCCGTCGCTGGGGGGGGCATTTGGGTGCAATGCCCCCCCCATGGCGCATCTGGTGCCCCCCCCACTTGTACGCCACCCATTTATGCCCTGTTGCAACCTGTGAACAACTTAGTGTTTTAGGACGAGCGCCCACTGTGAACTCCTTGCTGTTTAAGAGTTCACCTGTGTGAACTAAAACCCTTATTCCAGATGCTCAACGTGGTGAATAATAAGGCCTTCTTGGATAAACTGTTCTTTAATAATATCCTTCTTTGAATAACAGTCAAGAGATAAGTGTGCGCTTGTCAGCGCATCTCCAAAAGCAATTGGCAAGACAATACAGTCCGAGCCCACAAGATAAAAGATAATAACGCAAGCACCAACGCCAGCAGCCAAGACGACAGACAGCCGCAAGACCTCGTGTCGAATGTCGATGCTGTGCGTGGTTATATATATATATATATATATATATATATATATATATATATATATATATATATATATATATATATATATATATATATATATATATATATATGTCGTGGATCATTTAGTTTTAAGGAATAGCCAATCAGCGTCTTCAATACGGAGGCCCTATTAAGCAGGTTACCTGATTGTAAGTTTGGTATAAATGTAAGATAGTCATAATATGATCATATGAATAAAGAAAAGACATAAATTTACATAATTAAAGATGAAGTGCACCTGTGACCTTCACAACCCTCCATCTTACAAAAGTAATTTTCTCATAAAAATTTAAAATATGTGCGTTTGTAATCGTGCTTTCATTTCAAATTATGCAGATAAAACCTGTTTTTGGTGCATGCATCATTTAATAAATAAAACCTTCAACCATCAAATCTCATGAGTCGCAAGATTAGTGACACGAGTCACGAGGGACGAGTCACGGAGAGCTCGAGCTAGCAGCAGTAGAAAAAGACATGGATATACGAAAATGGCTAAGAAAAGGAAAAAGGTTGCGGTTGTGGTTATGGTCAACACCCGCCGTGGTCGGCTGCTTTGTACTTCTGATGTTTAAGTTAAATGTTGTGTTTGGTGCTTTGCATATCCCATATCTAGTGCTTTGTGCATGACCTTACCTCTGTGTAATAGACTGCTTTAAATGTGGACTTTGTGGCATCTTCAGGCTGGTCGTATTTGCGGTTGATAGTTTAACGTGATGATCGCAGGTCATAGCCCACTGTATCTTATTTGAAAGTGCACTGATTCTGGTGCCAACCTCCCCCGTTTAGTCATTGTATCTCTGGTATATTAATTTTCTAATACCAATTATTGACAACACCTTGTATAAGTGCACCTGAATTGGTGCCAATTGTCTAATTAATGAATATCTGCATTGTGAATGTGCCAGTTTGTTGCGGCTCTCCTGCATTTGAATAATGTTAGGCCAAAAACATCGGAACATATTAAATCTAGCTGAGATCAATTTGGTTAGTATGCGACGGCAACCTCAGTATAGATGCTTCAATGCTGCATGAATACAATAGCATACCGGGTTATCAAAAATATTAAATATTATAATTGTGCCCCTCCATCCAGTTCATATGTCCCCCTTAATATTGAGCCCTGGCGACGGGCCTGGGGAGGAGGGAGGGGAAGAGTGGAGAAGAGAGGGGAAGAGTGGAGGAGAGAGGTGAAGGGGTGGGGTAGAAAGTGGTAGGAGGAGGTGGGGGAGGGAGGGGAATGGGTGAGGTGGGAGTATGGAGGGGATGGGGTGGGTTGGGGGGGGATGAATGGGGTGAGGGAAGGGCAGGGGTGGGATGAGGGAGGGGAATGTGTGGGAAAAGGGACCCCGCATTGCCCGGCAATGCCAGGTATCTTTGCTAGTGAATCAATAATAAAGCCTATTCACCATTTATACCGAAAAATATATTACGCACCCTTAAAACAAACTAAGTGAATGCAGACTTCTTATCTCTTCTATCTTAGGGCCCATCCAATCACACGACATATACAAAGGAATATAATACAAAACAATGTCGAGTGGTCACTTTCAAACCTAGAGGCAAAGCCATGCAGGAACTCTGGGGCAGGTCCCTTCACAGGGAAATCGCTCCGTGACGAGAGAAAAAGAGAAGTCAACGCAGCATGTCCGTGTGGTATTTCTCAGCCAGTGCGCAGTTTACCACCAATGCAGACAAGAGTTCCATGAACCAAGAAGGAGTGAAACTTCGCTTGGGCTGTTCACAAAACAAAACCCAGACTTCTCTCCTCAGAGCACAATCTTCTGGCTAATTGTCAGTGAGCTCCTTCTGGTGTTGCAGCTACAACACACTGAACCAACTCTGCATATTCGGGTGTTAAAATGTCAGCACACTCCGTTCTCAATTATGCACACTCCATTCTCAGCTCTCCACACTCGGTCATTAACGGCTATTTTTTTTAATGTGCCACCACATACTTAACCACAGCAGTTCATGAGCTGTGCCGTAACGGCTTTTCACTCCGTGGTGTTTTTATAACTGCCATTTTTTAACAATGATGTTTCGCCAGACATTCTCTCATGGCGTCTTCAGCTGCACGTCTCTTGTGTGCACTTTGTAAAGAACATTTAAACAGAGGAAAATAACATAAAAACACATTGCCAAAGATTAGACGTGGGGGAATCGAACCACAGTATGGCAGGGAAAACAAACATGTATCTGTACGTTTTCGTGACAAACATATAACCACACAATTAATTACTTTATGCTTATTCTAAACAAATATTAACGAGATAACTGAACTCTACTAAGCAGTTTTATTAACCCCTAAGGATCATTCCCATACCAATTGGACCAAGACTGCATGCCAGACTTGGAGCACACCGAGCATTACTTTAACATCACTCGAGACAAATTGCAGCATCTTCAAGAAACCCATGCCATGATAAACAAAAAATAACTTTGGAATCGGAGCAAATTAAATTTCCCAACGACATAGTTGTATGATTCAATCACACAAGGGGATGGCTGCTACATATTTCATGAAGACAATTATCTCCCTTCTGCTCTTTTCATGAAGACAATTAACAAAGTACCCCACACAATCCCATGATGCTTTGCCAGAATGGCTCAATAACCACTTCCCACAACCCAAAAACTCCCACTGTCAGTTCCTCATGGTGTCCACCACCTGGTTCTCATGTTATTATTTATGAGAAAAGGCAACCACACTTGCTATAATAAAAATGATGCGTTTGCTGTCTTTACATGCAAATGGACACAGTGAGGGTAAAATAAAATGGAGGTACGATAATCAAAATAAGATACCGTATCACTGGATCCACATAAGGTCGAGGTAGCAGGTCACAGCGGCAAAGTGCAGATGTGCTGCTACCTGTGTGATTGGCTCCTGGATTGCAGATCTCACAAGTGACTCGAAATCCTTTCTGCAGCAACACAAACATAATGTAATTTTTTTTTTCTTCTCATATCAGAATTGAGGTTTATGGTAGAGCTCAAATAAATTGTTAAAAATTGACTTGAGGATGAAAAATGGGCAACATATGTCTGCGAACTAATTTAATCTAGAACCCCCAAATGATCAGGTGGTAGCACAAACATTCAGTGAAAATGTTAAATGGATCTTCAGTACCTTGCATCATCCTCCACAATTCAAATTAAAGGCAGCAGTTTTAGAGAATATTTTGAATTATCTTTCTGTCGATATACAGTTGCTGCAACAGCTGTATTAAAATATCACAAATAGAAGCAACATTATACTATTTCCTACATTTTCTGCTCCAAGTGTTCATGCGTTTGCTCATTCACATTTGGTTTGATCCCTACTCCGTTTGATTACGCACTGGTCTGATAAATGGAACATGTCCTTCAATCCCGGCAAATCTCATAGTCTCACGCTGTTGCTCCGGAAAGATCATCAAAAGAACCAACTTATCTCGTTCTTTGGTCTTTCACTGAAAGAGGTTCAGGCTCTTGCTTGAACTTCGAGGCCACACCATCAGGCATTACTTTTCCGAGGTTGACCACATAGCAAAGCTGGCCTCCAAAGCCAGCTGCAGACTGAGAATCCTCTGTCAATACAAGTCTTTCCTTGGGGGAAAAAAAATCAGAGATAATCACAGACTGCAAGGCCTTTGTTTGTAGCTAAGTGAAGTGCTGCTCTCTGTTATGGACTAGCACTTCAGCATCACATCAGTCTCTCCTGGATTTTGTGGAATCTAATACTCTCAAAATTATTGGAATCTCCCATGATGAAGCCAGAGCATGGGTTCTGTTGCCCTCATATCACAGGCAGGTAGATGGTATCTCCGTTTTCTACTGTTTATTTTTCAACATCACCTCTCCCGTCCCTCCCCCCCCCCCCCCCTGCTCTCGGTATTCTGAACCTCTCCTCCAGGATCCATATTTTCTTCCAGTAAAGCCTTCCTGGTTAGACTTCCAAAATCCAGGTTGACTGCATTCATCAACTCTTTTATTCCTCTTGTCTGCCTTATATGGAACTGCATTCCAGTGGCTGTTCTATCTCGCTCTTCCTTCCAGGGTTTCAACAAAGCAGTACACCACCATCTCTTCTCATCCCCGATTCTGACCCATGATCTTTATTACCCTCATTATCATTTCCTAACCCAACTATCTTACTTGCTAATTTCAGTCTTTCCTCCCCTTTTCCTGTTCATTCATTCCCCTTAATGTATATCCCACTGTCGGTTATACCTTGCTCTTCCATAAGCCTGGCTCCTGTGAAGAAAAAGATTTCCAAATTGTGATTTTACGCTCAAAACACACCAAACTTTACAGCATTGATGGCTGATTACATGAGTTTAGATGATGTATGAAAACATGGAGCAGTCAGATTGAAAATCATCACCCCACGTGTCATCCTCCCACTCCCTTTCATCTTTAATTCTTCCCCTTGCACATTCTTCCTCCAAGAAGTTTCCCCTGTTGTGTTCTGCATTTTTTTCTGTTCTGTGTTCTTGTTCCAGCTTCTGCAAATTTCAACTTCGAATATATTAAAAAAAAAAAAAAATCAAAGTTCCTTTGTAACTCACTTCTTTTTCTTCACAGCGGCCGTCCTTCCCTGCTCGGCTGGATCCCTGCAATCTCTGAGCTTTGAGAGACAGAAACAACATGACATTGGCACAATTCAAAAGTCATGCAGAGGAAGCAAATTATTATCAAGGAAACAAAAACCCAGACAAAGGCCATGAAAGACATTCTCAGTCATATTCAATTTAAAGTTTAAAATTGCACAAGGACATTAGAAACACAATGTATGATACTGATGACTCCATTGAGTTCATGCAATGTGGAATACGTAAAGTATCATAACGACGGAAGGAGGCATAAATAAAGATGATGAAAGTGGATGAACATGTTACATTCCATAAACAGAACAAAACGGTGGAAGAAAAGTAGGTCACGTAAACCTTTACCTGCTGATTCAACGCAGCCATCTGTATCCTTTTTATTCCTTTAGCCTCTTGACATCTTACTTATATACGTCCTTAGCATTTAGAGTAAAATCGCATTCTCCATGAAATGTTTCACAACCACCTTCTGAACTATCATTTCCACAGATTAGTCTGAGTAGCAATAACTCTCTGCATGAAAGACCAAAGCACATATTTGTAATTGTGATACTTTTATCGATATATTATTAAAACTCTCATCTTGTATATAATGTATGTATGTATGTATATAATGTATGTATGTGTGTATGTATGTATGCATGTATGTATGCATGTATATGTGTATGTATGTATGTATATAATGCATGTATGTATGTATGCATGTATGTATGCATGTATATGTGTATGTATGTATGTATGTATATAATGTATGTATGTGTGCATGTATATAATGTATGTATGTATATAATGCATGTATGTATGTATGTATGTATGTATATAATGTATGTATGTATGTATGTGTGTATGTATGTATGTATATATGTATGTATATAATGCATGTATGTATGTATATATGTATGTATATAATGCATGTATGTATGTATGTATATATGTATGTATATAATGCATGTATGTATATAATGCATGTATGTATGTATGTATGTATGTATGTATATAATGTACGTATGTGTGTATATAATGTATGTATGTACGTATGTATATTATGTATGTGTGTATGTATATAATGTATGTAAGTATGTATGTATATAATGTACGTATGTGTGTATGTATGTATATAATGTACGTATGTGTGTATATAATGCATGTATGTATGTATGTACGTATGTATATAATGTATGTATGTGTGTATGTATATAATGTATGGAAGTATATAATGTATGTATGTTCCTGAAATACAGCCAAAACGGTACACGATGGCGCAAAAATTTTCGGCCCACCTTTACTCACCATTCTCCTGCAGTGTGCAGTGTCAAGTTTCATTCAAGTTTCATTTCATTCAAGTCTACCCTCCCACTCAAAGCTTCCTTGTCAATCCTCCCTCTAAAATCAGCCGCCTCCTCCCTCTTCAAAGCAAACTTTATTCTTTTCCCCCCTCCCCAAGTTCCCCTTTCCCCCACATCTTTCTCCCTCAATTCTCCCCACTCACCCTTCTCCCTGAAATCTCCACCCTCACCTCTCCCTTTCAAATCTCCTGACTCATCCCCCTTCTCAAAGTCCCCCCCCCTCATATCAACAAAGCCGTCTCCTTTCTCCACCCTCTCTCTTCCAAATCATTCCTCCACCTGCTCAAAACTTCAACTTCCCTCTGCCCCTCTCATATTACTCCCCACTGTGCCTCATCCCATCAGCATCTAGCCTTTTGTCCTCCTCATCCGACCCTCTCCCCGAGCAATACTGCAATTTCCTACCCAGTCAACAGCTCACCCTACCTCCCCCTCTCGTCCTTCATCTTATCCTACCCCCCCCTCTCCTGCACCCAAAGCCACCTCCCCTCCCTCTTCCTTAAATGTGTGGTCCTCAAACATCCAGGGACTTCGCTCTCACCTGACAGATCTCTCCATACACGGTGGCCACTGACAAAACAAACATAATCTGCTTAACAGAAACTTTCCTCCTTCAGGACATCTCTGACTCCTTGGCTTCTCTCCCTGGTGACTCCTTCTTCTGGTATGATAGACCTGAGCCTCATTCTGGTGGCAGAGTTGCTCTCTTCATAAAAAAACTCGATTCCTCACTCTCCATGCACTGCCCTCACGCCACCACACCCCAGAAGTACCACTGGTTATGGCTTCCGCTCCATTCCCAGCTCTTGCATGTATGTGTGTTGTCCTGTCCACCAAACAGTGATGATTCCATTTACTTCCAGCTTTGCTTGCCAAAAACATGTTCCAACTTCTATCCACTCATCCAAACTCTCTCTCTTCCTCATATTTGGTGACTTCAGTTGTCCTCAAGCTAGTTGGCTGGGTGTGGGTACCTCTTCCAACTTGCCATGGTACTTCAGCAAAAGACTTCTTCAAATCAACGGAACTGAAACAACCTGTCAACTTCCCGACACGGATTTCAGTCAACAGTACTCGATCTCTTCTGGATTTGGTTTTGACCAATTTCTCTGCAAATATCTGCTGGTCTTCCTCTGCTTCAATCTGTTCATCTGACCACATGCTTGTCAAAGTAGACATCTCGTGGCTGTTATTAGAGAACCACCCCAGTGCCGTCGAGTCTGGCATTTCACTCAGGCCGACTGGCAGCCATCAAACTTCTAGACTGGTCAAGCAGCTATCAAACTTCGAGACTGGTCTCCCATCGCTACTTCATCTGACATCAACTCATCCTGGGAAATTTGCTTTCTCTCATAAACAGATTCATCACATCTCGTCTTCAGTTGTCCTACCCTTCCTTCCGCCCATGACACACTGAAGCTTGTGGCGAGGCAGTTGCCCTGAAACAACTTGTTTTTGCCTCATGGAAGGCAAATCCAACTGAAGGCAATCTCAGTTACTTCCAGAAAAGCTTGAAACAAGTCTATCTTCCCTCAGGAGAGCAGGAAATATATTTCTAATCTCAAAACTGAACTCTTGAACTTGTCTCCCTCCTCCAAATCCTGGTGGAATCTGGTTAAGTCTGTTTCTGGTGTATGTTCCCCTCCATCCCCTCCCTTACCTATAATGGCTGCAGAGCTGACACCCCCCATGAAAAGGCTGAATGGCTAAACTTTGTGTTTGCTTCTAAATCTTGTGTCCCAAACCCATCACTTTCTGGATCCACCTTACCCAGTCACACCCAGGTGTTCCTGGACTCTGTTTCCTTTTCTCCAGACAAGGTGGAGAGTTTGCTGTCAAACATTGACTCAGATTCTGCAACCGGTCCAGATGGCAACAGCCAACGTTTTGTAAAAACCTGCTCTGCTGCTCTTGCTCACCCTCTCTCTGTTCTATTCACCCTCTCATTTGCTCAAGGTCATCTGCCATCTGCTTGGAAATCAGCAAATATTACTGCTCTGCATAAAAATGGTGCAAAAACTGATCCCTGCAATGACAGACCAATCAGCCTTCTCACAATCATCAGCAAGATTATGGAATCCATCATCACTTCGGACGTTAAATCCTTCCTCTTCTCCAATGGATTTATTTCCCATCATCAATTTAGATTCAGACCAGGTCACTCTTCCCTGAACATGCTGCTCCTGCTTTCCCAACAGTGGATGGAGATCCTCATTGCCGGACATGAAATCGTTTTGTAATGGTCTGGCACCCAACACTGCTCACCAAACTCTCTTCTTATGGCAACCAAAGAAATCTCCACTCATGGCTCGTGGACTTCCTCTCCTATCGGTCAACACGTGGCTCTTCATGGAATTCTCTCATCCCCTCTTCCTGTTGAGGTTGGAGTTCCTCAAGGCAGTGTTCTGGGCCCTGTGCTTTTTCTGTTTTTTATCAATGATCTCTCCAACTCTCTGGGAAATCCTCTTTATCTCTTTGCTGATGACTAAACTCTCTGCTGTACCATCTCTCATCCCTCAGATTAGCTGCCAGCAGCCCTTTCACTCTCTGCAGACCTGGATAAAAATCACAAGCTGGTCAAACACTTGGAACATGTCTTTCAATCATGACAAATCTCAAACTATCATTATGTCTCTCCGAAAGGACCGTCTGGAAACCTCCCCCCCCCCCACCCAATCTACTTTCTCAACAATCCTCTTGAAGAAGTCCTGTCATTCAAGTTATTGGGTCTCCATATCTGTCATGATCTTTCCTGGGAAAGCCACATTTCCAAGATGGCCTCCACGCTGAACGGTTGAACTGAAATCCAAAGCTAGTTGCCAACTGGAATTCCTCCGTCATGCATAGTCCTTCCTTGGCACACCTAAGCTCCTAATCACATACAAATCTTTTGTCTGCAGCCTGATGGAGTACTGCTTTCCCCACTTGGCTGGTGCTCCTCCCTCACACCTAGCTCGGCTTCACACTGTGGAAACCAAGGCTTTTATGATCATTGGTATCTCCCGCGATCAAGCTGAGTCTTTGGGTCCCTCACTCTCTCACTGCAGGCAGGTCGGTGGTCTTTCCATGTTCTACCGACACCTCTCCAGCCTTGCCCCCCCCATCCCCTTTCACTGTCTGTGCTCTGTCCCCCCAATATTTCCGCAGGGAGCTCAAGATATTCCAGCAACCCCCTTCTGATGAAACTGCCAAAGTCAAGGATTACAAATCACCTTCACTCTTTCATCCCTCTTTTTTCATGTCTCTGGAACAAACTCCCACACTCTCTTCAATCCCACACCTCCCTCCAGGTCTTCAAAACAGCTGTTCACCACCATCTCATATCTTCCCCCACCCAAAACCATGATCTTTTCTACCCCCATTAATCCACCCTAAACTCACCTCCTTCAAAGTCCCTGTAGTGTCCATCTTTTTTACCCTGTGGAGAGCACCCTATCCCTCTTCCCTCTACATATCTCCTAATGTCTCTGTTCCCTACTGTTGTTATGCCTCCCTCTTCCACCTCTCTCGTCTCCTTCTCCTTTTGTAATATGTCGTGTATGTTTGCCCTTTTACAAGCTTCAACAAAGTATACAAAAACATCAGCCAGTCAAAGAGCATATGTAGCAGACAGCAGACTCAGTCAATTTATGAAAGTACCAGTAACAGTGGTACGACCCGATCCAATTGGTGCAGTGAATGCAGGGACTTCGGGTTGCAGGTGCTCCCACAGTGGCTGCCAGATGGCCATCCCACCAGCCAGGCGGAATGTGAGGTCAGATTCCTGCCAAAATGAATATTAAATCCATGGGGCCCACAGCCTGCATGACAGGGTTTGCATAGCACGAAAGAAAACAAAACTTAAAGAAAAAAAAAAAAAAACGAACACTTACTATATTTGATCATTAACAAATGTTTTTATATCATTGTGTGAAAACAATATCATTAACCAGACAATGCATCTTCAGTTAACTTCTCACGTTCATCTCTATTGAAACTACAAGGGCACTCGGTAGCGCATACCTCTGCCACGCAATGCCTGATCCACGAGAACGTATTGGGCCCAATACATTTTTGAACTATCATGTTTGTGGGGTAGATGGAGGAATTTCATGGGAAAGATAGGAGTGTATAGAGTTGCTTGGCCCGTGGATGTGTCGGAGACATCTCGATGTAAATTAAGCAGGGAAACTGGGCTTAAGTGTTAGGTGTCACCACACGGGGGAGGGGGTGGTGGTGTTGTGTTAATTAGGTAGGGTTTAAGGATAATTTCTCCCAGTATGCGATTGCCCACTGTGACCTTTTCCTACGTTTTAGCATTTCAAGACCGGTGATAAAAAGGGATCACATCCTAAAACAACAGCCGAGCTGCCCGTCAAAGCAGGCAACAAACCTGCTCGTTGTCCAGTGGGACAACGAGCAACCCATGCCCCTGGTGTGGATGATTAATGGGCGTGACGTCAGAGAAGAGGAGGGAGTGAGGACCGCGGTCAGAGAGTCTCGCGTTGGGCGATAAGAAGGCAAGAAGTTCGGTTCAGAGCGGATCATGAAGGAGGTGCGGGACAGAAGTGAGAGACAGGATCGGCGGGTGGAAGAGAAGGGCATTATGGCTGGCTTTCCCTCAACACAGTGAAGAAGGCTGCACGATTCTCTTGTTCCTGCTGAGGCGAATTGGCTCGCGTGATGGAGCAAGACGCTGGCCTTTGACTGTTGGCTGGATCGTGTGGGACCATCCTCGAAGCCTCGTGTTGTCCCATTGGGGAAAGAGACGGTGCCATTCTGCAGAGAGCAGCAGTGTCAGTGAGAGCAATCGATGAAAGAAGATGAAAGGAGGTGCCTCAAAATTAGATTTCGTTTTACCCCACGTTCCATTTATATTATAACACTTTGAAATATCACCATTGTAAATATTTGATTTATTTTCATTAAACCCCATATATATTTAAGTTGCCAGTGTTGTCTATTTGTCGTGGGGTCGAGTATAAACCCTTGTTCTGTGCTTCCGTCTGTTACATGCATTCGCCACCTTCCCATCCTGTGCACGCCATAATCTCCGAGAACCTCAGCCGTAAGCCTCCTAGGGAAATGGTTTGGCCATCCGTCCAGGTAAGAGAAAAAAACCCTGGACACAACAAAATCATGCCTTGTATCGTTTTATCCCTATCTCAATGGTGAAGAACCACTTTACAAAATTAAATAATTCTTCTAACCAAATCCGGATTCAGATCTTCACCAAAATTGATTTAATTTGTTCATGTCATACACCCAATGTGTTCACAAAGTTTCATCCAAATCAGTCGACAACTTGTTGAGATATTGTGCTATATATCATTTTTAGCCCGATCTCTTAATGGTGAAGAATCACTTAAAAATTCTCGTAGTCGGATCCGGATTAGGATCTTCACAAAAATCTAATCAGTTCGTCCATGTCACACATCCAACCTGCCGACAAAAATTCATTCAGATCCGTCCACAACTTTTTGAGATATCTTGCACACAGACAGACAAACAGACAGAGGGGTGAAAACATCACTCCTTCACCTTCGGTGGCAGAGGTAACAAACATGTCTTGACTTTGTAGCTCCAAATTATTTGTCAAATGCACATGGCATAATGTAGTGATAGTAATAGCAGACAGATTGCTTAAAAAGTTCTTGTACAACTTTTAACTTTAATAGCTTTGGATGTACAAGATTGTCAGGTCAGGCCAGATCAGATCTGTGACTTGTTACAGGTGTCATGTAAAACCCATACTAACCTGTTCATGGTCGAGCGTCGGCAACTAAACCGGCTCCCCCCACCAAGTCCCGCTGGTGTGGAGGGTGTATGGAAATGGACACCCAGCAGGATTTAATTCAAAACCTGCCAATGGGCAGAGGAGCTCCTTGTGAGACAACGGCCATCCATCTCTAGTGCCATCTGCATCTGCAGACGTCCTCCTGCAGTTGGTTACCTTCTCAAGGAAGTTGGTGGCAGGATTTACATGCCAGCCACCACAAAACACTTCACTCTGCAAAACACACTGCAGTGTGTGTCGGGGTGGTGCTGAGGTGTCGTCCACCAGACGGTGGTCTCCTCGGGTTAACCTGATGCGGTTCCTTTGGGTGGGTGCCTGGAATGTCCTATTCCTAAAATATTGGGATTGGCTAGGCATCTGCCTGGGGGATGGCCAGACGGAGGCCCCGAGAGTACCGGCGAAAAGTGGATGCAGCAACGCGCTGTGGCGTATGCTCCCCATGTACGTATGAGACAGATGCAATCATCGTACACATGATAGAAGTAATCTTTAAACGTCATATGAAAGCATCATCCATCAGGTATTAACACAATACAATTCAAATTTCATGGGTTAAACATTACCGCCATCTTTTGTAATACATTGATCAACTTGATTTTCCAACTCATTGAAAAGATTCTGCAGTTGCTGTTGAATGATTTTATGAATTGCATTTGTGATCCTCATGCTAAATTCCTCCAATGAATACGCTTTTGATGAGTAAGCAAGTTTTCACATTGCCCCATAAAATGTAGTCCAATGAGGACATGTCAAGCGAACGAGGTGGCTAAGCAATTGGTCCACGTCTATTCATTTACTTGTCTGGGAAGACATCATTCGGGAACAGTCGCACATTGGAGGCATAGTGGCAGGGAGCACGGTCTTATTGGAAGAAGGTACTCTCTGAACAAGCTCAAATGAGCGAAGATCCTCGTCCTCTTAATGATGACGTCATAAAAACGAATATGACATCATTGTGATGCATCAGGTTTGTGATAAATTATCTGTGCTAATGCCCGGCTTGATTCCCGCAAACAAAATTCAAACAGCTTGCCTAGTTTCAGAGATAATGGTATAGGCGATTTCCATTTGCGGCGATATTATGACGTCAACTTTTTTTCTAGGAAGAATTTCCAAAATCGGAGATGGTTACTGCCTGCGCGTGGGCTTTCTGCATATACATGGCAAGTTTCACGAATATCCGATGAAAACTCTGGGTTGTGAAACAAAAAAATGTCAAAAAATAGGAATGACGTCATAAAAATTGATATGACGTCATAGTGATGTATCACATGTGCGGTAATTCATCTGTGCTGATGCCCTGTTCGATTCCCACAAACAGAATTCAAAAAGCTTGCCTAGTTTCGGAGATAATTTTTTTATACGATTTCCATAAAGGCGCTGTTCACACCTTGACGATTTAGCCAGCGTATGCCGACTTCTGAAAAATTTGTCTAAAACGCTGGCACACGTCGAATACGTTATGGGTAGGTTTTGTATACGTTTAGAGCACGCTGAAAAACACTGCCAGACGTCGTAGTACGCTGGCTTTCATCGTTGTACTTTGCGGTTATCTTCAAATTTTAGCATGCTTGAAATTTTACGACATATGCCAGCGTATGTCTCACACGTTCCGCTACGCTGGCCATAAGTTGTAGGCACGTTATGCGATCGTTGACACACGTTACTTGTAAGTTACTCATCAGTCGAAACACGTCGAGGTAATGTTTAGCGTACCCGAAACTTATTTATGTAACTTATTTATTATTATGTATTTATGTATGTAAACTTATTTCGAAACCGAAACCTATGAGTAACGTGTTGTAGGAACGTTACACGATCGTTGACACACGTCGAGGCACGTTATGCGATCGTTGACACACATCGACACACGTTACTTGTAAGTTACTCATAAGTCGAAACACGTCGAGGTAATGCTTAGCGTACCCAAAACTTATTTCTAACCTATGAGTAACATGCTTTGAACCTATGTGTAACGTACCTCCAACGCATATTGACGTATTTGATTAACGTCTTCCGGACGACCACAGAACATGTTTCTAATTTACAGCTACCATTTAAAAAAAAACAAAACAAAAAAAAACAATAACTTCCGATATTTCGTCACGTGCCGTTACATCACGTCCGATTGCCTCTTCAGTTTGCTCATGTCTTATTCTTAGTTCCTCCTCTGTGAATATTTTCTGTTTGAGGATATTGTCACGTCGACGTCGAAACTTAAAAGCAAATGTCCGAATATATTTTAAAATTCGTGATAGACTTAAAAAAATAAATAAACAACAACAACAACAACACCAACAACAACAACTTCAGATATTTCGTCACGTGCCTTCACGGAGCCAAGGAGAAAAAAATAAAATATGCCTTGACGGAGAAAATAAGTTTCGGGTATGCTTAACATTACCTCGACGTGTTTCGACTTATGAGTAACTTACAAGGAACTTGTGTCGACGTGTGTCAACGATCGCGTATCGTGCCAACAACTTATTCCCAGCGAAGCAGAACGTGTGAGCCATACAGCGAGTACGTCGTAAAATTTTCAGCATGCTTGAAATGTCACGACGTACTAAACGTACCACGAAATATGACAGCGTACTTCATCGTTTTTCAGCGTGCTCTTAACGTATACACAACTTACCCATACCGTATTCGACAAATTTTTCATAGGTCGGCATACGCTGGCTAAATCGTCAAGGTGTGACTGCGTGGTTGACACTTTCAATTTTCAGGCGGTTATGATTTAAATCGGCATGCGGCAGCTTTTTAACAGGCTACGCCACAAGTTCGTCGGCAATACGTGCAGCGCGCTATGCCGAAGTTAAGCTATCGTTGGGCATAGGTTGTGAATGCCGACAACAGGCTAAGCATTCGTTGGTATGTTATCTATAAGACAACGAAATGCTCTGCACTCGTTACTAATATGTTATGCATACGACCAACACGTTATGAATGACTGAAACTTAAAAAAAAAACATCAAAATTTCAGCGTACGCCAACGTATTACATACATTTTTATACGTTGCCATTGCTGGCTAAATCGTCAAGGTGTGACAGCGCTTTTAGCGGAGATATTTTGACGTCATAACTTTTTTTTTTCTCGGAGGAATTTTCAAAATCGGAGATGGTTACTGTCTGCGCAGGGTATTTTTACAGTTATCCGCCAAGTTTCAGGAAGTTTCGATGAAAACTGTAGGCTGTGAAACAAAAAAGTCCACAAGTAGAAGATGAAGAACAACAACGTGAGTAAGACCTAGAGATCCTCCACGAGGATCTAAAAACGCAATTATCGTCGTTCAGGGATAAAGAAAATCTGCAACATTGCAAAATATTGGTCATCATTGACCTTTGCTTCTTCAAAAAGGAAAGGATCAATGAGCCGTGACTTCCAGAGAGCGCAGCAGACTGATTTTTGGTGTTTCTTTCATGTTGCTGTACTTCCTGGCAGTTGACTTTGCCATTGATGTGGATTGATGATTCATTGTAAAATGTCAACTCATCAATAAACCCAGGGGAATTGTGGCTATTAAAACAACAATAATAACAAAACATGAACAAAATATTTACAAATAATGGTTTCATACACCCTTCACAGTTTGCTTCAATCATGTGTAGCTATATCCAAAGTCATTCATATTTAAAAAGGCACAAAGACTTTATAAATACTCCATATGTGTGTATGTACATTCGGTATGTTGGGATTCGTACCATTTTTTAAAAACTTTTTTGTTTCTTCCCAACTCAATTCACTCACTTGCAGTTAATTAAAACATATTCCTGCTTGCCGTTCCAAAGTAGCATTGTGTAAAGAGATAAGGAATATGGGTGACCTTGAATGATCCACAGGAACATTGTGTAAGCGGATCTGGGAGTAACTTCACGTCCTCCTTATCTTGCTTAATACACAGGTGTTGAAAGGACATAAGCCAGTTGGTGAACAGCTGGTCCAAGGATGAAAGGAAGGATGATTATGTAATGGAATTTGTTGGAGATAAAACCGTGTATATATGAGGGAGTGACTCGACCATTCGGGCAGAGCATTCTCCGGGTTACCTCAATTGCTAATTGGTGTCCCTGGTGTTTCCTGCTCTCCGTGCGGCTGCGTGTATTGAAAGACAATAAACAATTTTCTTCAAGTGCATCGACGTCTTCATGCATCAGTCAAGGGTGATCGACGCCTCGACATAGATATATATATATATATATATATATATATATATATATATATATATATATATATATATATATATATATATATATATATATATAATGCCTGGTGTTGGTGTAGTGGTTAGGGCAGTGGCTTGGGATCCAAGAGGTCCTGAGTTCAAGCCCCGTTGGACCACCAGGGGGTTGACTCAGCCTGTCATCCTTCCGAGGTCGGCGAAATGAGTACCAGTATACTGGGCCGGTGTATACCCCGGTTAAAATAGGTGTACCATGTCCCTGTGTCGTAAGAGGCGACCAGGGTTGCGTCAGGAAGGGCATCCGGCGTAAAACATGTGCCAAATCACTATGCGGATCATACGGATGATCCGCTGTGGCGACCCCTAATGGGAGCAGCCAAAAGAAGAAGAAGAGATATATATATATATATATATATATATATATATATATATATATATCCCACAGGGGGAAGACCCTCTCATGGGCAGGCTCTCACTACCCCTGGTGATTGGCAGTGAGTGTCCCAGAAGCAGTGAGGAAAAGAGAGTGGCATCTCCATATGTGGGAGAATTGCACGCTCGGCCGGTGGGACACCTCGATAGCTCGGATGGCAGAGCACTGATACAGTTCACCAGAGGACCTGGGGTTGATTCCCGGTCTGGGCGTGCAATTTTTCACCATATACATGTTTGTTTCCTGTTCATTTATAATTGTATTCCTGTGCCCCTGTGGTGAATAGTAGCGGACATGGAATCGTTCCCACATGGAGAGGAGACCATCTCATGAACAGGCCCTTGCTGCTACTCCTATGATTAATTAGGGAGGAGGAGGAATAACAGATTCGGTGGCGTCATGGTTCAAGCAGGTTGACCATCATCTCAAGGAGATGGGGATGGGCCTGGCATCTGCCTGGGGGATGGCCAGACGGAGGCCCCTGGAGTACCGGCAGAAAGTGGACGCAGCGACGCTCTGTTCTGGCACATGCTCCCATACCTGACCTGACCTGATGGTTCGAACATCTGCTTTTGAGGATTCGGTGGTTTAGGCTGTGGTGGAGTCATACCAAAGACCTTCGAAAATGGTGCGTGCTGCTGCCTTGCTTGACACTCAGCATTTGCAAAGGATAGAGCATGGAAGAAAAAAAACCATCCTTTTTAACCCTAACACTAGCTTTGATGGGCCTAATGGCATTGAAGTTCTTTGTGAGATAACATATATGATATTATATTTTGACAAACATGATATATATTATGTCCAAGTGTTACGGATCAATAATATATACCACATAAGTGGAAATGTAACAGTTTACAGAATACTGTGGCAAAAGGCAACTTAAATTTAATAAGTATTGTGGTTACTGTGGGAAAAGGTATTCGTGCAGACTGTCAAGCTCGGCACGACGGAAAAGTCGGTGGAGGCTCAGGTCCAAGTGGCTTGAGGAATGTGGCGTTTTGGCTAATGTGTCTCAATTGCATTCCCACATGAAAGAGGAATGGACTGGGAGAAAGAATCATGATAGGACATGCTGAGCTGGGCCACGGACGAGTACATCTATGCAGACACCTCAATGCCAGGCCTCTGAGTGACTTTGGGTAAGACACAATATAAGGTGGGCAGAGAGCCTTACCCGAAGGAGAGAAAAGAGAACATGATGTGAACTAGAGAGAAGCAACATCTGGGTGCACGGCACGTTTAAGTTGAAGTTGAAATTCACTTTTTTTAAAAACCGAAGCAGCAATGAGGATGCTGTTAGAGTTGCACGCTCACCACGATAGAGAGCGTTGCAGATTGACCACAGCCCCGACTCTCGAACCAGCTGCATCTTTGCGGATGCTGGTCAATCTTATCTGCTGGTCAGATGGGTTCTAGATGAACCTATCTTATCTGCTGGCCAAATAGGTTCTAGATGAACCTATCCTATCCTGTGAGTGTCACCGAGCCTACATCCAAGCAGACAGCTGAATCTTGCGGGTGTCACAGAGCCGACATCCAAATTCTGCAGGTGTCACAGAGCAGACATCCAGACCGAAGAATCCTCTCTGGGCATATTGAAAAACCAAAAGGCACGTTCTTCATCCTCGTCCCTTGGCATTGCTGGCCTGCTGTGGTCCTTAACGGTGAGTCATGGACTCGGGTTAATCTGCTTGCTTCGATGGTATGAAGATCACCCTCTGTGGATTCGCAATGTGACTGGCAAGTCGGACGTCATTCTAAATGCACTCATCAGGGCAACAGAGCCTGCTTCGAATGTGAACACACCCAAGTTTAACATTCATACTCTGCTGGGGTCTTATGAAGAACGGGGTACATGAGATAAGTTGCCGACTTGAAAGTCGTGTCAGTTAATTCAAAACTGCATTGAAACCTGTCATGTGTAACTTTGGGGAGTTTTGAAAGCAATGAGCTTTGGGGAGTTTCTTTTAAAATCATTGTGATCATGTAATGGAATCTCCTTCAATGGTATTTTTGTTTGAAAGGTTGACAGTAGGGATTAATACATTACTTCTTAAATATCCTTCTGTTTTGTGTCATACGCCGGTTTCACCTATGAAACGATTGACGGGACACATTGTGGTCTGCAAAGTTTTTCAACCGTGCTCAACTTTAGGCAACTGCGGCACTTGCTTCGGTGCACGGAGGCAGCGTGGAACACAAGTTTTTACTTTCTATCTCAGACATCGATTCCAATGGAACCAGGAAACACACCCACCATTGGAATGAATCTCTGACAATGACTGGACTGACACAAGACCATTCCTTCAGGATTGGAGGAAAAACTGTCAACGCGTTCCAGTGAACTTTCTTTGTATTCACCAAAATACTGCGTTATAGTTCTACCTACCTGTGAAAACCTGGACGACGTTTATATTTCGAAAACAAAAACAATACCTGTATCACTTTTGAAGGTACTTTCCAGCTTTGGACAAACATTTAATCATGTTCAAGGGGAGGATTTCCTGTGCATCCTCCAAAGTGCAGCCTTCGTGTCAAAAGACACATTGGAGATCAGTAAGTAAGTACCCCCAAGGTGCTTTTCAATATGAATGTCCTTGATAGTCAATGATCCACAGATTGTTCAGTCAATCATTTATAATTTCACCAGGCTTGACGATTTTCGTTGAACAGAAAATTCGCTATCATTTACAGTTCCACCCTCTTTATTATCTCACTTACTGCTATCTTGATTCCCCACAGATGCACAAAAGCAAGAAATACATGATTAAGGGTATTGGCTACCGACATTATAAATGGCAAATTCTATCAAAAATTATCTACATACACTATTCTGTCTTTAACAAAACTAATTCGAAGTCCCCTCTCCAGCCCCCTAATCCCTTACCAGCACAGACTAGGAAGCGATGATGGATACATGACATTATCATCTCAGCAATATGATCGAAAACCAAATATAATCAAAACAGTTAACTTACAGGGTTTATGTCACCATGCATAGAGTGTTAAGGTGCCTCACCCTGATTCTGTTGATAAGAGGTGCTAAGAGGTAGACGAAAAGCTCCACCGTACTCAACGGAAGTCGGTACTCCTCCCAGACCTTCTCATCTCTCATGTTATACCGTGCAGCATCAGGCTGTTCAGAATCGACCCACCCCACTCCTGACCCTTGGATCTGACACTGGTCTTGACCTTGAATCGCTCCATCTGTCGTCCGATCTCTGGCTTCTCCATCGGTCATGCTCAGGTGGCTCGACAGCCAGTGACGTGACCTTCCATCACCAATTACTCTGCCGTCAAGGATGTGCAATGTTGCCCCCAAGCTCTGGCTCACAGACCCCAAACTCGGAATTCTGGAAGCATTTTCACAACAGTCTTGGGCTGAATCTAAGAGCATCCAGTGGAGCGTGTGAAGCAACTTCGTTTCTGCAACTCCCAGTTTATCCTGATGTCCTGCAAGGGTGTTTGAGAAAAAAGAAAAAAAAACAATCAATTGTTACCATTCATTTTCTCAGTAATAAAGAGGACAAAATGTTTTGTTTTTTTTTAAACTTGGATTTGAGAGGTAATTATATCTATTTGCATAATTTTTGCAATCGTAGGTTTTACAACAAGTTAATAACATTCAAAATTTTTTTGAATCCGCACGTGCACAAAGCCAAATGCAACCTTTGATTGATTTGCCCTTTGAAATGGAACAATTCTCAAGAGGGAATGTGATGGGTCCAAGTGGCACTGAATACTGTTGGCATGATTCTTCTTCTTCTTCTTTCGGCTGCTCCCGTTAGGGGTCGCCACAGCGGATCATCCGTTATGACCCGCATACTGATTTGGCACAGGTTTTACGCCGG
The DNA here is from genome assembly GCF_056783735.1 of Eptatretus burgeri. Taxonomy (NCBI): domain Eukaryota; kingdom Metazoa; phylum Chordata; class Myxini; order Myxiniformes; family Myxinidae; genus Eptatretus; species Eptatretus burgeri. Next base: position 108,513,010 of record NC_140962.1, read on the forward strand.
ATGTCCTTCCTGACGCAACCCTGGACGCCTATTACGACACAGGGATAAGGATTGGGTTTCGCCATGATTCTGGGCTGCCCTACACCCTCTCATAGGGCGGCCCAGCGCAGAGCACCCGTCCTCAAGCGATCCTCCAACCCAAGCCTCCGAGTAGCCGGATTACAGGCGCACGCCACTACGCCCGGTGTACTGTTGGCATGATTATTAGTGAATAAAAAAGCCATCAAATACAACCTAAATCACTGGAATCTATTTTCTTGTCATACATTTCCTGTATTTAAATGTTTATTTTTGCTTCATTTTGCCATTCAAACAAGTTTTATTTAATTTAAATATGAAAACTGGCAAACTGTAACGATATTTTTGAAAGGATCAATGGAAGTTTCTGACAATTACCAGCAAGATACAGTGTTTCTCAAACTTTTTTGAGCGCGACCCAAATCTGGGTGTGGTGAAAATCTCGCGACCCAAGCTTCAATCAGCGTCTTTTTCCACGAAACATAATATCATAAAATCAGACAACCAGAGCGCCAATACATACTATATTAGTGCGAGAGGTGCAATTGCAGCTTCATCTGCATGATGTCTTCGATGCGGGGCTCGATCTTGCCGAGCGCAAAGCGCATGTCGTAGCCGGGGTCGAGGCGATTGCGCGCCTTGGTTTTGATGAGCGTCAGCGCCGAAAAGCCTTGCTCGCACAGATACGTGGTCGCAAACGGGAGCAGAACATTCATGACTTCGGCGCCGATTATGGGCTTTTATTTCTTGACCGCAGTCCAGAACTCTCCAAGTGACGCTTTGGCGTAGAGTTGTCAATGGAACTCGTCGTGATGCAGCTCGATGAACTCTTCCTGCAGTCCATGGACATCCTCAGACAGGTCGTCAACCTTATCCTGGAACGGATTCCTGATCCAGTGCTGGGACGCCAGATCTCTGTCTGGGATGTAGCGCTCGAACTCGGTGATCAGGTTCTCCAAATGGTTCACCAGGACGGGCTTGATCGCAGCGAGCGCTCCAATCTCGTCATCCTCCCATTCCTCCAAGTACTCGTTCAATGGCGGAAACGCGGCTGTTCTTCCGTGCTCCAGTTTCCCCTTCCAGAGCAGCAGCTTTTCCTTGAAGGCCGACAGTTTCTCGGAGAGTGTGATGATGTTTTGATCCCTGCCTTGTATGGATGTGTTCAGTTCGTTCACTGAGGCGAAGACGTCGTTGAGGTAGCAGACTTTGAGCATCCAGGGCTTCTCGTGGAACCGGATAGCATGGCGATGGTTCTTCTCGTTGAGGAATATCTGCAGCTCTGTTCGTAGCTCCACTACACGACGCAGGACCTTGCCGCGGGAGAGCCATCTCACAATGGAGTAGAAGAGGAGATGTTGGAATTCAGACCAGAAGTCCACACACATCTTCTCGAACAGGCGAGAGTTCACGGCGCTGACTTTGACGAAGTTGACAACGGCGACAACCTCCTGCATCACTGCCGAAAGATCCGGCGACAGATGTTGTGCAGAAAGGTTCTCGCGATGCAAAAGGCAGTGGAAAATTCTGACGTTCGGATTGACTTCCTTGACTCGAGCAGTGAATCCCTGTCGAACACCAAGCATCACGGGAGCGCCGTCGGTGCACAGGCTGACACAGTTTTCCTAGCTCAGGCCTTCTTGCTGGAAGTTGTCCATGACGTTGAAGATATCGGCGCCAGTTGTCGTCGTTTTCATTGGCGTGCAGAAGAGAAATTCTTCCTTGAGGTCCGTCTCACCCTCGCACCTCCGGAAAATCATGAGCTGGGCATCGTTTCCGACATCCGTCGACTCAAGTTAGTAGCTCCATTTTCCCGCCTTCTTCATGCGGGCCACCACCTAGTCCTTTATATTGTTACGAATCTGCCGCCCGCCCAGCGTGCGAATGACCGCTTTAAAACTGAATCGCGGCCATCTCACCCACCGAACGAACAATTCAGTAGCTACTTTCCGGAACAACGCCGGAAACCAGTCACGGGTGAGCTCCAAGCACACACCACGGCCTAGTCAACACTCTACCCGTGCGCGACAGGGTCAATCGCCGAATTATCAATATGCCTAAGTATTCCCACGGGCAGACGACCGAGAGGCCGTACCTCAGCGAGGTCTGCTCGGACACGAACCGCTGAAGCGGTTCGTTCCGTTCTGGGATAACCGATCGGTGTATTATCGCGAGACCTCGCTGGACTCAATTCTTTTATCGGCTATTAAAAAGCCCGCTAAATTCCGAAGGCAAGATAGCAGTTCAATGGGGAAAGAGGACACGACGAACAGGTTCACATTCAAACAAGCACATTTATTATTTACACACGTATGCAGTCAGGTATGCAAAACACCAACATGCACGTATACAATGGATGCGGGTAGGGACAAGACGCGAGCAAGACAAAGCACTACAACCGTCTATTATTTATTATTCACAAGCACTTATCAGGTTCTACTTGTTGGACTCGGCACCACAACATTCATTCAAAGAAACAAGGAAAGACCCCCTCAAAGACAAGGGGGTCAGACTGGGCCCGTAGGCCTTTATAACGTGGAGCTTGGTGGACCGAAGGAGTTCCACGAGACCGTTGCAGGTTACCTCCACCCTTGTGGTGACTTCCTTGGGCGACCCTCGATGGTCCTTCTCCAGCGACCCACCGACTAAGGGGGACTCTGGACTCCAGGCTCCAGCGCGGCTACCCACCACTCCGCACTCTGACACGAGCCCAGACCTCCACTGACTGACAGACTGACTCCACCGACTCACTTTGACCCAGGCAGAGAGCGACCACTACCTCCAGACCTCCAGACCCACAGCCCCCCTCTCCACTCACTGGACCTCTCGTTCCGCGTGCCGTTTTATCTTGACGGCGCATTGCCCCTCCCTTTGCGGTGCGCGGGGGAGGAAAATTCCAGCAGAGATCAGCTCGACTCTTTTGATCGTTGCCCAACCGTCACTTCTGTTTACCAGTTCTGAGGGGAAATTCCAAGAAGTGGGGTGTCGAGTTTTCCTCCTGAGCAACGGTTTTTTTTTTTACCGTTTCCGTTCTTTCTTGTTCAGTAACCATCGCGTTGGATGGCAGAGATGTTATTCGATGGTGGTGTCCGTTGTCTGTGGGGATGTTGGCGGTTGTGGAGAAGGTGGTTGTGGTTGTTGTGGTTGGCGCTGTGGTGGGGATGGTGTGGTTGTTGAGATGCGGTTGTGGAGAAGGTGGTTGAGATGCGGTTGTGGAGAAGGTGGTTGAGATGCGGTTGTGGAGAAGGTGGTTGAGATGTGGTTGTGGTTGGCGCTGTGGTGGGGATGGCATGGTTGTTGAGATGCGGTTGTGGAGAAGGTGGTCGAGATGTGGTTGTGGAGAAGGTGGTTGAGATGCGGTTGTGGTGGTTGTTGTCCAAAATAACGATAGTAAAAGAAAAACGGCTAACTCAAAGATCACAGCCCTCTCCACACGGATAATCGCATTAAACAATGGTGGGGAAATCGAACTGAACATGGACTTATCGGCAAAACTGAACTAAGGACCTTTATGGTGTTGTGCGAATTTCCACAGCCGTAACAATATCTAGCGAAAGGTCGACGATGCGGCTGTGAATTGTGTTGTCGGATAGCGAGATGGACTGCATTTTCTTGGCCGCGTCATCGCCGCAGACGAGTCTGGCCATGTCCATGGCTGCGGGCTTGACGAGCTGTTCGCCGATCGTGTGCGGCCTCATCTTCCTTGCGATGCGATGCGCTGCGCGACGAGGTAGGATGCCAGCGTCGCTTGCTTGGCGGTCAAAAGCGCTGGATTCGTCGCCGGCTCGAACCGGCTCCGCTTCAGAGCCTTTCTCGGTGCTCGAAAAACTCACCATCCTTGTTGACGTGCTCCGCGTGCTTCGTCGCCAGATGACTCTTCAGTTTGTTTTCCTTCAACGATTCGTTGGACAGCACTTCGAAGCACAACACACATTGTGGCTTCACAGAACCACGATCACTGATAGAAGTGAAGCCCACATCCAAAAATGCTTGCTTGTAGGAACGCTGTGCCATCCTGCAAAACGAAATAGGCGACTCGATCAGTCAGTGGAGTCAGTGTCAAGGCTAACTGACACAAAACACGCAACGCAATGTGGAGCGAAAAACTGCGCTGCGCAGTCCAGCCAGCAAGGCATATCACACAAAACAGCGTCTCGACTTGTCGGTCAGCCAATGTGAAGTAACCGGACTGAGTTCGTCACCTCACGAAATTACTTCAGTTGCAGAGAGAGCGAGTAATTGGAAAGGCGAGCTGGTGAAATGATTGGCCTGTAGTTAACCGTTTTGGGCGGGTACAAAGTACTGAACGGTACTGAACGGCAAGAGTAAGTAGAATCGGAAGTGTCGCTGCACCTCGGGCTGAATTATCGAGTGGAACGGTACCAAACGGCACTGTCCTAAGATGTGACGTTTGCGCGATTGCCTTTTACGCGCTTGATTTATTTAAAAAAAAAAATAGCCGAGGTCCTCGCGACCCATTTTTGGACCCTTCGCGACCCACAGTTTGGGAAACACCAAGCTAGAAAGTAAAACTTACATACAGGAGCTGGTCCTTGGAAGTATAATAATTAGAAACCATGAAAGTATGGCAGCATTTAGAAGGGACAGTCAGCATTGGTTCATGAAATAATGTTAGTATTTAATAAAGGAGTGTGTTACTCTGTACTAGAAAAGGTGCCTTGAGGCTTCAAAGCCTTAAAATATCTTCAAGGTCTTAAAGATATTTGGGGTCTAAAGGGTCTTCAGGATATAATGGGTCTTCAGGGTGTTAAGGGTCTTCGGTGTCTTTGGGGTGTTTAAAGCTGAGGTTATGGCTGAAAATACACTGAGGCCAACCCCCGGGTCAGACTTGGTCTATGTGCCAAATTTGGTGGTTGTCGGCCCAGCAGTCTTTGCAAAAAAAAACCCGAAGACAGACAGATAAACAAGTTTTATTTATTAGATGCACAAACATAGCTGATGATGTGCAAATTTGCATTATTTGGCTATTTTTTATACAATACCCTTGATTAATTTACATGCAGCACAAAATCTGACCAGGTCAATGCTTGTATCACTAAAAAAAATAAAAAAAAAATAAAAAAAAACAGCATGATTGAAGTGTACATGCAAAAGTTTTGAGGCAGCTCTGCAACGCTGAAGATACTATTTCAATTTCATTGACAAGAATAACTTGGCTGAAACATGTTTCGCCCTCAATTATGGAGTTGTAGATCAACATGTTGACATCACATGGGGCATCTGTCCTGCGGTTCTGGGTTTTTGCCAGACATTCAAATCATGAGACAGCACTTCCAGCTTGAGAACATTTAGAGCACCCTTTGAGGACATTTTCAGCACCATACCGACGCCATCTAGCTTTACAAGTGAGACCATCCGAACAAAGCAATAAGTAAGACTCCTCTTAATATGTCTATAATGAGCAGTTTTGGAATTTCCTGAAGAATCTCATTGAAATGTTTGATTTTTGACAATTGGTGGGAGAACACATTACATATCCCAAGAACTACTCGTGAACAGAGGAGAGGAGATCGGGACCATACTCTGTGCAGAGCGTTGGTGCTGCTGAAGCAGTCTCCTTGGCTATTGGGTACAACCCTGGATGGGTCGCCACTCTGACACAGTATACCAGCATGCTGGCACTCATTTTGCCAACCTCGGAAGGATGACAAGCCAAGTTAACCCCACCTGGTATTAATTCAACAGGTGAGCGGGATTTGAACTCAGGACCCTTGGATCCAAAGCCCGTCACCCAAGCCATTAAGCCAAGACCAGGCATATGGATAGATATATTGTATTCGTCGACTTTCTGGGGCAGTTTAAAAGAAAAGCATAAACTCTTCTGATTAACACACGCTTACAAAGCAGATCTGGCAACAGTGAAGGAGTTTCTATTTTTGGATCAGTATAGCTGGTGAGAATAAGAACAGTTGTCCATTTATGAGGGAACTAAATATGCATATTAATCCAGCAGGAACGGAAGACATCATGAAGTTATTGAAGAAGAATAAAGGAAAGAAGATTCAAGTGCTCAGGTGCTTCCTTTCCATATGTACCTTGTTATCAATAAACATCCAACCGTCCACTCCACTCAACTCCACTGCTTCATCTATCTACAATTCCAGCAATGTCTCTGTGTGTGTGTCTGTGTGTGTGTGTCTCTGTGTGTGTATGTGTCTCTGCGTGTGTGTCTCCGTGTGTGTGTCTCCGTGTGTGTGTGTGTGTCTCCGTGTGTGTGTGTGTGTCTCTGTGTGTCTCTGTGTGTGTGTGTGTCTCCATGTGTGTGTGTGTGTGTGTCTCCGTGTGTGTGTGTGTGTCTCTGTGTGTGTGTGTGTGTGTGTGTCTCCGTGTGTGTGTGTGTCTCCGTGTGTGTGTGTCTCCGTGTGTGTGTGTGTCTCCGTGTGTGTGTGTGTCTCCGTGTGTGTGTCTCCGTGTGTGTGTGCGTGTCTCTGTGTGTGTGTGTCTCTGTGTGTGTGTGTGTGTGTCTGTGTGTCTGTGTGTGTGTCTGTGTGTGTCTAAGTGTCTGACCGCTGTTTCTCAACAACCACTGGTCCGATCGAATTGAAACTTTCCAGGTATATTGCTGGGGACCTGAGGATGTGCCTTTTCAAGGTTTGATATTAATCGGACAAGTGCTTCCCAAGTTATGGCCATTTATTTACCAAACCAATGACAAGACATGTTGTTGCATGGGCGTGGCCGATGGGGAAGGGAACCTCAGCCACGTTCCCCATTACAGGTTACAACGTACGGGCTTCCGGATAATGATGACTTTGTGTATTCTAATAATTTCTCGATTTTTTATGCGCATTTATAGATAAACACAATGGCCCAAGTTATGATCGTTTTCATATTAGACGGTGCATACATTTCGGTAACAGAGTGATGGTATACTCCGAACCAGGAAGTTAATTTTTTTCTCTCTTCTCTTCTCTTGCCTTTTTGTTTTTCCTTGCGATGACATTGCGAAAAGGTAAAATACGTTGGCGCTAATTGAATAATTGGGTATTAAAACTAAATTGCGAATAATCGTAACTGCGAATAATATGCGAAGTTCCGGGCCATGCACGTACAGGCACGCGAGAGCGAAGAAACGGCCTGTGTGGTTGTTGTTTGTTGCTCGCGGTTTGAATTTTTTTTTTAAATAGGCATGTACTAGCATCAATGAATGAACAAACAGGAAAAAGGAACAGGATTAAAGAGCAACAGACACAAATAAAACCCATGTGACTCAACCAGACTTGATGGCATAACGTTAGAGTATCTGCTCTGAGTTTGGGAGGTCAGCGGTTCAAACGCTGGCAGAGTCATACCAAAGACCTTTAAAATGGTATGAGCTGCTTCCTTGCTTGGCATTCAGCATTTTTTTTTTTTGAAATGATAAGAGCATAGACAATCCCATAGGTTGGCATCCAAAGGGAGGAGGATATTCCTCCTTTGACTTTAATAAATGCCCAGCTCAGTGCGGTGAGAAAGGTGGCACATTCTTGTGACATCACTCATACCTCGAGTGCTCTGGGAACCACTTCTCTCCCCAAGCTCAGTGGCTGTGTTTGTCTCAACTAACAGTCCTGTGTTGTTTCTCGTGGATTTGTCTGCATGTCCATGTGTGTGAGATGCGTGTGTGGCAGCTCCACGACGAGCCTTCGACACTGTTAAAAAAAATAAAAGAAGAAAAAAAACACAGCCTGCACAAGGACATATAAACCCAAGCATAGTCAATCAATGAAATGTGCAAATTCATTCCATTAAATATACCATCAGAGATGGGGAATCCCCCACCATTGAATGAAAAAGGTCATACATATTCCAGATAATGAGGGAGGTGAATTGTAAACAAGACACCATTTGGTCATCATCTCGAAAAAGTTCCCCAGGGGTGAGGAACGTAGTAACCAAAAATAATTGAAATCAGATAAGCGGTTTTCCATTTATGACAAAAAACATTTTTTTCAAGATGGCCGCCCCAGTCGGCCATCTTGGATCCGGCCACGCCCAAAATCAATAGGGTTCTTCCTTTTCAGGTGGTACATGTGCGACTCAAATTTCAAATCGATGTGGCGAAAAAACATTTTTTTCAAGATGGCCGCCCCAGTCGGCCATCTTGGATCCGGCAACGCCCAAAATCAATCGGGTTCTTCCTTTTCAGGTGGTACATTTGTGACCCGAATTTCAAATCGATATGGCGAACAGTTTATGAGTTATCGCACTCACAACTATAAATGTTGACGCTGCCCCAGTCGGCCATCTTTGATCCGGCCACGCCCAAAATCAAGAGGGTTCTTCCTTTTCCGGTGGTACATGTGTGACTCAAATTTAAAATCGATATGGTGAAAAAACATTTTTCAAGATGGCCGCCTCAGTCGGCCATCTTGGATCCGGCCACGCCCAAAATCAATAGGGTTCTTCCTTTTCAAGTGGTACATGTGTGACCCAAATTTCAAATAGATATGGCGAACAGTTTATGAGTTATCGCACTCACAGCTATAAATGTTGACGCCCGGACAGACGGACGGACAGCCAGACGGACGCCATGGGTGACAACAATATCCCCCTTCCGCCATGCGGTGGGGATAAAAAAACTACAAGGGTGCTCGGGCGCACACCGCTGCCATGTAATACCTGATCCACGATAACATATCGGGCCCAATACATTTTTTACTTACGAAATCTTTATGACTTCCGTCCTCTGTTTGTGTGTTTGTTTGTTACTTACGAAATCTAAAGATTTCGTAAGTATATTGATCAGTTCCGTTTCTGTTTGTTTGTTTGTGTGTTCGTTTGTTTGTTTGTAGGCACGATAACTCAAGAACAGAAGAAGCGACCAATGTGAAATTACACCATGTGATTCAGGAGGGTGATGGCTAGTGCTGATTAGATTTTGGTCAAAATCGGTCAACGGTCAAGGTCACAGTGAGGTCAAACATCCAAAAAAAAGTTATAACTCGAGAACGGAAGAAGCTACCAATGTCAAATTACACCACGTGATTCAGGAGGGTGATGGCAAGCGCTGATTAGATTTTGGTTTAAAAAGAAAATTAAAAATAAATAAATAAATAAATAAAAACAATTCTTTAAAAAATAAAAAAAAAACGCTCAAAGGTCAAGGTCAGTGATCGCTCAAAATCACAATCGCTCAAAGGTCAAACATCAAAAAAATTATAACTCGAGAACTGAAGAAGCTACCAATGTCAAATTACATCACCTGATTCAGGAGGGTGATGGCTTGCGCTGATTAGATTTTGGTCAAAATCGGTCAAAGGTTAAGGTCACAGTGAGGTCAAACATTCGATTTTTGATGGTTTGGTACAGATTCTTCGTATAAACTTCTGGTTTGCGTCGCTACCTTCTCTCGAGACAGCTTTTATTAGACAAGGTTAGAGGTCAAGTTGACGATTTCGTAAGTACCAGTCTATGACTGCTTGTTTAATAATTCTCGCATCCAGATCCGGATTCAGATCTTCACCAAAATCAAATCAATTCATCCTTCTCACACATCCAACATGTCCACCAAGTTTCATCCGAATCAGTCTATAATATTTTTGAGATACAGTGCTACATATCATTTTTGGCCCTCTCTCTCAATTGTGAGAATCACTTTAAAAATTATAGTAGTCGCATCCGGATCTTCACCAAAATCGAATCAGTTTGACCTTGTCACACACCAAACCTGCCCACAAAATTTCATCCAGATCCATGCACAACTTTTTGAGATATCCTGTACACAAACAAACAAACAAACAGACAGACAGACAGACAAACAGACAGAAAGGGGTGAAAACTTAACCTCCTTCACCTTCGGTGGTGGAGCAAAAAAATCAGCACCAATAACGAACAAAAACTGTTGAACAAGACAATTCCAGAAAAGGAATCCTTAGCTTTTGGAGACGACCTCTAAGAGCAGAGAAGACAGCAACTGGCTCCAAAGGAATCCGGAACAAGAAGCCAATAAAATGTTAGAAGGAAAATAAAATCTCTTCCTTGCAATCCTTTAATAAAAAAAAAAAAAAAAAAAAAAACATAGCATAAGAAGTGCACAAAAAAAACAATTGTCTCTCAATTTTCTTTCATATCTGTGTACTCTTTCAACAGGAGTGCATCATGATGAGTTGGTATGGATAAGGATACTGCCTAAGCTGGATGAAGAGAATTGTAGTTTCCTGCACGTAGCTTTCCTTCATATTCTGTGATATGAAGGAAAGCTATAAAAACGAAGTTGTGATTTTGCATTGTTCAGCAACATTATTCCCATACCCACCCCCTGAACTTTCCTCCACCCATGAGATGTAAATTGTGTACAAACAAAAAGTGATGCGATTTATTGATGAGTGAGTACACCGTAATTCCGTTGGAATGAAGACCTTACCAAGCCTGTTGCGGTTGGAAAGCAGAGTGGCTGTGCAGTGCAGTACGTGTGGAAGGGATGTCTGTATTAGTTGCCATCGCGTAACATTCTGAATGGCTTCACATAAAGCCGGAGACAATCCCTGCAGCTTGTTTTCAACAAGGACTCGCTCGAATGACTGTCAAAAATCATAAACATCGTTAACACCATCAGTTTTGCAGTTATCACATCCTTTGTCTCGAATCATAATTTAATGATAATTTTGGATCTGCATTTCCAGTAAAGTTTATCAAACAATCCCATCCGTTAACATTTAATGTCACAATTGTGATCACATCTTTTATTTCAAGAACATGATATTTTGGGAGGAAATTCATATCCCCATTATTACTACAACCTCTTTAATGGCCGCAATTATTGTCACCTTCTTGTGGGTCAATCAGGAAAAGTTTTGGGTTCTGTTGGATTGGGCAAGCATGACATTTGACTGAAAGTGGAAGAAATTTGGATTTTGACCAGGATGCTGGTCATAACTCGCCGACTCCTTGTGAAAGACGCTGCGTGATGCAGTGCTCAATCAACGAATGTGAGCAGATGGCACACTCGACTTCATCTGAGAGACAGCACATTATGCAATGCATTACTCTGCGTCTGAAGCAACAATACAACAGTTCTTTTTCTATCCAAGATTGAGACTCATGGAACAGCAAGGAGGGAAGAAAGACAAGGAAGTGAAATGCAGATGGCCAAAGAATCATGAGCACATGGCTGAAGGCCCTGTCACACGTTGACGATTTAGCCAGAGTATGCCTGACGTATCCAAAATTTGGCTAAAAACGCTGGCACACGTCGAATACGTTATGGGTAAGTTTTGTATAGGTTAAGAGCACGCTGGCATACGTCGTAGTACGCCAAGGTGTTAGACAAATTTTCCATGCTTGATATTTTTCGACGTATGCCAGCATATGACTCACATGTTTCGCATAATGCTGGCCGTACGTTGTAGGCACGTTGCGCGATCGTTGACACACGTCGACACACGTTACTTGTAAGTTATTCATAAGTCGAAACACGTCGAGGTAATGTTTAGCGTACCCGAAACTTATTTATAACCTATGAGTAACTGTTGTAGGCAAGTTACGCAATCGTTGACACACGTTTCTTGTACGTTACTCATAAGTCGAAACATGTCAAGGTAATGGTTAGCGTCAGTGTTCCAGACTCCCTGGTTTTTCTTTTTTTTTTTTTCTTCGGTATGACGGTGATGTTCACACTTCGATTTCTCGTGCGGTTATAATATAATATAATTAATAGGCTGCCACTCAATGATTTAAATCATAACCGCACAAGAAATTGAAGTGTCAACATCACCGTCATACCGAAGAAAAAAAAAACCCCAAAAAACCAGGGAGTCTGGAACACTGACGCTAACCATTACGTCGATGTGTTTCGACTTATGAGTAAAGTACAAGTAACGTATGTCAACGATCGCGTAACGTGCCTACAACTTACGCCAGTGTATGTGGAACGTGCATCATACGTCGAGAAATTTTCAACATGCTGAAAATTTCGACGTACTCGGCGTATGACGACGTAAGCCAGCGTACGACGAGATATGCCAGGGTGCTATTAACGTACACAAAACTTACACATAACGTATTCGACGTGTGCCAGCTTGGTTTGGCAAATTTTTCATACGTCGGCATAGGCTGGCTAAAACGTCAAGGTGTGACAGCGGCTTCACACTTCGATGTCTTGTGCGGTTATGATTTGAATCGTTGAGCCACAGCCTATGAATAGCCTACGCCACGTGATCGTCAGCGATACGCTGCCGTGCTATAGTGGGGCAACTTAGCATAACAATTGTGCATTTTGTGAGGAAAGCACCAAATTTGGCACACTGGTGGCCTATCATATTATGAACAGATTTGGATATTGGGCCATCTCAAAATTTTTGATGGCAGTGGAAAATGGCTGCCACAGCCATCAGCGGCTGAATTTGAGAAAGCCCAATATCCAAATCTGTTCATAATATTGTTGCGAATTCGCACCCACCGGCGTGCGATCGGCCGCTCGACTCGAATGGTGGCCGCCTCGCCCAACGGAACGGACAATTCTGTCATGACCCTCTCGGAACAACGCCGGGAGCTAGTCACGGGTGGGGGTTTAACCCCACCACTACTGTGCCAATTGCCCACCCGCGCAGGATAGGGTTGCTCGCCAAATTCGATCTACCTAAGTACCTGCGCGGATGATCGACCGGGCGATCGTATCTCGCCGCAGGCCGACTCCGGACACGAACCGCTTAAGCGGTCCGTTCCGTGCTACAGTGATAACCAAGCGGCGTTATCGTCGGCCTCGACGGTTCCGATTAATTATCGGACGTATTAAGCCCACTACGAACCCTTAACGTGAAGCAGGATGGAGGGTCAATTAAAAGGAAGGAGACGAAGCGAAACGGGCACAGTTCAACATGCAAGCACTTTATTCACACAACACACGGAGAGCACACATATACAGCCAAACAGTCAAAATGCACCTATATCAACCCAAACAAAAGTAACAATGCAGAGCTACAACCGAATCAGACCGACACAGGGAAACACTTAAACAGTTCTACTTTACAAGACACGGCGCCACAAGATCCATACAAAAACCCCGAAAAGAAATGGTGACTTCCTTTTGGGCCGTCGAGTCCCTCTCCCACGTCCGTCGACGTGATCGCGCCTGGCCGCGACTCCGTGCCCTGGCGGGGTAGGCGAGTCCTCTCCGGCGTGCCTTGCGCCGGCATGTGTTGGCCGCTCGACGACACGGATGGAGTTTCCGGCGCTATCCCAGCGCGGATAGAAGGGGTTGGGGGGGGGAAGTTGTTGCTCGAGGTCGCGGTGTAGGGAATGGCAGACGCTCCGTCCCGCCAGCGGGGTCTAGGGACCGCCTCACAAAAGACCAGACCAGCGGCCACCAGGAAGAGAAGAGGACGAGCGAGCCGGAAGACAGGAAGAGAGCAAGAGCAACAACAGCGCTCCTTCCGTGACCGACTTTTTATCCCCTGGGGCTCCGCCCATCACTCCGCCCCCGTTTTTGGCTCCATCCTCCTTCGAGAGGGTTCTCGAAGAGGGGCGTTCCCTCACCCCGACCGCCTCATGCTGGTCATCCAATCGGCGGCGAGCTGCCCTCCCTCTTCTCCTCCTCACACCAAGCGCGGAGAATAATGGCGCGAAAAACCCACCAGCATCGTTGGCAGTTTTCGTCCGTTTTAAATAAAAGACAGGGAAAGAAAAACGATTACTCAAAGCATCGCAGCCCGGATGGATCACATAAATTCCCTCTCGACAACGGATTTGGGCTAACTACACATGTACTTAAGAGATATCTCACCAACGGGACCTGAATGGTGGTTTGCGAATTTCCACAGCCGTAACAATATGTTAGGCGACTAGTGTGCCAAATTTGGTGCTTTCCTCACAAAATGCACAATTGTTATGCTATATTTAGCGAAGTTGCCCCACTACTATGCAGAAGTTAGACTATCGTTGGGCATAGGTTGTGAACGCCAACAACACGCTCAGCATTCGTTGGTACAAGTTATCTATATGTGATTAAAACGTTCTGTGTACGTTACTAATACGTTATGCATACGTCCAACACGTTATTATACGCCCAAAACCTTTTAAAAAACATCAATAGTTCAGTGTACGCCAGCGTTTTACATCCATTGAGACCTTGCCATACGCTGGCTAAAACGTCAAGGTGTGACAGGGCCTTCAGCCAAGACCAAGATAAACACAAACTCAAAATAAAAAACAACAGAATCAAGTAAAAATAGCACCACTGGACCTGGAGCTTATCTGGGCCCTGGCCTAATGTAGTAAGCCAAATTTGGAAGTATTCTGACTGGTGGGTCTGAAGAAGAAGATTTTTGAAGGAATTTACGCAATTTTCCAAAAAAAATTTACCGAAGTCTGCCATTTTGACACACTTCTGCTCATATGATCAGCATGACCTCCACAATTTAACATCCTGACCCTGGCCTAATGCCGTAACCCAAATTTGGTGGCATTCTGACTGGTGGATCTGGAGAAGAAGACTTTTGAAGGAATTTACAGGACCGTCATTTTGTCACACTTCCAGTCACGTGATCGGCATGGCCTCCACAATTTAATATCAGAACTCTGGCCTAACGTTGTAACCAAAATTTGGTGGCATTCTGACAGGTGGGTCTGAAGAAGAATATTATTGAAGGAATTTACGCAATTTTTCCAAAAATTGACGGTCAGCCATTTTGACACTTCTGGCCATGTGATCAACACGACCTCCACAATTTAATGTCCCTACCCTGGCCTAATGTTGTAACCCAAATTTTGGTAGCATTCTGACCGGCGGGTCGAGAGAAGAAGATTTTTGAAGGAATTTAGTAAGTCAGCCATTTTAACCTACTGAAAGTCAGGTAACCAGAATCAAAGGGCGGAGGAGCTCCTTGTGAGCCAACGGCCATCCATATCTAGTGCCCAACTGTGTCTACACACGTCCTCCTGCAGTTGGGTTACTTTTTTATTAGGAGGTTGGTGGCAGGATTTGCACTCCGGCCACTGTAAAACCCTTCATTCCGCAAAACACACAAACGCAAAAAAATCTGAAAACCCACTCCGTGGGAGTACCTCCTGTGCAGCTTCCCTTCGCAGGGCAGCTCACCAGATGACGGGATTGGGGCAAAGCCTTCGGGACCCCCAATCTTTGATGAAAGGAGGGAAACCACGGGGTAACCTCCCTGGGTCAGATTGCGGGAGAGTGTGTCGGAGTGGTGCTGAGGTGTCGTCCACCAGACGGCGGACTCCTTGGGTTAACCTGAGGCCGTCCCTTCGGGTGGGTGCCTGGAATGTCCTATCCCTAAGAGAGGATGATCAACTGTCTCTGTTATCATCTGAGCTCAAGCGTTTGGACATCGGTATTGCAGCACTCTCTGAGGTTCGGAGACCGGATTGTGGCGAGATAATGGTGGGTGGTTACACCTACTATTGGTCTGGTCACTGATGGTTACCATACTCAAGTAGTTGCTGTCGCTGTGTCCAATAAGTTGACCCCAATGATAATTAAGGTAACACCGGTCAACGAGCGTATTATGAGATGAAGGATTCGTCACTCCTTAGGTGTCATTTCCCTGGTCTCTGTCTATGCTCCGACTGAGGCGAGTGACCTCACCGTGAAGGACACATTCTACGCCACGCTCAAGTCTGTGGTTGATCAGTGCCCCAGAGGAGAAACACTTCAAGTCTTGGGGGATTTCAATGCATCGACGGGAACTGATAGGGATGGTTATGAGACGTGTGTTGGTCCCCATGGGTCAGGAACTATGAACCAGAATAGCACTAAGTTCCTTGACTTTGCAAAAAGTCATGGACTTAGGGTGGCTGGTTCATGGTTTCAGCGCCCACAAGCTCATCGCTGCACTTGGTATTCCAACGCTGGCGGTGTGGCAAAGGAGATTGACCACGTCCTCGGTGACGGTCGCTGGAGGATGATTCAGAACTGCAGGGTCTACCGGAGTGCTCAGTTCCTCAATACTGACCACAGGCTTGTTGTAGCAACTCTAAAGCTGCACCTTAAATCCTGGAGAATGGTACCATCCCAGCCTCGGCTGGATGTTGGCAAGCTCAAGGATGAGAGAGTAGCTGAGGAGTTTGCGAACAGGCTGAGTGGACATTTGTGGTGTCTGGGTGCTTTGGGGGGTCCTGAAGAGTTATGGATTACTTTCAAGACCACCGTCCTTGATGTTGCCGGTGGCTGTCTTGGAACTCACCGCAGGGCAAAGAAGAATTTTGCCACTCAAGGGACACTGGATACCATTGACCAGAATCGCAGGGCCAGGCTGAATGGCAGAGCTGAGCTGTTTAGGGAGCTGAGGCGTAAAACTGTACGTGCACTGAGGGTGGACAAGGAGGCCTATGTGCGAAGAATCTGTGAGGGGGTAGAGCATCACCTGTGGACAGGTGATTCTCGTCCCGCTTACAGGGGAATTCACGCATTGCGTTCATCCAAGCCCATCCCTCGGAGCACTGCAGTTAGAGCAGAGAGTGGTAGGCTCTTAACAGAGGAGTCTGAAGTGAAGGCCCGCTGGGCCGGTTACTTTGAGCAGTTGTACCAGGCTGATCCACCAGCTATCGAGTTGGACGTCAGGGGTGTTACAATCCCTGTTGCTGACCCTCCAATCAACTGTGGTCCACCTTCGCTTGTGAAAACACGGGCTGCGGTGAACCAGTTGAAACAGGGTAAAGCTCCAGGGATCTGTGGCATCCATGCTGAACTTCTCAAGGCTGGTGGAAATGCTGCACTCGTGTCGTTGCATGCAGTTTTGTGCTCTGCCTGGAACGCAGGCATCATCCCAATTGATTGGAAGAGGGGCCTTGTTGTCCCTCTCTGGAAAGGGAAGGGTGATCGCCAAGACTGCAACAACTACCGAGGGGCGACGCTGCTCTCAGTGCCAGGCAAGGTCTTTGCACGGATAATTCTTGATAGGGTTCGCCACCATCTGCTTGAGCACCAGCGTCCAGAGCAGTCAGGCTTTACACCAAAGAGGTCAACGATTGACCGTATCCTTGCTCTTCGTGTCCTCACCGAACACAGACGAGAGTTTCGGCAGGGGCTGCTTGCAGCCTATGTTGATCTCTGTAAAGCGTTCGATTCAGTGAATCGGGATGCCCTCTGGAGGATTCTTGGTCTTCGTGGGGTGCCACCAAAACTGATCGATCTGATGTCTGAACTTTACTCTGGTACTGAGAGTGCTGTGAAGTGTGGTGGTACCATCTCTGACTTATTTCCAGTTGTTACTGGAGTTCATCAGGGGTGTGTACTGGCCCCCACACTTTTCAGCACTTGTATTGACTGGATTTTTGGGAGGATGTCAGAAAGATCAAGCTGCGGTGCATCGTTTGGGAATGTCAAGATCTCGGACATGATGCAGTCATCTTTGCGGAGACTTTAGATATCCTTTTGGGGCCCTCGAGGTGCTGAATGAGTAGTCGGAGCCGCTGGGATTATGGGTTTCTTGGGTCAAAACCAAGATCCATGCTTTCAATGACATCTTGGATGCTGCTGTCCTGTCTGTGTCTGTTTTTGGTGAGGATGTTGAGGTTGTGGAGAGATTCACTTACCTTGGCAGTGATATTCATGTCTCTGCTGACTGTGAGTCAGAGGTCAATAGACGTCTGGGTCGGGCCTGGGGAGTCATGGATTCACTCGATCATGGAGTGTGGTGCTGCCGGTACCTGTGCAGGAGGACGAAAGTCCGAGTCTTCAGGTCCTTGGTGCTTCCAGTCTTGCTCTATGGATGCAAGACTTGGACTCTGACCAAGGATCTGAGACGGAGACTTAATTCCTTTGGTACCAGGTCTCTTCGGAGAATCCTTGGCTATCGCTGGTCAGATTTTGTGTCCAACGAGCGGTTGCTGAGAGAGACTCGGATGAGATTTGTTACCTGCATTGTCCGTGAGCGTCAGTTGCGGCTGTATGGACATGTGGCTCGTTTTCCTGACGCTGATCCTGCTCACCAGATTCTCTCAGCGAGGGAGTCTCGTGAGTGGAGGAGGCTGATGGGCCGACCACGTGCCTCATGGTTGCAGCAGGTTGACCAGCATCTCAAGGAGATGGGGATGGGCCTGGCATCTGCCTTGGGGAAGGCCAGACGGAGGCCCCTGGAGTACCGACGGAAAGTGGACGCAGTGACGTCCTGTTCTGGCACATGCTCCCATTAAAAAATTTTTTTTTTAAAACAGAATGAGCTTTGCAAACCCCGTTACCAGTCAGGAGTGGGACGTTGCTGTTGCCAAATTTCAGCCAGAACAGCCCCGCAGTTTGGCCAGAGACGTCAAAATAGGAGACGGACGGGCAGACGGCCGGACCGATGACAATACCTTCTCTGGAATTCCAATTCCAGATGAGCTAAAAATGGACAAGAAAATGGGACTGACAACAATTAGACAAGGCAGAGCAGGTGCAGTGAACTTGGCTTTTGGAGAGGATCTCTTGGAGCTCAGAAAACGATCTGCACTTATGAAGAAACAGTAATCGGAATTCCAAGTTTGTAGTTGGGTTGGGAATCGACCCGAGAGTGGGAAACAAACAGGGTAAGTGTGATACTTCTGCACCATACTGTCAGACAAAAATTCATATTCACAGAGGTTTGTAATAAAACAACAGTGTGAATTAGCCAACGGCATAAAGAAGTTAGAAAAATTATTGCAAAAGCACAAGCAATGACAAGAATGGTGTCTTCGATGTTACGGTTTGTTGCATTTCGTGGCGCTGCTGCTTAAGGAAGGCGTTTATGATCTCAGAACATGTGGCCGACATATTCCCCGTTTCAGGCCACTCTCCAGATGAAAATTTGCCAGATTTTGTCTTTTTGAACAAATTTTTCAATGTTGGCTGCACCTTTGGAACTGATTGCTAAATTTTTGTAACTTATGAGCTGGCAGGATAGCTGAGGTATGCCCACTCACCTGTGAGCCATCTAGGCTGGTTTCAAATCTCAGCCGAGCTATACACCATCACCCTGGTGTTTTGCACGCATGGTGACACAGTGATGTGTGTGCCGTCAATCGGAAGGTCATTAAGCCAGAGGAACTATTTGCTAAAATTATTCGGTAGACATTAAAAAAATCCCTCAGTGTCTTTCACAAAGAGTTGGAGAGTTATCGCCGGCATCCTGGAAAAATTCCAAATTCCACCTTCAGTTGAACGTCAGACCTAGCCAGTTGATTTATGAACGACTGGGTCAAAAATGTTCCCTGGCCGATTCAACAATAAGGTGACGTTGACTGGGGCTGTTTGTTTACTGCAGATCCGTGTAACTTCTATAATCCGTCATCATTCCGAAAATTGTTTGCACATTGTATTGAGGCAAGAAAGAAAAACCTCGAGACTGAATATCATTCCCTTCGATAGACTGCTGAGACTTAAAATTCAGGGCAAGCAAACAAAATGAAAAACTTTGCAAAAATGTAAAGCACATTGACTTGTAAAAGACTTCCAAAAACAGAGTTCAGGTCTCAATTATTTGAATACGACAGGTCAAAATTAAGGAATATTCCTGTGACATGACAATTGCCTTTACTTGAAGAATCACTACATTATTGACTGGAGGATCAAAACAATTATCTTGCAGTCCTATAAAAAGTGGGAACGCAAGTTGATTTGTTCTGTTCACCCAATTAATCATTTAATTATTGGTTCAACGTTGCCATCTCCCAACGATGATGCCAAAGCACGCACAACCTCTGCACTCAGAAAGAAAGGGTCACAAGGTCTGATGTTGTCATGTTGCGGATAGGTCAATGACTTCTGTGTTTTGATTTTTTTAACTGCTTCTCCTCCGGTCGAACTCCTCTAACCTTCCCATCTCCTCGAGGTTGCACGCACTCTCCCCAGCTCCTGTTCCTGGTTAAATTCCAAAATTCAAGGCATTCCACCAACCTCCACTCTTTTGTAACTATTTTCTCCAATTTGTGTAACTGCCTTCCAAGGACGATTCAATCCCACTGTTCCCCCCCAGGACTCCAAGTATACAGTGCAACACCATCTTAGGAAATCCTCCATCCGATATAACCCATCCATCTCACTTGCAGGTTCAGCTCATTCCTTCCGATGCTTGTTGTGTCTAAATCTTACCCCACGGCCCTATTGCTCAGTACGTTTACATTACATTTCCTATTTCCATGGTCTTCCATGAGCCTAGATTGTTTTTTTCTAAAAATAATTTTCCTCAGATTTTTTCTTATGAAGCTTGGCAGAACAGCATCATACTGAGTTGTAGGGTGTGGGGAAGTGGGGAAGTGGGGGGGGGGGGGGTTGGTTGATGCCGTTATTGCACGAGGTGGTGTTCATGACGAAGGTTCAAACTGCAAATGAAAGTCATAAAAATGCAATGCACGGCTGTAGTAAGGGTCTCTTGTCAAAAAAAAAGAGATAGAATAACAATGTTGAATGGATGTCACATATAAACAGGATATCAAAAGACTATTAAAGCCATATAATTACGGCAACATGTAAAGCCACATTAAGGAGGAAGGTTTTAGAGAAAGAAAAATGAGCACTGCACCCGATTTAGCCAACTTATTTTTTTGAGAAGAGCTATACAATGGAGAACAACTTCATATATTTAAAAAAAGGGTAACCCTACATCTATGCCTGAGATGCCGCAGCTGAAGGGGGACGATGACAATAATTTTGTCCTCACAAGTCTTTCGGAGCTTTTAGGAGGCAGATTTTGACATTTCCTCAAAAGGATTAGCCGATTCCAGTTTGTCCTGTATTTAGTGAATTTCACTGTGATAACACACCACACATGTTTTAGCATTGAATAATGCTACCGAATAAGCCTTCAGGTGCCATGGAGATTCGTACAATTGTGCTAGGATAGTGAGAGTGCTGTGCAGCACTCGACCACTAATTACCTGGGTGTGCACTGCCGCTCGCCACAGGGCGAATCCCCCTTACCTGTGGCGAATATTTTAAACCACCCATTAGCCACTGTGGCTAATCCATGTTTTGGTGGTTTTTACCAGTTTTAGACGAATTTTGGGTGATTTTAGCACAGAATTCAACCTTCGTTGAGACGGCCACCATTTTGTATGTTTGGATTACGGGAATCGAGCGTGATTTCGTACAAGCTCATATATACTAACTTTAGTAGTTTTAAACTAGTTTCTAGTTAAAATAAAATAAAAAATAAAAAAAATTCGACCGAAATTACGCACGATTCCCATGATTCTCTCAAAAAAAATTTTTCCCAGAATGATTCAGCGCTACATGCTTCGTTGGGTCAGTGGTTGCCAGGTGAGTTTTGACATAATCAGTAGAAGTACCTGTAGTAGGACGAGTTTGTTTGGATGAGAGAATTTGATGGGTGACTTTGGTTGGTTGGATGAGTGAAGTTGATGGGTGAGATTGGTTGTATGAGTGAGTTTGATGTGTGAGATTGGTTTGACGAGCGAGTTTGACTGGCATGAGGTTGGTCCAATCCTGGTCCACAACCACCCCCATCCCCCACTACCACCTACTAAAGGCACAACGACCACACACACACACACACACACACACACACACACACACACACACACACACACACACACACACACACACACACACACACACACACACACACACACACACACACACACCATCACCACCATCCCTCACAATCACCACCTCCCCTGATGGCCGTTCATTCAACCAATCTCACACGTCAAACTCACTCATCCAACCAATCTGAACAATCCAACTCACTCATGCAACCAACCTCACCCATCAAACTCCACATCCACCTTAAAATTAACTTATTATTTCATATTGCTAAAAAAAAACTTTTGAATAAAATATGTGGCTATTTCCTTTCTCCTGTGGCTTATCATTCTAAACCTGGATTCGCCACAGTGCCCAATTCCTTTTGAAAGCCAGAGCACACCCAGAATTACCCAGCGTACGTAAAGTGAAAAGCAGGGTTCAGCAATTGGTTCACCTTGTCCATCTGTCAGTCCGTCTACCGACGTCGGTCTATGATCGAGGAACTACTCAATTTCAATTGGATTTAATGTTTTGAAAACTGTAGAACATGAAACTGAACACTAATCGGAAACAAAAAACTGCAGTTTAGCACTAATTTGGCAAATTGCACGGAATATCTTCCTTATCACATATGCGTGTTGGTTCAGTGTGTGTGCCCTTAATATCTCCAATCCAAAAAAAGGAGTAAGGAAAATTTTTTTTAGTCTGTCTGCCTTTCTGGCAGGCAAACAAAATTTAAAATCATTCCAAACAGTAATGACATCATAAAGGACACAAACAACAGGCACGAATAACTAATTTAAGGTGTTATATAAGGTGGTGTAAAAGATGCTGCATCAACAGAGGTAAACAATTTCTTTTTCCCCGACAGCTTTTTTAAACCTTTATTTTATTTCAATTGAAGACCACAAGGGGAAAACCAGAGATGTCACTTTTTATAAATTTCAGGGTTATTGCACCTGCCAATAGTTGGCAACATAAGGTTTCCTCTCACAGTATTACTTTAACAAATAACCAGGAGTGTCACATAATTTATATGGTATAAAGTTTTGCTGTGCAATGAAAAAACAAGTGTCGTCAAAGCTGAACAAGTAGAAACCCAGAGTTGTCAGTACTTTACTCCTGGTTATCTCCCTTTCATTCATGTTAACTGTTCCACCATAATATTCAGAGTTGAGAAACTAAAAAATGAAAGGTTGTAAAACTTTCACAGCATAAACTCTGAGCACTACAATGGCCTATTTGGTTACATCATGGGCTCCGTAGTTGGTGCATATCGTGGTTCAAGCCTGGTCAAACCTTTATTGTGACTTTTATAGGACCCACGCCATGGCTTAATGGTTAGCGTGTCTGAGTACCCATCCTCATTCGATGTACCCACCGCCCAATCAACCTGCTTAGGTATATGAGGGAGTCACATGAGGTGACTTCGGCTATCGCGGGGGTGGTTTATCCTTGGTTTCCTCCCGGTTTTCCATCATATTAAGTAGTACGGAGTAAGAAATTGAGAATCCGTCGTCATATAAGCGAAATACCCTTGAGTATGGCGTTGAACACCAATCAAACAAAAAAACAATGACCGTTTAATGTTGAAAAAAATAATCTGTGATCACCAAAGTCATGTTATGTATGCAAATAACCAACAAGCATTAATTTGCTACACATCCTGGGTTAAAATTGCCTGGCAATTATTAAACAAGGGAATAACCAGTGACGTCAGTTTGCAACATTGATTCGTTCTTTGCTCTTAAATGAAATAACACAGAAGCTTGGCAAATGCGAAATGCTTAATTTGATCGGCCAATGATCACTCTTCCTTTTACTGGAAAATAAATCTATATGACAGTTATTAAACAGTCTACCAAAGTCTTGAAACTTTGTTTTTCAATTTCTTCAAAATTGACTTATCCTGACATCTCTGGTTTTCCCCTTGTGGTCTTCAATTTGATCATATACTTTAACACTGTAGAACAAATCCCCTTCTTGTCACTTTCAAAAGCCTCCAGTTTAGCAGGACCGAACTTGGACTAAATATTACACCATTTTATGCTATTTCGATAAATCAAATTTTCCACTTTCACTCTTAGCATTGGGGAATATCGAAATTCAGCTAAAATGATGGCTTGGAGGAAATATAGATTGTGCCCAGAAATGCAAAGCAAGAGTTCAAAACACCCTTCCCATGTCCTTTTTCTCCAGACTGCATGGAGTAAGGTGCTCAATGAACTCTTCACTTGCTATGATTGAATTTTTTTTTTGTGTACATTGTCGAGGCTCGAATGAGAGATAACACACAATGCACAACAAGGGGGCAGGAGACAAGAGGGGTGGGAGAGGGAAGGACAAAACAGTGGGGAACAGAGACATTAAGAGATCTGTGGAAGGGAGAGGGATGTGGTGGGGAACACGGGGCATACAAGATGGACATTACAGGGACTTTCAGGAAGGAAAGCAGGGAAATTGAACGAGGTAGGTTTGGGGTGGATTAACTGGGGTAGAAAAGATCAAGGTTTTGGATGGGGGAAGGTAATAGGTGGTGGTGAACAGCTGTTTTGAAGACCTGGAGGGAAGAATGGGATTGAAGAGAGTGTGCGAGTTTATTCCAAAGGTGGGAAAAAAAGAGGAATGAAAGTGAAGGTGAGCAGTGGTTCGTGATTTTGGTAGTTTTACCAGAAGGGGGCTGCTGCGGGACTTTGAGCACCCTGCAGAAATATGTGGGGGACAAGATCGTAAAAGCAGAGGGGGCAAGATCGGAGAGGAGACGGTACAAGATAGAAAGATGACCGACCTGCCTGTGGTGAGAGAGTGAGAGGCCCAAAGACTAAGCCTCACCGTGGGAGATACCAATGATCCGAAATGCCTTGGTTTCAACAGTGTGAAGCCGAGAAAGGTGAGAGGCAGGAGCACCAGCCCAGAGGGGAGAGCAGTACTCCATCAGGCTGCAGATGAAAGCTTTGTATGTGGTCAGGAACTCAGGTAGGCTGAGGAAGGACTTTGCATGACGGAGGATTCCCAGTCGGCGACTGGCTTTGGAAGCGAGGTTTGAAATGTGGCTTTCCCAGGAAAGATCATGGCAGATAGTTGAGACCCAGAAGCTTGAATGAAAGGACTTCTTCCAGAGAATTATTGAGAAAGTAGATGGGGGGGTCTAAACGGTCCTTTCAGAGAGACAGTGAGAGTGTGAGATTTGTCCCGATTGAAAGACATGTTCCTCGTGTTGAACGAGTTTGTGATTTTACCAGATCTGCAGTGAGCGAAGAAGCTGCTGCTTGCCGGTCTGAGGGATGACAGATGGAACGGCAGAGGGTGGAGTCATTAGCAAAGAGATAAAGAGGATTTTCCAGAGTCGGAGAGATCACTGATGAAAACCAGAAAAAGAACAGGGCCCAGAACTCTACCTCGAGGAACTCCAGCCTGGACAGGAAGAGGGGATGAAAGAACTCCATTTAGGGCCACACGTTGACTGCGACAGCAGAAGATGTCTGCGAGCCATGAGTGGAGATGGCCTTGGATACCATAGGAAGAGAGTTTGGTGAGCAGGGCAGGGTGCCAGACCATGTCAAAAGCACGTGATATGTCGAGGGATACGGCTCGGATTTCCTGTGTGGCATTGAGGACCTCCATCCATCCATTGTTGGGAGAGCAGAAGTAGCATATCCAGGGCAGAGTGACCTGGTCTGAAACCAAATTGATGATCGGAAATCAAGCCATTGGAGAAGAGGAAGGATTTAATGTCTGAAGCGATGATGGATTCCATAACATTGCTGATGATTGGGAGGATGATTGGTCTGTAGTTGCAGGGATCTGTTTTGGCACCTTTGTTGTGCAGGGCAGTAATGTTTGCTGATTTCCAAGCAGATGGCAGATGACCTTGAGCAAATGAGAGGGTGAATGGAACAGAGAGAGGGTGAACAAGAGCAGAAGAGCAGGTTTTTCGGACACATGGGCTGATGGCGTCTGGACCGATTGCAGAATCTGAGTCAAGGTTTGACAGCAAACTCTCCACCTTGTCAGAAGAAAAGGACACAGAGTCCAGGGACAGTTGGGTGTGATGAGTAAGGTGGGTACAGAAAGCGATGGGTTTCGGTCAGTTGATTTAGATGCAAACACCGAGTTTAGGCATTCAGCCTTTTCACGTGCGGTATCAGCAGTGCAGCCATTTGAGGTAAGGGAGGGGATGGAGGGGGGGGGGGAAATACACCAGAAACAGATTTGATTGGACGCCACCAGGATTTGGAGGAGGGAGAGATTCTCAGTATTATGATTAGTTAAAATAATATTGCCGTACGCGAGTACGATCACTTTTTGTGACCTTCTGGTTTTCAAACATCTGACTTGTGCACTTCCGTTTTGATCACGAGCAGCATAACCTATGTGTAATTAATATGCTGCCTTTTAGTTTGATTTGAGGCCTCGATTTCTTCTTCAATTTGCAACTTGCTGTTTTATCTCAAGATATTCTTTTCTATCCTTAATCAATAAAGTGAAAGATATGGTGTTCTTCTTTATTTTTTTTTTGCTCCCAAACAAATTCTGCCCCCCTTGCCTCAATTCTACTGCTGAGGAATCCTGGTCTCTGCACACACTGCTAAAAACAGATAATGCTGCTCACTACGGTCACATACAGGGTAAGGTGTGCACTTCAGCACATCATAAGCACAGGAACATGACTACATTCTCGACATTTCAGGCAATCTCATCTGTGGACCATCTGAATGCACTTGTAATTCTTGCTGCTTGACTGTCATCAACATGGAGTACATGCCCTCACCCCCACCCCCCCTTGCTCTGCTCATTTTCATTTTCCTCTGCACTTGGCCTTGCTCATTTTCCTTGATTACACAAGTGTCTATGATGGAGTTAAGCCAGCGACGCCATCTGTCAGCATTCTATGGCGGATGTCAAAGATTCTTCAGGATTTGAGCGAGCTGCAGTGATTGTGGCACTGCATCACACCTCCTGGAGGGGATTTCTTCATCATTGTGTGGTCATGTGGTTTCAAATCGGGGAAAGGGGGAGGGGTGGGGTAATGCCTGTCACATGGAATTGCAAACCATCTCAAAGTCACACAGTCTATAAGATCAGCAACAACACAGACAACTGAACCGACTACATGCAAAATAAACATTACCCAAGAGATGATAAGGAGATGTCATGAGACAATGACATTCAGGCTAGAACCCTGGCGATGGTTTAAATTAGGACAAATGGGCTGACAAGTAGGATAGAGTTTCAGAAAAAGAGGCAATTCAACATACCACACACGAGGCCTCGTACTGCTTCCCCAACTTGGGCCGGATAAAGGCACTGAGAAACAAAAGTCAAAGCAACAAATCAAATTTCTACTTCGTAGTTTGAGTAAATCATCTTCTTAGGTACAATGAACAACTTGGAAGGAGCCGATGTGGAGAATTGAGGGAATATCGAGAATTAAGCAGGAAGAAAGACGAGAGAAGCAAGGATCATAGAATTGGGGAGACGGGTTGAGGGACAAAATGGATTTGGCGAAGATAGAGATTAAGGGGTGGGAAAGTAAGTGGAATGTTTTCAGCAAAGAGAGTGGGGAAAGGTATGGGGGGTCGACGGTTGTTTATGCAAGTTGTTCAATTTCACATACGTAACACAAACATGGCACCTTGCAGGAGGCTTATGTAAATGTATTTGTTTTTAAGGTCTGGCGGGATATCCTCGAGGTATGTCTACTCACCTCGAAGCTGCCTAACCTGGGTTTGAATCGTCCTCCTCGATATACTGTCATCTTGCTGTTTTGAAAACTATCAACTGTGATCCTGGTGTTTCACAAACAGAGCGATTCGTCAATGCATGTGCCATCCCTCGAATCGATGTTAAACTGGACGTCCCATCTGTGGTGATAATTAGTGGATGCTAAAGATCCAACCGCGAAGAGTGTGCGAGTTGGCGCCGGCATCCTCGTCAAAATCCAAATTCCTGCCCGAACCTACAAGGGACACAGTATCAGCAGCACAGCTACCCCCCCTCCCTTCAGCCACTAATGCTGCTCACAGTCATGTGCTGCATACGAAAGAAGAAGAAGAGGAAGAAAATTTGTTTCTTATTTACCACCTTTGAATCGAGGCATCGAAATCTCCAGGATACTGGCATTCACAATAATATGGAATATGTCTGGTTACTTTTCATAACTAAGTATATGGTCAATTGCCTTGCTTCATCAGGATTCCTTTTAGTCTATAAACCCTGCGCAAACCGCTATAAATCTCCATTATTGAGTCGATGAATCTCGTTGTGGATCAAATCAAATGTCTCGCAAATAACTACCACCTCCTTTCCATAGATCTCTGGGCCACTCTGGTCAGTCGTCTATGGATCTGCACTGATGTTGTATTGGATGATCCTTCAGAACTACATATCTAGTCCACATGCAAATATGGCGGAATGTGACACTCCACCCACGTATGCTCCATACACGTTCTTTCCTGTACTTCACCTTACTCATATCTCCTTCCCTGCTCTCAACACTCCTTTCACACTCAACTACCCCCCCCCCACCCCTTCTCTTTCCTATCATCATCCCTTATCTTTATTTTCTCAATTTAGCCCCTCGACTTCCAGTTCGAGCATTTCCCCACATGTTGGTCGAATCTGCAGCTGCTTCTCCCACCTCGTGAAAGCAAAGTTTTCTGAAACAGATGTGTCGTGTTTTTCTGTTATATTTTCATCCCGGTGTTTCTGTTTATGTTTTCGTCCAATTTTCCGTGTTAAATCATACATACCTTGTTGTGCGATATTTGTCAAATTTGTTTTCATGATGTTTAAGGCCTACTCCTCATCGTAGCTTCCATTAAAAAAAAAAATCTGTGCCCTTAATTGTGGTGCCGTGTTCCGTATTTTACATGATTTTTACAAAATATTGTCCTTTATACCTACTCAGCATTGTCCTATTTCCAATCTTCACCCCCCCCCCCAAAAAAAATAAAAAATATATATTTCACTCCAAAACTATCTCATTGTGCCACAATTCTTTTCTGCCGATACTTCTTGTACTCCATTCTCTCTTTCTCCCTTTTCGCAATATCTCTAAACTGAATATTCATTTGATGTAAATGCTTCTTCGTTCTTCCTTCAAAATCATTTTAAAATCATTTAAAAAAAATTCTCACATGATCCCCCATCCAAAACTTCGATCTTTTCCACCTCCGTTAATCCACCCCAAATCCACCTCCTTCAAATTCTCTGCTTTCCTTCCTGAAAGTCCCTGTAATATCCATCTTGTATTCCCCGTGTACCCCGCCCCATCCCTCTCCCTTCCACAGATCTCCTAATGTCTCTGTTCCCCACTGTTTTGTCCTTCCCACTCCCACCCCTCTTGTCTCATTCCCCCTTTGATGTGCATTGTGTGTTCGCTCTCAAAAGAGCCTCGACAAGGTAAACGAAAAAAAAAAAACTGTTACCATTTACGGAAGTGTGTGTGTGTGTGTGTGTGTGTGTGTGTGTGTGTGTGTGTGTGTGTGTGTGTGTGTGCGTGTGCACGCGTGCGTGCGTGCGTGCGTGCGTGCGTGCGTGCGTGCGTTTTGCTTGTTGGTTGTTATCTCCATATGCGGGTTTCAGAAAGTGCACCGGATCCCTCTGAGGTATCGAAGTATCCACCATTGTGTGTTTGTGTGTGAGATTGTTTGGTTGGTATCTCCATGTTTGGGTTCCAGAAAGTGGGATGGAGCACTCCCAGGTGTGTGTGTGTGTGTGTGTGTGTGTGTGTGTGTGTGTGTGTGTGTGTGTGTGTGTGTGTGTGTGTGTGTGTGTGTGTGTGTGTGTGTGTGTGTGTGTGCCGTTGATTGGTGTCAACATCTGTGGAATGGAGTCCTCCAAAGGTGTGCTCAAAGTATCCACCTATATTTCAGTAAGAGGATCACGATTCATGGACCAAGCTGTGAAGTTTTCTGTTTTCAAAGTTTTGTACAGAGGGCTCTCTTCAGGATCATTACTGAGCCCCGGACGGCTTCCAACTGTACTTTGTTTGGAGGGATATTCCCAGGGATGGTTTTTAATATCTATGTGAGGTTCTTCATCATCACTGGTACAACGTTGGCATTCTTCAGCTTCCAGGATATTTTCACCTCCCTCTACCTCGCCTCTGTCTCTCTCTCTGTCGCCCTCTCTCTCTCTCTCTGTCGCCCTCTCTCTCTCTCTCTCTGTCGCCCTCTCTCTCTCTCTCTCTGTCGCCCTCTCTCTCTCTCTGTCGCCCCCTCTCTCTCTCTGTCGCCCCCTCTCTCTCTCTGTCGCCCCCTCTCTCTCTCTCTCGCCCCCTCTCTCTCTCCCTCCCCCCCTCTCTCTCTCTCTCGCCCCTTCTCTCTCTCTCTCCCGCCTTCTCTCTCTCTCTCGCGCCTTCTCTCTCTCTCTCGCGCCTTCTCTCTCTCTCTCGCCCTCTCTCGCCCTCTCGCCCCCTCTCGTCCTCTCTCGCCCCCTCTCGCCCTCTCTCGCCCTCTCTCGCCCTCTCTCGCCCTCTCTCGCCCTCTCTCGCCCTCTCTCGCCCTCGCCCTCTCTCGCCCTCGCCCTCTCTCGCCCTCTCCCTCTCTCGCCCTCGCCCTCTCTCGCCCTCGCCCTCTCTCGCCCTCTCCCTCTCTCGCCCTCTCTCTCTCTCGCCCTCTCCCTCTCTCGCCTCTCTCCCTCTCTCGCCCTCTCTCTCTCTCGCCCTCTCTCTCTCTCGCCCTCTCTCTCTCTCGCCCTCTCTCTCTCTCGCCCTCTCTCTCTCTCGCCCTCTCTCTCTCTCTGTCGCCCTCTCTCTCTCTCTCTCTCGCCCTCTCTCTCTCTCTCGCCCTCTCTCGCCCTCTCTCGCCTCTCTCTCTCTCTCTCTCTCGCCCTCTCTCGCCCTCTCTCGCCCTCTCTCGCCCTCTCTCGCCCTCTCTCTCTCTCGCCCTCTCTCTCGCCCTCTCTCTCTCGCCCTCTCTCTCGCCCTCTCTCGCCCTCTCTCTCTCTCGCCCTCTCTCTCTCTCGCCCTCTCTCTCTCTCGCCCTCTCTCTCTCTCTCGCCCTCTCTCTCTCTCTCGCCTTCTCTCTCGCCCTCTCTCTCTCTCGCCCTCTCTCTCTCTCGCCTCTCTCTCTCTCTCTCTGGCCCTCTCCCTCCCTCGCCCTCTCTCTCTCTCTCGCCCTCTCTCTCTCTCGCCCTCTCTCTCTCTCGCTCTCTCTCTCTCTCTCGCCCTCTCTCTCTCTCTCTCTCTCTCTCTCTCTCTCTCTCGCCCTCTCTCTCTCTCTCTCGCCCTCTCTCTCTCTCTCTCGCCCTCTCTCTCTCTCGCCCTCTCTCTCTCTCGCCCTCTCTCTCTCTCGCCCTCTCTCTCTCTCGCCCTCTCTCTCTCTCCCCCTCTCTCTCTCTCTCGCCCTCTCTCTCTCTCTCTCTCTCGCCCTCTCTCTCTCTCGCCCTCTCTCTCTCTCGCGCTCTCTCTCTCTCTCTCGCCCTCTCGCTCTCTCGCCCTCTCTCGCTATCTCGCGCCCTCTCTCTCTCTCTCGACCTCTCTCTCTCTCTCGCCCTCTCTCTCTCTCGCCCTCTCTCTCTCTCCCCCTCTCTCTCTCTCGCCTCTCTCTCTCTCTCGCCCTCTCTCTCTCTCGCCCTCTCTCTCTCTCGCCCTCTCTCTCTCTCGCCCTCTCTCTCTCTCGCCCTCTCTCTCTCTCGCCCTCTCTCTCTCTCGCCCTCTCTCTCTCTCGCCCTCTCTCTCTCTCGCCCTCTCTCTCTCTCGCCCTCTCTCTCTCTCTCGCCTCTCTCTCTCTCTCTCGCCTCTCTCTCTCTCTCGCCTCCGTCTCTCTCTCTCTCTCGCCTCTCTCTCTCTCTCTCTCTCTCGCTCTCTCTCTCTCTCTCTCTCTCTCTCTCTCTCTCTCTCTCTCTCTCGCTCTCTCTCTCTCTCTCTCTCTCGCCTCTCTCTCTCTCTCTCTCTCTCTCTCTCTCTCTCGCCTCTCTCTCTCTCTCTCTCTCTCTCTCGCCTCTCTCTCTCGCCTCTCTCTCTCGCCTCTCTCTCTCGCCTCTCTCTCTCGCCTCTCTCTCTCGCCTCTCTCTCTCGCCTCTCTCTCTCGCCTCTCTCTCTCGCCTCTCTCCCCCCCCACCTCCCCACCTCACTTCATTGACTCGTCGGCGAAGCGACGGGTTGTATTTCCTCGTAAGCAATATATAGCATAAACGCCTCATTCATATACAGTGCTTGACAAAGGTAAATTTGAGAAGGCCATGTTGTTTGTAGATAAATGAATCACCTTGTCTGACGCCATAAGAACGTTTGGATGGGAAGTGGAATCCCAGAGTCACCATGGCCTTCCTGTGCAAGCCCTTGCGAGGTCTTTCTTTTCCCCATGCGTGCTCTCTCAAACACTCTGCAATCACTTGCACACAGTCACACCACCTATTGTGGAAAAACACAAAAAGGCAAATTACTCGTTTTTCGAAATGCACAAACAGTGGGCATTGAAGGGGTTTAGTGGTGCAATCAGGTGGGCTGAAGGAACGTACTGAGGTCACGAGTGCACTTACTTGAGAGGTCTCATTTGGGTTAAATTCCCGACCAGACTCTAAATGGTTCGATTGGTGCTCCGCGGGCAGGACGTTGCAGATCACCAAGTGCCCCATCCCTCAGATGGACATTCAGTTGGGTGCCCGAAGTGCTGTTAAAGATCTGTAGTGGCATCATTTTGCCTTTGGTTTCGTAATACGTGAATATGCCTTCGCTTTGGCTTAATGGAGTTTCTCGGCAGGGGTTTTTCAGCGTTTTTTTCCATTGTAGTTGCATATAGAATCGATTCGGAATTTGAACATTTTTTTCTTCCACGCTATATTGAACGACCCCGACGTGATCCAAATGGACGGACAATGAGTTACAAGCACGCACCCAGTCGCCAAGAATGACCAACCAGCCGTGCCCTTCCCAGACACTCAACCAGCTTCATCGGCGGCAATGGCTTCGATAAAGCTGCCGCCATTCTGGCCAAATGACCTGCTACCCACAGCTGTGGTTTACGCAAGTTGAAGCCCGATTCAACACCTGAAACATTATTACCAAGTTGACGCAATTCAAAGAGCTTGTTGGCTCCCCGTCACCAGAGTATGTGACGGTGGTGAGAGATGTTTTACAAGAACCCCCGATAAACGCTCCATACACGACTTTGAACATCGCACTCAAAGTATGCGACTTCCTCTGAGCACCGCCCGCTTTCAAAAACTTACAGCCGAGGATTTAGGAGATCGAAGACCCACACAACTACTGTGTCATATGCAGCAGCTTCTCGACAACTGCCACACCACCTTTGACCAGTCAATAATTGGTGAGTTGTTCTTGCAATGTTTATTACCACACGTCCATATGATACTTGCAGCTAAAACAGAGGTGGCACGACCCGCCGCTGGGTTTCTCGCTCATAATTCCATTGACACCGTTACTCCATCGTGACTAATGTGACACCTCCGCATCAGCACGTCACACAGCTACAATCTAAAATGGCGGACCTTAAGAAGTTCGTTCTGGAGCTCTGTGCCGCCCAACACCAATCATGCCCATCTTAGTGTTCCCTTTTGTAGTGATAGTGCAAAACGACAAAACTTGTGCTGCCGTTCGCCTTCACCTTCTGTGAACACTCCAGATTGGTGTTGGCACCACGTAACCTTTGGTGCTAATGCTTGTCAGTGTAAAGCACCGTGCTCGTACCAGTCACAGGGAAACGACGAGGCTCACAACTAATGGCAACGAGTTCACCTTGGCCATACGTCAGTCACATTTTCTTTCTCGTGGATCGTACTTGTGGACTTCATTTTCTTGTGGATACAGGGGCAGAAGTGAGAATTGTTCCGCCATCTGCCGCTGAATGAAAAAAAAAATTGACCGGAATATTCATGGCATGCCACGAACAACAGTGCTACTTTTGGAGAACGGCTCCTCCAGCTTGATTTGGGTTTACTTTGCTCAGTTCCTTGGGTGTTTACTATTGCCGGCACCAGACACTCTATCATCGGTGTGGATTTTTAGCACCAATTCAATCTCCTTGTAGATGTCAAACATTGCCATCTATTGGATGCCTCGACAGAGCTTCGTGTCCTCAAGAAAGCATCGACCATTTTGTCGCTGAATATCATGAGTCTTCCATCCACACCCACATGTCCTTTTCAGTACTTTATGACTTCTCATCCGTAATGAGCTCATCAGAAACAATCCAGCACAACAAACATCAGATCATGCATCACGTTGAGGCCACGGGACCCCTTGTTTTTGCACGTGCTCGTCGACTAGCACCTGAGAAATTAGTATCACCCGGTCACTGTGTTGACCACTCAGGTTTGACCATACGTCACAACATGGGATCATATCATCGTTCAGCAGTTGGACTTCACCACTACACATGGTATCCAAAAAGTAACTTGGGGATTGGCGTCCTTGCAGGGATTAATGTTCCTTAAGCAATGCGACTGTTCCAAACCATTACCCCATTCCACATATTCAGGATATTACCGCAACACTCCATGGCGCTACAATCTTCTCCAAGTTCGACCTCTTTCATGCATACCATCACATTCCCATGGATGCAGATGTCGTCCCGGAGACAGCAGTCATCATGCCTTGTGGCCTGTTTAAATTCCTTCAGATGCCGTTCGGCCTACGCAATGCCGCACAAACCTTTCAACGTTTTATCGATCAGCTGCTCCGAGGATTGCATTTCTGCTACGTGTATGTACATGATATTCTAATCGCCAGTGCAATTGCAGAAACACATCAGGAACGAACACCTACATCTCTTCTTCACACGTTAGCAGGACTTCAGCATTGTTATCAATCCCACAAAGTGCATATTCGGAATTCCGGAGTTGGATTTCCTCGGCCACCGTGTAACCGCTCAGGCGCCCATCCTTTCGAGGAAAAGGTGCAGATTATTTGGGATTTCCCATGACCGTTGTCTCAATGCAAACTGCAACAGTTTATGTGCCTCATCAACTTTTACCATCAATTTATGCCAAACGCAGCCACAACACTGCAGCCACAACACTGCAGCCGCTGAATGAATTATTCACAACTGGTGAGAACCCTGAAGTTGTCCGATGGTCTGAGCCAACCTCGTTAGCCGCCAACACCATCAGAGATGCACTGGCCAATGCATGACTCCTGATTCATTTGAAGCAAAAAGCGCAAACAAGCCCGATGGTAGATGTGTCTGAGCGGGTGCGGCTCCTCGTCAGTTCATCGATGCAGACTGGCGTCCACTGGCCTTCTTCTCTATAACTCTGAAACCTCAAGTACAGTGCATTTAATCAGGAATTACTTGCTGTATAACTCGCTATCAGGCACTTCTGCTCGTATTTAGAAGCCAGAAAATTATTTGTCCTGACAGACCACAAACATTTAACTTTCAATCTATCCACCTATTCAGACTCGCACTCTCTTTGTACACTCCGTCAACTCCATTATATATCGCAATTGGGTCATTCCGTGCCAACTCACCTAAATTTCAAAAACCTCCCCAGGTCACCTCCTCAGATTTTGCTGGAAAAATTCTGAAATGTAGATCTATATGGCTTTCATGTAATGCAAAATGATTTTCATGCAATTTCACCATGCAAAAGATTAGCTTTCAATTCCTCATAGTTTAAAAAATATCTATCTCGAGAGACCTTTGAAATTTCGCCCTAAAAATGCCAAATGTCAAAAACGCATTTTTTTTCAACTTCAGTGGCTTATAATTTTATAATGGACTCCTCTAGAAAGCTAATATTGCAAATATTTACTAATTAGCATCCACATTTTTCAATTATGGCATCAGATAGCCTCTGGAATGAATATTTCTCACTCTAGTGGAAGCTAAAAATTGCTTTTGGGCCAAAACGAGCTAAAATAAGGTGAAACTATAGTAGCCTTCCTGAAAATATGGAACTTAGAATTTTTTTTCCTCATAACACAGTCATTATCTATCCATAGATACATTTTTGTTGGGATAATACAGTTAGGTGATGGATTATAAAAGTTTTACAATAAGCCCTTGCCTCCGAGGGCTCTAAAATGGACCAATTTTGTCCCCTGGTTTGACCATGTGGCTAGGGGTTTAGGATCTTCATTTTTTGTTTCAAAAGATTGCCTCATATAAGATGTGTCTACTGACTGAATAATTTTATCTAACAGCCATGGCTTCATATTAAAATAAATTTTTATTTACATGCACGTTTTTTATAATTATCCTCTTTTTTTCATATTCACGAGCTTATAAATCTGAAACTGAACACTCCAGCAAAGTGATACTGCAGATATTTATAAACTGGCATATGAAATTTAAGGATCTGTTATCAGAATGCCTGATAAATGCAGACGTTTCTATCTGGAGGAAGTTGAAAATGCCACTTTGACCAAAAATGGTGAATATGCAGGGGGCATTAACTGAGGTCATGTAACAACTTAGATTATTCTTCTCATAAATTAATAAGAATAAATAAATTTTTTATTCAAAAATAAATTCTTGTAATGATAATCCAAACATATGCTTGGGTTATAATTTTAAAAACATGTCCGACGGTTCTCTATTTGAAGTCATTAGTTATGACATACACCACTAGATGGAGTAATGGTCTGTCACAACACTCGGGGCAGCACAGTCAACCTGTCTGTCTGTTTGTCTGTTTGGAGAACAAAGGAGAGGAGGAAACAAAGGAAATGGATGCAGAAAAACCTGGCCCCAGTGGCACAAGTTTGACAAGTAGATGCACTGTTGGAACCAAATTCAACCAGGAGTGTCACAAGACCTATTATAATACAAGGAAGGTTGGGCTAAAACAAGTTGTTGCTTTGGAGAAGAAATCACAAGAATTGATTTCATGGAGATCAGGAATCACTTAAAATTACTAATATTCATTGTCTCTGTATATCTGTAAATAAAAAAGCTGCAACTCAACTCATCAAATTTGTTCTAATTTATAATTTGCAATCACTTAAGAAAGTAATCATTAGCATGTATTTATGAATAAATAACATCCTTGTCACTAATGTCTAATTAGTTTACGCAGCGACGTGCTGTTCTGGCACATGCTCCCATACCTGACCTGACCGGAATGTCTAATAAGAAGCATAATTTAGCCTCATGCGCACCCCTGCAAGTTCACCTTGTTTTGTACCAAGTGGGCCAAATTGCCATATTTGGCTTACTAAAACTAGGAGTATGTGCTTTCTCGAGACATTCTGATGCCACAATCTGAAATTTTGTATACCAGTTTATAAAATTGTGCAGTAACTCTTTCCTGGATAGTTCCATTTAAGATTTATAAACTTCTGAATATGAAAAAAGTGAATAATTATAAAAAAACGTGTATGTAAATAAAAATTTATTTTACTATGAAGCCATGGGCGTTAGATAAAATTATTCGGTCAGTAGACACATGTTATATGAGGCAATCTTTAGAAAAAAAATGAAGATCCTAAACCCCTAGCCACATGGTCAAACCAGGGGACAAAATTGGTCCATTTTAGAGCCCTCGGAGGCAAGGGCTTATGTTAAAACTTTTATAATTCATCACCTCACTGTATTATCCCAGCAAAAATGTATCTATGGATAGATAATGACCCTATAATCACTGTGTTATGAGGAAAAAATTCTAAGTTGTTCCACAATTTCAGGAGGGCTCCTATAGTTTCACCTTATTTTAGCTCGTTTTGGCCAAAAAGCCATTTTCAGCTTCCTATAGAGTGAGAAATATGCATCCCAGAGGCTATCTGATGCCATAATTGAAAAATGTGGATGCCAATTCATAAATATTTGCAATATTAGCTTTCTGGAGGAGTCCATTATAAAATTATAAGACACTGAAGTTGGGGAAAAAAATGCGTTTTTCACATTTGGCATTTTTAGGGCAAAATTTCAAAGGTCTCTGGAGATAGATATTTTTTAAACTATGAGGAATTGAAAGCTAATCTTTTGCATGGTGGGTAGAGCCATATAGATCTACATTTAATATTTTTTTCAGCAAAATATGAGGTGACCTGGGGACCCTTAGGTGAGTTGGCACGGAATGACCCAATTCACCACCGACATCCTGCACATCAAAAGAATAATGAACTCTGTGGCCGACGCTTTTGCACACATTGAGGTATTGGCAATGTCTTATACCAGCACACTGGCCTTCGATTTCAATGCATTTGCAGCAGCGCAACGGGAGGACAAGGAGCTCCACCATCTCCAGTCTGCAACCTGTTTGCTTACATTTCACAAGTTACTGCTTCCAGAGACAAACACTACTGTACCCTCGTGTGTGATACATCAACAGGATGTACCCTACGGAATTCCATTGTACAGTCTTCGACACTTCGACACTCATTACCACATGCTATGTCTGGTGTTGCATCAACGCTGATGTGTGCCATTGGGCCAAGTACAGTCTTCATTGTCAACGCTCCAAGATCCAACGTCATACTGTCACACCACTCGGTAGCTCTTCAACTCCAGTAAGGTGCTTTGCTCGGGGCCATGGGGGTCTTGTAGGTCCCTACCACCTTCACATAGGCACTGCTATTTACTGATTGTATTGACTGCTTCACCAGAGGTTACACCGATAGCTGACATCACTGCACCTACCATTGCCGGGGTTTTTGTCCACACCTGGATCGCACATTTTGGTGTTGCATCAACCATCACTACGGATCGTGGTAGCCAGTTCAAAATGGTTCGATTTCACAAGCTGAATCAACTCCTGAGTACCGAATGTGTGTGAAATGTGAACCACCGCTTACCATCCAGCGATGAATGGGATGGTGGAGCATTTCCACCACCAACTGAAGTCTTCCCTGAAAGTGCATGAAAACTCCACACATGACACAGGTGTCATACCTATGGTCCTGCTTGGTACAAGAACTGCTCGAAGACACAACCTTGGATGCTCCACTGCACTCCACGAGTGCACGGTGCACCACTTCGTCTCCCAGGAGAATTCTTCTCAGCGACTGATGACACCTTGCCCGATGCCATCAACTATGCCAACTAACTTTGTGCAGCCATGCAGGGCCTCCGGGTGACACCAACATGTACGCCTTTGTCAAACCTGGTTTTTATTCACCAGGAATTTTCGATGTGCACCCACGCACTCGTATGGCATGAGGCTGTCCGGAAATTATTGCAGCAACCTTATGACGGACTTTACAAAGTCAAACCGTCTGAGCCGCCGAATCCCATTGTTAATGGGAAGTGGCATCAGGAGAGGACATCGAGTGTGAGAATGAGGTTTGATAATGCAATTTGTCGTGTTGTCAACGTCCGGGTTTATTTACCGCAGAACACCTGCTCTCATAAGCAGATTTTACCCTCGGTGGGATCGCATTCGCAGTCATTGATAGTGGTCACGTCTCCAATGATAGATCTGGAAAGGAACATTTTTTCCTCTTCCATATTGTAACGGCAACACGTATGTGTATGTGTTTCAACTTTCAATCCTTAAAATGTGTGTGTCATCATTATTACCTCCTCCACCGAAGGTGGGTGGATGCTTTGTTTTCACCCCTGTCTGTCTGTTTATAACTTCGAGAAAAAAAAAGTTTCTGTCTGTCTGTCTCACGATTTTTGGCCACAGTTTTCAAGCAATCGTTCTGTAAATTTTTGTGTATGTAGTTGACTGACCAAGGACAGCAACACTTAATTTTGGTGAAGATCTGAATCTGAGATTTTTTAAAAAGTGATTCTTCTCCATTGAGAGATATGGCCAAACATGATATATAGCACAATATCTCAAAAGATTATGGATGGATTTGGATGAAACTTGGTGGACAGGTTTGGTGTGTGATAAGGACAAATCGATTTCATTTTTGGTGATGATCCAAATCCAGATCCAGATACGAGAATTATTTAATTTTTCAGTGATTCTTCACCATTGAGAGATGCGGCTAAAAACTATATTGCACGATATCTCAAATATTTGTGGACGGATTCGGATTAAACTTGGTGGACATGTTGGGTGTGTGACAAGGACTAATTGGTTCGGTTTTTGTGAAGATCCCAATCTGGATCTGGATACGATAAATTTTCCAAGTGATTCTTCACAATTATGTCTGGTGTTGGCTTAATGGTTAGTGTGACAGGCTTTGGATCCGAGGGTCCCCGAGTCCAAATCCCGCTCAGCTGTTGAATTAATACCAGGTGGGGTTAACTCGGCCTGTCATCGTTCGGAGGTCGGCAAAATGAGTGCCAGCATGCTGGTATACTGTGTCGGAGCGGCGACCCGTCCAGGATTGTACCCAATAGCCAAGGAGACTGCTTAAGCAGCACCAACGCTCTGCCCAGAGTATGGTCCCAATCTCCTCCTCCTTCACCATTGAGAGACAAGGCCAAAAACGATATATCGCAGAATATCTCAAAAGGTTATGGATGGATTCCACAGAAACTTTGTGGACGGGTTGGGTGTGTGAAAAGGACTAATTGACTCGATTTTGGTGAAGATCTGAATCCGGGTCTGGATTCGAGAATTCGGATCTCCACCAAAAGATCCGAATTCTTGATCGAAGGACAGCGAAACTTGTTGGAATGTTTGGGAATTTTGGGGAAGATCCAAAACCGGCTAAGGACAGCA